>NC_087348.1:125878610-126503610 GCF_030014295.1 Loxodonta africana
ACATGCAGTTGTCATGAGCCAGAATCAACTAGATGGCAGCTAACAACACAGCAAGAAACACAGTGTTGTGATAGAGACAGTTTACAGGAAGGATGATTACACCAAACCTGACACGGCTTTCTAGGAGAGATGTTGCCTGATTTGAGTGTTAAGACTCTAGTTTAGGCCTCTGGAAAAGAGGAAGGAAGGAGGGCATCCTGGCTGAGAGAGCAACACATGAGAGGACACCAAGGTGTGAGAGAGCCAGGTGCGTTTGAGCCGCCGAGTACGGTGTAGTTTGGCTGTAGTACTGAGCGTGAAGGAAAGCAGAGGTGGGCTATGGAGAGGAGCTCTACGGAGCTGCAGAGGGTCTTGTAGTCAGTATAAGGAGACTCTTCTGGATAAAAAGGGGAACCCATTAATGATTTATATACAATAACAACATGATCAAATTTGCATTTTACAATGAACAGGCTGGTTGGAAGGGAAAGAATAGATTGGAAGGGAACAAAACAGGAAGAAAAAGACCAGGTAACTGAATCTTGGCAGTAACAACACTCTAGAATGATAAATATGTGACTAAAAGTAGAAGCATTGAAGAGAGAAAAGCGCCTAGATTCAGGAATATTAACCAGCTAATCCTGACAGAACTTAGTGATTGACTGGATATTTTTGTGGAACGGTGGGAATGGAGAGTGGTCCTAAAACCAAACCCACAGCCGTCGAGTCAACCCTGATTCATAGCGACCCTATAGGCCGGAGTATAACTTCCCCAGCAGGTTTCGAAGCCTGTAAATCTTTACGGAAACAGACTGCCACATGTTTCTCCTGCAGAGTGGCTGGTGGGTTGGAACTGATAAGGTTTCATTTAGCACCCAAGCGCTTTGACCACTGCACCACCAGGGCTCCTAAGGAGAGTTGTAAGGATTAAAAATGATTTCCCAAGTTTCAGGCCTGGGTAGATGATTTGATAGTGGTGCCATCAACTAAGAAAGAGACATACAGAGAAGGGGCAGATTTGTGTGATAAAGATGAGAGCTTAGTGTAGGCATGACTTACTTTGAAGTATTTAAGAGACATCCATATGGAGATAAGAAGTAGACAGTTGGATGTGTATATCTGGAGCTCTTGGGTCCATTTTGAGCTGAAGACAGTCAGTTGGTGTTGGTTGGAGCCATGAAAGTAGATGAGGTCACCCAGAAAAAGCATGAACAGTGAAAAGACTGCAAAGGGCGAAACCCAGGAAGTGCCAATACTTAAGGGGCAGGAAGAGGAAAAACAAAAGAGATGAACGGAAAATGGGTCAGAGAGTTCAGAGGAAAATGAGGCAAGAGTAATTTAATTTTACAGGAGCGGAGAGATAGGAAGAATTTTAAGTGATCGACCTTGTCAAAGGCTCAGAGTTTAAAGCGTAAATTGCAAGGATAATTGTAATACCTTTTTTTTTTTTTTTTTTAACATAGACCTTTCCTTCTTTTGAGAGCATTCTTTTGTATTTTGGCCTGGAAAAAAAAGCAGCCTTTATTAACCATACATAGATTCTGTTAAGTCATGGTGTTCGTATATAATGTATTGACCTAAAATAGTCTTATCTTTATTTAGAGGTATGTAGGGTTATTATGAGTCAGAATTAATTCTTTAGCGACTGGTTTGGTTTTTTATTTTAGGCGGAGATAGTCTTATTTGGACTTTGGGGCTGAATTTGTATACTGATACTAGATAAATTACATTTCTGAGCCTTGGTTTCTGTTTTCTTCATCTGTTAACATGACTATTAAGGGTATATAACTATTATGAGTATTAGAAAAAGGTCCGGAAAACATTCAGCATAAAGTTAGAACTCAATTAATTTTAGCTTCATTACATTTTCTATGACATATAAAGCATTTATTCTGAGACATTCTTATCATTTCAGGAGTTATTTCTAGTTTACATTTATATTTTGAAAAGGCAGTTTATCTGTTTTGAATAAATATATTTCTGTTGATATTTCATAGGAACTTTTATGACCTCTCACTAAATCATTAATTTTAATTTTAATTTATGTGTACAAGTCTAAATGGTATTTGTCAAAATTATTTCTAAGTCCTAAGAAAGGGTAACTTCTTGGGCTCTATAGACCTTTAAGAGAGGATCAGTTCATGGATAGATTAAACAAGATAGATTAATAATCCTAATTATATGCACAACGTGTGTGTGTGTGTTCAAAGACACAGTCCAAACTTTTAAACAGCTTTTCAAAGAGTTCCATTCACCAAAAAAAAAAAAAAGGCCAAGTACCAGAGTCCTAAGTATCACCCATTGCTAAACAGTACATTCTGACTCATGGCGACCCCATGCGTGTCAGAGTAGAACTGAGCTCTATAGGATTTTCAGTGGCTGATTTTTCAGAAGTACATCACCAGACTTTTCTTCCAAGGTGCCTCTGGGTGGACTCAAACCTGCAGCCTTCCAGCTAGCAGCCCAAGCCTGAGCTCATTAACCATTTGCATGTAAATTAGGTAAAAGACCAGCACTTCATTCCCTAGCTTCTTCATTTTAGAAGCAGGATAGGATTTTGTCTTTGAAACCAGAATTTTTGTTTTCCATAAAATTCAGCTCCACTAGCTTCTTCCCTGATGTGGAGAATAATTAGTGTGACCTAGCTTGAAAAATCCTTGGCTTGGCCCTCTGCTTGCTGTCATCTTTTTATTCCCTCTCCTCGTATCAAAAGTTCTAAATATTCTACGTCAGCGTCCTCTATTTTTATCACTATTTACCTTTTCCCCAACATCACCACTACCAGAACACTGTGTCCTTGAAGGTCATCAGTGACTTTCAAGTTAGTAAATCCAATTATCGTTCTTTACTCCTTATTGCTGTGAATGGTTTGCAGGGTTTGACATTGCTGACATCTCCCTGTTGATTAAAACTCATTCCTCCTCTGATAATAATGATAATAAGTATAACAATGGAGTGTTGACTGTCTACCAAGTTATTGTGTTACCTCGATTCTTACACAACTCCTAAGGAGTAGATATTATCATAACCATTTTTATAGGTGACATACTGAAGATTTGTGTCAAAAAAAACCCAAAAAAAACCCAGTGCCATTGAGTCGATTCCGAACTCAGTAGCTGCGAAAATTTGCCTAAGATCACAAAGCAGCCAGGGCATCAGATCCTGAGGCCTATTCTCTTAACCGATATACTATTTTGCCTGCTATTCATGATACAACAATATCTCCGTCATAGCAGTTTATACAAGACACCAACCACTGGGAGTGGCATTATCTAGGTGACTTTATTTAAAGTGACCTCTTTATTTTAACAACTTTGATTTACCCCAGCAAATAAAAAAAAAAAATTTAATAGGTATAACATTTTATAGTTAGACATTGATTTTTCTGTATGGTTCATAATGCAGTCTAGAAATTTCAGAATTCTAAATGATGACACCCACATTCCTTTGCATTGCCAAATCCATGTCATAAATACCACCATGTGTAAAAATGACTAAATGGTTCCTTTAAGTGTTACGCAAACAGCATTGAATGCTTCATTATTTGGCCAGCCTACGTATTTTTTATAGGAATCTTATTTGATTTCAGAATACCCAGCTATTTGAAACATAGTTTCCCAAGTGCTTTCCTTTAGGATTTGCTTAGCTATCAGGCATTTGACTTCAGGTTTTCTTTGACATGTTTTTGGATTTCAAATAAACAAAGTTAGGACTGTCTTAAAGAGCCTCACCCTGCGTTAAAATCACTCCAGTCGTCAGAGCATCTCTACTTGCCTTCAACTTAATAGAACTACTCATATTGTCAATGAAAAAGTTCAATGTTTTCTTGGAAATAAAAGGTCAAAAATATTTGAGATTTAATACTTCCTTTTGAATAGGCGTTACGCTTCACCAGATACAACAAAAATGGAAAACACCATAAGCTGGACTCAGCATTTAATTGATTATTCTAGTTGCTCAAATGCTTGTTTCAAAATGAGCAATTTTTCATCATTAACTTTAAATATACACTGTGTTCTTTCCATTTTTCGTATTTTTTTATGTTAAAACTAACTCATCTTTGTGAACATTTCAAATAATGCAGAAATTTTAAAAAGTCAAAATATTCTGTAATTCTGCCACTAGGAGATAATTACAGTAAACACTTTTCTGTAAATCTTTCTAGATTTTTACCTAGATAGAGGGAAATAGAGAACTATAAACATAAGATTGCAATATATATCTAGAAAAAGTATATTTAATAAAAATGGTGTGGCACTATCCAGACCAAACCCATTGCTGTTGAGTCAAATTCCGACTCACAGCGATCCTATAAGACAGAGTAGAACTGCCCTATAGGGTTTCCAGGCTGTAAATCTTTATGGAAACAGACAGCCACATCTTGCTCCATCAGAGAGCTAGTAGGTTTGAACCGCCAACATTCTGGTTAACAACTGAGTGCTTTAACCACTGCACCAACAGGGCTCCTTTGTGACACTATGTATATTCTGTAAATGGTTTACTTATTATAAATAGCTAAGTTGTTTTCTGTTTGTATGTAAAAGCGATCTCATTTTCTTTTACTGCTATATAATATTTCATTGTGTGAAGTTACTATGATTAATTTATACATTCACCTCTGGATCCACATTTGTCTCCTCATTTTCATTATTACGAACAAAGCAACAGTAAAACTCCTTGTGTATTTGTGTGAAGGTTCTTGTAGGATCAAGTCCTAGAGATGAAAATATTCTTTCAAACGATGTACACTTTTGATTTTAATAGATACTGTCAGTTTAGCCTTCCTCAAAAAAAAAAAAGTTACTTAATTACAACCACCAGTATGTGAGAATAATTGTTTTCCTATGACTTGCCAACAGTAGCCATTATCAGTCTCTTCACTTGTACTGATGGGTGAAAATGATATCTAATTGCTGCTTTCATTTGCATATTTTTGATTAATGGTGAGGCTGAGAATCTTTTCCTATGTTTATAAGCCTCTGTACTTCTTTCTCTGTGAGCTCTCTGTATTTTTCCAGTGTTTTCCTCTTTATCTGTGGAAGTGTTTTATACACTGTAGAGATTAACCCTTTGTCATACATGCTGCAGATTACTTTTCCACTTTGCCTTTGGCTTTCATTTTAATTTATGATGTCTTTTGTCAAAGACATTTTAGATTGTATGTGGTCAAATCTGTGAGTCATTTTCTATATGGCAGCTTCTGGGTTTCATGTTATGCTTATGAAGGCATCCTCATCCTTTCATCTATAAAAATATTATCCTTTATTTTTCCAGTATTTTTATGATTTAAAACTTTATATTTCGAACTTGTAACTCTCCTGGAATTTTTTTTCTTATGTGTGTTGGAAGTCAATCCTTTTTTTTTTTTCCTTTCCCTACACTATTTATTTGAATAAGTCATTCTTTTATAAGTGCTTTGAACTGCTATATTTTCACAGTACTCCTGTCCTTTCTCTCTTGACTGAATTGGAGTTTGGGCAGAAGTTCTGTGTTTTATCTCATCCCAAGTTATTCTATTTGCTACCCTTCAGCCCCCTGCTCTTTTCTGCCAGTCCCTAGTGGTCATATTGCTAGTTTTGATATTTTTATCATATGCTTTCTTGCATCTTCTGTTACTTCCTAGGGTGGTTTTTTTTTTTTTCCTGATTGACACTCACCGTCTGACCAAGTTCTCTTTGTCCTATCTCCAAAATATATCACAAATATGTCTTTCTTCAGCTCTGTCCCACCATCCTAACTCAAGTCAACTCTACTACTTTAATTGGTTTATAGTCCATCTCCTGCTCCGACTTTTCTCTTCATCCACTTTACATACTTTATAAAGTTATAAATCAGATCACATCTCCTCCTTACTTAAAATTCTGCCATAGCTTTTCATTCTCTTAGAATAAAATTCTAACTCTTTACGATCCTCCTGCATGATCTGATATCTGCCTCTCTCTTCACCTGGCTTACTGTACTCCAGCCCACACTGATCACTTTTCTGTTATCTAAACATGCTTAATTCTTTCTTTCCTCTATTCCTGTTTACTTGCCATTCCCTTTTCTTTGAATTCTTCAGTCCAATTATTTGGTTGACTAGCTTTACTGAACCTTCAGGACTCAGGTCAAATGTCATCACCTCAGAGAATACTTCCTGGCCACCCTCTGGAAAGTAACTCATCCCACTCCAAAGCTCCGGTCACTCTATATCACCAATCGTATAATCATCATTGTATTTATCACAATCTGTAATTGTTATTTTCATCTATCTGTTTACTTATTTGTCATCTATATTCCCCACTAAATATAAACTCCAAGAATCTATGCTCGTGTCTGGCTTGTTAAGTTATAACCTCATACAAAGTAGGAATCAGCACATACCTTTGAATAAATTAACGAGCAGTGTGAGATGCTTTTTCTCCTCACTCCTCATCAGGGCATCCTTATGATAAAGAATTTTCATGTGTGATCTTAGAGAATTTCAAGCAGAGGCTATAAAAACAATGAAGATACAAAAGAAATATTATGTATTTTCTTTGCCTTCAGAACTTTTTTTTCCTGCATTGTTTTCCATTTGATTCAATATATGCGATGGGCTAAGTAAGGAAGCAGATAAATCCTGGAAAGAAGAAGGTGGGTCTGTAGATGCAAATTGACGTACATTGTGTTGATTAGGTAGCACTTTGATCAATTTGAATGTGGCAGAAGGGAATATCTAGGTGCTTACAACATTTGATATCTGCTGACCAAGAACTTGAAAATGCTGACACAACTCCACTTTCAATGGAGGTGAAAGCCTGTTCGGGAAGCCCAGGTGGACCAGTAAGCACACTCAGGAGAGTCCCATCTGCTTAGGCATTGGCTGCCTCCTCTGCACTTCTTGAAGTTTATGCAACTAGCCAATCTTGTGAAAAGCGGGGAGCAGAGTAAAATGAATAATGTTATCCCTGTCAGATCCTGATTAACTACATTGCAGTGTCTATAATTTTACCATCTATACTAAATTTCACAAATGAATTTGATAGCTTCCTTAACCCTTTATTTCTTCCCCTTGTAAAATGAGCCTATCATTGTTTAGTTACTTAATTTTTAACAACTTGAAATATAGTTTTACCTAGGCACAATTGGAAAAGCAGTTAACCTCTTCCCTACTCCAAAGATTTATAATACAACAGAAGAGTTTTTTTGTTTTTTTTCCTTGAAAAGTTGACATGCTTCTTTCTTTCTTAATGGAAAATTTATAAGTCAATGTTTTTTTTTTTTGCTGGGACAACCAGGAAACTCAATTCCGCATTTACTATCCAGTAACAATGTTATTACTCCTCATTTTGAAAAATGTACCTTGTTTTTATGTTCTAAAATCTATTTTGTGTTTTGTTTTACTTCTTTGGTTTTATACTTTTTCTAAAATTACATATACACACCTTTTATAGCTATGCACATGATTTTTTGAAAGAGATATTATGTCTATAAATAAAAAAGTCTAAATGATATCCCATACAGCATAGCCATTGACCTGCCTTTGCTTGAATAGTCATATTTCTTGTATAGTACTCTGTATCTTGTACATGCCTTGAGATACTTATATATACACATACACTCTTTGCCATCTAATCGATTCTGACTCATAGCCACCCTACAGGAAAGAGTAGAACTGTTCCAAAGGGTTTCCAAGGAGAGGCTGGTGAATTCGAACTGCTGACCTTTTGGTTTACAGCTGAGCTCTTAACCACTGCGCCTCCAGGGCTCCTTTATTTACACAAAATATTTCTTTTGTTTGTTTAATTATTTACAATCACGTAAAGTTTCTAAAACCTTTAACATCCATGCTCTAGTATTCTGTATGTTTTCTGGGTTTATCTAATTTCATTAGCATGTAGTGACCTGAATTAACCCTCAAACTCCCTGTCATGATCTGTCCAGAATTACACCCCACACTTCTGACACTCTTAATCATGATCTGTCCAGGTGAGAATGTTAACTCCAATTATTTAGACTGTATGCATAGAAAGTACAGCCCGAGATTATTTGGGTTTTTAATTAGTTATATCACTCTTTTGGCTCATGTTAACTTTTTTGGTCAATTAAAGCTTCACACTCTCCTCTTTTTCAGAATGAATCATTACAAATTAGCTTCCCCACGGAGCATTTTTTAATTCAAAGTAAATGATTGCATCTACCCTGTTGCCACTGAGTAGATTCTGACTCATTGCGACCCCATAAGATGGAGTAGGACTGCTCTATAGGGTCTCAGGGCTGTAACCTTTAGGAAAGTAGATTGCCACATCTTTCTGCTGTAGAGCGGCCATTGAGTTCAAACTACTTAGAAGCTGAGTGCTTTAACCACTGCATCACCGGGGCTCCTAATGATTATATATGTACACTCTTAAATTTCAGCTTGTTTGGAAACGTCAGGATTATCTTGAATTTTAATTCAGTTAGTTATAAACTGCTTTAAATTCTGTGTAACCCTTTACTGTGTACTCCTCTATATTGCTGATTAAAATTCAGACCAGGCTGGGATAAAGGGTAGATATAGGATGACACCAGGGCATGGATCAATACTTTTTAGGTGTGTGTGGTCAGTTAAATGTGAATTCTTCTAAAACAATTTCTTTGATCAAATTTCTCTGTATTGTCCAGAAAGATTTCCATTTCATTGTACTTGTATTTTTTTATACAGTAAAACAAATAAAATAGGCAATGAAATCTTGGAAAAATAACTCATGCCGCTATATTGGATAAAGGATGACACACACACACACACACACACACCACCTTCTTTTAGATAGAAAAGAATGGACAAAAGACATATAGAGAGATGATTCACATTGGAGTAAATAGATAAATCTAGTCAACAAACAATAAAGCATATTTAACTTTATTATTAATAATAGAAAAATAAATTTAAATGAGATATAAATTAGTTTTATATAATTAGAAAATTTCAGTGGTAAAGATGAAGAGAATTTTTAATCAATCAAGATGGCTAGGGCATTTAAAATAGATGTAATGTTTTTGAAAATTATTTTGGCATAGTTTATAAAAAACCTGTTGTAAATTTTGAATCATTTGACCCTGTGAATATAGGAACATCTCCAGACAAGATAAAACTCATTAAAGCATTATTTGGCAGTGTTTAGCTGGGGAATGGTTAAATTAATTAAGGTCTAACCAGGCTCCTTATGGAAGACTTTCAGTACAGAGAGTTCTCCATCTAAATTGTGCCAGCAGATCTGAGTTCAGCCATTTTTGGTATGTTTCTAGAGACTATATGTGTCTTCAGCAGTGGGTTATATGTGTTTTCTCTCTTACTTTGTATTTTATTTTCTTACAGACGTATCAGCCTGATGGTAGAAAAAGATGTTCTAATTAGATGCAAAAAAGGCTGTCATCTAAATGTAATAATGATATGTGGAGTTGATGGAGATAGTTGAATGATTTTAAAAAGCGTCAGTTGTTTAAAGGAGCATAGCTCTCCCACGGCAGACCTGGCTGATACGCAGGGAAAGATAGGTGCTCTGTTTGTCCTGGAGGCTCTGTGCCTTAGTCGGTAAATGATTTGGGAAGTTACTGTCGTTGATTTTGTCTGAACCTCTTCCCCATTCCCTTCCTCCAACCCCTACCCACCCTAGCATGTAAGTTTTTAGAGGAAGATTCAGGAGTTATGTGACAGCCTACTTGGTCCTTGAAGAGATGCATGAGATTTTGCCAAGCTATAAAGAGAGATAAAAAAAAAAAAAAACTAGGTATAGGAAAAAGTTTGAAGATGCATGAACAACTTTGGGGAACAGTAATGTGGCAGGGGAATGGAGTGCGAAGTGGAGGTGAGGCAACACTCCTGCAGAGACAGAGAAACTAAACCAAAACCCAGTCTGTCTCATAGCTACCCATAGGACATTGCTGGTGGCACAATGGCTAAGCGCGTAGCTGCTAACCAAAGAGTCTGCGGTTTGTACCCACCAGCCTCTCTGTGGCAGTCTGCTTCCATAACGATTTATAGAGGCAGGGAGGGGCCTTATAAGTTAGGATAAGAATTTTGTTCTTTATTCTAAGACAGACGACAGTGAGAATTATTTTAAAGGGTTTATAACCTAATTATGTTTGTGTTTTAGAAAGAATTCTGGCACCATTGTTCATCATTCATGTGTATAGGAAATCGTGGTGTCCTTTCCCATATCAGATGCACTTAGAAACCATTTCCTAGACAAGAAATGCTATTTTGCTACTTCAGTTGCTGTTCGTAGAATCCATTATTGTATGTAACCCTGCTCACTATTTTCAATCAAGTGTTGTTTCTTCCAGGAACACATACTCAGCTTATTGTCTCAACCACGTATCTTCAGAATTGTAAACCATATATGTTATGATAATAGACAGGTTGGAAAAGAGCTGGTATTGACGGTAGGAAATAAGCATCATTCACAATATATGTAAAGGCAATTATGTCTCCTCACAGATTAGTGTAAATGTTGATAGCATACCACATCTAACATTCCGGATTAAAGTTCAGACCATCCCCCACTCCTTTTATACTATGCTTTGGAGCCCTTGGGTGGTGCAAATAGTTAACATGCTCAGTAACCGAAAGGTTGGAATTTTGAGTCTATCCGGAGGCACTTTGGAAGAAAGAGCTGGCGGTATACTTCTGAAAAACCAGCCACTGAAAACCTTATGGAGTAGTTTTACTCTGACACACACGGGGTTATCATGAGCCAGAATCAACTCAGCATCAATTGGTTAATACTCTACTATATAACG
This sequence comes from Loxodonta africana, assembly GCF_030014295.1. Classification (NCBI taxonomy): domain Eukaryota; kingdom Metazoa; phylum Chordata; class Mammalia; order Proboscidea; family Elephantidae; genus Loxodonta; species Loxodonta africana. The sequence goes on from NC_087348.1 coordinate 125,889,333, forward strand.
TTATAAACCAAAAAAAAAAAAAAAACGCCATCCAGTAAGTTGCGACTCCTAACAACCCTATAGGACAAAGTAGAACTGCCCCATAGGGTTTTCGGGGAGTGGCTGGTGGATTCAAACTACCGACCTTTTGGTTAGCAGCCGGGTGCTTAACCACTGTGCCACCAGAGCTCCGTGTAACACTATAAAAAATACTACACTGTAATTGCAACTTGCCACTCAGTCGCATACAATAGGTAATAAGAACTGATCCACAAAAAGTAAGTTAAGCAGTCGTAAGACTAGAATGATAATTGTGTCTGTGTGTGTATTATGCATGTATTATGTATATGTGTGTTTATATGAATATGTATATATATGTTGTCTGCCTTCTAGTAGATTCCTACTTCCTACTCAGAGGGACCCTGTGTGATAGAGTGGAGCTGCCCCATAGGGTTTCTTAGGCTGTAATCTTTATGGGAGCAGATCACCAGGTCTTTTCTCCCACAGAGCCACGGGTGCATTTAACTGCCAAAGTTTCCTCAAGCAGTCAAGCACTTAACCATTGCAATACCAGAGTGTGCTCTCTCTCTCTCTCTCTGCTATATAAATAAATCTACCAAAGGAAAAAATATGGTGACAAAATCATACATAATTTGCAAGGTATGGTTATTCTTTGCTTTCAAAATAATGAATTATGACTTTCAGCTTATATGTGCATATTTTTGCTCCACATGAGTTGCAGATTTATTTAATTTTGAAAATAAAAATACAGCAAATGTATATAAATGTATGTCAGAATAATTATAAATAATTTTATATTCTGTTATATATGCTTCATAATCTGTTATTATATATATAATAAATATGTGCCTTTACCATTTGATTTTTGTTGTTTTCACAAATTTTGGTAATGATTATGTAGTATGAAAACAAGTGAATGTGAAAATAAACCTCATTTTACAGAAGTGTTAAAATCACAGGTTAGAAACCAAGTGTGAATATATTTATTGAGAGGGAACTGCTACTAAAATGGTATTTTATTTTCAAAATACCAATGTCTTCACCTCTCCTACTCCTTATTTTATTTCAAAGGGAAATTTTTCAGTTAGTGATAATAATACTCTGATGCCTTAAAATTATTAGACTGAAAACAATGTGCTGTCTATTTGGCAAAATTTTATGCAGCCATTGAAAATCATGTTTTTCTATGTGGGAAATATGTAAGGTATAATGATGAGTGAAATAGGCTATATATATGTCTTAGTCTCCTAGTGCTCCTATAATAGAAATACCACAAGTAGATGGTTTTAACAAAGAGAGATTTATTTCTTCACAGTAAAATAGGCTAGAAGTCCAAATTCAGGGCATCAGCTCCAGGGAACGGCTTTCTCTCTCTGTCAGCTTTCTCATCAATCTTCCCCCTTCTCTGCCCAGGGACCCCAGGTCCAAAGGACATGCCGTGCTGCCAGCACTGATTTCTTGGTGGTAGGAAGTCCCCACTCTTTGCTTGCTTCCCTTAACTTTTATTTCTTGAGAGATAAAAGGTAGTGCAGGCCACACCCCAGGGAAACTTCCTTTGCATTGGATCAAGGATGTGACCCACTGTAATCCTCATTAACATAAAATTACAATCACAAAATGGAGGACAACCACACAATACTGTGAATCATGGCCTAACCAAGTTGACACATATTTTTGGGGAGACACAATTCAATGCATGACTGTATATACATATATATATATCATTTTGTATTTTAGATGAAAGTTTACAGAACAAACTAGTTTCTCCTTAAACAGTTAGTACACATATTGTTTTATGGCATTGGTTAACAGCGCCACGACCTGTCAGCACCCTCCCTTCTCCATTGTAGATTTTTTATTACCGGCTTTCCTGTCCCCTCCTGTCTTGTAGTCCTTACCCCTGGGCTGTTGTGCCCCTTTAGTCTCGTTTTTGTTTTATGAGCGTGTCTAATTTCTGCCTGAAGGGTGGACCTCGGGAGTGACTTCATTACTGAGCTGAAAGGGTGTCTGCAGACCCATACTCTTGGAGTTTCACCAGTCTCTGTCAGGTCAGTAAGTCTGGTCTTTTTTTGTGAGTTAGAATTTTGTTCTACATTTTTCTCCAGCTGTGTCTGGGACCCTGTATTGTGACCCCTGCCAGAGCAGTCAGTGGTGGAAGCCAGGCACCATCTAGTTCTACTCAACTCAGTTTGGTGCAGGACGTGATAGATGGGGTCCGTTAGACCTTTGGACTAATTTTTCCCTTGTGTGTTTAGTTTTCTGAATTCTTCTTGCTCCCAAAGAGGTGAGACCAGTAGAGTATCTTAGATGGCCACTCATAGACTTTTAAGACCCCGGACGCTACTCACCAAAGTAGAATGTAGAACATTTTCTTTATAAACTATGTTATGCCAGTTGAGCTAGATGTTCCCCGAGAGCATGGTCAAGACCACAGAGTAGGCTATATTTTGATTACAATTTCACAGAACCATAATTACCATGAGACCAGAAGAATTGAATTGTGCCTGGCTGGCACTGGGTTTTTTTTTTTTTTTTTTTTTTTTTTTACTAGTTAATGTTTTGGTCAAAGATTCTATAGAAGAATGCTGATCAAAAGGGGGAAAATGAGCACAGAATTTCAAATTCTTGTGGAATCCAGAGTTTCTCAAGCCACAGAGGCTAGATGAAACCATGAAACTATTGCCCTGAGATGATTTTTAAACCTTAAACATTAAACCAAAAATATCTGAAGTCTTCTTTAAACCAAACAATAAATGCCTGCCTTGAGTGTTGTGCTTTATTAAAGTAGCTATCTATATGGAATCAAGTTGACAACAGCAACTCAAAAGGTTACAGAAGAAACTTAGAGGACAGTGAGTTCATGTTAAAAAAAAAACTTTTTTTTTTTTTGAGTTCATGTTAGCGGTTGAGAAATAATTAGTAAAAGGAGGGTAAGAATGGCTGCACAGCTTGAAAAATAAAATGAATGCCACTGAATTATAAATGTAGAAATTGTTGAATTGGTATAGATTTTGCTATGTATATTTTCAACAACAACAACAAAAATAAATTATTCAAAACAAAGAACCATAATATATTGGGTATACAGAATAGATTGAAAAAGTGTTGGTAATGATTATTTTTGTTTAGCATTATTATGGAGAATTCCTATTTCTAATTTATGTATTTCTAAGTTTTTACATTTTTACAAAGAATATATGTTTATATTCCTTCTGATTAAGAATATTTAAATAAAAGAAAACATGGTCATCTTGCAATGTTTTGAGTTTGTGTTGAGTGTGCCTTGCTTAGTCCAAATGGAGCAGACAAATTAAGGAGCTCTTTATCCGTTTTAGCTAATATCAGGGCTCATTGTCAGAAAATTTTGTCCACTTAGCAGTTGCCATGTTTGATCTCTTTGCTTATGCATATTCATTATTTTAAAATAAAAATATCTGCTTTAATTAACAAAAATTGTTTAATTATGTCATTACATTTACTCACTATAGTCCACCTTGAAGAGTCAAGGGAAATATTTGTTATTGCAAGCACCTGCCCTCTCCAGTTGAAATACATAACTTGCCAAGTCTGATTGCGTATGTTATTTTTATTTTTATAGAAAGCACAACAGCTGCATGGGTAAGCCACTGACTCTTGGCTGTCTGGTCACTACCTCCAGATAGTCATTTTTGGTTTAGGTTTCATTTTGCTATGATTCCATGGCACCTTTTGGTCAAGGCCTTCACTTCATTTTATTATCATTTAGTTGTTCATTCTCCCTCTGGAATGTGAGTCCCTGGACAACTGAGATACCATTGTATTTGTGAATAAATTCCTTGTGCTTGGCTCATGACACAATCCTGGCACATAGAGGCACTAAATTAATGCTTATTGAGTGAATGGATACACAAATGGAGGCATTTGGGAATTCATGGTTAGATATTAGTGTTTTTAACCAATTTTTTGAGCACCCATTTAAGGCATTGTGGTAGATTCTGGGTTAGTGACTCCTGGGAGTATAAGATAAATTAAACACGATTATTCATGAACCTCTCCATGACTGAGTGACTGGTGAAGGATTGAAAAGATCATTACTCATTTAAACACCTTGCCTTCAATATTTGAAAGCTAAGTCAGAATCGAGTTGGTGACAGTGGGTTTGGTTTTTGGTTCGAGAGTCCTGTAATGAGAGCTTCCAGGTGAGAAGGGAAGTTCATACAAGTTGCCTTTCATCCTCCCTCTGTTCATGTGTCTCATGAGATTGTTTAACCTGATTCGTTGATAACAGTCAGGGTACGTGGCCATGGATGGAGACATCACAACTCTCCATTTAAATTTCCGATTCAAGCATCCAAGGTTCTTGCTCATTCCTACCCCTAAAGAGAATTTTTTTGTGCTTGGTGTGCTATGAAATATTTTACTCTGAGTACACTGGCCTCTTTGTGCCCCTAGTCGCACACTGTGATGAAGATCACAGAAAATATCAATGCACTGTGACAGGAGCTCTGAATACACTGGGGAGGATGTAGCTAACCCTGCTTGAGTTAGTGTGTATATTTATATTGTGCTTCAAAGGTCTTTCCTTTTTCTCTCTTCATGGGCTGGAAGAACAGCTTGACTATCTCTTATAGAACCAAGATAACAGACTGACGAAAAAACGGACTTTGCATTACTCAGATCAATTTGATTAATGAAGTAAGATTGAATTAATTTACTTAGGTTTCAGAATTTATGTGGAAGGAGATGAACAATATAAGTAAATCCAATCTTTTGGCAGTTCCAAATTAGACTCAACACCTATGCGTCTGGATCACCACACAAAGGGATAGACATTATCTCAGAGAAATCAAATTACTTATCACATCTATATTCCTTAAGCATCTGTGCATATTTGTTACTATGTTAATCTGCCCCTGTTAGTATCCAGCTTTTTAAGTGTTCAGTTGTCACTTCACTTAGTTAGATGTTCAGTTGGCAATTGTCTCGTTTCCTTCATTCTGCCAGACATTTTATTAAAAAGAAGTATTAGATGTGATATTGCCCCTTAAGAAGTTTATAATCTTCTGGAAAGGCAGAACTACCCTAACATGCCAGACATTTTATTAAAAAGAAGTATTAGATGTGATATTGCCCCTTAAGAAGTTTATAATCTTCTGGAAAGGCAGAACTACCCTAACATGAAATGAGACAAGTAGGCGTTAAATTAGAAGATGCCGTGTACTGTATGGAGCCCTGGTGGTGCAGTGGTTAAGAGCTCAGCTGCTAACCAAAAGGTCAGCAGTTCAAATCCACCAGCAACTCTTTGGAAACCCTATGGGGGCAGTTCTACTCTGCCCTATAAGATCTCTATGAGTTGGAATCGACTCTGTGGCAACTTTTGTTTTGTTTTTAAATAGGTGTAATGTATAACAATGGTGAAAGAAGAAAGGTCAGAAGGGGACAAAGTTCAGAAGCAAAAAGCTTCATAAAGTGGAATTTAAGCTCGTCATAAAATGAGTGAGAGGATAGGGGAGGCATAAAGAGGATTGAACAAAGTAAGCAAACAGTATGAGGTGGGACAAGAAAAGCGCTTCATCTGATTAGAGTAGGGCTGGAGTGAAGAGCAACGGGTAGGGGGAATTCTTAATATAAATTCAGAACTCTACAAGCCAGGCTAAACAAACAAACAAACAAAAAAACATGTATGAATTTGATAACAGAGAGTATTTGTAGGTTTGGGCAGGGAGTTGGTATTATGAAAAGTAGAATTTATGGATCGTTTTTCTAGCATGTGTATATGTAGAATCAACCTAGAGAAAACCTAGAAGATAGGTACGAGAAAGTGAAATGAACAAAATTAAAGTCTTACTTGTCTGTTGTTGCTCCTCATTGTCCTGGGTTCTCTTCAGTCTACTTTAAATTGCCTTCCCCATATCATCTCATATTAGAATCTCCACTTCAGACAAGTCTCTTGATATCTTTCACTTTCCAGACACTACTCTCTTTTGCAGATTATGCCAGCTGCTTTGAATGTCTTCCCACCTTCTTTTCATCTGTAGAAACACTTCCGTCCTTCCAAATTCAGCTGGCTGGTGTAATAGAGAGAGCATAGGCTCTGGAGCAAGGCTGGATTCCATTCTCTGCTTTGCTACCTACTAGCTATGTGAATTTTTCACAAGTTACACAACCTCTGAGTTTCAGGAGACTCACTTATAAGGGGCGAGGGGGACTTACCTTGCTTTTAATTAGAAACATAAATCAGTGTGCATCAAAATGCATCATATACAATGTTTAGGCATAGACCTCTGAGAATTAGTGAGATTACAGTAATTGTGGAATAATAATATATTCCTCAGTCAGCCACAAGATTACAAAAGTTGTTATGTTGTTAGTTACCATCGAGTCCGTTCCGACTCGTAGGGACCCTATATACAGCAGAGTGAAATACTGCCCGGTCGTTCCCCATCCTCACAATCATTGCTGTGCTTAAGCCCATCATTGCAGCGACTACGTCAGTCTTTCTCATTGAGTGTCTTCCTCTCTTTTGTTGTCCCTCTACTTTACCAAGCTTGATGTCTTTCTCTGAGGACTGATCTCTCCTGATAACGTGTCCAAAATACGTGAGGCAAAGTCTCACGAACAAAGTGCCTAGCCTTTAATGGATGACAGAGATGAGGAAGAAGGGGTCTGTCTCTAGGATTATGACTTGATATTTTTAGATGGTGGATGGTGGCGCTGTGAACCTGGATAGGAAATGCAGATGGAATAAAAAGTCCAGAAGCAATATTGTGAGTTCAATTTGGAGCTGATTGAGTTAGAAATGTTGGTCAGGTGGAGGGGTTCTGTAGGTGATTGAGTATTCAAGTCCAAAGAGCTTTAAAAAGATCTGAGATGAAGATATAGATTTGAGAATTATCAGCATGGAGGTGACAATTAAAACCATGAACAAGAAGGAGATAACTAGAATATGTCAAGTTAGCTTAGAAAAAAAGTAAAGTAGGGACTTCTGAGGAAGATCAGCATCCTTTCAAGGAAAAAACAAACTGTGTGTAGTTTTGTGCACAAGATTTTTAAAAATGCACTTTGTTTCCAATACTTAAAAACCAATAGATAGACATAAAAATTTGGATTCCTAACTTCTTTGAAAAAATGAATTCTATTACAGTAAGCACTGGTTTTTTTTGTTTTATTACAATAAGCCAGAATGTCAGCAATGGCAACAATTGGCTGGAGCTTAGGAAGTGGCCCACAATTAGATAAGGTCTGATCTTTCTACTTGAGCCTTAGATACATGGTACCCATTTCACATGTTTTTGTTACCTATCTAGGCCTTGTAGACACTTGACTTTGTGATCCCAGAGAGGGAATAAACAAGCAGAGAGTAGTTTCTCAGAAGACAATGTAGATTTTATAATTTCGTCATATGCCTAGATAGGGGTGGGAAGTAAGACCTCAGGTGAATTTGATTCAGGGAGATTTCCTGCTGAACAGTCATGTGCCCAGGCAATCTCCCAGTAACTTCTGGTACTTAAATCAGAATTTAGATGTTGAAATTCTTTGAGGGCAGATACGGCTAATGTGCTTTTTTGTATTTTGCGTGTTATGAGATATGAAAGTTCTGTTGTTGTTGTTGGGTGACGTCGAGTGGATACCCACGCATAGCTATACCAGGTGACAGAGGCTGTAATCTTTATGGGAGCAGATCTCCAAGTCTTTCTGCCATGGAGCCTCTGGGTGAGTTAAACTGCCAACCTTTCGGTTAGCAGCCGAGTGCGTAGCCTTTGAGCCACAGGGGTCCTTGAAAGTTCCATAGATGCTCCATAATGGCTGAATGAAACACATTGAATAAATGCAACTTAAATAAATGGACTTTATTTTTCCTTTTATGTGGATTTTTACTTGAAAATGACCTTAAACTCAGAGACTTCCCTTTTATGTATATACTTTTTACAACTGACAATATTGGCATTTCTTAGAAGTTTTATATGTTTTTCTATCTAGGGCATTTGTTTTTCTGGTTATCAGATTCAACAGATACATATTCCAAGGTGTAAGTTTGCAGTAAGTTGTAGATTTCTGTAAACAAATGAGTTTATTTACAAATTTGTCATTATAAACAAATTAGTTTATAGTGAATTGCAAATCTCTTTAGTAGGTAGATGATAAGCTTCTGAGGCAGAGTCTTCATCTATTTTTCTATTATGTCCCATGAATGTTGTTCATATCAAAGTGTGTAAATCCTAATAAACTCTCAGTAAATATTTCTGAATATATATTTGCATTATTATTCAAGCTGTGAATCCACAGATCAAATGTAATTGCACTGGAGTTTAGAGACTGTTAAAGAAAAACAAACTTATCTGCCATGACCATGCTTTCTTTCAAGGACTCTCTAGATATAACTCCTTAGAATAATTGAAGCCAAATTTGGAAATCTCTAGCACCACAGAAATTCCGATTTTACAAGTCAAAACAGCTGTATTCTAGACTTAGTTCAAAAACAATATTACATAGGCCTGGAAGATCTGTAAAGTGTTTAGTATAGTTTTTGACACACGCATCATTCCAACTATTACTGCTACTACCCTACCATGTCCAAGGTCCCTCAGCCAAAAAGCAAACTCCAGTCCAAGCCGCCTTCTTCTTCTTTTTTTAAATTGTCCTTTAGGTGAAAGTTTACAGAGAAAATTAGTTTCTCATTAAACAATTAATACACATAACTGTTTTGTGGCATTCGTTGCCAACCAGCGATGTGTCAGCACTCTCCCCTTGTGCAACCCTAGTCTTCTGACTCTCAATCCCATGCCATTTTCCCTATTCTTTGTTTTAGTGAGGCTACTTTGCGTGTGTGTGTGTGTGTGTGTGTACAGGTGAGAAAGGGAAGGCCTTTCATAGAGGGGCGGGGGAGGTTACTACTTTGAAAGGGGAAGTGAGGGAGGAAAAATCTTTGTCAGGGGACATTAGGACAGTTGGTACTTTCTGAGGGAAGGAAGAATGGGCACTTTGTAATACCTCAGAATCTGACAGTCCCTGAATTACCTGGGTTGCCTGGATGGACTGATTATATAACATATGGGTAGTTATTTTCTTGACTAGCTACATAATGGTGAAAATAAAATATTGTCACTTTTATTCTAGGTATATAAGAATGTCTAAAAATTTGTAGAAAATTCATTATAAAAATCAAGCATTTTTTAGAGCTAGCACAGCTATTTTATTCAGGATTTCAGGGTGTGTGATTTTGGGGTGGGGCTTGACAAATATGGATACCGTTGTCTATACCCCTTGCCATCGAGTTGATTCTAACTTATAGTGATCCTACAGGACAGAGTAAAACCACCCCATAGGATTTCCAAGGGTGTGATCTTTATGGAAGCAGGCCACCGCATCTTTCCCCTGCACTTTTGTCTACATACCTATGGTAATAATACCTCACACATGTAAGTGCTTCACAGTGTTTCACAAAGGAGGCATTAAGACATTAGGTGACATATAGGGTTTCTGATAAGTGTTTTGACAGTTAAAACTGGAACTCGACTCTCTTAAATATTTGCAATCAAGCACAGTACCCTTATATTTAAGTATTCTATTAAATAATGATATTAAATGAAACCAAGTCCACTGCTGTTGAGTTGATTCCAACTCATAGCAACCCTATAGGACAGAGTAGAACTGCCCCATAGGGTTTCCAAGGAGTGGGTGGTAGATTTGAACGACTGACTTTTTGGTTAGCAGCTAAGCTCTTATCCACTTTGCCACCAGGACTCCAAATAATGATATTAGAGACTAAAAATAAATTATCTTTAATTTTCTTTGGAAAACAAAGTAAAACTACAGAAAGTAACCTCTCCATAGGAAATCAGTTGCTTAAAAGTAAAATGTCAGCATGTGAATTACAACTGTACGATGAAACTTAAATTTAAATACATAATTTGTGACTTGGAAGAAAAAGGCAACCTTTAGATGGGAAAGATAAAAATAAAATCTGTCCTAGTGCTGATAAACAATGGTTATATGCTAAGTTTCAAGCATAAGAATATATGTTATACTTCATTTACTTTCAGAGAGCTGGCTAAGTAAAATTGAAATAAGAATTTTGAAAGCTACATTTTTGACATAGAAAAACACTATGAAGGGCATTTTTTAAATTTCTGTGGGACTCACAGGGGTGAGCTGTGTCCTGGATTCATGCCATTTCACAGATCATTAGAGGACTGAGAAGAGGCTGCTCCTTCCTACCTACTGGGCTGTGGCAGCATTCCATGCAGAGCTTCCAACGCGGAGCATCCAGCCAAATGGTCCCCTCGAGTGACCCTCACCATTACTGCACTTAAAATGGTGTGAGCGGTTTAGGGCTGACTTTGGCCTTGAATATGGACAAACATGAGCTAAGTCTCCCGTTTTTATTTAAAATTTAAGTATCACAGTAAACCTTAACCTTATTTACCTCAACTATTTTCCATAAACTCAAATCCTGCAAAAAATAAAATGAAAAATGTACTCAAGGCAATTTAGAAACAGGAAGTTTTAGGAGATGCTGTCCAGAGTGCTGACGTGGAATGCAGCCAGAAGACGCAGAGAGCTCAGTATTTCACACGGACCCAGAGGCAGCTTTGCCTCACATCTCTGTTACCGTGTGTGTGCAACAAGAACTCTAAACACTTGCTTTTAATTATCAGGAGTATTTATACTCCATTAATGTGAAGCAGACAGTCTTGGATTACCAACTGAACAGCTTCCAATGCAAAGAAGAAGAAAAAAAAAAAGACAAATACCTTCTTGCCTTTCATCAGTTCAGTTTTTTATTAGATGATCTCTAAAATGGGATGCCTAAAAAAAAAAATTTCAGTGTATATTAAAGGTGGGTGTTGTACATTTTAAGGCAATGGTGAACAAAATTTGTAAAAGAGAGGAGAGTATAATTTTCCATGTGTGTCTTATAATTTTCTGCTCCTTTTATCCCTCAAGAGTACTGTGCTATTTTTCGTTTTCTTAAAGGTCAGCCTCTTTGAAAGTTCAAAGTGACTTTTATACAAACTCTCATTTATTTTCCTTACCCCACCTGACACACAACCAAACCAAAATATTCTATACTTCCATCCTTTTGCTTTCTCCATAGATATGATCACATAAGTAACCTCTACAGTACTGCGGCTAAAAATGAAAAAGATTGTATCAAACCACCCCCTCAAATTTCCCTAATGTTTCCAGGTTTTGGAAGTCCATTGCCTGAAGTCTGGCCTTATCTAGTCCACACCATATGGTGATGCGTCCTCACAGTTGTAGCAATGTCATTGTAAACATATGTTTAGGAAAGGGAACACTTAGTTAATCCACAAAATCTTTGGAAAGAGGAATCCTAAAACAGTGACATGGGCTGACATTGTCCCTCAGAAGTGAATCATTTCAAATAAACCACAGAGGAAGAAGTGCTCAGTTTTAACTGCACTTGGCTTGACTTGAATCAGTGCAGTGGTTGTCACTATCCAACCATCTTGATCCCTTCAGCCTGATGTGTTTGAATTTTACAGTAATATCATTCAGTCCTTGACTTTAGGGTTGGTTTTGATAGATCAGTTACCTCAGCATGTAAAAAAAATAGCAGTACAAAATGATGGTGAATATTTATATTTAAAAAAAAATTTTTTTTTTTTTTTTTACGCCGGCCAGTGCCGTCGAGTCGATTCTGACTCATAGCAACCCTATATAAGCCAAAAAACCTGACCCATTGCTGTCGAAATGATTCCAACTCATAGAAACCCTATAGGACAGGGTAGAAATGCCCCATAGCGTTTTCAAGGAGCACCTGGTGTATTTGAACTGCCAACCTTTCAGTCAGCAGCCATAGCTCTTAACCATTTAACCAGCTCTTAAAGACACCAGGGTTTCCATAAATATATATATAATTTATCTGTAAATATATATTATATATATATTTATCTAAAATCTTGAGTTTAAAGACAGAAGAATGTAGGAAATTTATAAGATTAAAATACTCCGGAAAAATACTGTTTAAATACGACATTTCTGTGCTTCATATCATCATTAAGAAAATAGCCAACCATTTAAAAATATTTTCCGTAAAACTAGGTAATCTTAATGGTATGAGATGTGAATAGAAGCTTTGTTACCCTTAACATTAGTAATGGAAATACATAATTGATTTTAATGTGTTTCATGATGTTAACAGTGAAATTCTCTGCCAATCTCCTTCAAACAATCCTTTCACTTACAATATCATTATATGAAGTTTTATTGTATTATTGCTATTTTAAAATTAATGCTTGAACTGAGTTTTTCTGGGGAATATTAACTCTACATTTAGTGCAATTGTGTAATAAGAATCATCTCAGAAAAAACATTTCCATTTGTTAACCTGATCATTAGTAAATATTTACCGAGTGCCGACCATATGCATTGTACCATACTAGCCATAGTAGAAGATTCAAGAACAGACCGGATTATGCTGTGCCCTCATGAAGCTTTAAGTTTAGTAGGAGAAATATGACCTGTATATAAATAACTCATATAAATTAGGTAGTGGTAAGCACTACAGTGTTCTCTGCATCCTCCAAGGGCAGAGAAATGTCCATGTCCTAAACCCAGGCAAAAAAAAAATTTTTTTCAGAGACGAAGGATTTTATTTTATTTTGCCTAAAACTTATTTTTATTTGTGAAAGAGTACCAATATTAATATGCATGTAACTATGCACACACATACATACAAAAATATTAGATTTAACATAATTGGTCAAAACCTTTATTTTACTTTAGAATTTAAAATTTTTTCTACTATTTTTTAAAATTTTTTATTGTGCTTTAAGTGAAAGTTTACAAATCAAGTCAGTCTCTCATACAAAAATTTACATATACCTTGCTATATACTCCTAATTGCTCTCTCCCTAATGGGACAGCACCCTCCTTCCCTCCACTCTCTCTTTCCGTGTCCGGTTGGCCAGCTTCTAACCCCCTCTCCTCTCTCATATCCCCTCCAGACAAGAGATGCCAACAGAGTCTCATGTATCTACTTGATCCAAGAAGCTCATTCTTCACCAGTATCATTTTCCATCCCATTGTCCAGTCCAATCCCTGTCTGAAGAGTTGGCTTTGGGAATGGTTCCTGTTTTGGGCTAACAGAAGGTCTGGGGACCATGACCTCTGGGGTCCTTCTAGTCTCAGTCAGACCATTAAGTCTGGTCTTGTTATGAGAATTTAGGGTCTGCATCCCACTACTCTTCTGCTCCCTCGGGGGTTCTCTGTTGTCTTCCCTGTCAGAGCAGTCATCAGTTGCAGCCAGGGACCATCTAGTTCTTCTAGTCTCAGGTTGATGTAGTTTCTGATTTATGTTGCCCATTCTTTCTAGCAGGCTCATGATTACCTTGTGTCTTTGGTGTTCTTCATTCTCCTTTTGTCCAGGTGGGTTGAGACCAATTGGTGCGTCTCAGGTGCTTGCTTGCTAGCTTTGAAGACCCCAGATGCCACTCTCTGAAGTGGAATGTGGAGTGAATTCTTTATAGTTTTTATTATGCCAGTTGACTTCGATGTCCCCGGAAACCGTGGTCCCCAAACACACGCCCCTACTACACTGGCCTTTGAAGCATTCAGTTTCTTCAGGAAACTTCCTTGCTTTTGGTTTAGTCCAGTTGTGCTGACCTCTCCTGTATTGCGTGTTGTCTTTCCCTTCACCTAAAATAGTTCTTATCTACTATCTACTTAGTGAAAACCCCTCTCTCTCCCTTCCTCCCTCCTCCATTTCATAACCACCAAAGAATATTTTCTTCTCTGTTTAAACTATTTCTCGAGTTCTTATAATCGTGGTCTTATACAATATTTGTCCTTTTGCAGCTGATTAATTTCACTCAGCATAATGCCTTCAGGATTCCTCCACGTTATGAAAACTTTCATGGTTTCATCATTGCTCTTTATTGGTGCATAGTATTCCATTGTGTGAATATACCATAATTATTTATCCATTCATCCTTGGTTGCTTCCATCTTTTGCTATTGTAAACAGTGCTCCAGTGAACATGTGTGTGCATATATCTGTTCATGGTGAAGGCTCGTATTTCTCTAGAATCTATTCCAAGAAGTGGGATTCCTGGATTGTATGGTAGTTCTATTTCTAGCTTTTTAATGAAGCACCAAATCGATTTCCAAAGTGGTTGTACCATTTTACATTCCCACCAGCAGTGTGTTAAGTGTTCCAGACTCTCCACATCCTCTCCTACATTTATTATTTTGTGTGTTTTGGATTAATGCCAGCCTTGTTGGAGTGAGATGGAATCTCATTGTAGTTTTGATTTGCATTTCCTAATGGCTAATGATCCTGAGCATTTCCTCATGTATCTGTTAGCGACCTGAATGTCTTCTTTAGTGAAGTGTCTGTTCATATCTTTTGACCGTTTTTTAGTTGGATTATTTGTCTTTTCATGGTTGAGTTTTTGCAGTATCATGTAGATCTTAGAGATCAGGCACTGATCAGAAATGTCATAGCTTAAAACTTTTTCCCAGTCTGTAGGTAATCTTTTTACTCTTTTGGTGAAGTCTTTGGATGAGTGTAGGTGTTTGATTTTTAGGAGTTTCCAGTTATCTATTTTCTTTTCTGTATTGTTGGTAATATTTTGTATACTGTTTATGCCGTGTGTTAGGGCTCCTAATATTGTCCCTATTTTTTCTCCTATGATTTTTATTATTTTTGATTTTACATGTAGGTCTTTGATCCATTTTGAGCCAGTTTTTGTGCATGGAGTGAAGTATGGGTCTTGCTTCATTTTTTTGCAGATGGATATCCAGTTATGCCAACACCATTTGTTAAAAAGACAGTCTTTTCCCCGTTTAACAGACTTTGGGCCTTTGTCCAATATCAGCTGTTCATATGTGGGTAGATTTATGTCTGGATTCTCAATTCTGTTCCATTGGTTTATGCATCTGTTGTTGTACCAGTACCAGGCTGTTTTGACTACTGTGATGGTATAATAGGTTCTAAAATCAGGTAGAGTGAGGCCTCTCATTTTGTTCTTTTTCAGTAATGCTTTACTTCTCTGGGGCCTCTTTCCCTTCCATGTGAAGTTAGTGATTTGTTTCTCCATCTCATTAAAAAATGTAGTTGGACTTTAGATCGAAATTGCATAGTATGTATAGATTGCTTTTGGTAGAATAGACATTTTTACAATGTTAAGTCTTCCTATCCATGAGCAAGGTATGTTTTTCCACTTTTGTAGGTCTTTTTTGGTTTCTTGCAGTGGTATCTTGTAGTTTTCTTTGTATATGTCTTTTACATCTCTGGTAAGATTTATTCCTAAGTATTTTGTTTTCTTGGAGGCTACTTTAAATGGTATTGATTTGGTAATTTCCTCTTCAGTGTTCTTTTTGTTGGTGCAGAGGAATAACTGATTTTTTTATGTTTATCTTGTGTCCTGATACTCTGCTGAACTCTTCTGTTAGTTTTAGTAGTTTTCTTGAGGATTCTTTTGGGTTTTCTGTGTTTAAAATCATTTCATCTGCAAATAGAGATACTTTTACTTTGTCCTTGCACATTTGGATGCCCTTTGTTTTTCTAGCCTAATTGCTTTGGCAAGGACCTCCAGTACAATGTTGAATAAGAGTGGTGATACAGGACATCCTTGTCTGGTTCCCAGTCTCAAGGGGAATGCTTTCAGACTCTCTCCATTTAGGATGATGTTGGCTATTGGCTTTGTTTAAATGCCCTTTGTTATACTGAGGAATTTTCCTTCTATTCCTATTTTGCTGAAAGTTTTTATCATGAATCAATGTTGAACTTTGTCAAATGCCTTTTCTGCATCAATTGATAAGATCATGTGGTTCTTGTCTTTTGTTTTATGTATATAATGAATTACATTAATTGTTTTTCTAATGTTGAACCACCCATGCATACCTGGTATGAATCCCACTTGGTCATGGTGAATTATGTTTTTGATATGTTGTTGAATTCTATTGGCTAGAATTGTGTTGTGGATTTTTGCATCTAAGTTCAAGAGGAAGATAAGTCTGTAATTTTCTTTTTTTGTGGTGTCTTTACCTGGTTTTGGTATCAGGGATATGCTGGCTTCATGGAATGAGTTTGGGAGTATTCCGTCCTTTCCTGTGCTCTGAAATACCCTTAGTATAAGTGGTGTTAACGGTTCTCTGAAAGTTTGGTAAAACCCTGCAGTGAAGCCGTCCGGGCCAGGGCTTTTTTTTGTTGGCAGTTTTTTGATTACCTTTTCGATCTCTTCCTTTTTTATGGGTCTATTTAGTTTTTCCACCTCTGTTTATGTTAGTTTAGGTAGGCAGTGTGTTTCCAGAAATTGATCCATTTCTTCTGGGTTTTCAAGTTTGTTAGAGTACAATTTTTTGTAGTAATCTGATATGAAATTTATAATCTCAGTTGGATTTGTTGTAATATCGCCCACCTCATTTCTTATTCCAATTATTTGCTTCTTCTCCTATTTTGTTTTGTCAGTTTGGCCAATGGTTTATCAATTTTGTTAATTTTTTCAAAGAACCACCTTTTGGTCTTGTTGATTCTTTCAATTGTTTTTTTCTGTTTTCTATTTCATTTAATTCTACTCTAGTTTTTACTGTTTTCTTCTTCTGGTGCTTGAGGGTTTCTTTTGTTGCTCTCTTTCTATTTGTTCAAGTTATAGGGATAATTCTTTGATTTTGGCCCTTTCTCCTTTTTCTATGTGTGCTTTTATTGATACAAATTGACCTCTGAGCACTGCTTTCGCTGTGTCCCAAAGGTTTTGATTGGAAGTGTTTTCATTCTCATTGGATTCAATGAATTACTTTATTCCATCCTTACTGTCTTCTATAATCCAGTCTTTTTTGAGTAGGATATTGTTCAGCTTCCAAGTGTTTGATTTTTTTCCCTGCCTTTTCTGTTATTAATTTCTACTTTTATGGCCTTATGGTTAGAGAAGATACTTTGTAATATTTCAATGTTTTGGATTCTACTAAGGTTTGCTTTATGACCTAATATGTGGTCTATTCTAGAGAATGTTCCATATACACTAGAAAAGAAAGCATACTTGGCTGCTGTTGAGTGGAGTGTTCTGTACATGTCAAGTTGGTTGATTGTGGCATTTAGATCTTCCGTGTCTTTATTGAGATTCCTTCTGGATATCCTGTCCTTCACCAAAAGTGGTGTGTTGAAGTTTCCTACTGTAATTGTGGAGCTGTCTATCTCAGTTCTTAATGCTGTTAGAGTTTGTTTTATGTATCTTGCAACCCTGTCATTGGGCAAATGAATATTTAATATGGTTATATCCTCTTGGTATATTGTCCCTTTAATAATTATATAGTGTCCTTCCTCATCCTTTGTGGTGGACTTAAATATAAACTTTATTTTGTCAGAAATTAATATTGCCACTTTTGCTCTTTTTTGATTGTTGTTTGCTTGATATATATTTTTTCCATCCTTCGAGTTTTAGTTCGTTTGTGTCTCTAAGTCTAAGATGTGTTTCTTGTAGGCAACATATAGATGGATCTTTTTTTTTTTTTTTGTCCATTATGCCACTCTCTGTCTCTTTATTGGTACACTTAGTCCACTTACATTCATCGTAGTTATGGATAGGTATGAATTTAGTCCTGTCACTTTTATGTCTTTTTTTGTGTGTTGTTGGCAGTTTCTTTTTCCCATTTAATTTTTTGTGCTGAGTAGTTTACCTTTATGTATTGTCTTTTCCTGTTATTTGTTGTTGTTGACTTTGTTCCTACTGAGTTTCTATTGTATTCTTGTATTTTATTTTGATGTGTAGGATAGTTTGTCTCTTTTGTGGTTACCTTAATATCAACCCCTATTTTTCTAAATTCAAACCTAACTTTTATTTCTTTATATCGCCTTGTCTTCCTCTTTATAAGAAAGATCTATGACTTCATTTTGTAGTCCCTCTTTATTGTTTTAATGTTGCCTTCTTTTACATGATAACGTTGTTCTTTCCCTGTATTGAGCGTTTTTTAATCTTGATATATTTTTGTGATTTTCCTGCCCGGGTTGATATCTGATTGCCCTGTCCAGTGTTCTAGACTTGGGATGATACCTGATATTATTGATTTTCTAACCAAAGATTCCTTTTAGTATTTCTCATAGTTTTGGTTTGGTTTTATGAATTCCCCAAACTTCTGTTTATCTGGAAATGCCCTAATTTCACCTTCATATTTGAGAGACAGTTTTGCTGGATATATGATTCTTGGTTGGCAATTTTTTTTCCTTCAATGCTTTATATAAATCATCCCACTGCCTTCTTGCCTGCATGGTTTCTGCTGAGTAGTCAAAGCTTATTCTTATTGACTCTCCTTTGTTAGTGACTTTTTGTTTATCCCTAGCTTCTCTTAAAATTCTCTCTTTATCTTTTGTTTTGGCAAGGTTGATTATAATATGTCTTGGTGACTTTCTTTTAAAATCTACCTTATGTGAGGTCATGAGCATCTTGAATAGATATCTTCTCATCTTTCGTGATATCAGGGAGGTTTTCTGGCAACAAATCTTCAACGATTCTCTCTGTGTGTTTTCCGTTATCCCTTCTGGTACTCCAGTCACTCGTAGTTTATTTCTCTTGGTAGAGTCCCACATGATTCTTAAGGTTTCTTCATTTTTTTTTTAATTCTTTTATCTGATTTTTCTTCAAATATTTTGCTGCCAAGTGCTTTACCTTCAAGCTCACCAACTCTGCCTTCCACTTGTTCAATTCTGCTCCTCTGATTTTCTACTGAATTGTCTAATTCTGTAATTGTTAATCTTCTGAATTTCTGATTGCTGTCTCTCTGTGGATTCTTTCAGCTCATTAAATTTTTCATTATGTTCTTGGAGAACCTTTTTAATATCTTCAAGTGCTTTATCTGTATGTTCCCTGGCTTGTTCTGCATATTGCCTGATCTCCTTCCTGATGTCTTGAAGGGTTCTGTATATTAATCTTTTGTGTTCAGCATCCGGTAATTCCAGGAAGGCACTTTAATCTAGAAGGTCCCTTGATTCTTTTTTTTGAGAGCTAGTTGAAGCGATCATGGCCAGTTGCTTTATGTGAGTTGATATTGACTTTTTTCTCTGAGCCATCTATAAGTTATTATATTAGTTTATGTTTACTTACTGTGTTCTACCTTCTTGCTTTGTTTTGTTTTGGTATGCCTGAATGGGTTGCTTGAGTGAGCTAACTTGATTATTTTCACCTTTGAGGCTCTGACGTCCTGTCATCAGATGGTTAGAGCTTTTATCAGGTGTATCAGCCTAGGAGTCCATTTGGTTTTCTTGTATGGGTTCAGCTGAGGTGTCCAGGTAGCTGGTCATCAAGTGTGTAGTATAGGCTCTGTCCTACAGTCTTAGAGGGGCAGGGGTGATTGGTGTAGGTACCGGTACCTGGTTGCTGCAGGGGGTCATGCTCTGAACAAGGCGAGGGTCAGGGAATAGTCCCTCAAGTGTCTCTGAGTAAAGTGCATCCCTCTTCCCTACAGCACACAGGTGAGTGGATTCTGCAGACAGACTATGGCCAGCTTGGGGGTGGGGGGCATGGTAAAACATACACAAATACTTAGCTTTTCCTGAGAGCACCATTCTTCTCTGGTCCAGAGGTTTAGCAGGCTGTATGGCTGGCTGCTTCTCCCTTAAGAAACTGCGGCCTAATGCTACTACCTGCCTGCTGCCACTGCCACTCCCGGGAATGGTGCTTGAGGGTCCAGAGATTCAGGTCCAGGAACTCTTCTCCGATTCTGAACCGTCTCTCCCTCTCCCTGCCACTCAGTCTATTTTCTAACTTTGCCTTTGATGTTCAGGGCTTGTAGCTTGTCATAAATACAATTATTTCACTTGTTTTTTTGGGTCTTTATTGTAAGAGAGATCGTCAGAAGCATCTGGCTATTCCGCCATCTTGGCTCTGCCCCCAAGGCAAATTTTAATAATTTGTATTCAAGAGTCATTATAGCATATTGTTTCTCTGAAAGTTAGGCTAAAAAAAAAATACAATTAGAAAATGAAGGTTCTTAGAAGGTAAGCCATGTAAGAAACGTGTGATTTGCCATGAAAGAAGATAGTTCATCACCAGTGAAGCACAAGTTCCATGATGACATGGTTGTCAGAGATTCCGAATTCTTAAAATGATGTATTTCTGCTACCATTAAATCATGTGAGTTTGAACTAATTTTACTTAGGTCGCCTGATAGATGACGTAGTTTCTTTTTTTCTGAAAGATATATAGTATTTCTTGTGCTGGGAACTGCAAAAGTACAATGTTTAACAACTTCTCCTAAAGAAACCCTGAAGCTGGGCATCGGAACGCTGACGGGCACCAGGCGATATTGGGGGTGATCGCTGTGAAACCAAAGCAGCACGCTGACAAGGGCGGTGAGAGATGTGGCAGCAGACGAGGTGCACCGGAAACGCTGTGGTAACTAGACTGACAAGGCTTGTGTTGTCCACGAGCAAAACCTAAGGGCAGAGCGTATATGCAGCCAACCTCCATCTGCCAAACATCTGTTTCTCTGGAGCATACTACCTAAATAGTTCAGTCACTTTTAAACAAATATAAGTACAAAGCAGTGACATTCTCAGATACAAAAGTTTATCATAGGGAATCTGTACCTTAAAGTGTGTTTTTTTCATCATCCTTTATTGGCGTATATTATTTGTACCTTTTTTCAAGTAACAGATTTGCTTATTTAGCCTTTATTTATATTAAAGGTCATTATTCATTTACCCAAATATGTCAATATTATTTCATTGATCCTAGTTTTTCACACACTTGCATCCATTAGGTAACTCAAGTTTACTGCTATTCTTTCACTTTATTACTATTCTTTAAGAGACTTGTTTTCTTTCTTCTTTCATCTTTTTTTGAATTGTGAGAATTCTCTCCTCCATCCTATAAGTTTCCCAAGATAAGATCTATTCTTCCATTCCCTTCTCTATCATTATTTACTTTTCTATTAATGAAGTTGCCCACATATCCTTTCAAATTATATGATTTAAGTTTTTTAATCACTTTAGTGCATATAGTAGACAAAGAACAAACAGTTACTTAAATACTCATGTAATTTCCTTTTATAATAGTCAACCAACCAACCAAACATAGACAAATCAGAAAACACATCTCATCTCCCTCTTACTTGGAAAGGGAATAGTTATTTAATCACATTAATTTCATGGGGGGGAGGGAATATTTATGCTATGTCAGGGCCTAATTTAGTGTTCATTGTCTTTCCATCTCTGAATTGAGCATTTCTGCAGTCATGAAGTCAGCTGATTACATTTTGAAGAAAAGTAAAAATGTTCTCTGGAGGAGAGGGATGAGTATCTGAATAAATTTAAAGTATTTTTTTAAAAAATTCGGTTTAAGCAGATGTAATTAGTTTTATGGATGAAGTAACATTTTTGATAGTTTTGAATTGTAGCAGTAAAAGAGACCGGAGAGTCCTAGCCTTGCGAGGATCTCAGCATCACAGTTGTATGTCTCGTTTGTGGGCCAGAGTCAACCATTTCCTTATGCTTCACAGGATTTATGAAAGTAGATGAAATAATATTGTTTGAAAAAATTCCAAAAATTTCATTTTAGACAAGTGGAAGACATCTTAACATTAAATATAGTATTTTTCTTCAAAAGTATGCAATGTATATTTCTAATTTATAATAATGATGTGTTTCACATTTAAATATGATTATGATAATCATATATTGCTAAATTGGAAAAGACCTATGAAATAATGTAGTTCTCTTTACCAGGAAAATCAAATGACTTTCCTAAAGTCACCTGGTGACCTGGGTGGTGCAAACAGTTAAGCACTAAATTACTAGCCAAAAGGTTGGTGGTTTGCACCTACACAGTGGTGCCTCGGAGTACAGGCCTGCGATCTGTTTCCAAAAGGTCACAGCCTTGAAAACCCTGTGGAGCAGTTCTACTCTGCACACATGGGGTCTCCGTGAGTAGAAATTGACTGCACAGCAGCTAACAGCAACAAAGCCACGTGACTCATTTTTGACACAGCCGGGCCGCCTAGTCCACGTCTCTTTAGCTATGTCCAGGTTTATTCCACTGTCCGTAGTAATCTGATACAAAGACACAAAGAATCATTGAATTTGAAAGGAGCAATAAAAATTATACTCTCCAAAGCGTTTATATTTCAGATTGTATCTTTAATTTTCACTATTGCATGAAAAAGAAAGTAAGTACATGTTTGCTGTTGTCCTATACTGCGTCATCTCATGACATTTGTCATTTTATTAATTCCATTACAAATAACTACAGAGATTATAAATCTTTAAAAATCCACGAAGATTAAAGAACCATTAGAATTGCTGCAATAAATGGTTAATGGAAAATAAGATAGATAATGATTTTTATTATGATGATAGCGTCAACATTTATATTAATGAATAACTTCATTTGAACTTTGTAGATACAACCTCAGGATGTATTTCTGCCTGAGGGTCTGACCCAAATGTTTCCCTAAAATTCAGAAAAGGAAAGTAAAGAGAAGACATTTTCTTACTTAAGAAATTGGGTGTCCCATAACAATTTCAAACTCACAAAAATGCAGAAAACAAACAAAAACTCGTTTTTCCTCTTGTATTCTTAGGATCCATTAGCAACACTTTTACACTTGGGGCTTTATTTTAACAAAATATTTGTAATTACAAAATTAACCTCCCTGTGGTAGGCAATTTGAAAAATACAGTTATAGCAAAGAAAAAAAAAAAAATCACAGTAATCCTGTTGCCAAATAATAAAAATGCCCTTGCTAGTTTTACTGTTTAAAAAATTTTTATTTGTATTTATCATGCTATTTGGAATTAACATTTTATCCTGAGCATTCCCCATTAAATTTTATTCAGAAATACTCTACTTACCAAGTAATAATTTAGCATATGGATGTATAATAATTTAACTGTTTTGCTTTTTAAGTGATTTAGTTTTCCAGTGTTGCAATTTTAAGTAACAATTTGATCATGCTTCTACTTATTTCCATTGAGTAGGTTTCTAGAAGGGGAATCACTGAGTGAAGGTGCATACACGTTTTAAAGGCTCTTGATATATGCTGTCAAATTGCTTACCAGCAGACAGACAGACATGTCCATCAGCAGTGTATGGGGATACGCTTTACATCACATTCTCACTAACATTAAGTATTAACTTTTATTCATATTTGTTCAATTAGATATGTGAATAGGCATTATATTTTTATTTTGTTTTGCTTTCCTGATAATGTAGATCTTAAAATTCTATTTGCTCATTTAATTTTTCCAATCCCATTAATTTAATGTGTAAAAATAAATGAGGAGAAGTTGGTGTTTTGAAGCATCAAATAGAACTTGTTTCATAACATTATTCTTATCCTAATCATTATGTTTATGATAAATAACTGTGTTTAAAATCATGGAACATTGCTCTATAAACTTCTTAACGAGCACTAAAAATGTTCACGAGCATATTTATGTCTTCAATATCTGTCATGAAAATATTGAAGAAAGTAAAATAAAATAGAATTTTTATCGATCCTCTAAATCTAGAATTTTACGAGTGTTTAGTAAATAATTATTAGAAAAATAATAATTACCCCCATATTTTAATAACATTCTGAAATTATTAACTTTTAATCTAAGAGTCATAGAATTTATACCTAGTGATAATTTAACCGAAATTGTCCTATTACATCCTCCTTTTGCTCTCTATACAACATAGCCATTATTCTCTCTTGTGATGTTGTTTCCCAGCTCGGTTTGGTCACTGATACTCCTTATTAGCAGTCATTAGAGCAGAAAATTGGGAAGACTTTTGTTGCTTAATGACTCAGCTCCTGAGAGTAGAACAGACAGTGTTTAAATGGCAACAGACCTGGCAGGTAAGATGTATCCAATTTGGGAGATACATATTTTTTAATCTCCAAAAGATTCTTGAATATAATAAGATGTTGTTGTTTGTTGTTATCCAGTCAATTCCAACTCCTGGTGACTCCATGTGTTACAGAGTAGAACTGCTCTATAAGTTTTTCTGGGCTGTAATCTTAATTGAAGCAGATCGCCAGTCCTTTTCTTCCATGATAATACTGGGTGGATTCGAACCACCAATCTTTAGGTTAACAGTTGAGCACAAACCATTTCCACACCACCCAGGAACCTATAACAAGATACAGATTATCTTACAAATGGGCTAACATACTACATCATTCTGTCTTACTCCCAATTCTGGCCATGTAAATCTCATGTCTTTCACTCATTCATTTTTCCATCCATTTGAAGTCAGCCACCTCTCCATTCTTCACAACCTTGTATTGGGAAAAAGTGTTTTAGTTCATATTGTGTTACTAGGTCACAAAGCAGTTTTACTTATAATTTATTTCTTATGAAACACAAAACTATCATTTTAAACCCTTTTCTGTGATCTCTCACAGGAATCCATATCTGGGGGGAGAGGGGTGCTCAGCAAACACTCTGAGAGCACACACTACAATAAAATAAGCCACCCATCAAATTTGAAGGAAACCAGTCATTCATGAAATAACTTTGTGCCTTGAACTCTGTTAAACATTATGGTGAGATCCACCCATACAATGAGGTACCACCCAAATTCCATGGAAAATTAAGGATGCCCTTGTTCCTAAGTAGGGACCTAAATCATGGCAGTCATCTGAAAGATGCAACAGCATTCCTTAACTAGACCACACCATCTATATTCCTAATTTTTATGTGAATAGACTACTGGCACAAGCACCCTTTCCCACCCACCCACCTACCAAACTTCCAAAAAAGACAAAATATGTCAATTAGTCTAGAGGGCATGACCTAGATCTGGAGGCTAAGCCTGTTATTTGACTTAGATGCAACTCTTCCTGCCCCAGATTTTGACTGAGATACCAATACGATTAATATCAGATGTTTAAGTAAGTATGAAAAAATTCTACATATAAAGATTTTCAAAGGAAATTGATGAAAACTTGGTTTTTAAACTACTGACCTACTTATAAGGGGGGAAAAAAAAACTATGGTGAGACAAGAAGGGATTATTAGGAAAATTATTTTGAGAAAGCGACTACCATCCTGTAAGATCTCAAAGCCCTCTTTGCTGCCTCGAAGCCACATCAAGCTCAGCAGTCTGTCATTATTGAGTCCAACTTTTTATTCTTTTAGAAAATCAAAATTTTATTTGCATAGCTGAAAATATTTCTAGGAACTATGATAAAGGCACATTGGCATAAGATGAACCTAAGATGAAGATGATGTTTATGCTGAAAGTAGGGAAATGGTAGTCCATACCACAAAATGATAATACATGACAAATATTACTTTACGTACACAAAGAAAATGAATGCTGGCCTTTGGTATATGTGCCCCTAATTGATAGCAAGGAGTCCCTGGGTGGCATAAAGCGTTTGGCTACTAACTGAAAGGTTGGCGGTTCAAACCCACCTATGAGTAACTTCGTTCAGAAGGAAACGAGGGTGAGAAGGAAAAATTGCTCATAAACAAAAGAACAAGTGAGAGGAATTATTTTTGACATTAGGCATCATCTGTACAAAAAGAAACTTATAGAGCTATAGGACTCAGGTGTGAAATGAACAAAGGTGTCACTAGGCCTTTGTTGAATTTTTTGAGAAAGTTTCTATGAGATGTTGTTTACAAGAGAGTAGCAGAAAGTAATTGACTCATAATTTTCTCCTTAAATGTGAATTGGAAAACAAAGGTAGGCAAGCAATCAAAACTGCTGTTGAAATTGAATTCAAAACTTCCAGGTCAAGATCATATTGAATCTATACCTAATTCTCTCCTCTCTCCTGAAGGCTCAATAAAATGATATTCAAATAATAAAAAGATGTAAACCCACATCAATAAAGAGAACGGAAGAAAGGTTATCATTAGATACTAGAATATGAATAGAAACAAAGCCAAGAAGGAGCCAGTGGACTTGGTCAAACTCTAAAGAGACTCATGACACAAAAAATGCCTGGGAGTTCCAGCATGTTGGTTGGATTCCCACCTAGCCACCATGAGCCAACTGCCATGGGTTATTTGCCCAAATGTCATCTATGCTGGTTCCCAATTTTTTCCTTATGACAGAGGTGAAAAAATGTCAAATACTTACTTTTGAATACTCCCTTATATCTTGAACGTAAGCATTTGACCCAATATGAACAACTTGATCTGAGGAGAAGTCTTGAGAAACTTCTGAAGAAGGTTTTCCTCACTAATGTAAAGTTATACTTAGGAAAAAAAAATACTTTTTTTTTTTTTTTAAATCATATTTGTATTTCCCACTCAAGATGCCTGGAGTTGCCACAGCTGTTTGTAATCAGAGAATAAGGTTAAGCCTCATCTATATCAAGGATAGCAAAAAAGAAAGGAAAAACAATAAAAAAGGGCCCATGTCCAACATAGCATCACTGGACCTCTAAATTAACCCTGGAACAACCTCCCGCAATATCTATAAATTTTCTACACCGTTTAAGAAAGATGCTTTATTTGAGTGTTCTGCTACTTTCAGCCAAAAGCCTAAATTAAAACCTGTTTTGAATGACAAGCTCTTTACCATGTTCTCTGAGTTTCAGTCAATTTTTGTTGCTTTATTTTAAAATGTGAACAAATAAGCAAGGGTATCCTGACTTTTGAGGAAAGCCTTTATGGAACGTAGAAATGAAAGATATAATATCAGAAAAATTACCTCAGGAGAAAAAGAGAGAATTCAGTGAACAGAACATAAAATTAAAAACTAAAACCACAAATTACTACCTTCAAAAGACCCCAAATAATGTGAACAGGATAATGTGAAAATGGAACAGTGAAAAAGAAATAACTGTGGAAAATAAAAAAGTTGTTGTTATTAGGTGCCGTCGAGTCAGTTCCAACTCATAGAGATCCCATGTGCAACAGAACGAATCACTGCCCAGTCCTGTGCCATGCCCACAATCATCGTAACGCTTGAGCCCATTTTTGCAGCCACTGTGTCAATCCATCTTGTTGAGGGTCTTCCTCTTTTTTGTTGACCCTGTACTTTACCAAGCATGATATTCTTCTCCAGAGACTGATCCATCCTGATAATATGTCCAAAGTATGTAAGACGTAGTCTCGCCATCCTTGCTTCTAAGGAGCATTCTGGTTGTACTCTTCCGAGACAGATTTGTTTGTTCTTTTGGCAGTCCATGGTATATTCAATATTCTTCACCAACCCCACAATTCAGAGGCATCAATTCTTCTGTCGTCCTTATTCATTGTCCATCTTTCACGTGCATATAATGCTATTGAAAATATACCATGGCTTGGGTTGGTCATACCTTAGTCTTCAAAGATGTCACCTTGTGCTTTTCAACACTTTAAAGAGGTCTTTTGCAGTAGATTTGCCCAATGAAATACATTTTTTTACTCCTTCACGGTTGTTTCCATGGTTGTTGATTGTGGATCCAAGTAAAATGAAATCCTTGACAACTTCAGTCTTTTCTCTTTTTATCCTGATTTTGCTTATTGATCCAGTTGTGAGGATTTTTGTTTTCTTTATGTTAAGGTGTAATCCATATGGAAGGCTATGGTCTTTGGTCTTCATTGGTAAGTGTTTCAAGCCCTCTTCACTTTCAGCAAGCAAGGTTGTGTCATCTGCATAATGCAGGTTGTTAATGAGTCTTCCACCAATCCTGATGCCCTGTTCTTATTCATATAGTCCAGCTTCTCGGATTATTTGCTCAGCATAGAGATTGAATAAGTATGATGAAAGGATACAACCCTGACACGCACCTTTCCTGACTTTAAACCACAGAGTGTCCCCTTGTTCTGTCCAAACAGTGCCTCTTGATCTATGTACAGGTTCCTCATGAGCACAATTAAGTGTTCTGGAATGCCCATCCTTGACAATGTTATCCGTAATTTGTTATGATTTACACAGTCGAATGCTTTTGCATAGTCAATGAAACACAGGTAAGCATCTTTCTGGTATTCTCTGCTTTCAGCCAAGATCCATCTGACATCAGCAATGACATCCTTGGTTCCACATCCCCTTCTGAATCTGGCCTGAATTTCTGGCAGTTCCCTGTCAATATACTGCTGCAGCCACTTTGAATTTGAATTATCTTCAGCAAAATTTTACTTGCATGTAATATTGTTCGATAATTTCTGCATTTGGTGGGATCACCTTTCTTGAGAATAGGCACAAATATGGATCTCGTCCAGTCTGTTGGCCAGGTAGCCATCCTCCCAATTTCCTGGCATAGACGAGTGAGCGCTTCCAGTGCTGCTTCTGTTTGTAGAAACATCTTAATTGATATTCCATTAAATCCTGTAGCCTTGTTTTTCACCAATGCAATAAAAGCATTAATGTTGAATTTAAAAATAATAATAATAAAATGTTAAAATACAAAGTCAGTGAGAGCTTCCAAAAGTAAAACAAAATGACAAAGATGAAGGAGAACCCCAAGAGTCAGAGAAAACCAATCCAGCAGTTCTAGTACCTGATTGAAAAGGAGGAAGTTAATTTGGAAAAAAAAGGTAAATAAAAGACAATTATTTTATTCTCAAAAATGAGTTTTTAGATTGGAACACTCATTGAGTGTCTAATACAATGATAGTAAAATTAGAACATTAGTCAGAACCTAAACAATAAAAGGAAAATACTAAAAGTATCTGAAAGAAAAAAAGTAGATTACCTACAAAGAATGAAATTTTGAATAGCAACAGAATTCACATCAAAAATATTGAATGTCGGGTAAAACAAAAACCAAACCTGCTGCTGTTGAATTGATTCCAACTTATAGTGATGCTATAGGACAGAGGAGAACTGCCCCATAGGGTTTCCAAGACTATAATCTTTTTTTTTTTTTTAAGGAAATTGTTTTTTTTTATTGTACTTTAGATGAAGGTTTACAGAACAAACTGGTTTCTCATTAAACAGTTAGTACACATATTGTTTTATGACATTGGTTAACAACCCCACAACACATCGATACTCTCCCTTCTCAACCTTGGGTTCCCCATTACCAGCTTTTCTGTCCTCTTCTGCCTTTTAGTCCCTGCCTCTCTGGGCTGTTGTGCCCCTTTAGTCTCGTTTTGTTTATGGGCCTGTGTAATCTTTGGTTGAGGGGTAAACCTCGGGAGTGACTTCATTACTGAGCTAAAAGGGTGTCCAGGGGCCATTCTCTTGAGATTTCTCCAGTCTGTTAGGCTAGTTATTTTTTGTGAGTTAGAATTTTGTTCTACACTTTCTCCATCTCTGTCCAGGACCCTGTGTTTCAATCCCTGTCAGAGCAGTCAGTGGTGGTAGCCTGGGCACCATCTAGTTGTACTGGACGCAGCCTGGTGGAGGACACCATAGATGTGGTCAGTTAGTCCTTTGAACTAATTTTTCCCTTGTATCTTTAGTTTTCTTCTTCCATGCTCCCGAACGGATGAGACCGGTGGAGTATCTTAGATGGCTGCTCACAGGCTTTTAAGACCCCAGAAACTACTCACCAAAGTAGAACATAGAACATTTTCTTTATAAACTATGTTATGCCAGTTAAGCTAGATGTTCCCTGAGACCATGGTCCCCCCAGCCCCCAGCTCAGCAGTTTGGTCTCTCAGGGACTTTGGATGTGTCTCTGGAGCTTCCATGACCTTGCCTTGTACAGGTTTTGCTGGCTTGCCCGGTATTTCCTTACCCTTCACCAAAGTTACCGCTTATCTATTGTCTGTTTAGCGTTTTTCCACCCCCACCCCTCCCCTCCCTGATAACCATCAAAGATTGTTCCTTTTTGTGCATAAACCTTTTCATGAGTTTTTACAGTAGTAGTCTCATACAATATTTGTCCTTTTATAATTGATTTATTTCACTGAGCATAACGTACTCCAGATTCATCCATGTTACGAGATGCTTTGCAGATTCATCATTATTCTTTATCGTTGTGTAATACTCCATTGTGTGTATGTACCACAGCTTGTTTATCCATTCATCTGTTGATGGGCACCTAGGTTGTTTCCATCCTTTTGCTGTAGTGAACAATGCTGCAATGGACATGAACATGCATACGTCTATTAATGTGATGACTCTTATTTCTCTAGGATATATTCCTGGGATTGGGATTGCTGGATCATATGGTATTTCTATCTGTAGTTTTCTAAGGAAGCACCCAAGGCTAGGATCTTTATGGAAGATCATCTTTCTCCCTTGGAGAGGCTGGTGGGCTCAAAACCGGCAACCTTTCGGTTAGCAGCCAAACGCTTAACTGCCGCACCACCAGGGCTCCTTGATTGTCAGGTAGCAGACTAGTAACGGTTTTACAGACCTGAGGAGAATTTGTTTTATGCCTAGAATTCTATAAGCAGTAAAACTTACGATCAAGTATAAGAGTGTAATGAAGATATTTCCAGATGTATTAGAACTCAGAAAATTTACGTCACAAGCATCTTTCTTGGAAAATTAATTGAGAAAACAAAAAGAGTGCATATTAAGAAAATGAAGGGATGGGGTCTAGGAAACAAGAAGAACGGCGAGGAGAAATCTCAGGATAACTTCCATATGGCAAACCTAGAGAATTAACGTCCTTGTTGGAGGACTGGTTGTTTTGGGAAAAGAGCAGATCTTGATAAATTACATCATATTCAACATATTTTGGGGAGG
Source organism: Loxodonta africana (assembly GCF_030014295.1). Classification (NCBI taxonomy): domain Eukaryota; kingdom Metazoa; phylum Chordata; class Mammalia; order Proboscidea; family Elephantidae; genus Loxodonta; species Loxodonta africana. The sequence goes on from NC_087348.1 coordinate 125,919,847, forward strand.
CTGTAGGCTATTAAAAAGTTAAGAAGTTGCAAGTGGAAAGAAAGCAATTAAAAACTCTAGGATAAATAAAAACATATACATGAAAAATTGCAATCATGTTATCCATGTTGGCACTGTAGTGAGAAAAGCTTGATAATAAATTTTCAACTTTTAGAATAAGCCTGTAGGTAGACTGTAGACCAGATAAAGAAGACGTAATTGCTATTACATCAGAGAATGCATATGTTGTCAGTCTTGATAGTGTCAAAGTAAAAATTTAGATATCAAAAATTAGAAAAGTGGAAGTGAATGAGAAACACTGAAACAAAAGTTAGAAGCATTAATATCACCGTCTTTCAGAATGGGGAGTTAAGAGATGCTGTCTTGATTTGATATAAGAAATTAAATATATTATTCATTGATACATAGATTACCAACAACTGTCTTAAAAAGGTAAAATAGCTTTGTTGGTAGGGTAGGAAGGAGGAGTGTGGGTACAGAAAATGAGTTTAATTTTTATCTATCACAGTAATAAATTATGGCTTAAATTGATAAACAAAAAATAGCAATGTTATAAGGAATATTATTTAGAAGTTTTTTTAATTATAAGGAATATTATTTAAGAATATAAGGATAATCTAGAAAATGAGTTTAAAACAGTTACACTTAAGGAGTAAAAGACCATGGAAACTTCTCTAGATCAAGAGACTGAAGACACAAAACAACTAAACGTAATATGTGGACCTTGTTTGGATTCTGATTTTGAGGAAGCATTAATTTTGAGATAAATAAGAAAATACGAATATGGACTGGATATTAGGTAAAATCAGAAATTACTCATTTTGTTAGTTGAGACAATTACATCATCTTACGTAAGAAAATGCCCATACATTTTAAGAAATCCATCCTGTTGTATAAAGGAATGAAATAACGTTATGAACGGACTTTAAATTATGCAGCTGAAGGGGGGGGTATAGTTAAAGTAGCATGGTAAAATCCTGATAACTATAAAATTTAGGTGATAAAATATGTTCATATCATATATATTTAGTCAGAATTGAGTCGACAGCAACAGGTTTTGTTTTATATATATATTTGTTTATATTGTACATAAATACGTATTTATATTTACATATATATCATAATTGCCCTTTGGGAACAGGGTTGGGGGAGGGATGGGACAAGGGGTTTTTCCTCATTAGTATAGAGCTTTTGTATATTTGATATTTTAACATGATATTCATACACTGCTATGAAAAAAACTCAATTAAATTCATTGTTACAACACAAAAATTAAAGAACTGTAAAGTTGAGGTAATAAGACTATACCATGACAAGACCGTGTGTGTGCCAAATGAATGCCAAAGAATATAAATGCAACAGGAGCTGACAAATGCAAATAAATGTGACATGGCAAGTCGGGCAAGACTTAAGGAAGCAGATGTGATTTTATTTGAATCATAAAATATAATGGTTTGTGTATTTCTTGTCTATTATCAGGTTAAAAATTTGGCAATCAAATATGTCATGTCATTTAACCCTCATAAAAACGTCCATTTTATTGATGAGAATATTGAGGCTCAGGTAATTCGATTAGTGTGCCCAAGGTCACATAGTTCTCAGCGGCAAAACTGTAAGTCAAGCTTAGGTGTGCCTATCTTTAAACTTCATGCTTTTCCTACTGATAAAAACACACACACACACAAAAAAAAGGAAGAGCAACCTAAAGACTAGGTGAAAATTTCGGGAAATCATGTATCATATAAGCGCAGGTATTCCCCCCTGCCCCTGACAAAAATATGTATATGTTAAGTCCTACAACTTAACAACAATCAAAACATAAAAAAAAAAAAAGCCCAAAAAACAAAGGGCTTGAACAGGCACTTCACCAAAGAGGATATTCAAATGGCTATCAAACGCATGAAAAGATGTTCACTAGCCATGAGATGCAAATCTAAACAACATTGAGATATCACCACACCCCCATTTGAATGGCAATAATAAATAACCCAGAAAACAGCAAGTGTTGGAAAGGTTGTGGAAAAGCTGGAACCTTCATCTATTGCTGGTGGGAATGTAAAATGGTGCAGCCACTGTGGAGAACGGTATGACGGTTCCTCAAAAAGTTGAACACAGAATTACCGTGTGACCCAGCAATCCCGATCCTAGAAGAACGTACCCAGAAGAAGTGAAGGCAGGGATGCAAATGGAAACCTGTACACTAAGGTCCATTATAGCACTATTCACAATAGCCAAAAACGACTGAAATGTCTGTCAACAGATGAACGCATAAACAAAATGTACCAGATACATACAATCCAACTGTAAAGAGAAATGAAGTTCTGATGTATATCACAACATGGATGAACCTTGAAAACATTAAGCTGAGTGAAATAAGTCAGTTGCAAAAGGACAAATACTGTATGATCTCACTTATATGAAGTAAGCAAATACATAAAAACCAAAACACCAGAAAGTATATTGAATATACCATAAAAAATATACCATGGATTGCCAAAAAACGAACATATCTGCCTTGGAAGAAGTATAGCCAGAGTGCTTTTTAGAAGCAAGGATAACAAGACTTCATCTCGTGCACTTTGGACATGTTGTCAGGAGGGAACAGTTCCTGGAGAAGGACATGATGCTGGTAAAGCAGAGGGTCGGTAAAAAAGAGGAAGACATTCAACAAGATGGATCGACACGATGGCTACAACAGTGGACTGGAGCACAACAAAGATTATGAGGATGGCGCAGGACTGGAGAGCGTTTCCTTATTTGTACATAGAGTTACTATGAGTCAGAACCGACTTGATGGCACCCAAAATAACAACATAAAACCAAAGATTTTTGATGGTTACCAGAGGTGGGAGGAGGGGGAAAGCAGGAACATCTGTTGGGGGTTATTGCGTTTATGCCAACAGTGGTGGAATATTTTGGAAAAGGGTAGTGAGAATAGTGGCACAACATGAAAAATGTAGTCAGTGTCGTTGAATCGCAAATGTGGAAGCTATGTCGGCAAATGTTTTGGCATGTATATTTTCACTACAATAAAAAACTAAAATAAAAATAAGGAAGAGAGAATTGCATTTCACGAAGCATAATGTCATGGACACAGATGCAGAAGCAGAATGCCCCAGGCATTTATTGAGGAGTGGGATGGAGTGGGTGAAAATGCCGACAGACCAGAGTGGAGAGTTCAGTTTAGGGAGGAAAAGAGAAATCTGTCAGAACAGTAGGAAGCAGCCATGGTGTACATGGCCTTAGTAATTTAAAAGTGTTGAAATTTTAGGGAGAAAAAATTTTTTACTTGATCCTCATTTTGATAGTATTATATATTGAAGTATAACTTTAAGAAAGATAACAAATGCTACATAGCAAAGCAAATGTTACATAACAAAGAGGGGATCCATTGTAGAAAGATATATTTACAAAAGTAAATGATGGGAAGAAACCTAAACATTTCCAGAAAAGATGGGTAAAAAGCAGAAAAAAGAAGTTTGCACATGAGTCTGAGTTTTCCTCAGAGTCTGTGAGAGGAAAGGCAGAGGGGCATCTGTGTTCTTTGGACTCCAGGTGTAGATAACACTGTAGTGGCACTTATATTCCCAAACCATATTGCCTCTGTGTTATAGCTATGACATACAGGGTAGAATACATAAGGTAATAGTATCTAAAAACTAGTGAATGAAGAGAGTTTTTCCAAAAATATTTACATGGCAGTTACACCAATATATCATTATGCCTTTATAATTAAACATTGTTTTATTGTCATAAACTCATACCTCTTGGTAATTACTATAAACTCATACCTTGGAGCATGAAAGTTTTTTAAAAGGATAACTGTCTAAAAAGACAAACTCCAGATAAAGTCTATCAATTTCCTCAAGCAGTTTTTAATATAGAAAAGTTTATATTCAGGGTGCATAAATTCTCCAATTCAGAAATTATTAGGTTAAAAAAACTTATTTTATTAAAGCTCCTACAGTACATCAATTCAGTAATTAAATAGTTTGTTTTCGATGTCAGTAATTGGGATTCTCTATTTCATCTGTTTATTCAACAAATATTCATTGTTTTGGACACTTGGATTTGTGGATAAATAAGGCAGAGTCATTACTTTCAAGGGAAACATAGTCTCATCTGGAAAATCAACATGTGAATATATTTTCAAGTGGTATGTGCTACATGGAGGTATTTACAGCATGATATTCAAGCAGAGATGGAGATGGGACTAGCTCTACTAAGGGAATAAGGAAAGGCTTCGCAAAGCTGGTCTAACATTTGAGATGAATCTTAGAAGAGCCAGTATTTATGATGTGAGTGGTGGACACTGGGGAGAAGACCATTTCAGGATTGGGGAGCAGCATTTGCAAGAACACAGAGAAATGAAAACAAAAATGACCCCAAAATAGGGAAATTTCTAAAGTTTCGAATCAGTGGAAATCAGGGTCCAAGTTAGGGAATGAGACCGAAGGCCATAGGCCATCTATGTCATGATAAAATCTTTCATACTATAAAGCAGGCCCTTTAGAATACAAATAGAGGGAAATAAGCTCACAATGTCCGTGTATTTATTCATCTTCGCTAACTTTCAATGAGATATGAGTGGAAAAATGAGAGTTTTGGAAGCAGACACATCATGCTATGAATCTGTGTACTTACTAGCTATAAAACCATGATAATAATACCTTGCAGGGTTGTTAGGAAGGATGAAGGAAATGCTATATGTAACACTGATGGTTCAGAGCATGATACCATGTCATAAAGACTCATTCTTTTGCTCAAAAAATCATGCATTAAGTGTCTAATGTGGAGGCATGGGGAACCAGTCAAGATGTTGGGGATACCACAGAAAGCAAGATAGTCAAGGTGCTGATTTCATGGAGCCTACATGCTTGTTTTTTGTTGTTTTTTTTACATGCTTGTAATGCAGGTGGTTAGGAAAGGCTTCTTTTTGTCATCTTTTAAACTGAGATGTGAATAAATTGGGACCAGACAAGTGAAGATCATAAGAAAGAAAAGTCTAAACAAAAGGCCTTGTAATTTTTTTTTTTAAAAAAAGGAGCTTGTTCAATTTGAGTACAGAAAAAATAGCATTGTGGCCAAAAGGAGGACAAGGTGGTGGGCAAATGACAGAATGGCACAATCTAAAGCTCAAAAGTATGGGCATGCAAGCCCTTTGTGAACCAAAATAAGGAGTTTCAATCTTATCCCAAGTTGGAATAAAGCAGGAAAGTGGCATGGTCTGGTGTGTCCATTAAAAGGTGGACAACAACCCAAATGCTCAAAAACAGATGAATAGATAAACAAAATGTTGTACATACACAATGAAATATTACTCTGTATAAAGAGAAGTGAAGTCCTCATACATGTCACAACATGGATGAACCTTGAAAACATTATACTGAGTGAAATAAGTCAGTCACAAAAAGGCAATGTATGATTTCACTAATATGAAACACTTAAAATATGCAAATGTATAAAGATCGGAGTTTAACAGTGGTTATCAGGGGCAGGAGGGAAGAGGAAAGAGTGGGATCTTTGCTTAGCTAGCATTGAGTTTCTGTTTGTGGGTATGGAAATTGTGGCAATGGCTGCTGGCAATGGTTCCACAACACTATTGTTGTAATTGGTTTTGTTGATTTGTGTAAGTGAAGAACTTTGATATGGCAAATGTTGTATTACCTATATTTTTACAGTAATGAATAGAAGTATATAGGGAAACCCTGGTGGCATAGTGGTTAAGTTCTACAGCTGCTAACCAAAGAGTCGGTAGTTCGAATCCGTCAGGCACTCCTTGGAAAGTCTACGGGGCAGTTCTACTCTGTCCTATAGGGTCGCTATGAGTCAGAATCGACGGCACCGTGTAAAATGTGTATAAATGTATATATGTATACGTGTGTGTATGAATATGTGTGAATATATTTTGCATATATACTTTTTTTTTTTATCTTTAATGGACATTGTTGCTAATACTGTCAGGGACTCTTGTCTATGGTGAAATCAGTGATCTCTCCTATTTGTAAAATGATCTCCTTCCTAAAACAACCAATTAATAATCTTGTTTTGTTAAACTACCGTGATTTAATTAGCCCTAAATAAAATACAGCAATACTCTGGGTAGTCTTCAGAAGAGAACTCTTTGTGAGACCAAGTAGTTAAATCTGATAAGATGTTGAAGATTTCAACTACAGTTATTTTTAAGGATTGAAAAATAAGCTTGGTTTTTATCTTCTTGTTTTTGTTTTTTCTTATATACATCCCACAATAGAATCAGTGGGTGATTTTCATTTTATTTAATGATGCCCCAAGGATCCAAACATTTGATTCCCTTTCAAAAAAGATAAGCAATTTTAAGAAGTACTTTCCGTTAATTTATTCAAATTGAAATTGGCAATATTTGGGAGATAATTTGACAATATTTCGGAAATAATTCAAAAGGAATGAATTTGGAGGTAATGACAAAGTGTCTGCCTGCTGTTTGATTTACCAAATGTTTTTAAGTTTATCTAGCAGTTTGTAAAAAAGGAAAATATATTCCAACTTTAATAAAGAGACATATTTGGTATTTCCATGGCATCTTTTTCTACTGGTTAGAATTTTTTTTTTAATTAACTTTTATTAAGCTTCAAGTGAGCATTTACAATTCCAATCAGTCTGTCACATGTAAGTTTACATACATCTTACTCCCTTCTCCCACTTGCTCTCCCCCTATTGAGTCAGCCCTTTCAGTCTCTCGTTTCGTGCCAATTTTGCCATCTTCCCTCTCTCTCTACCTTCCCATCCCCCCTCCAGTCAAGAGCTGCCAACACACTCTCCAGTGTCCACCTGATTTAATTAGCTCATTCTTCATCAGCATCTCTCTCCCCATCTCTGACCAGTCCCTTTCATGTCTGATGATTTGTCTTCGGGGATGGTTCCTGTCCTGTGCCAACAGAAGGTCTGGGGAGCATTGCCGCTGGGATTCCTCTAGTCACAGTCAGACCATTAAGTATGGTCTTTTTATGAGAATCTGGGGTCTGTATCCCACTGATCTCCTGCTCCCTCAGGAGTTGTCTGTTGTGCTCCCTGACAGGGCAGTCATCGATTTACTGGTTAGAATTTAAGTACAAAACTGAATTTCATGGCAGTCAAATTATATTATAAACCAGTTTACTTCTCAATCCTTCTCTCAGCATCAAAAAATACCAATAACATTATTACAGAATTATAACTTTTCTGACTACTTCAATATTCTCTTTTATCTGTAGTTTTTATTGCATGGGTATTAAATGGATGCTTTGGGAACCCTGTTGGCACAGTGGTTAAGAGCTCAGCTGCTAACTAAAATGTCAGCAGCTCAGATCAACCAGCCACTCCTTGGAAACCCTATGGGGCAGTTCTACTCTGTCCTGTAGGGTTGCTGTGACTTGGAATCGACTCAAAGACAACAGGTTTGGTTGGCTTTGCTGTAATAATCTTGTTTTTAGATTAAATACAAGATCAAATACTAGTAGCATGAACCGACCAGGAAAGGGAGTAGATGGTAGCCTCTGTAATGTAATTTGGAGGTATTTAGGAAGAAAGTTTCTTGGCCCCCCCTTGAACTTTTACTACTAGAAAATTATTCCTTTCGTTTAAGAAGTTCATCATTGAATACTCCTTTTATACATCTAGAATTAATAAAATCTCAGTTTAATTATTTATCTGAATACTTTGACCTGTGGCTCGACTTAGTGGCATGAAAAAAATAAAAGATTTGATTATGGGATAATATTGATGACTAATAATTATGTGGTCCTTACCGTGTGCCAAACACTGTTTTAAGTGTTTTCCATGTATTAACTTATTTAAGCCTCACAACTACCTTATATTTCCGTTCCTATTTTACATAAAGAAACTGAGCCTTGAGTTTCTTGTAACTTGTCCAAATTACACACGTACTAAGTAACAGAGTCACAACTTGGACCCAGCAAATCTGGGCTGGAATCCAGTTTTTTAACCGTTACCCTTGACTGGAAGTAGCATTAGCCATGAAGACTGGGCCTCGTGCGAAACCAGACAGGATGCTGACAGGAGCCAGGCATGGTATAAGGAGGCATTGCAGCTGAAAGTAGAAAGAGTCTAGAAAGTAGAAAGCCCAAGTGTATGGTGATTTGTCAGAGTTAATGTCTAAACAAAGCTATAAATCCCTGCTTTCTAACAGAGCCAAAATGAAACATATAAAGCCATGCTAACTGCTTAATTATCGCTGGGATTGAGAAGCTTCCCTTTGGAGAACAATTTTTGTCAAAATGACCATACCAGCATTCAGACAAAATTAATAAAAAAAAAAACCCAAAACCTGTTGCCATCGAGTGAGTCAATTCTGACTCACAGTGATCCTGTAGGACCCTATAGGAATTGCCCTGTAGGGTTTCCAAGGAGCAGCTGGTGGATTCAAACTGCCAACCTTTTGGATAGCAACAAGCTCTTAATTGCTCCACCAGGCAAAAATCGGGGAGATATTAATACATCATATCTATTTGTGAGACATTTCCTCCAATGAATTTAATCCTGATAAAACATTTTCACAGAAAGTACATGGAGCTTGGTCCCCATGCCGTTTATCAAGGAACATTTATGCTTACTTGCTTGCCTGTTTGTGATGGATGAGTCTTTTTGGCCAAGAATGATCCAATTCATAACTTTCAGAAAGACAGGGAATAACAACTAGTAATCAGTCAAGTGACATTCATTAATTCACCCAAACCAAGTGCCTTTCTAGCTTATTTTTGAATTTGTATTATTTTAATGTCTTTCTATATAAAGTAAAATGCTAGCTATGAATAGTTGAAGATGTGTACTGCAAGAACTCTGAGTCATGGCCCAGAATTTTTAAAAATGTAGATATTAATGGAAATGTATTTATGCTTATTGTACCTTTCTCCCAAGGAGGGAAAAAAAAAAAGGTGCCCTTTTAGGTGAATATAAAGTTAAAAGGGCAATTAATTAATTTCTATCTATTGTAAATTATCATTCCCTAATTCATTCAAAAATTATATGTGGAATATCTTTCATGTGCCAGGTACTATGTTGGTGCTAAAATATATTTCTGTTTATACCTTTTATCAACTGTCTGTGGAAGAGTGAAAAAAAATTAACAAATTACGTTTTACCAAAGATTAAATCATACAGATATTTAAATGAGTTTATTCTTTCATCATATTTGCATCATCTGGTTTTAGGCAAGATATTCTGGAATATCTAATCTTTTTTAAAATGTAAGGTAATTTCTCTATTGAACTTAAGCAATGTTTGGCGTAGACTAAGCTCTCAGTAAATATTTCCTGTTATTTTTGTTGTTGTTATTCTAATTGTATATTTAAAGTACTGAAGAAAATCCCTTAATATCTGGTGATATGTTGTTTTAGTCTTTCTGAATCAGCCATTCATAAATGAATAGCTAGGTAAATAGCTAGGTAAAATATTTTACCTAAATAATACTGGCTTTCATTCTTTTTTCTGCCTTCCTGACCTGATACATTATTTCATTTCCTCCCTTTGTTTTTGCTCCTAAATGTCTTTTTTGATTAAAAAAAAAATTGTTCTTTTTTTGGTCATGCTTGCACTGTCAAATTATTTAACATCTTCCTAAATTAATTACCTGCTTTCTCCACTGAATATTGAAACATATGATCTGTTCATACCCTGAAGGTCATTCGGTCTCTCCTTTATTCATGTAGAGTCATGAAAAAAAGTACAAAGTAGTTTCAGTGGTGGGGTACTCTAACTCTATGTGCAGATACTTTCAAAGCCACATAACATAACCATACATATCAGAGTCATATAGAGTACACATACCATAGACAAGGTAATCCCATTTAGTAATTTCTTTTATTAAGAAAAGCCCAAGCAAATATGTACCTTTTACTAGATTTTGTTTGCAGCTAGCAAAGGAACAGGATTTGATGGCAAAGTACCATTTATGAAAATTCCCTGTATTTATCTTCTCTAAATTTAATGTATGTTAGAGGGTATGATATAAACTACTATGGTAATAAACAGAATGAGAGATTATAAATGCAACAGGCAGTTTTTCATACCACTGGGTGTCTAGAAATCAAAATGTGTAGGATGGAGAAGAAGAATGAAATGTGAAGGACAGTCTTTATTCATGTCATTTAAGAAGAATGTCTTGAAAATAGCTCAGGGAAAAAAAAAGACTTGTTTCTTTTAAGAATTCTTAATTACACAAGTAATCCATAAATGATCTTTCCTTATAAAATATGAAAATATTAAAGAAAATCTAAAAGTCTCCTTTAGCTCTATCCCATTCCAGTTTCCTCTGTGCCTCCCCATGGTTTATTAAATCTCAAGTGAAGAGTGGGTCATAAACAACCTAGTAGAACTGTAGCTCTCATTTAAAATGTTCGTTAACTTGTGTCCGTCTCATTCATCCATTCTTTATTTTTAATTTTCTTTTGACTAGCTAATGTGGTTTAATGTGGAGCCATGGTGTTGTAGTGGTTAAGAAGAGTTCAAGGCTGCTAATGAAAAGGTCGGCAGTTTGAGTCCACTGGCCATTCATTGGAAACCCTGTGGGGCATTCTTCTCTGTCTTATAGGGTCGCTATGAATTGGAATCGACTTGATGGCGATGGGCTTGGTTCTGGTTTTGATGAATGTGGTTTAAAAGTTGACTAAGACATGAATTCCAAATCAACTGCTCTAATCCCAATATCTTTCCTGAGCCCCATTCATCTGTTTCTAATCTTCTGCTAGACATTGCCACCTAGATGATGTCCCAGATATGGCAATGTCCAAAAAAAATCACCCCTCCACCATTTTGCTGCTTTTCCTAGAGAGCTTGCCTTTTGGACACTTATGCCAGAACTCTTGGAATCATTTTCATAGTGTCTCCCATACCTGCTATATTTAATCAGTCACGGAATCCTGATTATTTCCACTTGGCCAAAAAAAAAAAACCAAACCCATTGCTGTCGAGTTGATTCTGACTCATAGTGACCCTGTAGGACAGAGTAGGGCTGCCCCATAGGGTTTCCATGGAGTGCCTGGCAGATTCGAACTGCCAACCTTTTGGTCAGCAGCCATGGCATTTAACCACTGTGTCACCAGGGTTTCCATTTCCACCTGATAACTCCACAATTTCTTTCTTATTAGCTTCTAGCCTAACTTACAGTACTATCTTTCCACTGGGTTATTGCAATAGCCTTTTTATATGTCCTAGCTTTACACTGGAAACCCTGGCGGTGCAGTGGTTAAGAGCTCAGCGGCTAACCAAAAGGTTGGCAGTTCAGATCCACCAGGTGCTCCTTGAAAACTCTATGGAGGCAGTTCTGCTCTATCCTATAGGGTTGCTATGAGTCGGAATCAGCTCGACAGCAATGGGTTTTTTTGGTTTTTTAGCTTTACTCTAGGCTCTGCAGACTTCAATCTATTCTCCACACCACAGTAAGAATACCTTTCTCATATATTTATCTGATGATATTAACTTTCTGTTTAAGACGAAACAAAACCTTTGCTGTAGCAGAACTTCCAAAATTCAGTTTCAGATTCAGCCACTTTGGACATGGAATCGTACCTGTCTTCATTCTTGCTGGTCTTTCTGACTAGAAATGCCTTAGTCAGCCTTTTAAACAAACAAAAACATGCTTTTTCACAAGGCCGAGTGAGAGCAGAAGCCAGGTGCCTTCCTCACTTTCCACACAGACTGTATCATGCTTTCATCTGTGTTCTGATTTTCCGAATGAGGAATGGTATGTATAGAAAGGAGAAGTGCCTTATCTAAGAACAGTCGGACTAAGAATTGGTAGTTGACTTAGACCTACTTTAAGTTCAATCCTATTTCTATTAAACTGTATGAGTCTCGCAGCGATTAAAATATGTACAACAAGCAATTTTGGTGATAAAATCTTCAGTTCTGAATACCTTGTGTGTCACATGCCTAAGTATTTATTGTAAATTTTCGGATGCCCTTAGCTAATGTTTGGAAAGGTGAATTGGTAATAACTCAGATATCTTCTTGTTGTAACAGCTACCTGGCATATCAGTACTTGTATTCCAAGTAAACAGACATAAAAAAAAAAAAAAAGGATCAAGCCCAGTGCCTTCTAAGCATATTAGTTTTCTATTGCTGTCCTAACAAATGACAACAAACTTAATGGTTGAAACAACGCACGGTTATGATGTTACAGTTCTGGAAGTCAGAAGTTCAACGGGGATCTCACTGGGCTGAAAATTTGTGTGTTGGTTGGACTGCATTCTGTCTAGCAGCTCTTGGGAAGAGTGTTTCCTTGCCTTTTCCAGCTTCTAGAAGCCAACCTAGGAGCCCTGGAGGTGCAATGTTAAGTGCTCAGCTATTAACCAAAAGATTGGTGGTTTGAACTCACCCAGAGGCTCTGCAGGAGAAGGACCTGGTGATCTGCTACCATAAAGGTACAGCCTAGAAAACCCTATGGAGCATTCTGCTCTGTCCCGTGAGATGCTGTGAATTGTAAATTGACTCAATGGGCACCTAACAACAACAGAAGCCACGTACTATCCTTAGCTTGTGGCCCCTTTCTTCATCTTCAAAAACAGAATCATTGCATAATTTTGTGACTTCCGTAGTCATAGGTTCCTCTCTGATCACACCTGGTAAATGTTCTCTGTTTTTAAGGATACATATGATTAGATTGGGCCCACCCAGAGAACCCAGGCTACTCTCTCCATCTTCAGATCTTTAAGCTCCATCATATCTGTAAATTTCCTTTTGCCATGTAAGGTTAAATACTCACAGGTTCTGGGGATGGGGATATGAGCATCTTTGTGAGGTTAATATTTTGCCTACATTCTCAAAATAGAGAAATGGCTTGAGAAAGCATGGGAAAGAATTAAAATCACCTTACAGAGGAGATAGCCAACAGTAGATAAAATAAGATTCAAAATAACAGTAGAAATAACTTTGGATTGGATTTTATAGTTAATATCACATAAGGCAAGATAGTCATTCATATCACTACTCGAAGAAATATCTATTAGTATTAGAAAAGTTCTATTCCATTCTTAGAAGTTATACTTAGAAAGTGTTAAAAATGTACATTTGTTCACCCCATCCAACATATATGCTGACTCAGGAGCCCTGGGGATGAGGCTTTGAATTTTTTTTTTAACAAGCATACCAAGTGATTCTGATTATCTGTGTCCATTACTGCACACTTCAAGAAATGAAGCTGCAGTGAATCTTTCTTTACCAGCTTAATCACGCTCACTGGTATCTGAACCTCTAACTGGGGAGAACATTTATTATTCAAAGCTGACATTTAGTATAGAGATAACACAGAACAGAATTTTAATTGAGTGTAAATAAAAGAGTTGGGGCTTATGAAGGATACGATTGTTTTAATCAGCTACTACAATTCTATGTCATTTCAGAATTGTGTACAATTAAAATAATTTGAATAGCCATCAAGTTTAACTTTTATTCAAAAGACAGTTGTTGATTGTCCACTTTACACATAAAACTGAGCCAAGTGCTGTGGGAGGGTCAAACAAGTATTCCCAGAAGTAATAACTTTAAGGAGCACATTTGATTATATTCTCTGCTTCAAAGCTAAGGAGAAAATATTTCTTTATATTAATGGGAAAATGAAGTTAATACAGCTCTCATGTCTGTCTCAGTTATCTAGTGCTGCTATAAATATCACAGGTGGATGGCTTTAACAAACAGAAATTTATTCTCTTACAGTCTGGTAGGGTAGAAGTTCGAATTCAGAGCCCCAGCTCCAGGGGAAGGCTTTTTCTTTCTGTCGGCTCTGGAGGAAGGTCTTTGTCATAAATCTTCCCCTGGTCTTGGAGCTTCTCAGTGCAGGAACTCTGGGTCCAAAGACCCTCTGCTCCTGGCACTACTTTCTTGGTGGTATGAGGTCCCCCTGCCTCTCTGCCCACTTCTCTCTTTTATATCAAAAGAGATTGACTCAGGATACAACCTAATCTTGTAGATTCAGTCCTGCTTCATTAATATAACTGCCTGTAATCCTGCCTCATTAACATCATAGGGGTAGAATTTACAACACAAAGGAAAATCACATCAGATGACAAAATGGTGAACAGTCACACAACGCTGGGAATCATGGCTTAGCCAAGTTGATTCACATTTTGGGGAGACAGTTCAATCCATAACAATGTCCAAAGCATGTGAGACAAAGTCTCACCATCCTTGCTTGGAAGGAGCATTTTGGCTGTACTTCCTCCAAGATAGATTTGTTCACTCCTCTAGCAGTCCATGGTATATTCAATATTCTTTGCCAGCACCGTAATTCAAAGTCATCAGTTCTTCCTTGGTTTTCCTTATTCATTGTCCAGTTCGTATGCATATGAGGTGATTAAAAACTCTATGGCTTGGATCAGGTGCACCTTAGTCCTTAAAGTGACATCTTTGCTTTTTAATACTTTAAAGAAGTCTTTTGCAGCAAATTTGCTCCAGTGCGGTGCATCATTTGATTTCTTGACTCCATGGGCATTGATTGTGGATCCAAGTAAAGTGAAATCCTTGACAACTTCAGTATTTTCACCATTTATCATGATGTTGCTTATTGCTCCAGTTGTGAAGACTTTTGTTTTCTTTATGTTGAGATATTATCCATACTGAAGGCTATAGTCTTTGATGTTCATCAGTAAGTGCTTCAAGTCCTCTTCACTTTTAGCAAGTAAGATTATATCGTCTGCATATCACAGGTTGTCAATGAGTCTTCCTCCAATCCAATCCTGATACCCTGTTCTTCTTCATGTAAGTCCAGCTAGTGATTAAATAGAACACGAAGAGAGTTTGATTAATACGTAAAACGGAGTATACAAATTCAGATCGGTTCTCTGACCTTTGCATTGAACTTGGCAAAAATATAAAAGCAGAAAGCCCCCTTTTTAAATGATGGGAAGTGGGCAAACCTTTTATTCTATATATTAAAAACAAACAAACAAAAAACTTTCTCCTTTACCCTTCCTTTGTGTAGGACTTAGAAAGGGCTTTTATCCACTTGTTAGGAAACTTATGAATCATGCCACAATGACAGCTCTTAATTTACCATTATCTTTTTTTTTTTTTTCATTTTACTTAAAAATAAAGTTTGGACATTTAACATTTGTTTACTTAATTACAAATGAGAAATATTCAAAATACCATGTACATGAAGTATTGATTATTATGTTAGTAATATTATCTCTGTAAGACTATTTCGTAAAGCTAGTCATAGTTTATTATCAGATAAACTTAATATTGCTTGTAAAGTAAAACATTTAAATAGAAGAATTGTATCTAAAATTTTAATAACGCAAGTGCGTTATTAAATGTGGAAAAAGGAAAATCACATCAGATGACAAAATGGTGAACAGTCACACAACGCTGGGAATCATGGCTTATAATGTGGTTCTGGATTTTTTTTTTCTGCACTGAGTTTCAAAGACAGGGATTTTTAACCACCATATGGATATGCAATCAATTTGAAGTTGCATTGTATATTTGAAACAGGGTTTATTATTTACCTGAAAGTTTTACAAAGTATGGAGAATGTATTGAATACATTGAAATGGTTAGTAAGCGCTTCAAAGGTTTATTTCTTCTATTTAATAGTGAAATATTTTACCAACTTATTACATTTATGAAAATGTGTATACATTCTAGTTCAGTAGCTTGTATATTCTATCCAAACAAAAACTAAACCCACTGCCATCAAGTTGATTCTGACTCATAGCGACTCTATAGGACAGAGTAGAATTGCCCCATAGAGCTTCCAAGGCTGTAAAACTTCACGGAAGCAGACTGCCACATCCTTCTCCTGCATAGTGGCTGGTCGGTTCAAACACAGACCTTTTGGTTGGCAGCCAAGCACTTTAACCACTGTGCCACCAGAGTACAAATAAATCTATTTTATGATTAACTTTAGAGATGTTAGATTAGGGACAAGCTTAGCAAAGTAAATGATATAGCTGAGTGTGTGTGTGTATGTGTGTGTGGTGTATGACAGACTTCTAAATTTACTCAAAGTAGTCAAGTTCAGGTTTTCTAATTTAACAGCTTTTGCATGATTTAGAAACCCATGTGCTTAGGATGAGTTTTGTATTGACTTAGTTGAATAAAAAAGGATACAGCAGACAACCTAAAGATAGCAGTAATACTGTGGCCAAATGTAGGTTATATTATAATTCAGTCATGGACAAGAAATATGAATTGCTATGTAATTGGACCACATGGCTTCAATTTGCTTCATGATTTTAAATTGTCTGCATAACCTGTGAACCCGATTTTTCTAGCTTTTCCATTAAGTGGTATATGCTACTTAGTATGCATTACAAATTCTATTATCATAATTATTATTACTGGGAATTAAAAGTATGCATCAAAAAAAAAATGTACTTCCCAACTTTAAAGGGGCATTTTAAGAAGAAGATGAAAGGTTACTTTAGCACCACTATCTGGCAATATAAAACAAATCTTTTACTCCATGAAAAATAAATGCTGATTCAGGCAAGAACTACAGTTGTAAAATCAAAACACCAGTAGCACTAGGCCATCATCTTTCAGATAAAAGTGTTAACCTTCTCTTTTTAATCCTCAGAGACTTATAAAGAATTGAAGATATAAGTGCCTATGTAAAAAAGGAAATCTCTGCATGGAGACCATTTTCAAAGGACTAAAAGAGCTCCTTCGGGGATATGTTCTTATAGTAGCTGACAGGCAGAGGTTCATGTTCTTTTCAAGATTTTCATTATAGTTGAAACTCAGGAAAGCTAGTTAATTAATGACACATGCTTTGAGTTGATTTCTACTTCCAAATAATTAGGTATGAATTGACTGCAATATGGAGCAAATTCCCATGAATAACTGCTTCCACCTTGTGCCATCTTTGTAGAAACTATGTACCATATATTTACATGAAAGAAATAGAAAATTTTGTAGAATTGTTCTGACCTAGTTTCTTGACTGAAATCTGCTGCACATTTTGAACTCAGTGTTGTTGTTGTTGTTAGGTGCCATTGACTCAGTTCTTACTCATAATGACATTTTGTACAGCAGAATGAAACATCACCCAATCCTGTGCCATGCACAGAATCTTTGCCGTGTTTGAGTCCAATGGGCCAGTCCTTCTTGAGGATCTTCCTCTTTTTCGCTGACCCTCTACTTTAACAAGAGCTCTGGTTGCCGTTCTACTCGGTCCTGGAGGGTCCCTATGAGTCGGAATGACTCGACAGCAATGGCTTTGGTTTTTTTGGTCTACCTTCCCAAGCATGATGTCCTTCCCCAGGGAATGGTCCCTCCTGATGACATGTCCAAATTACATGAGACAGAGTCTACCCATCCTTGTTTCTAAGGAGCATTCTGCTCTTTCTTCCAAGACAGATTTGCTCGTTCTTCTAGTAGTGCATGCTATGCTCAATATTCTTCGCCAACGCCGTAATTCAAAGCATCACATCTTTGATCTTCCTTACTCATTGTCCAGCTTCTGCTTGCATATGAGAGAATTGAAAATACCAGCACTTGGGTCAGGTGCACCTTAATGCTCAAAATGACATCTTTGCTTTTGAACACTTTGAAAAGGTCTTTTGTAGCATTCACCCATTGCAATACATTGCTTGATTTCTTGACTGCTACTTCCATGGGCGTTGATTGTGGATCCAAGTAAAATGAAACCCCTGACAGCTTCAGTATTTTCTCTGTTTATCCTGATGTTGCTTATTGGTCCAGTTGTGAGGATTTTTGTTTTCATTATGTCAAGTTGCAATTCATACTGAAGGCTGTAGTCTTTGATCGGTAAGTGCTTCAAGTCCTCTTCATTTTCAGCAAGCAAGGTTGTGTCATCTGCATACCACAGGTTGTTAATGAGTCTTCTTCCAATCCTGATGCCACCATCTTCTTCAGATTCTTGGATTATTTTCTCAGCATATAGATTGAGTAAGTATGATGAAAGGATACAGTCATGACACACATCTTTCCTGATTTTAAACCACTCAGTATCCCCTTATTCTGTTTGAACAACTGACTCTTGGTCTATGTACAGGTTCTACATGAGCACAATTAAGTGTTCTGGAATTCCCATTCATTGCAATGTTATCCATAATTTGTTATGATGCACACAGTCCAATGTCTTTGCATAGTCAGTAATACACAGGTAAAGATCTCTCTGGTATTCTCTTTTTTCAGCCAAGATCCATCTGACATCATCAATGCCATCGCCCATTCCACGTCCTCTTCTTAATCTGGCTTGACTTTCCAGCAGTTTCCTGTCCAACTACTGCGGCAAAGATTTTTTAATCATCTCTAACAAAACTTTACTTGCATGTGATATTAATGATATTGTTTGATAATTTCAACATTCTGTGCATCACTTTCTTTGAAATGGGCACAAATATGGATCTGTTCTGGTCAGTGCTCCAGGTAGCTGTCTTCCAAATTTCTTGGCATAGACAGGTGAGCGCTTCCAGCATTGCACCTGTATGTTGAAACATCTGAGTTGGTATTCCAACAATTCCTGAGGCCTTGTTTTTCACCAATTCCTTCAGTGCAGCTTGGACTTCTTCCTTCAGCATCATTGGTTCTTGATCATATACTACCTCCTGAAATGGCTCAGTGTTGACAAATTCTTTTTAGTATGACTTTGTGTATTCCTTCCATCTTCCCTTGGTGCTTCCTGCGTCATTCAATATTTTGCCTATAGAATCCTTCAGTATTGCAACTCAAGGCTTGAATTTTTTCTTCAGTTCTTTCAGCTTGATAAATGCCAAGCATATTCTTCCCTTTTAGTTTTCTAACTCCAGGTCTTGCATGTTTCATTATAATGCTTTACTTTGTCTTCTTGAGCCCCCCTTGCTGTTTTTTACTTCATCATTTCTTCCATTTGCTTTAGCTATTCTGTGTTCAAAAGCAAGTTCCAGAGTCTTTTCTGACATCCGTTTTGGTCTTTTCTTTCTTTCCTGTCTTTTTAATGACCTTTTGCTTTCTCCATGTGTGATGTCCTTGATGTCCCCCGACAACTTGTCTGGTCTTCCATCAGTGCATCAAATCTGTTCTTGAGATGGTCTCTAAATTCAGGTGGTATATAATCAAGGTCATACTTTGGCTCTCTTGGACTTGTTTTAATTTTCTTCAGCTTCAATTTGAACTTGCATATGAGCAGTTGATGGTCTGTTCTGCAGTGAGCCCCTGGCCTTATTCTGACTGATGATATTGAGCTTTTCCATTGTCTCTTTACATTGATGTAGCTGATTTGATTCCTGTGTATTCCTTTTGGGGAGGTCCACATGTATAGTTGCCACTTATGTTGTTGAAAAAAAGATATTTGCAATAACTAAGTCATTGGTCTTGCAAACTTCTATCATTCAATCTGTGGCATCATTTCTGTGGCTGTCTTACTTAGGCTGGTTCTCTAGAGAAGCAAAACAAATAAGGCATATAAATATATATAGAGAGAGATTTGTGTCAAGGAAATGGCTCACCTGATTGTAGAGCCTGAAACATCCCAAGTCCGTGGATCAGGATAGAGGCTTCTCTTGATTCACATAGCCACAGGGGCTGAGGAACCCAAAATCAGTAGGTTGGAGAGCAGGGCTCTTGCTCACAGGCTGTGAAGACTGACGAATCCCAAAATCGGCAGATAAGCTGATTGCCCAAGAACTGGAGGTCAAACTAACAGGAGACAGTCGCAGGATCCAGAGAGAGCAAAAAAAAACCAGAATATCTGCCTGTATTCAGATGCAGGCCACACCCCCAAGGGAACTCTCTTTCAACTGATTGGCTACTCACAGCAGATTCAATCATGGGAATGATCACACATAAACACTTAGAATCATAGCCCAGCCAGGTTGACACACAATCTTAACCATCACAATCGCCAAGGCCATATTTTCCAGCTACCGATCCTTCTTTGTTTCCAACTTTCACATTCCAATCATCAGGAATTCCCAGTGCATCTTGATTGCATGTTTGATCAATTTCAGATTACAGATATTGGTAAAAATCTTCAATTTCTTCTCGAATTCTGTAAAGCTTAATTATTTGAGTCACTAGTCTATTAAATGATCAAAGTTTAATACTTTCACGTATTTAGAATTCAAAGCACAGTGTATTGACCAGTAGATTTAATAAGCTAATTGCCAGCTTAGGGTTCTTCTATTGCTTAATTTTTTTAAATAACATTTTATTGTATTTTTGTGAAGGTTTACCCAGCAGTTTACGTTCTCATTCAACAATTTCTACAGAAGTTATTCAGTCACATTGGTTATACTCTTCACAATGCATGAACATTCTCATTATTTCTGTTTTGGTTGTTGCATTACCATTAATCTAGTTTCCCTCCACCATTGCATTTTCATCTTTGTTTTAAAGTAATTGTTGACCTTATTGTCTCATATAGGTGATTTTTTAAAGGCGCACAGCACTTATGGGTGACTTTCATTATTTTTTGAGCCAATTTGTTATTTAGCTACAAGGTGACCTCAGTGGTTACTTTTGATTCAAGGTTTGAAGAGTATCTCAGGGCAATAGTCTTGGGGAGTCCACAGTCTCAACCAGCCCAATAGGTCTGATTTTTTTTTTTTTTTTTAAGGGATGTGAAGTTCTGTTCTCCATTTTCCTCTCATTCTGTCAGGATCCATCTGTTGTATCCCAGATTAGAATGATCAGTAATGGTAGATGGACACCGTCTAGTTCTTCTGGTCTCAGGGTAGCTGAGTCTGTGGTTTTATTGCTTAATTTTTAACAGAGAAAATTGAGGAGGCATAACTTGACACTTAAAAATTCCATCTAGGTGTCATAGTCTTCCCTGTTGGAATTCAATTTAGTAACTTTGATCTATTCTATTAACAAGATCTGTAAGGATCTTCAGACATTAAAGTCATTACCTAATAAGGTCAGTGTTTCCTATAAAAATCTTGTACTCAGGACAACTGTCTCTGTAATGCTTGATTGCCTGTAATGATTGGTAGGAATGCCTTACTATGTGCTCTCCTTTGTTCTTTGATAATACATTTTTTTTTTTTAATTTGGTGGTCATTTATTTTTGGTCAGATATGAGTATCTCTTAAATTACATATCCCAGTGTATGTAATACTTTAGTTGTCCAATTAAAAAAATATGTAGACACATTCCAGAAATGCTGGCCAATTTCTTTTTTTCCTAGGCTGACTATGGAGATTCCATGGATATAAAATCACAGTATATATGCAAACCATTATCAATACACTTTGGCCTTCTCACATTAGTCTTCTCACATTTATAAATCCATTAATTTATTCAACAAGTATTTAATGAATACCTGTAAACCAAGCAAAATATGTTAGGCACAGGGAAATGCTAATGAATAAAATGGATAATGTTCTTTAAAAAATAGAACATAAAATAAGAGATATCACATATTCGAAAGAAGTGTGTGAGCTCTTACACTGTTGATGGATGCTGATAGATGTACAAATAGCCAACTTAGAGGACGCTTTGGTAGCAAATGACGAAATTAAAAACGCATGCGTGTCTTTAGGAACCAGTTCTTAGTATCTACCCTAGAAAAATACCTGCACAAGTGTACAGAGAGGCAGTGTCAGGACTTTACTGCAGAATTACTTGTATTAGAGAAAATAAGAGAAAGAAATCAAATATCCTTCCATCAGTAATGGCTAAACTGTCTCATAACCATTCATTGGAATGCAATGCAACAATTCGATTGAACAGGATACAAGTTTATTCTTTACATACTCACTAAAATGCCTTATATGTAATAAAGCTATAAAAAAAACAAATTGAGATATCTACAGCATGTGTGTGGGGATGTGTGTGTGTATGAATGCATAGAAAGAAGTCAGGAAATGTATACATTGAATTGGTAATAGTAGTTAATTATGGGGAAGGAGAGAACAGATTAGTGCAGATGATGGTAAAAGCAAACTTGATGATGTTATACTTGTACAATTAAAATTAATAATGAAAAATAAAACTCAATGTTATGAATTCAGTTACAGAAATGTATACAGGTTTAACAGAATGAAGAAAAAGAAGTGACTAACTCTGGGTAGCCCTAGTGCAGGAAAATAGTTCACATTACTGAGTTTACCAGACATTCATTCTGTCAATATGTAAGCCTATATGTATTACCTTCAAAAATGTGTGTTAGCAATTTATAGCTTAGTTAAAGTGTAAAGCGTTTACACAGTTTTTCCCACAGCAAAACCTCCTACAATTCTATTAGGTATTGTTTACCCTAAAGTCAGGAGAGCTGTTAAAAATCTACTTCACTCACTACATGCAGTTCCCATGCTGCTTCCTCTTTAGCTTTCTCCCTTCAGGCCATACAAATGTCAGCACCCTTCTCTTACCAGCATATGGATGCCACACATGGCCCTCCTACCACATTGTTATTTTTGGGTTAACGTATCCCAGCCCCAAGTCTGCAGCTTTTCTGATGTGGAGAAGTCCTCCCTTTCTTACGCATTGTGCCTTCTGAACATTGTACAAGGTACTGTGGATGCCAGATGAGTCAGATACAATCCCATCTTCAAGAAGCTTCACTTATGCCAGGTAACAAGGAAGAGACTTGTCGACAAAGAAATGCACTAACATTCTGTAGTTGTGGAAATAGCAGTGCGTAAAGAAGACAGTGACCACAGAGGTGAAATGGTTACATTTAATCAGCAGTGCTGAAGAAGCTTCAGAAGGAAGGTGGTATCTTAAATGAGTTTTGAAAGAGGTAGTGTTGATTTTGCTGGGCCTTGAAAAGTGAACTAAACATATGAACTCAAGGGAAGATATTTTAAAAACCACAGAAATGTTCAAATACTTCAGTAATGGTAAGAAACGAAGTCTCGGGAAGTGGAAGAAATAGAGGGAGGTGAACATATCTTTTCATGTAGCTGCTACTGAATATTTGGTTATTACATTTGAATGTAAATTGATTGCATAGGTCATACTTTTTAAAAGAGACATATGCACTTAATTTTGATAATCCATTTATACAAAGACCAGAATTTTAAGAAACACAGAAATAGTTCTATATAATTTTATTTCCAAAGAAATATATAAAAATATGTATGTGAATAAAATTAATATATAATAAATGTGAATTTATTTCAATTCAAATATATATGTGTGGAAAAAAATTATTGAGCTAAGATAAAATTATTGCTTTCATTATTTCCAAATGAGTGTCAGCCAAATGATCCAGTCTTTTTCTAATTCTTATTTATCTGTAGAATAGTTACCGAGTTAATGATTAAGCTATAAAAACTCAAGAACAAAGTACCTTTGAGCAGTCGTAACTTTCTGGTGTGCCCTCTGGAGAATTACAGAGAAGGTCAAAGTGATAACCACAGTCAAGCAATACATTCTTGACACTTGTTACATTAACTGAGCAAAGGGTCAACCTGGCAAAAAAAAAAATTGAAGCAACAATCTCCTAATTTTCCTGCACCAAGAAACAGTCTTAATGAACTGCAGGACCAGTTAATAAAATAACTACCAATTAAGTAGATGCCAAAGACAGGATATAAGTGGTGAAATGGAACTAGTAATGTAGCTTTTTTTTTTTCCAAAAATAACTTACAAATTCAACAAAGCAGTAGCTTATCCATCTATTATCTCCTTAAGAAAAAAAAAAAACTCAATTCGGGGCCTGAGAAAGTGCTGGAAATGCAACTATCTTCTTTATATAACTCATTCTACCATCTCTCAGATTCTTCTTTGTCTTTCACACCCAGTACTCCCTTTAAACTTAGAAAATAACACAGCCGTGGAGAAATTTCAGTCATACAAAGAAGGTAATATTTGAACTGAGACCTCAACGAGGGGAAGGGACCAGCATGCACAGATAGTACAGAAAGAGAATTCTAGAATCAGGGAACAGTGATTGCAAAGGCTATGTCTGGTGTGCACGAACATTGAGGTTATTCTTAAAATATTAGGGCAAAAAATCAGGTAGACTTATAAATCATGATAAGGGCTTATAAATTATGATAAGAAATTTGAATCTGTTGCATTGTAATCACCTATTTCTTTTCTCCATTTCTCATTAGCTAATTTATTTGTATCCATTTCCCATTAGCTTGTCTATGTGTTACAGAAGGACAGAGACCATATCCATCTTGATTGCCATTACAGTGGATCACTGATGCTTCACATAGTCTGTGGCACAAAATAGACAATAAATATTTGATGGATAAAATGATAGATGAAGGACCTATTTTATTTAATTTGGCACTTCCATACATAATTCCTACTGAAGTATGCACTTAAAATATTGTTATATTTTAATATAATTCTTATAATACAATTGTTATATATGTATTTCATAGCCTCAGAAGAAGCTCCATTTAATCCAGGTTTTGGGTCACTAACAGCAGCAAGAAAGTCATCTCAGAACTAAAGGTAAAGTTTACATTGGGGCCCAGTTTTGCCCCTGCTTAAGATAAACCTATTTAAGGACTGGTTATGGTGTTTCCCTTCTCACTTGGAACTGTAATGAGCTGTACACAGTATCTTGATTGTCACTAAGCAAGTATTTCAGAAGATTAAAGAGAGGATAATAACTGAAAATTTTTCTCACTTGTTTTATTTATTATAATTCTATATTTAATTGGAGGTAGCTAATGCTTTTCTGTTTCAGTTTTCCATTCATAATTGTTGCCTCATGAATGCGATGTGGTTTTTGACACTTGATGTAAGCATCACTGAATTTGTACTCTACATTTTTAAAACAACTCTCAGAACCTGTTGCTGCATGAATAGGCTCTGTATGTAATCTTCAAAATTTACCTCTGAATTTCAGCTCTGGATATTAATTCCTGAATATTTTTCCACAAAAGCCTCTGATTGAAATTGTCATTCAGGCTTATATGTATGAAGCCCATCACAAAATTATAACTAGATGAGGCTCTGAATAAGTCATTCCAGGATATTTTTCTCAAATATCTTAAGGTTAAAAGCAAATTACTTGCAGAAATAAGTAATGTGAAGCTAATATTTGATCACGGAGTGTAACATCTGAGGGTTTTCGGGATTAAGGATCATGACAGAGGGGAGGATGTAGTTAACCTTCCCACTTGAACAGGTTCCGATCTTCAATCATAAGAATGGTTTGGTGAACATTTAAGAAGAGAGAGAGAGGAGATAGAAAGAGAAAGATTTGAAGGTTACACTGGGGAAATTTTGATTAGTGGATCTATGGTAGGGTCCTGGAACTCTGCATTGCTAAAAATCCTCCCAAAGTGGAGGTTAAGGAATGGCTTAAATTCTGTGTGCTGTATTCAATCCTTCTCTGTTAACCTTCCTCAGTTAACCCTCCAACAATAAATATTGTTTCCTCATGAGATTCTGGGTTATCATTTCTATCAAACTGTCCTATTCTCACAAGTAACTGTTGCAAAAGATTAGTTAAAAAGCCACAATTACAAGTAGCACAGCTCCTTGCAAACACACCAAAGCCCTCAATACAGGTCATCCAAGCACTGTGGCCTCAGTGGATTCCTTGTGGAGTGAGAAGCCCTCTCTAGAGAGGCTTGCAAAACTGGAACCAAAACTCTACCCTCCCAGGACTGGTATTTCTAGAGCCAGATTTCTTAACATGAGGTGAAAAGAGCATATAATCCTTGGAGGGTTCATTTTACTCAATAATAAGTAATTAAATACTATTATTATATTGAATGAAATAGAAACTTTATGGACTAAAATGGCAATACACTTGTAAAAATTGGAGACTTCGAAGACATATCCTGTTTTTTTTTTTTTGACCACTGAGGGATATAACAGCAGACCTGAATAGAATAGCTGGATCTATTTAGTATTTTCTACCATTAATGGTACTTTCCTTTAAAATCTTGGAAAGCAACACTTGAGGGAAGTCAGGAAGAAATTTGGCTTCAACTAGAAGCTTCCAGAAAACTTGAGTGTTTATCTTACACTGTATCCATATAGCTATGTCTTCAGAACGTAAGCCTCATGAGGTCAAGGACTTTGTCTGGTTTATTATTGAATCTCAGTGTCTAGCACTGCACTATCCAGTATGGCAGCCACAAGCCACATGTGTCTATTGAGTGCTTGAAATGTGGTAGTCTGAAGTGAGAAGTACTGTAAGTGTAAAATACAGATTGGATTTTGAAGACTTAGTATGATATTAAAAAATAATGTAAAATCTCTCAATTTTTAAATTGATTCTATGTTGAACTGATAATATTTCTGTTTTATTGGGTTAAATAAAGTATATTACTAAAAGTAACTCTGTATCTTTTTTTCTTAATGCAGCTGCTAGAAATTTTTGAATTACACCTGTGGCTCACGTTATATTTCTATTGGGCAATGCTAGTCTAACATAGAGTTTACATTCAATGAACGTTTGAAGCAACTGTTGAATAAATAACTTTCTTGCAGATCATTGCTCTGTCATTTCCCCTGAAGAAAAGATGAAGATATGAACCAGAACTCATATAAGACTAGTTTTAAAAAGTATGATCATTCTGCGTTCCTTCACAGTTGTTTGGAAGGTCATGTTTAAGTTCTAACTATGTAACAGTGGGATTTAAGCAGAGAGCAATCAGCTCACTTCTTGGATAGAGAGCATGGTCAGGCCTGTTCCCACTTCTAATTTCAGCTGTGTTTTGTGAAGAGCAGTTATGCTCAGATTTATGCTTATTTCCATCTTATTTTAACTTAATACTATAGTGGGTTCATGTGATTAATTAAGCAACACTACAATTTAGAGAAAAGCAGAACTTGGTTCCCCGATGTTAATCTCTAGGAAATGACAGCCACCTTCACAGTAATGAATGATTTGGACCAGAGATGAGTTTGTTTAGCAAAAGTCATAGGCTTGAAGTGATGATGCGTACTCCTAGTCTGAGGAATGACAAAGCCTTCACCATTGTATAAAAATATCTCAGGCACCATCCATTATTTTTGATAGGTCAAATACATTCTGCTCAGAAGGAAAAAAAAAATCTACTGGTAGATTGATAGTATCTTTGAAATCCATAACCTGTTTGTACAAATGGTATTAGACTGCTGTAGTCTTAGAACCCTAAGGTATTAAATTGTTAAAATAAGGTTAAACATTTACGATGGAGAAGGAATAAGAAAGCCCATGTTTTCTCTGTGTGTACATTAAAACATGTTTTAATTGTTTCAGGCATTTTATTCAGGGATACTTAATAACAATTACACTTTTAATTTGTGTGGCCCTTGATATTTTTCAGAGTGTTTTAAAATGAATTGCTACATTTGAAGTTCTCTAAAATGATATGATATATTTTCCTCCTTTTTTTCCATGATTAATCTGAGGCAGGAAATAACTATCATCTTGGTATTTGAAAAATCTATAATTGGAAAATGCGTAATAGAAAATATACTTAAAGATGAAGCTGAACTTAGAGTTTCAACTTTATCAAAAGGCAAAATAGAATGTTCTTTCCAGTATAAAATAACATATAATTGACTTTCTAGAAACTGCTTTAAATTTTAATTTATAAATCGATTATGAAATATTTTTACCAAATGGCCATTTCATTTATTGTTCATAGGAATATTTACTACTGTTCCCTAATACTTTTCTGGAACAGAATAAAAAACTGTGCATAGTTAACTATCATTTTCATAAAATAATGAGCAATACATTTATTTAAGTGACTGAGCATAATTTTGGATAATGCAGGTTTGTTCTATAGGATACTCCTTAAGATAAAAGAGGGACAATGGGGGAGAGAGACGATGAGGTAAGCAGAAAGAAAAGAAGAAATTGAAATGCAATGCACATTATTAGATTGGAGGGAATATGGCAAACAGAACGTTTCAGGGGAAGTTTAGTGGCACAGTGTGGTAGATTTTGTGCCTTTGAGTTGACACAAAGTGAAGACGAGGTGTAGATTTTTATCAATATTAAACAGATGGGAAACACATATGAGACATGTTTAGTTCATTGTCACACAGCGTATCAGTAAACCTGCATGCAATCCAATCTCCTGTGTCTCAGCTATTTGTTTAGATAACTGAGTTTTGTTTCATTTCAATTTCTTATATAAAATTATGTGAACGTTCTTTCGGCTTAGAGTGACCACACCAAAGGGCATGGGAGGAATGGGATAGACTTAAATAGTTTTCTTTTCTGAGTAAAAATAAGATAAATAATGTAATATAAAAAATTAATTTTTCCTCAATCTTATTTCAGTGGAAAAAGAAAGTAATTTGGCTTAATTCAACTTTTTTGATTCTACATGTAGGCATTTTGGAAATAGCAGTAACTCTTCTAGAATTGTTAATACAGTAAAACCTGCAAAAGCCAGAACCTGTGTAAGGTGGAAACCTGTCAGAGAAGGAAAACTCAAATATTTTCCACTAATGAGAGTGATAGAAAAGAGGTAAGACAGCACCGTATCAAAGACTGGAGACTTGCGAGACCCAGAAAAACAAGGCAGTCGCATCTAGGTCTGGCTCTCACAGGATTCACTGTACTGTTTAATATTCTTTAAATTGCTAAATCAGTATTTATTTAAAGTGCTAGAAAATAGTGCTGGCTTACAGATGCCAGACACTACCCCAGGTGCGCTGCATATAAAAGACAGGAAGTGATGTATTACTTGAGAGACACTTAAAGTACTAGGGGAGCTCCTCCTGGGGAGGAGACTAGAAAGGCTTTGTGAAGAAGGTAGCATTTGACTTGAGTCTTCAAATAAATGTAGATATTGGACATATAAGGATTACTTGGCAATTAATTCGATATAGGTTATTTAGCAGTTGAAGAAGAGGAATCAATGGTTCCGAAGTTTTCAGACCTGAGGGAATGACAGTGCTATCTATGGAAATAATGAAGCCTTAAACCTGGTGCAATTGAGTTGATTTGATTCCTGCTCATAGCAATCATATAGGACAGAGTAGAACTGCCCTGTAGGGTTTTCAAGGAGCAGCTGGTAGATTTGACCGTCCAGCCTTTTGGTTAGCAGCCTGAGCACTTAACCACTTTGCCACCAGGGCTCCCAT
Organism: Loxodonta africana; assembly: GCF_030014295.1. Lineage (NCBI taxonomy): Eukaryota > Metazoa > Chordata > Mammalia > Proboscidea > Elephantidae > Loxodonta > Loxodonta africana. The sequence continues at coordinate 125,948,785 of NC_087348.1, forward strand.
AGCACCTTAGAGGTGAGGTAATTCTCAGAGCAATGATGGTGACTTCAGTTATAGCATGTTGAAGGTTAGAGATGCCAATGCAAGTGTAGGGCTGAGCATGTTGAGAAAGCCCAGAGTTAGTCAAAAGATATTCTCATAACCCCAGAGAGTCAAATATCACTATAATGCACTATTTTCTCCCTAAAATGCACTAAGTATAATTGACCCATAATGTTTCTATACATTATTTGTAAAGTCCCCATATTAACTTTAGTCTTTCTCCCTATTTCTGTCATCAGCACCAGTAGATGGATAGTAGTAGATGGATATGTTTTTAAAGAAGTGAAGTTTTTAATCACCAAGAGTGACTTCCTATGCAACCCTAAATAGAGAACAAGTAACTGTGGCCATATGAAAGAAGTAGATAGTCATCTTGGTTTACTTCCATCCAAATCTCTCATTATATATATATACACACACACACACACACACACACACACACGTATTATATATGTATAAATACACATAGGAAATAAAAATTAGCATGACAATAAGGAGGCATTGGAAACAAATCCGTATTTTCAACGGTATACATCAAGCAACTGATATGCATCAAAGTTGTGTTAAGTGCAGGGGAAGCAGTGGTTAATGACATAGAGAATCACTATTCTCTTGGTCATACTTTGGCTCTCATGGTCTTGTTCTAATTTTCTTTAGCTTCAGCTTGAACTTGCATACGAGCAATTGGTGATCTGTTCCACAGTCAGCCCCTGGCCTTGTTCTGAAGGATGATATTGAGCTTCTCCGTTGTTTCTTTCCACAGGTGTAGTCAATTTGATTCCTGTGTATTCCATCTGGAGAGGTCAATGTGTATAGTCACCATTTATGTTGTTGAAAAAAGGTATTTGCAATGAAGTCGTTGGTCTTACAAAATTCTGTCATGCCATCTGCAGCATCATTTCCATCACCAAGGCTGTATTTTCCAACTACTAATCCTTGTTTCCAACTTTTGGATTCCAATCACCAGTAATTATCAATGCATCTTATTGCATGTTCGATCAATTTCAGACTGCAGAAGTTGGTAAAAACCTTCAGTTTCTTAATCTTTGGTGTTAGTGGTTAGTGGGTAAATTTGAATAATACTCGTATTAACTGGTTTTCTTTGTAGGATTAAGGATATTATCCTATAATTGACAGCATTGTACTTCAGGATAGGTCTTGCAATGTTCTTTTTAATGATGAATGTGACGCCGTTCCTGTTTGTTATGTCATTCTCAGCAAAGTAGAGCAAAGATTGTTTCAGAATGGCAAATACCAGTCTGTTTCAGCACAGCAATGCCTAGGATATTAATCTTTATGTGTTCCATTTCATTTTTGACAACTTCTAATTTTCGTAAATTCACACTTGGTACATTCCATGTTCCAATTATTAATGGAAGTTTGCAGCTGTTCCTTCTCGTTTTGAGTTGTGCCTCATCAGCAGATGAAGGTTCCTAAGGCTTTACTCCGTCCACCTCATTAAGGCCAACTCTACTCTGAGGGGGCAACTCTTTCCCAGAAGAGAACAAATTTGTTCATTGTTCATTGTTGAACACTAATGACCGAAAACCAGACGAGTTGTGGGATGATACCCAGGACATCATACATGAAGAAAGCCAAAGGTCATTAAGAAGACAGGAAAGAAAGAAAATACCAATATGGATGTCAGAAAACATTCTAAAACTTACCCTTGAATGTAGAGTAGCTAAAGCAAACAGAAGAAATGATTGCATAAAAGAGCTGAACAGAAGATTTCACAGGGTAGCTGGAGAAAACAAAGTAAAGAATTGTAATGAAATGTGCAAGAACTGGAGTTAGAAAGCAAAGGGGGAAGAATATGCTCAGCATTTCACAAGGTGAAAGAACTGAAGGAAAATTTCAAGCCTTGAGTTACAACATTGAAGGATTCTATGGGCAAAATGGAAACCCTGGTGCTAACCAAAAGGTCGGCAGTTCAAATCCACCAGGTGCTCCTTGGAAACTCTATGGGGCAGTTCTACTCTGTCCTATAGGGTCTCTATTAGTCAGAGTTGACTCGATGGCAACAGGTTTTTTTGTTTGTTTTTTAATGGGCAAAATATTGAACAATGCAGGAATCATCAAAGAAGATGGAATGAATACACAGACTCACGTTCAACCATTTCAGGAGGTAGCATAGGATCAAGAACCAATGGTATTGAAGGAAGAAGTCCAACCTGCATTTAAGACATTGGCAAAAAACAAGGTTCCAGGAATTGAGGGAATACCAATTGAGATGTTTCAACAAACGAGTGAAGCAATGGAGGTGTTCTTTTGGCTATGCCAAGAAACTAGGAAGACAGCTACCTGGACAACTGACTGAAAGAGATCTGTATTTCCGTCCATTTCAAAGAAAGGTGATCCAGCAAAATGCAGAAATTATCGGACAATATCATTAATATAACACAGAAGTGAAATTTCGCTGAAGATAATAAAAGAGATGATTGTAGCAGTACATTGACAGGGAGCTGCCAGAAATTCAAGCCAGATTCAGAAGAGGATTTGCAACTATGGATATCATCGCTGATGTTAGTTGGATTTTAGCTGAAAGCAGAGAATACAAGAAAGGTGTTTACCTGTATTTTATTGACTATGCAAAGGCAATGGACTGTGTGGATTATAACAAATAATAGATAACATCAAAAAAATGGAAATTCCAAAACACTTCACTGTGCTCATGTAGAACCTGTACATAGACCAAAAGGCTGTCATTCGAACAAAACAAGGGGATACTGCATGGTTTAAAGTCTGTATGCTGACCAAATAATCTGAGAAGCTGGAGTATATGAAAAAGAATGTGACATCAGGATTGGAGGAAGACTCATAAACAACCTGAAATTTGCAGATGACATAACCTTGCTTGCTGAAAGCTAAGAAGACTTGAAGCACTTACTGATGAAGATCAAAGACTATAGCCTTCAGTATGGCTTCCACCTCAACAGAAAAAAAAAAAAAAATCCTTGAAACTGAATCAATAAACAACATCATGATAAATGGAGAAAATACTGAAGTTGTCAAAGACTTCGTTTTACTTGGATCCACAATCAGCGTCTGTGGAAGCAGCAGTCAAGAAATCAAGCAACATATTGCAATGGGCAAATCTACTGCAAAAGACCTCTATAAAGTGTTAAAAAGCAAAGAAATCACTTTGAGCACTAAGGTGCACCTGACCCAAGACATGATATTTCCAGTCGCCTTATATGAATGTGAAAGCTCGTTGATGAATAAGGAAGACCGAAGGAGAATTGATGCCTTTGAATTATGGTGCTGGTGAAGAATATTGAGTAAACCATGGACTGCCAGAAGAATGAACAAATGTGTGTTAGAAGAAGTACAACCAGAATGTTCCTTAGAAGCAAGGATAGTGAGACCTTGTCTCACTTTCTTTGGACATGTTATCAGGATGGACCAATCCCTGGATAAAGACATCATACTTGGTAAAGCAGAGGCTCAGCGAAAAGGAGGAGTATCCTCAATGAGATAGATTTACACAGTAGCTGCAACAGTGGGCTCACACACAGAAATGTTATTGAGGATGATGCTGGATGAGGTAGCATTTTGTTCTTTGTACATAGGGTGGCTGTGGGTCGAAAGTGACTCAGTGGCACCAAACAACATTTCCTTGATTCTTACAATTCATTCATCATTCTTTCAACAGCTACCTTGCAGCCGTCTGCTTTAGAAAAGAGGCTCTGTTAGCAGAAAAAAAAAAAAAAAGGCAAGTAATAAACACATAACGTGTGGATAATACATCGTTAGGAAACATGGCCTACTTGGAAGAAAAAGTTCAAAATGCTGTTTATATCACGGGGATCTGACTTTAGTCCACCTTCAGTACGATGTTTCCTCAGCGTCAGCAACTCACGTGATACGATCCCTCTAGTACTGTCGATCCAGAATAGCAGGTGGCTGTTGCAGAGTAGAACCTCATGAAGTGGTGACCTGTGGATAGTAAGAAACGTGATTCTTTCTTGCTTTGAAGCTTAATTCATCTCCACCGAAAAGCCATCAAGTTCCAGCAGGCAGCTTCTGGGCTACAAGTTTTTGATTAGTGCTTACCCTTACACCTTAGCTAACCCTCTTATCTAGGACAGACTCCTGCTAGCCCTGGCACGACCCAAGAATCATTTCACTTGCATCTCCTCCCAGTACCTAGTCTTATATCTTTTTTTTTCTTTAAAGTCAGAGAAAAGTGAGAGTTGAGAATAGAAATGCAATGTGGCCATCTGTCTTAATCACATGACTTTTCTACCGTATTAAAAAGGGAGTACACCTTGATTTCTACAGCAACCTCACTGCTCCTTAAACTTCCCTTATGTTTCATAGAGTTTACACTTTTTTCTTAACCCAGCTCACGTTCAGTTGCTGACAGAAGCTCCTCTGTTCTTTTAAAGGAGCTAACAGTGTTTGGACAAATTTAATATTTGAGGCGCATGCATGCAATATACTTTTGGTTAAATTTGTTCTGTGTATGTTAATATTTTAAGTAGTAACCATTCATTCATATCCTTTTGGAAACTAACTCTGGATAAAGGCACTTTCAGTAGGGTTAGAGGAGAAAGGGAGCCTGAATGAGGCTGTTAACATAGAAAGGATATTCCTGAAATGAGGGTCAAAATGAAGGGATTGGAGTTAAAGATAAAGCTTACTTCACAATTCTCTCTGTGATCAAAGTGTTTAGATAATGGAGAAGAAGGTATTATGGTTACTGTATCTCACTCAGAACTTTGAGAAGAGAACATTCAGCCGCCCACCATGGGTAGATAGCCATTTTCCTGCCAAGGCAGGAGACTGATCCGTGTGACCTTTTTTGGAGATAAAAAAAAAAAAAAAAAATTAACACTCCAGATATCACTCATTTTTAATAAAGGAAAACATTAAAGAATCATACTAATCTTTGAGAATAAATATTTAAACTATATGAGTTATTTAATTTGCCAATTAGTTTCCCTGTGTGAATGTTAAGCTCAGTTTTCATTTCATCATCTTTAGAAGGGGAAGGAAGTCCTTGTCATTGAATGCTGGGATTCAAGCATTGTGTCATATAGATATTAGTCAGCACTGACTTTTTATGATATTGTCGGGATACAGCAGAGGGGAGAAGTCATTGATACCATTTTTTTAAATATAAAAATAGCTAATCATATCCAGTTCCTTTAATATAAAGAATTTTTAAAATTCTAACTTGAATCATAAACTGATAGGCACTTTTTCTGGATAAAGCAAGTCTTCACCGTATATTAGTACTATACTCCAACAGCCATGGGCAGAAAGAGAACAGGAGATTGAGAGGTTGTAGAACTGGGAGTAATGAGCAAAGTCAGGTGCTTCTTGAATAGTTTGTGCTGACTCAGAAGAAAACAGTCATGGAATAAACCAGACTAGAGGAAAATCACTACTCCCTGTTCCTTGAGGGTTTTGTTTTTTTAGTTAGTTGGTTGATTGGCTAATTGGTTGGCTATTCATTAGTTAGTTCTTTAGACTAGCAAAGAGCAGGCAGGCATGATTCTGTGGTACAGATTTCTAAGGTTGAACACAAAAAAGGGAGGGAGGAAAGGAGAAAGGAAAGAATGAAGGAGGGAAGGCAGAAGAGAAGGAGGAAGGAAGGAAGGAAAAAAGATAGGCTTAAGCTTTCAGGCAGTGGTATATAAATATAGAAAATAAAAAGGGGAGATGAAAACAACACAAACTTAGAGATATACTCTATTTGCTTTGTACACTTCAGCCAGAAGTTACAATTACATTTTCTTACAAAAATCAGATTTTAAAATTCAATTTTATAAAGGTGTTTGGATAAAGAACAGATTGATTTAATTAAAAATTTGCTTTAAGTAACTGTGTTATTTTTATATAATCTAAAAAAAGAAGATAATTGTAGTACTTACCTAATAAACTATTTTGATGACTGAATAAGCTGTTATTTTATTAATTAAAAATGGCAGCACATGTTGATTAATAAATAGACAAATAAATATTGCTAGATTATAAAGTGATACATTAAAAAAGAATATCCAAAGTAAATACAAACAAACTGAGTAGCGAGTTAACTGCATAGTGTTGACCTATTTGAAAAATACCTGATCCCCAGGATGTAACAGAGCTTAAGAGATGTATAAATTTGATGGTGTTGATAATGTCAAGAAAAATGATGATGATGGTGACAATGAAAATGATAGCTATAATAATATCAGCCAAAACCAATTGCCTGACTCATAACAACCCTTGTGTTCCAGAGTAGAACTGCACTCATTAGGATTTTCAGTGGCTGATTTTTCAGAAGTAGATTTCCAGGCCTTTCTTCCCAGTTGCTTCTGGGTGGACTCAAACCACCAACCTTTCTGTTAGCAGCTTAGTATATTAACTATTTGTGACACCCGGGAACCATAGAAGGAGTGTGTTTTTTTTTTTTTGCAAATACCATGTGCCTTCTACATTTGCTTGCCAAAAATCGGCCTCCCCTCAAGGTATTATGCAATTATTAAAAATATTGCTGTAAAGAAAAATTAGCATAACACCCTTACAAAAATACTCACAGGGGGAGGGAATGGTTGGCAAACAAACACAGATATCTAATGTTGTTTGCATAAAATAGGCAAACCAACCACTGTGGAGTCAATTCTGGCTTATAGCAAACTCATAGGTTTTCCAGAGCTACACATCTCTACAGGAGATTGCCACCTCTTTCTCCCATGAAGCTGCTGATGGTTTCAAACCACCTACCTTTCACTTAGAAGTTAATTGCGTTAAGAACTTCGCCATCAAGTCAGTCCCAACTCATAGCGACCCTACGTACAACAGAATGAAACATGGCTCGGTCCTGCGCCACCCGCACAATCATTATTATGATTGAGCCCCTTATTGAAGCAATTGTGCCCATCCACCTTCTTGAGGATCTTCCGTTTTTTTGCTGACCCTCTAATTTACCAAGCATGATGTCCTTTTCCAGGGACTAATCCCTCCTGATAACATATTAAAGTATGTGAGACGTAGTCTCGCCATCCTTGCTTTTAAGGAGCTTTCTGGTTGTACTTCTTCCAAGACAGGTTTGTTCCTCTTTTTGGCAGTCCATGGTATATTCAGTATTCTTCACCAACACCACAATTCAAAGGTGTCAATTCTTCTTTGGTCTTCCGTATTCATTGTCCAACTTTCCCATGCATATGAGGTGATTGAAAACACCATAGCTTGGGTCTGGCACATCCCAGTCTTCAAGGTGACATCTTTGCTCTTCAACACTTTAAAGAGACCTTTTGCAGCAGATTTGCCCAGTGGAATGCATCTTTTGATTTCTTGATTGCTGCTTCCATGGGTGTTGATTGTGGATCCAAGTAAAATGAAATCTTTGAAAACTTCAATCTTTTCTTTATCATGTCGTTGCTTTTTGGTCCAGTTGTGAAGATTTTTGTTTTCATTATATTGAGGTGAAATCCATACTGAAGGCTGTGGTCTTTGATCATCATCAGTAAGTGTTTCAAGTCCTCTTCACTTTCGGCAAGGAAGGTTGTGTCATCTGCATAATAACATAATGCAGGTTGTTAATTCATCTTTCTCCAATCTGGATCTCCCATTCTTCTTCAGAGAGCCCAGCTTCTTGGATTATTTACTCAGCATAAAGATTGAATAGGTATGGTGAAAGAATACAATCCTGATGCACACCTTTCCTGACTTTAAACCACGCAGTATTCGAACAACTGCCTCTTGATCTGTGTATCGATTCCTCATGAGCACAGTTAAGTGTTCTGGGATTCCCGTTCTTCACGATGTTATCCATATTTCGTCATGATCCACACAGTCGAATGCCTTGGCATAGTCAATAAAATGCAGGTAAACATCTTTCTGGTATACTCTACTTTCAGTCAGGATTCTTCTGACATCAACAATGAAATCCCTGGTTCCAAATCCTCTTTTGAATCCAACTTGAATTTCTGGCAGTTCCCTGTCTATGTACTGCTACAGCGGCTTTTGAATGATTTTCAGCAAAATTTTACTTCCGTGTGATATTAATGATATTGTTCGATAATTTCTACATTCAGTTGGATCACCTTTCTTGGGAATAGGGTTAAATAATCTCTTCCAGTTGGTTAGCCAGGTAGCTGTCTTCCAAATTTCCTGGCAGAGATGAGTGGGCACTTCCAATGCTGCATCAGTTTGTTGAAACATCTCAGTTGATACTCCATCAATTCCTGGAGCCTTGTTTTTCACCAGTGCCTTTCTGTGAAGCTTGGACTTCTTCCTCCAGTGCCATTGGTTCTGGATCATGTGGTACCTCCTGAAATGGTTGAAGGTCGGCCAATTCTTTTTAATATAATGACTGTATATTCCTTACATCTTCTTTTGATGCTTCCTGCATCGTTTAGTATTTTCCCCATAGAATCCTTCACTATTACAACTCAAGGCTTGAATTTTTTCTTCAGTTTTTTCAGCTTGAGAAATGCCAAGTGTGCTCTTCCCTTTTGGCTTTCTATCTCCAGTTCTTTGCGCATGTCGTTATAAAGGCTTTACTTTGCCTTCTCGAGCCCCCCTTTGAAATCTTTTGTTCAGCTCTTTTACTTCTTAATTTCTTCCTTTCATTTTAGCTACTTGATGCTCAACAGCAACTTTCAGAGTCTCTTTTGAAATCCATTTTGGTGTTTTCTTTCTTTCCTGTCTTTTTAATGACCTTGATATCATTCCACAACTCCTTTGTTCTTCTGTCATTAACGTTCAGGGCGTCAAATCTATTCTTGTGGACTTGTTCAAATTTTCTTCAGCTTCATCTTGAACTTGCATATGAGTAATTGATGGTCTGTTCTGAAGTGGCCTCTGGCCTTGTTTTGATTGATGGTGTTGACCTTTTCTACCGTCTCTTTCCACAGACATAGTCAATTTGAATCTTGTGTATTCCATCTGGCTAGGTTTGCGTGTATAGCCACCGTTTATGTTGGTTAAAAAAGGTATTTGCAATGAAGAAGTCATTGGTCTTGCAAAATTCTGTCATGCCATCTGGGGCATCATTTCTATCATCAAGGCCATATTTGTCAACTACCAATCCTTCTTTTTTGTTTCCAATTTTTGAATTCCAATCACCAGTAATTATCAATGTACCCTGATTGCATGTTTGATCAATTTCAGACTGCCAAAGTTGGTAAAAATCTTCCATTCCTTCATCTTTGGCCTTAATATTTGGTGGTATTTCTTCTTCAAGTTGTCATTCCGAGCATACTAGACCATATGATTGTCTGATTAAAAATGACCAATACCAGTCCATTTCAGCTCACTAATGGCTAGGGTATCGGTGTTTACACATTCCATTTCATTTTTGATGATTTCTAGTTTTCTTAGATTCATGCTTCGTACATTCCATGTTCTGATTATTAATGGATGTTTGCAGGTGTTTCTTCTCATTTTGAGTCATGCCACATCAGCAAATGAAGGTCCTGAAAGCTTTACTCCATCCACGTCATTAAGGTCGACTCTATTTTGAGGAGGCCGTTCTTCCCCAGTCATCTTTTGAGTGCCTTCCAACCTGGGGTCTCATCTTCCAGTACTGTATCAGACAGTGCTCCACTGCTATTCATAGGGTTTTCACTGGATCATTCTTTTTAGAAATAGACCACTGGTCTTCTCCCTAGTCTGTCTTAGTCTAGAAGCTCAGCTGAAACCTGTCCATTTGGATGACCTTGCTGGCATTTGAATACCAGTAGCATAGCTTCCAGTATCACAGCATCACGCAAGCTCCCACAGTACAACAAATGACAGTAATAATACCCAACCCAACCCATTGCCATCGAGCCAATTCTGACTCATAGAGACACTACAGGACAGAGTAGAACTGCCCCATAGGGGACAGTAATAATAGCTGCCATTTATTGAGTACTTCCTGTGGGTCAGGTTTGTACTAGAGACTCTGCACATGTAATCACTTATCCTTCCAAAAAAACTGCAGCTGGTGTTTATTGAATGATTTCAGGGTCTAAAGCCAGCAATAAGCATTATTATTGGTAACACCCAGATTCCAATGGAGCCTGTGCTATTGGAGAGATGAGATATGAACTGGGGTAAAATAGATGTCAATAAAACTTTTGCTATTGTTGTAAACTTCCATATCACCATCCCTGTGACTGGAGAGTAGTACTGTTTCTTAAAGTGAGTAGGTCATCAGATCAACCTAGAAAAAATTCACCAACACCTTAATCAAAGGATAGAACATCATACCCATGTAACTGCTAAGCTCAAAACAGCCATTTGTCTAACTATGCTTTTACATAATTTTTTGGTAACTCATTATTTCAGATTTAAATTATAGCTCTGAGAGACATGAAATTCTGAAATTGGAATCTTTGCATTCATAAACCTGTGCATTAATTGCAGTCATCCAAAAATACAGTGATCTCATCTGTAACATATAAATTGGATAATTTTTCATTTATAAGTATTGCAATTAATATAAATTACTAAACTAATTTATAGTACTCTTTACTTCATTTTACTGATTTTTTTAAATTAACTTTTATTGAGCTTCAAGTGAACGTTTACAAATCAAGTCAAACTGTCACATATAATTTTATATACACCTTACTCCGTACTCCCACTTGCTCTCCCCCTAATGAGTCAGCCCTTCCAGTCTCTCGTGACAATTTTGCCAGCTTCCAACTCTCTCTCTCCTCCCATCCCCCCTCCAGACAGGAGATGCCAACACAGTCTCAAGTGTCCACCTGATACAAATAGCTCACTCTTCATCAGCATCTCTGTCCTACCCACTGTCCAGTCCCTTTCATGTCTGATGAGTTGTCTTTGGGAATGGTTCCTGTCCTGGGCCAACAGAAGGTTTGGGGACCATGACAGCCGGGATTCCTCTAGTCTCAGTCAGACCATTAAGTCTGGTCTTTTTGTTAGAATTTGGGGTCTGCATCCCACTGATCTCCTGCTCCCTCAGGGGTTCTCCGTTGTGCTCCCTGTAAGGGCAGTCATCGGTTGTGGCCGGGCACCAACTAGTTCTTCTGGTCTCAGGATGATGTAGGTCTCTGGTTCCTGTGGCCCTTTCTGTCTCTTGGGCTCTTAGTTATCGTGTGACCTTGGTGTTCTTCATTCTCCTTTGACCCAAGTGGGTTGAGACCAATTGATGCATCTTAGATGGCTGCTTGCTAGCCCTTAAGACCCCATATGCCACATTTCAAAGTGGGATGCAGAATGTTTTCATAATAGAATTATTTTGCCAATTGACTTAGAAGTCACCTTAAGCCATGGTCCCCAAACCCCCGCCCTTGCTCTGCTGACCTTTGAAGCATTCATTTTATCCCAGAAACTTCTTTTCTTTTGGTCCAGTCCAGTTGAGCTGACCTTCCATGTGTTGAGTATTGTCCTTCCCTTCACCTAAAGCAGTTCTTATCTACTAATTAATCAGTAAAAAACCCTCTCCCACGCTCCCTCCCTGCCCACCTCGTAACCACAAAAGTATGTGTTCTTCTCAGTTTATACTATTTCTCAAGATCTTATAATAGTGGTCTTATACAATATTTGTCCTTTTGCCTCTAATTTCGCTCAGCGTAATGCCTTCCAGGTTTCTCCATGTTATGAAATGTTTCACAGATTCATGATGTTGTTTTTAAGCATTGCTGAAATATAAATGGACATGATGCATGCAAAAGAAAACTATGACATTTTTGCTGTATATTTTACCTCTTGAAAAAAAATTCTACTAGCCCCTGGATTCATACTATTCTGTTATTAAATAACTTGATCATTTTCTGCCTCAGACTTCATTGACAGCATGATATTGAAAGGTTCAGTTATTTCTAAACCACTTTATTTTATTAGTGGTTGTGTTTTTATGTTTTCAACCAGCCAATATTGAAAGTAATAACCAAGTAAAATAAAGGGCCAAGGTCAAATCGATTCATCATTTAGAAAAAATAAACTAGAGTAAAAACATTACTATTATTAAAGTTTGCAGTTTATGTTCTTACTAAACTGTGCATGTTATGAAAATAATTCTTAACTCTGACTCCATTCTTTCATATATTTAATATGCAATTTATTAGCAAACTGGAAGATGACATCTTGGCAAAAGAAAAGAAAAACATGGGGATTCAGAATAAGTAAAAATTACTATTTTTTAAAAACTCTCAGTAGTTTTGGTTTTGAGTATACAGTAAATTTTCAGAATCTTTGATTGTAGAACAATCTATGTTTTTTAAACTCTAGGACTTGCAAAGGGGGGAATATAAATATTCCTAGAGAGAAGCTTTCCTTGATAGCCAGAGTTAGAATCTAGCATCTTTTTCTCTGTGTTCACACAGTACAGGTGTTCTTTTAGCATGCTATCACACTCTTCTGTTTTCTAATGCTGACTTACCTGTTTGTTTGTTGTAAATCCAAACACAGTACGTAGTATTTTGTGTTTATTTCCTTCCTTCATTACCTTCCTCATCCAAGAAGCATGTTCTCACAGGCTACATAATCCAGACTTCTAAACTGTTGTTGCTTATTCCCATATAGTACCATGTGTTGTACTTCCACTATTTTCACCTACCCCCTCTCCCAGTGAAGGCTCCTAGGCTTCCCCAACTCTAGGCTAGTTCGATGTCTGGATGTAATGTCTACATGTAAGAATCTAACTGAAATTTAACTATGTATGGAAAATAAGTTAACTCAAAATACACTTATAGAGAGACAACTATGCGCCAGGTCTTCTTCAAGGTGCTGAGGACATGGCGGTTAACAAAACAGACAGAAACCACTACTTTCTGAAGTTTATGGTTTTTTGTATTGTCCAGAATGTTTGTTTCTGAGTTCAGTACAGAGTACTTTTTAAAATTATGAACTATTTTTAAGTGGTAGTACCCATTTCAGTTAGCACCCATGCTAACTGAAATGTCAGCAGTTCAAACCCACCAGCTGCTGCACAGGAGAAGGATGTGGCAGTCTGCTTCCGTAAACACGACAGCCTTCGAAACCTTGCAGGGCAGCCCTACTCTGTCCTGTAGAGTCACTGTGAATTGGAATTGACTCGACAGCCATGGGTTTGGTTTGGGTTTTAGCACCCATTTGGCTGCCTGGGTGGCATAAATGGTTAAGTGCTCAACTACTACCCAAAAGGTTGGCAGTTCAAACTCACCCAGAGGCCCTTTGGTAGATAGGCCTGATGCTCTTCTTCTGAAAGGTCACAGCCTTGAAAACCCCATGGAGCAGTTCCACCCTGCACATACGGGGTCACCATGATTCGGAATCAACTTGATGGCAGCCAACAACACTAACAGCAGCACTTGTTTACCTTCAGGACTGCTTTTGTCTTTATGTTCTGTCAACTCAATTAATATTAACTGAAAAATTATATTAACCATGCCCTAATTTGAATATTGCAGTCTTAGAAGTAAATAAGATGCTATTGCGTGTGTATGTATATATACATATATATATGTAACATATTTTTAAGGAAATTTGTGGCTTCTAAGTATGTAATCTTGAGTAAATTACTTAACTTTTTCTGAGTTACAATTTTCTTATGTGAAAATATGTATAGTAGGCTCTGAAACACTGTTGTGATGATTAGAAACACTATATGAAAAGCATCTGGAAAAATGTCCAGAGGAGAGGTCAACAAATTACAGCCCATGGGCCAAATCCAGCCTGCCACTTATTTTTGTAAATAAAGCTTTCTTGGAATACAGCCATACTCATTCCTTTCCCTATTCTCAATGGCTACATTCACACTATAAAGGCTTAGTTGGGTAGTTGCAACCATATGGCCCACAAAGCCTGAAATGCTTACTATTCAGCCTTTACAGAAGAATTTTACTGACCTGTGTTCTAGAACATAGTAGGAACTTAATAAATGGTAATTATTTTTCATTCTGAAAATTTGGGGAATTTTTTGTTTTGTGTAGACCAACCAGCACTTTCCAAAAGAAATGTAATTTTCTAGTAGATACATTTTTTAAAACAGAAAGAGAAACAGGTTAAATTAGCTTAATGATATTTTATTTAACCCAATATATCTAAAATATTATCTTTTAATCAATATAAATATTATTGAGGAACTTCACATCCTTTCATACTAAATCTTCACTAAAAAAATATAGTGTATATTTTACACTTACAAAAAAAAAAAACAAAAACACAAACTCACTGCCATCAAATCAATTCTGACTCATAGCAACCATATAGGAAACCCTGGTGGCATAGTGGTTAAGTGCTATGTCTGCTAACCAAGAGGTTAGCAGTTCACATCCACCAGGTGCTCTTTGGAAACTCTATGGAGCAGTTCTGCTCTGTCCTATAGGGTCACTATGAGTCAGACCTGACTCGATGGCAACTTTTTCTTTTTTTTTTTTTTTAGTGACCCTATAAGACGGAGTAGAACTGCCCCATAGGGTTTCCAAGGAGTGGCTGGTAGATTTCAACTGCCAACCTTTTGGTTAACAGCTGAGCTTTTAACCACTGTGCCACCAGGGCTCCTTTACACTTAACAGCACATTTCAATTTTGATGTCAAATTTTTATCAGAAATAATTGATCTGTATTTAGCTTTCATAAAATTTAAAGTTGAAAAAGTAGATTCACATACCCGAGTTGTTCCAAACATACTTAAAAGTTTTCCCAGCAGCTGAATTGAATGAGTTTTTAAATTCAAGTTAAAATTAAATAAAATTTAAAAATTGCACTAGCCACATTTCAAGAGTTGAGTAGCCACATGTGACTTGTGGCTGTATATTGGACAAAGCCATTGTACACAATACAGGATTTTATTATTTTTATTAATAACAATAGCAATAATAGGGTCAGTAAGAGTTGGAATTGACTTGATGGCAACGAGACTACTATGTCACAAAAATCTAAACACATAAAGAGTCTGGATAGGAAAGTTAACAAAATAACGTGCCCAGGCACAACTGACCGCAAGATTTTTACCTTAATCTAAACCTTTCCTTCAACCACCATATTCTCCAAACTCTGATTAATCCTTTACGTTCCTAAGTAGGGTCTTATAGGGTCGCTATGAGTTGGAATTGACTCGATAGTAATGGAGAATTATCCATTTTCGGCTTAATTTAAACTGAAAATCTTTACGGGGAAAAAAAATTGACTCACATTTTCCATTGTGTATCAGTCTCACAGAGCACAGCTTTTTAGTTTAGCAGGGTTTTGGTTTTGATTTTGTTTGTTTTTAAGCCCTATTGCAGAGCTTTAGTATTTGTCATCTCTTCCCAAATGATTCTCTTCTCAGTTACTACCCTATCAGCCCTCACTCCTTCTAACCACACCAGGCTAAAGGTTGTCACTGCTGCTCACCTGTGCTGCCGTCTTCCCTCTTGCTGAGCTCCTTATGTTTTTTTAAATCTTTTTTTTTTTTTTTTTAGCTGGGGGGAGGGTGTCTTCTTGTTTCTTGCTTTCCTATTTTTTATTATTTTGATTTGAATAGAATAGCTTTTGCAAAGCAATGCTGATCAATCAGCATTTCTTTTCTAACATGCACAGGACTAATCTGTGACTATGTTTGAAGGACAATCTTAAAGTCATCTATTCTTCATAATCATATTTATTTGTTTTGGTTTGTTCAAATGCTGTTTTTTTGATAGGATATCAGATTATATATACATGTGTGTGTATATATATATTTTAAACCTTACTTCTTGGCTGGGAGCCATTCCTTAAACCTGAAAATTGGAGAACCCAATTTCCAGAAGCCTGAAATATTCAAGCTAATTTCACCCAGCTATTGACTTCCAAACATTTTAAACATTGTATAGTGTAGCATTCTTGTCTCCCTTGGATTCGATTTGCATTCCCTTGTTTAAAATTCTTTAATAGGTTTCTATTGCCCTCTGGAGAATGGGCAAGCAAACTCTTTTAAATAGTACTAAGGTTCAGTCCTTTAGTATTTCAGTTCTCCTGAAGAAATCTGAACAGTCTCTGAAGGTATTGACCTCTGTGACACGCCTGGGCTTTTATACTGGCTGCTCCCACTGCTTGGTTCATTTGTCACCCACCATCTCCTACTCGTCCCATCCGCCTTGTGTCTGGCTTACTTGTACTAATTCTTCTGGACTCAAGTCAGAAGTTACTTTATCCCTTTGAAGATTTTTGAGCCCCAAAGGCATGTCTGGCACTGGACTGTGGCTTACACAGTACCGCAGGCATGCCCTAGGAGTAACACTTCTCACTACCATAGCCTATCTCCGCCACTGGACTTAAGCACAAAGGTGGTATCTTCTCCTTGTTGTACCTCTAACCAAAAATCGAAACCAGACTCATTACTGTTGAGTCGATTCTGACTCACAGCAACCCGGTAGGACAGAGTAGAACTGCTCCATAGGGTTTCCAAGGAGTGGCTGGTGGATTCAAACTGCTGACTTTTTGGTAAATAGTTGTAGCACACTGTAGCTCTTAACCACTGTGCCGCCAGGGTACCTCCAATACAACATATATCACAAAGTCTAACAATATAGCAGGACTTCAGTAAATATTTATTGAGTAAATTAAAGTGTCCTGAATGTGCAAATAAAATAAAGTTCTGTTGTATACAGTCATTATATCATACTTGTGGGCTTCCTCAATTTATTCGATATGTAATGAAATAAATTTTGTCTGTTCAAAGGTGCTTAAAATTCAATAACAGTAAGCACTCGATTGTTTGCTAGATAACACTTCATACTAAAGTTGAATTAAAAGTTGAAATATTTGTACTGGGTAAGAATTTTGAAAGTTTCTTTTATTCTGCCCAAAATGCAGAATCCAAGAGATATATAGTATCTTCCTGTGAACATATTTCATATTATAAAATAGCCAGTATTCATATTTTCTGGCATACCTGGTACTTTATTATTTTTTAGAAAAAAAACAAAAAAACAAGTACTTAAACACAGTAAGAGACTTTTTTGGCAATGTGTGAGAAGATACTTAAAGGTAGTTCTTAACCTGTGTTGGAACACAACATCCCTTTGAAAAGCTGTAGTCGGTCTCTCTTTCTCCAGAGAAATATGCACATATGTTTACATAGTTTTGCCTATAATGTCAGGACTCTCATGTTTTCATCCAAGATAAATAGGTAAGAAACCCTAGGCTGAACAGTCTGAAAAGAGGCATGGACTCAGCCTAAAGATAGGACAAAGATGGAAGGACAAGGGTATAAGGGGAGAGAAGAAGCCTGTGCTTCAGAATAGAAGAATGTATTTCAAATGTCATTGATGTGCACATAATATCAATAGTAAGTACAAATGCTTACTGGATATAAAATCAGTGCCATAGTAAGCAGAAAACCTCTGTAAAATACCCCCTAACTTGAATGTTGCCTAAGATGATTTGAATTATTTGGCATCAAAATACTTGTGTTCATTCATTCATTCATCTATTCAATTAAGAGTAATTGATTCACTTGCTACGTGTGCCCAGCCCTGTGTTAGGAAGTGGTGAAGTTGGGCAGGGGATTGCGATTGTGGAGGAACAGTGATTATCTTTAAACTAGGCTGTACCTCTTTGTGTTTCTCATTTATGCTAGAATGCCACGCTTTAAAAAAAAACGCTATAGAAAAGAAAAATAGATCCATTCGTTTATGGGTTTCTGCTTACTATGGCACTGATTTTATACCCAGTAGTCTTTTACATTTATCATTATTATTGATATTATGTGCAAATTAAATGAAATTTTTAATGCCTCTTAACCCATAAAATACATAAACCATATAATTTAATTGTATAACAACAAATGACAGTAATGAAAATTATTAGTGCCACATATAATTAATACAGTCGTGGTGCAAGATTATGGTTTTAAGCATAATAGTACCTAAAATAGGCCCAATACGTTGAAGAAATTTAATTAAAATCATGGCATCTCTTTATTCACCCAAAATGATTTATGTACACAGAAAACTCTCAGATTAAGAGAGTAGTCTTGTGGCTTCAGCCTAGCTCAGGCGAGATTAGAGGTAATTTTAGTTCTCTGCACCATTCATTGAAACTCAGAGCTGGGTATATTTCAGTAGGAACATGGAATTTCTTTGCAAAGAGACGCAAGAGAAGATTTTGATCACGTTGATGCAGAAGTAATTGTGGCCTCAAGTAAACTGAGATAAAACCAAGAAAAACCTTTTGTGTATTATCTATCAGAAAATCTGTTTATGAACAGCGGGTCTTTTTACTCTGCGCATGCCATGACAACTCTTTGCCTTTGCAGCTGCAACTGCTATTTGTAGAACATGTTGCTGTTCAAGGTGTGGCCATTTAGATGTGAAGTCAGTCCCAAATCTTTGCACCAAAGAGCCACCCAGTGCCTTAAATATGCCGTGTCAGTCTGGTCTGTGTTGAGTTAGCTTACGTTCCTACACCTATATCATATTGTGGAGAATATGCCTGGAGCCCAGGCACACCTGTCATCCTGAGCACTCTTTATTAATGTTGAAACTGACAAGAGTTATGTTTTCATGACTATCAGTTAAATGCTGGCACCTATTTTATCTTCATTCATCCATTCACTTAGAAAATATTTATTCAGGACCTACCCTGTTTCTATTCCTGTCCCTGTGCTACATGCTGAGGTTAGAGCAGGAAAGAGACAAACACCTTCTCTGAACCCCATGGTTGGATTCTCCAAGCTTGCTATTCAATTTTAAAGGAATGGGCTTGATAGAATTACTCGGGAAACCAGCTGTGCTCTCTAGGACAAAATCATATCATACGACAATACTGAGATCTGAACATGACCACAACTTCAAGTACTATCAGTCTCTTGTATCATATGGAGGTGTGCCTCCAGTTTGTGCCTCCAATTTGTGATCAGCATTGTGTGTCCCAATCCATTCTTCCAGAAGAGATCTCATAACTCTTTATGTTAACACATTATGCCTTATACCTTGTTTATCTGCTGGATTAAAAGGTAAGTACCTTGAGGACAGGGCTATGTACACTTACCTGTGTTTCCCTTAGTACACCTTGTATAAAAAATTATAAGACCTGGCAAATACGTATAGTAGGTGCTCAGTAAAACTTCTTGCTACACCCTGACCACAGGAATATGTTCCTGGTTTGAGCCCGCAGAACCTCTGCACTTGTTATTCCCTCTAAATGAAACACTCATTCCCCCCATATCCACATGGCTCGCTTCTTCACTCCCTTCACTCTGTTGGAGTGTTACTGTGTCAGAGATGCTTGCCATAACCACCCTAACTCAAATTAGTATCCACACAACTCTCTTGCATGTCCTTTTCTAGTACTTCCCTTATCTCACTTTGTATTCATAAATCATATTTATTCACAGCATTTATATACCACTTCCCCCATGTGTCTGTCCATTTGTCGTACTGTGGGGGCATGCATTTTGTTGTGATGCTGGAAGCTATGCCACTGGTATTCAGATACCAGCAGGGTCCTCCATGGAGGACAGGTTTAGCTGAGCTTCCAGACGAAGACAGTCTACTTCTGAAAAGAATTAGCCAGTGAAAACCTTATGAATAGCAGCGGAACATTGTCTGATATAGTGCTGGAATATGAGCCCCCCAGGTTGGAAGGCACTCAAAAGATGACTGGGGAAGACCTGCTTCCTCAAAGTAGAGTCGACCTTAACGATGTGAATGGAGTAAAGCTTTTGGGACCTTCATTTGCTAGTGTGGCACGACTCAAAATGAGAAGAAACAGCTGTAAACATGATTAATAATTGGAACCTGGAATGTATGAAATATGAATCAAGAAAAATTGGCAATCGTCAGAAATGGAATGCATAAACATTGGTATCCTAGGCATTAGTGAGCTGAAAGGCATTGGTATTGACCATTTTGAATCTGACAGCCATATAGTCTACTATGCTGGGAATGACAACTTGAAGAGGAATGGTGTTGCATGCATCGTCAAAAAGAATATTTCAAGATCCATCCTAAAGTACAATGCTGCCAGTGATAGGATAATATCCATACGCCTACAAGGAAGACCAGTTAACATGACTATTATTCAAATTTACGCACCAATCACTAGGGCCAAAGATGAAGAAATAGAAGATTTTTTATCAGCTGCTGCAGTCTGAAATTGATCGAACATGCAATCAAGATACATTGATAATTACTGGTGATTGGAATGCAAAAGTTGGAAACGAAGAAAGATCAGTAGTTGGAAAATATGGCCTTGGTGATAGAAACAATGCCGGAGATAGAATGATAGAATTTTGCAAGACCAACTACTTCTTCATTGCAAATACCTTCTTTCACCAACATAAAGAGCGACTATACACATGGACCTCACCAGATGGGACACACAGAAATCAAATTGACTACATCTGTGGAAAGAGACGATGGAAAAGCTCAATATCATCAGTCAGAACAAGGCCAGGGGCCAACTGTGGAACAGATCATCAATTGTTCATATGCAAGTTCAAGCTGAAACTGAAGAAAATCAGAGCAAGTCCACAAGAGCAAAATATGACCTTAAGTATATCCCACCTGAATTTAGAGACCATCTGAGGAATAGATTTGATGCATTGGATGCTAATGATCGAAGACCAGATGAGTTGTGGAGTGACATCAAGGACATCATGCATGAAGAAAGCAAGAGGTCATTGAAAAGACAGGAAAGAAAGAAAAGACCAAGGTGGATGTCAGAGGAGACTGAAATTTGCTTTGAAAGAATTGATGCCTTTGAATTGCGGTGTTGGCAAAGAGTGTTGAATATACCATGGACTACCAAAAGAATGAACAGGTCTGTCTTGGAAGAAGTACAACCAGAATGCTCCTTAGAAGCAAGGATGGTGAGACTGTGTCTTACATACTTTGGACATGTTATCAGGAGGGATCAGTCCCTGGAGAAGGACATCATGCTTGGCAGAGTACAGGGTCAGCGGAAAAGAGGAAGACCCTCAACGAGGTGGATTGGCACATTGGCTGCAACAATGGGCTGAACCATAACGATTGTAAGGATGGCGCACAACCAGGCAGTGTTTCGTTCTGTTGTGCATAGGGTCGCTATGAGTTGAAACTGACTCGAGGGCACCTAACGACAACAACATATACCACTTGGAACATTTATGTGTTCATTGTTTATCTTCACCCAGTAGACTGTAAGCCCCACAAAGGTAGGAATGTTGTCTGTTTTATTCCCAGTACCTAAAATGGTGCCTAGAATCTAATGAGTGACTCAATAAATGTTTATGAATTGATGAATATCTGGTTTAAGCATTTGCACATCAAATACTGCCTAAAAGCGTATAGCTATGTGGTGTTCTATTATAATAACAGTTGAAGTAGGTGAAGGGAGCATGTAAATGCTCCTGTAATTGTCCTTCTAGGATGGTGATACAGCTGACAGTAGCAGGAGCATCGTAGACAACCATTAAGATGATGGGATGCATTCATTACATACCTGTAGATAAAGAAGAATGAATCAGTTCATTTCCTGTGTAGCACTGAATCTTAGATTGGTGAACATGTTTTCAGAATTTACCATATCATCTCCCTTTTTTCTTAATTAGTGAGACAATTGCATTGGCAATTGCAAGCTGATGTGCCAGGCACATCTTGCTAAATTGAAGTACATCATTCCTATTAGTGGTGCCAATCCCATGTGGTCCAATTACTTTCCCCCACGTTTAAGCATCACTGCCAACAGAAGTGCTCAAATCCCATGTGGCAATTAGGCAGATGCTGGCAAACTTTCAGTGAATCTAATCCCTCATTGAATCTCTCTCTTTTCTCCTGTTTATCAGTAGATGTCAATATACTAACGGTAGCTTATATTCACTCAGATGCCTAGGCCAGAGCTTGGGTATCATCCTGGACTTCTCTCCCTCTTCATCTCTCAAACCAAATCGTTCACCAATCTAAGTTTGTTCTCTCCTGAATCTGCCTTCGTTCTTTAATTACCACTGCTATTAAATTAATTCAGGCCACCATCACCTCTTTTGTAGACTGACATATTACCTCCTCACTGGTTTTCCTACCTATAGCCTTGCTCCTCTCCGATACCTTCTCCTCCCAGAAGACAAGATCCTCTTGCAAAAATATAAATCTACACTGACCACTCCTTATTTTGCTTATATTAAATAAAATCTCTAGACCTTTCTCCATTTCTTTTAGTAACACTGAGATCCATGAGCCTGAATATGTGAAGAGAATAAAATGGAGAAAACTTCCATGTTTCTTAAAAAAATAAAAATGAGACTTTAGTTTCAGTTTTAATTTGACAAATTATCAAGCCCATTATTTGTGGCTTTTTCACATACAGTTCCAAAGCCTTACAGGATAAATAAAGAATAGACAGGCTCTTTTTTTTTTTTTTTTTAATATTTTATTTTTGGTGAAAATATGCACAACAAAGCCTGCTCCCATTCCACAGTTTCTAGACATAATAATCAGTGGCATTTGTTTTATTCTTTACATTGTGTCAACATGCTTGTTCTTCCTGTTCTGGTTGTTTCACTTCCATTAACTAAAACTCCCTGCCCAGCAACCTTCTCATCTATGCTTTAAAAAGCTGTTGACTACTTGATCTTAGATAATTTTTTTTAAAGGAAGCAATACTCAAGGATAACCCTCTTTACTTTCTGAGATAAACTGTTAGTTTAAGGGTGATTTCAGGGAATAGTTTCAATTCAAGGTTTGAAGAGTAACACAGGGCCATAATCTCCAGGGCTCCTCTAGCCTTAGTAGGTCCAGTAAGTCTGGATTCTTTAAGAACTTGAAGTTATGTTCCACATTTTTACCCCTTTCTGTCAGTGTCCATCTCTTGCGTTCCTAGGTGGTCTCTTTAGGTCTCCTCTTGAATTTTTATAGGATTAATCTACTACGCTTAACCTTTTATCAATAGCACATTCAAGTTCTGACAGTACTTTTCAGTATCAAAAAATATACTTTAAAATTTTAATTGTTTTTGCATAAATACTTAGAAAAGTAAATATAGGCATTTAAAAATCTATTATTTTAACAGTATTCAAATACCTTTTATATCTAATTCATTCCAAAAACCTACAGATGACTGAGTATATTACTCCTCTAGTTCTGTAAATATAATAAATGCTAATTTAATACAACTTCAAAAGTACTTGTTTAAAAGAATGGGTTTGGTTTCTTCATTCATTCTATGAGTATCTACTATCTAAGGCTCTGTGGCAGTCACAAAATGCCCTTTCACTATGAAGCATTTATTAATCAATTCCAATAATTACTTAATTCCAGTGATGGAAAGTTCTAAGAAGTGTAGATTCTATGAGAGCTTGTAAAAGAGTGCCCAACTAAGGGATTAAGAAAGACTTCCTTGAGAAGTGACTTTGAGCTAAGTCCTGAAGGATAACTAAGAATTCAGTAGGCAAGGGGATAGTGGTTAAGCACACAATAGCATTCCAAGTTGAGGTGAATAAGACATGCAAGGGTCCTGGGGAAAGAAAAGTAGTTAGTGTGGTTAAAGTCCCCAGAGGAAAAGAGTAGTGAGTTAAGTGGCCCAGAAGGTGGAGGCCTTGAAGGGGTCATAATAACAGTGGAAGCTTTTGAAGCATTTATCAAGAAATGAACAAATTTGTGTTTTCAACAGATCACTCTTGGTCCAGTGCATTAAAAGGATTGAAAGAGGCCATGACTGGTTGCTGAGAGTTTCTTACATAAAAAAAAAAAAAAAATTTTTTTTTTTTTAGATGTGGGTGGGTAGAGAAAATCCTATTTACAGTTGCAACAAAGAAGAATAAATATTTTGCAGTGAACTTAACAAGAGATGTGCAAGACCTCCTAAAAGAAACCTTTAGGACAACTCTTAAAGACCCAAAAGTAGACTCAAACAAATGGATAGATTGCCCCCATTCTTATATTAGACTACTCAACATTATAAAAATATCAGTTCTCCCTAAGTTAATATATAAATTTAATGAAATCCTAATCAAAGTAACACCAGGCTTTTTTATGGTATTGAACAAGATGGTATTAAAGTTCATATGGAAAAGCGAACATACAAGACAAGAAAACACTGAAAAGGAAAACCCACAAGAGGACACTAGCCCTACCATATATTAAAGTGTACTTCCAAAATCTATAATTAAAACAGTATGATACATGAATATGGCCAGGGGGATAGAATGGAAAGTCCAGAAGTAGGTCCAAGTACGTATAGAAATTTTATTATGTGATCAAGGTAGCATTTTAAATCACTGGGGCAAGGTGGACTTCTTAAATCAATGGTCTGTCACAACCGGGAGGCCATTGGGAAAAAATAAAATATGATCTATACCTGACACTGTATACAAGAATAAACTCCAAATGGATCAGGAATCTCAGTGTAAGAAAATGAAACCATATAAAAACAAGAAAATGGGTGAATTGTTCTTTAACTTCAGTATAGGGAAACACTTTCAAACTGTGACACAAACACCAAGGAAAGGAAAGAAAAATTTATAAATTAGACTACATAAAAGTAAAAAATAAACAAAAAATATAGCCAAAACACTATAAACAACAACAACAACAAAATTGATTAACTGTGAAAAAATATTTGCAATGTGTAACACATAGGGTTAGTATTCCTAATATACAAAAAAAAAAAAAACACATTCTTAACAACTGAAGGGTAAAGAATCAAAACCCAATAGAAATATAGGAAAAAGACATGAGCAGACAGTTGACCAAAAAACCAAGAAAAGATAAAAGTGGCCTTTAAGCATATTAAAAAAATAAAATAAAAATTTTTTTTCAAACTCACTCATAATTAGAGGAATACATAGTAAACCAGCACCATGTCTCATCTATCAGTTTGGTGAAAACTAAAAAATTTGACAACACATCCTGTTGGCAAGGCTGTGAGGAAACAGGGCCTCTGTTGGCCTACATTGCTGTTGGGAACACAAACTAGCCTATCCCTTCTGGAGCAAATTTGGCAATATATAACAAAGCTATGGAGCCCTGGTGGTGCAGTGGTTCAGAGCTTGGCTGCTAACCAAAAGGTCTGCAGTTTGAATCCACTGCCCACTCCTTGAAACCCTATGGGGCAGCTCTACTCTGTCCTACAGGGTTGCTATGAGTCAAAATCGACTGGATGGCAACCAATTTGGTTTGATTTGGTTTAACAAAGCAATGTATGCACTTAGTTTTTGTCTTAGTCATCTAGTGATGCTATAACACAAATACGAGTGGATAGCTTTCACAAAGAGAAATTTATTTTGTCACAGTTCAGTAGGCTAGAAGTTCTAATTCAGGGTGTCAGCTCCAGGGGAAGGCTTTCTCTCTTTGTCAGCTCTGGAGGAAAGTCTTTCTCATCAATCTTCCCTTGGACTAGGAACTTCTCCACACTGGGACCACAGGTCCAAACGATGTGCCATGCTCCTGGTGCTTCCTTCTTGGTGGTATGAGGTCCCCAACCCTCTGCCTAAATCAGACAATCATATGGTCTACTCTGCCAGGAAAGACAGCTTGAAAAGGAATGGCATTGCATTCATTGTTAAAAAGAACATTTCAAGGTCTATCCTGAAGTACAGTGCTATCAGTGATAGGATAATATCTGAACGCCAACAAGACAGACCAGTTAATACAACTATTATTCAAATTTATGCACCAACCACTAAGGCCAATCATGAAGAACTTCAAGATTTTTACCAACTTCTGTAGTCTGAAATTGATCAAATATGCAATCAGGGTGCATTGATAATTACTGGTGATTGGAATGTAAAATCTGGAAACAAAGAAGGATCAATAGTTGGAAAATATGGCCCTGGTGATAGAAATGATGCTGGAGATCATATGATAGAATTTTGCAAGACCAGCAACTTATGCATTACAAACACATTTTTTCAACAATATAAACAGTGACTATACAGGTAGTCACTGTTTATATTGTTGAAAAAATGTGTTTGTAATGTGGACCTTGCCAAATGGAATACACAGTATATACTGCCTGAATTTAGAGGCCATCTCAAGAATAGATTTGACGCATTGAACACTAATGACCAAAGATTAGACAAGTTGTGGAATGACATCAAGGACATCATAATGAAGAAAGCAAGAGGTCCTTAAAAAGACAGCAAAGAAAGAATAGACCAAAATGGATGTCAGAAGAGACTCTGAAAGTTGCTTTTGAACATACAGTAGCTAAAAGGAAAGGAAGAAATAAGGAAATAAAAAAGATTGATAGAAGATTTCAAAGGGCAGCTCGAGAAGACAAAGTATTATAATGACATGTACAAAGGCCTGGAGGTAGAAAACCAAAAGGGAAGAACACACTCAGCATTTTTCAAGCTGAAAGAACTGAAGAAAAAATTCAAGCCTTGAGTTGCAATAGTGAAGGATTCTATGGGGAAAATATTACAGACACGGGAAGCATCAAAAGAAGATGGAAGGAATACACAGTCATTATACCAAAAAGAATTGGTCGACTGTTCAAACATTTCAGGAGGTAGCATACGATCAAGAATTGATGGTACTGAAAGAAGAAGTCCAAACTGCACTGAAGGCATTGGCAAAAAACAAGGCTCCAGGAATTCATGGAATACCAATTGAGATGTTTCAACAAATGGATGCAGCACTGGAAGTGCTCACTCATCTATGCCGAAAAGTTTGGAAGACAGCTACCTGGCCAATTAACTAGAAGAGATCCATATTTATACCTGTTCCCAAGAAAAGTGATCCAAGAGAATGGGGAAATTATCAAATAATATCATTAATATCACATGCAAGTAAATTTTTGCTGAAGATCATTCAAAATCAGTTGCAGCAGCACATCTACAGGGAACTGCCAGAAATTCAAGCCAGATTCAGAAGAGGATGTGGAATGAGGGATATCATTGCTGATGTCGGATGGACCTTGGCTGAAAGCAGAGAATACCAGAAAGATATTTACCTATGTCTTATTGACTATGCAAAGGCATTGGACTGTGTGGATCATAAATTATAGATAACACTGTGAAGAATGGGAATTCCAGAACACTTAATTGTGCTCATGAGGAACCTGTACATAGATCAAGAGGCAGTTCTTCAAACAGAACAAGGGAATACTGAGTGTTTTAAAGTCAGGAAAGTAGTACATCAGGGTTGTATCCTTTCACCATACTTACTCAATCAGTATGCTGAGCAAATAATCTGAGAAGCTGGACTGTAGGAAGAAGAACATGACATCAGGACTGGAGAAAGACTTATTAACAACTGTGATATGAAGATGACACAACCTTACTTGCTGAAAGTGAAGAGAACTTGAAGCACTTATTGATGACGATCAAAGACTACAGCCTTCACTATGGATTGCACCTCAGCATAAAGAAAACAAAAATCCTTGCAGCTGGACCAATTAGCAACATCTGATAAAGATAGAAAAGATTGAAGTTGTCAAGCAGTTCATTTTACTTGGATTCACAATCAACGCCCATGGACACAACAGTCAAGAAATCAAATGACACATTGCATTGGGCAAATCTGATGCAAGGGATCTCTTTAAAGTGGTGAAAAGCAAAGATGTCACCTTGAAGACTAAGGTATACCTGACCCAAACCATGGTGTTTTCTATTGCCTCATATGCATGTGAAAGCTGGGCAATGAATAAGGAAGACTAAAGAATTGACACCTTCGTATCATGGTGTTGGCGAAGAATATTGAATATACCAATACTGGACTGCCAAAAGAAGGAACACGTCTGTCTTAGACGGAGTACAGCCAGAAAGCTCCTTAGAAGCAAGGATGGTGAGACTTTATCTCACATACATTGGACATGTTACCAGAAAGGATCAGTCCCTGGAGAAGGACATCATGCTTGGTAAAGGGTCATCAAAAAGAGTAAGACCCTCACTGAGATGGATTGACACAGTGGCTGAAACAATGGGCCCAAGCATAACGATTGTGAGAATGGTACAGGACCGGGAAGTATTTTGTTCTGTTGTGCCTAGGGTTGCTATGAGTTGGGACAGACTGGAGGGCACCTAACAACAACAGTGTATTTTAATGATGACACCTAAGTTTCCCTTGCTTTGTTTTACATTGATTTTTAGAAAGGTTTATCATTTTTTAATTTTCTTCAGATTTGAATGAACATTCAGATTGAATCTTTTTTCTCTTTTAGTAAACTTCTCAAAAGGATTGGTTTTATGTTGAATTTGAAAGGTAAAACAAACTCATGAATAAACTAAAACTAAAAACTAGGTAATGATTAAATACGTACTATAATAAGATCCGATCCTTAAGCTTAGTTTTAGATTACTCTGCAGCTTAGCAGAGACATAAAGAAACAACGAAGGAAAAAATTAATGTGAATGCTTTTCCTGTACTTAAAGGTAGTTTAGTGTTTATGGCTTAAGCAAGAATTTTGTTTTGCCTTGAAAAGATGCTCTTATTCTTGAACACATTTTAAAATGTGTCACATAATTTTAAAATTACAATATTTTTTCCATTGTCATCGCTTCTATTTTCCTTTTCTTCAGTGCCACTTCAAACTGGCCACTGATTTATTGGAAGAAATATAATTGTTGGAGAAGTTTGTATACAACAATATCATTGACTGTGGACACAATCCAATATTTAAAACAATGCCAGTATTGGTGCCCAATTTACTCCACCCTTTCTGACATTGAAATATACAAATTATGACTATAATGAGTTATCTCCAGAAGTTCAGCAGTAGATAAAGTGTACTAAAATATATCAAAATTATAATAAAAAAAAATATTTAAGTGTAGTACAAGATAAAAATCTTCCAAGAAAAGGATTTTGAATTTTTATTAAAATCACAAATGATTGAACTGTTTAAATCAGAAAATGTGTTATAAGTTTACAGGAAATCAATTTTTCTAACTGTAGCTATAAATTGCTTTAATGTTTTATAGTAAAGAGAAGTCACAACCGTGGCAAAGACACAACTGCAGAAGATAAGACAGAAATATAGTTTTTATTTCTTTTAAAATGCTGTTGCTAAAGTCTTGGTTCTATAAAGCTTGGGCCCAAATTATAAAGAGTTTGATCTGCATCTTATTTAGCAAAATTTCAGTTTAATTATAATACCATTGTACAGGATAATTAAACCTAAACTCATGATGTCAACTTTATCTAGTCTGCTTACTTTTTATTTTATGCAAATATGAAATACTCAGCATACTGCTCATGTTACATAACACTAAAGTATCTGGAGGGAAGAGAATGGGCCTCGGAGACAGCGAGTCCTGGGTTCAAATTCCAGGGCTGCCACATAGCCAGTAACACATCTGTGAGCTTTGATGATGGGCCCAAAAGATTTAAGCCTCTGTTTTCTGGCTTGTGAAATGGAGTAAACACCTCGTCTCATAGGATTCATGGAGAATAAATTGAAAAAGTTGTACTGTACTTGTACAGTACTATATATTTTTTTAAATAAATGCATAAATAAATTTAGTTAATATTGAATACATGAATGGGTTTTTTATTTCCATTTTTCTTTACCATTCATTTTTTTTTATCAGGAAGCAACAAATAAGTAAAGAAAGCAGCACTGAGTTCTTGGAATTAATTGTAGTAAAACCTTTTTTTCTTGTCCACCTTATTAAGCAAACATCAACTAATCTATTTGAAGGTAATCACAAATGCTGAAATAGTAAATTATTCCTAAAATTGACATAATTATTATAAAAGTATAAACGTATTTCTAACCTGTGTAAATGAAATTTATTCACCCAATTTTATTCAAACTGGGTTCCAAATATAAAATTATGAAGAGAACAAAAAATATCTCTTTACATAATGCAGCATACTTGTTTTGTTTAGTTCATCCAAACTTTTGCGTATGTTATAGAACTTGATTTATTTGGATTCCATTTATATACTCCCATTGGGGGAAAAACTTGAACAGAACAGCAGTCACTCTTTTGAAATTAAATACTCTTCTTTTACTTGAACACTATCTCTTTGAGAGTGACATTAAGAAGAAATTGAATGGGTGGTCACATAAGGAAGAGGAGAGAGGTCACTTCAGTTGATAAACATTAAATGAGCATGTTTCACACCCCTGGCATTGCAGGCAGTTTCATGGGTACATTTTTAAGATTTGGCATCTATTCTTAAGGCTCTGGAACCTAGTAGGCCCTGAGGCTCAATTCCATCTGGCTCAGCAATTTACCAGACGTTTGATCTTGGCCAAGTTATTAAAACTTCTTCAAACTTTGTTTCACCCTCTGAAAATGGACATGCCACAACAGTTACTTTGCAAAGTTGTGAGAATTAATGTAAAATACTGTGAAGATAATAGGAAATAAGTATAAGTGTTTCCTTCACTTTCTCTTTTTCACATGATTTTTGAGATGATTAAATTTGAAAATTCATGCCTGCTAAAGGCTATATGTTATGTAAATATAAGGAATTATTATAAATAAATAGAAAAATTGGTTCAATTTATTTATATTCATCTAGAAAACTAGCCTTATAAAGACACATACTGGTATATGCCTCTCCATGACCAAAATCTCGTAATAAGACATTGGAAAGTTTGATATTTTCCCCATAATAGAGAATTGGTCTAGCGAGTTCAAGTTCATCTGTCCAAAGTGGAAGCTCTGGGTATAAAGGGAAAATCTGATGTTACATCAGTCAGTTAAGAAAAACTAAAGGAAAGCGAAATGCTTTACATCTATATTTTTATTCATGCTTCTGGGGAAATCGTAAGTTCTTTGTCAGTCTTTTAACTTTCTATGCTTTCTTTCCTCCTTATTTGGAATGAGAAAATACCACAGAAATGGGAAGGTGAAAAAAATAAGCTGATTTTAAGAGTAAGAACAGAACAATATGTTCCTTGTGGTTATTCCCTATTTCTGTTTTCCCTCATACACGTGAAAATTACAAAGGCAAGTCATGCTTTTCAGTAAAAAGATCACCCCAACACTTCAGCCTCGCCTGTTTTTGTGCACAATTTAACAATCACCTTCATTGTTCCTTCTATTACATTTACTGAATCCTTTACGTATAGGTGTTTTTGTTTTTAACATTGAAAAAGCTTTGAGTGAATTATCTATGAATAATTTATTACAGTCTAGATTTAAAAGTATATTTGGCCTCAGGCCATTCCGCATAACTAGTGGAAGCTCAAAAAGTGTGAGCATAATGTTTAAAAAAAAAATGAAGGGAAAGCAAAATAAAAGAGTACTGGAAAAATTATTAAACAGAAGGAAACCATATATTAAGTATAAATACCTTTTAGAAAAGCTGAATTTTACTTAGTAATTTTCTTGTATATGATGAGATGCTGAATTTCATGGTGTATCTGTGTTTATCTTTAGAACACTAAACAAAACTGAATTGTTCTACTAAGAGTAGCTTGATATTTCAATGTAATATAGAAAAATCATTCTGAATGCATTTGTTTTAAATGTCTATGTATGGTCGCACACTAAAAGTTACAGAATGATATCATTTATTAAAATGATGGAATCATGGAATCTTTTTTCAAATTTTTCTCTAATGTTATAGATAAAAGCATTGTTTAATTTAAATACATTTGTATGCCATCATGGGATAGTGGTTAAGAGCTTGGCTGC
Source organism: Loxodonta africana (assembly GCF_030014295.1). Classification (NCBI taxonomy): domain Eukaryota; kingdom Metazoa; phylum Chordata; class Mammalia; order Proboscidea; family Elephantidae; genus Loxodonta; species Loxodonta africana. The sequence goes on from NC_087348.1 coordinate 125,980,231, forward strand.
TAACCAAAAGGTCAGCAGTTTGAATCTACCAGTCTCTTCTTGGAAACCGTGTGGGGCAGTTCTAACTCCGTCCTTTAGGGTCGCTATGAGTCGGAATCCACTCCACAGCAACAGGTTTTCTTTCTTTCTTTCTTTCTTTTTTAAATACCATCATACTTTATACATTACACTTGTACCACCAAGTTTTTTGTTCTTTCCTGCATAACTTCTGGGAGATACAAGCTTTCAATCAATTTTCAACTGCCTACTTTTTTACCTTGTACAAGAAGCTTTTTAATTTGGGATTGTTGTTAAATTATATTAATATATGGTAATTAAGAGCATAAAATATTTTAAAGATGCACAAACAGAGCCCAAATGGAAATTAAAAATAGCTTGAGGCCATTGAAGTAACAAAAGGACAATTTAAAAATTATTAGCGGTGGGCCCAGAGGACTGGTAGTGGGTACAACTGCAAGGAAAAAATTACATGTTCGTTGGCAGGCCTTGGACCTTGCATGGCACTTCAGTGAGCACAGCTGTGCTAAGCTAATTTTGTTTGTTACCACAATAATACAGAGAGGCCTGGAGGCAAAGTCTCTAAGATTTAGGTTTTACAAAATATTTTGGGTGCTTCTTGTGTGTCAGAATTGTAGAAATTATGTCTCAACTTCCAAATTCAAATGCCTGGAAATATTATTATTTAGGGGCTACAATTGATGTATAAAATTAAAAATAATTCTTTTTGTAGCTTGTCTAGAACTAAAGTGCTCAAGATTATTTTATTGCTTCTTAAACTAAAGTATTCTACAAAAACTAATTGGGATTTTTTTTTTTTTAATTTGGAAGAACAAAAAAATCAAATGGACATGATTGAGAGTCAAAGTTATTGGTGCAATTTTTATAAAAAAAGAAACTGCTAGAGAAGGTAACCATAATAAAATCAGACTGTATTCAGTTTCTAGTAATTTAATGATCTGATACCACTTTCAGGTAATCTTGTTGGCTGCTTCCCTGCAATAAATGGGTAGAAAAAACCCCCATCTGAAAATAATGATATGGTCTCTTTGCCACAAAGCAGTGGTAACCTCAATCAACAGTTGATCCTCCTACCTAAATATTATCAGACAAAACTTTAATATAATCTATTATAAAACAAAACCAATGATCTAAAAACTGGAATTTATTCATCTCTACTTTTGGGGGATGTACTTTTATTGCCAAATAATTGTTTTATTCAGATTTACCAGAAACCTACATTGCTTAAACTAGACACCCCAATTCAGATATTTCCTCAACTCTGAAGATAGCATCTGCTTTAGAAATATAGTAATACTTTACAGAGTAACACTTTGGGCTTGACCAAGTTTTAGTCCTTTTGTTAGAACAGATCCAGAAATACCTCTCTCTCGCTTGCTAACTCGCTCACTCGCTCTCTGCTTGTGTGTGTGTGTGTGTATTCTGGCTGTTTCTGCAGGTGCCTCTGAGAACCTTAGTTAGGGGTTTGAACTAGGCTCCTTAATCTCTGTCAAAGGATGGGAGTCAAGCCTAGCCTACTTTTCTGGTCTCCAATGTCATGGATTTACCTTCAACCAATAATGACTCAGAATGCACTGTTGTCAAGACCAGACTTTTTCCAATAAATCAATCTTATTTGCAATAAAATTATTATTTTTAAAAAATATGTTAAGCAGATATTCTAGTCTTTGGATAATACCTAAAGAATATGCTATCAAATCAGTATAAATATGACCTTTGGATTTGTAGCCGATATATATAGCAACTACTTATTTGCTATATATGCTGTCTGCTGTCCTGGTCACTTCAAAGCTGCCAACCGTGACAATAGTTATAGTCAAAAGGTGCTGTATCTTTCCATAATATTGTTGTTGTTAGTTGCTCTCAAGTCAGCTTCGAGTCATGGAGACCTCATGTACAACAGAATGAAACATTGCTTGGTCCTGTGCCATCTTCGTGACCATTGGTATGCTCGAGTCCATTGTTGCAGCCACTGTGTATTTTGAGTGCGTGGAATCAACTTCTAAAAATTAGCAAATGAAAATCATACTATTATATTTGTCGATTACATCTGTTCTAGGCATGTTTATGAGGACATTTTTTATTATATTACTACCTTACCTGTATAAAGTTGAAATGTCTTTTAGAATTAACACTAAAGAAAGCTTTCCCTCCATCCAGGAGCTGGTATGGTTTGCCCCACTGGCAATAAGAATATGAAACTATTTATGTTACTTTTTTGTCTTGGTGGCCAAGAAGCTTACAGCTAAATATATCACTGTCATTAATATTCAGCTGATTAATACAAGAAATAATAATAAAAAAATCCAAACCCATTGCCATCAAGTTAATTCTGACTCATAGTGAACCTACAGGACAGAGTAGAACTGCCCCATAGGGTTTCCAAGGAGCAGCTGGTGGATTCGAACTGCCAGCCACTTGGTTAGCGGCTGTAGCTCTTAACCATTGTGCCACCAGGGCTCCAGAAATCATAATAGGGGTAATTTATTCACATCAGGATCAAAGGATCAGGAAGGCTGCACAGAAGGGATCAAATTTGAAAAAGGTCTTAGATTATGGAATATATTTGGATATTCAAAAAAGAAATCAAAATAATATAATTTTGTAGGTGTTAGAATAGGCTAAGCTGCAGTAATAATAACACCTAAGCATCTAAGGATCAATAAAAAAGAAGTCACATAACTCTACTGTGTTTCCAGGTCAATAAAAAAAAAAGTTGGTTTTTAGGAACCGAGGCTCCTTTCATCTCGTGGTGCTGTCGTACTCTAAGGTATCCCTGTGACTGCATTCTAAAGTCAGGAGAAAAAGTAAAAGATAACACATGGGAAATGAAATATGTCAGGCTTCGACATGGTCCACATTATTCTCTACTCAATTCCCACTGGATAGAACTTATTCACTTGGCCACGACTAAGTGCAAGTAAGACTCAGAAATGTAGTGGAACTGAGTATCAGGAAAAAGAGAACAGATTTTAGAGGACTCTGTCACAAATATATTAAAAATCGAAATTAAAATACAAATAGTCTCAGGCATAGAAAGAAGCATAATTTTTCTATTAGGCAGTAACTATGATTTCTCTGTAAATTTCTCATCTATTATGAACCTGTTGCTATTGTGTCAATTTCAACTCAGAGCTACCCTACAGGATAAAGTAGATCTGTCCCATAAGGTTTCCAAGGCTGTAATCTTTAGGGAAGCAGACTGCCACATCTTTCTCCTTCAGGGCATCTGATGGGTTTGAACTGCTGATCTTTCATTTAGCAGCCAACTGCTTTAACCACTGTGCCACCAGGGCTTCTCTCATCTTTTTATAACCATCCCTTTTTTCACATACTAGAATTTTAGCTCTATGTTCAGAGGTTTCAGAATCTATTGAAGGATCACAGATCGACAGGAAATCATTTTATACTGTGGGACACATTTTAGCTGCAATTAAATGTATATTTTAGTGACAGCATGAAAGACAATGAAAAAACGCATTTACACAGTAAAAAATTCACTTATTGCTGTACTTATTTATGTATTTCAAAGGACGTCCAGTGGTTTTACTTGTAACTGGATTCTCAACTTTCTTAATTTTAAGAGTTTTAAATGATAATACAGTGGTTAAAACGGAATTGCAAATTTAGCTTCCTAGATTAAAAGTTATCCTAGTCCCTGAAAACCTAAAATATCTATTTCTGTAACAGAATATGATATCCTGTTTCTAGTGACTATAATTAAAAAGGAGTTGGGGGACAGTTTTCCAGAGACCCCTGAACTGTGTATTATTACTCTACAGGCAATCTGTACATCCTTATCATCATCTCAGTGGACCCCAGTACAATTCCTTAAGAACACCTTGTATTTAACATAAATACCACTTTCTCCAGACATGTTCTATTATGAGGTTTCATAACTCAGCTGAAATTTTTTTTTTAGCAGAGGGGAAGAATTACATAAAACCAGGGAATGACTGAAAAATTCACACTCAGGTGGACTGTAATTCAGTATTTGACTAGAGAAGATACTATATTATAATGTAAATTACCTTGCAAATTGTTCTCACTTTTAGCCATTTGATAGGCAGTTGCTCTATTCCATAAAAGAAGAAACTCTAGATCTGCCTTTCCCTACTCCTCCCTGAAGTCCTCGTTGCTCAGTTTTTATATAGATGTTTATTTTAGTAAAATCTTCCACGAGCATTTAATCATTAATCTACAAAATTCCAAGACAAGTGAATACTTTTCCCTCGTTTTGGAAATTAGGCTGATATGTATTTAAGCCCAGAGAATGAGCCAGTAAGAAAGGGGAATTTGAGCTCCAAATTCCTGATATTTGAACATGTCCAGGAAACCTGATGCCAGAGTGGTGAAGAGCTACAGCTGCTAATCAAAAGCCAGCAGTTTGAATCCATCAGCTGCTCCTTGGAACCCTGTGGGGCAGTTCTACTCTGTCTCAGGCATAGAAAGAGTCAGAATCAACTCTATGGCAATAGGTTTAGTTTTTTTTTTTTTCAGTTTCCTAAGCCACCTTTTTTAATTCATTTTTCCATGTCAGAAATGGCAAGCTCTATGACATAACTTTCCTATGTAACATAAATGGAGTATATTTACCTAACAAAAGGTAAAAAGAAAAAAAAAAATCTGAGTGAGAATTCCATTCTTACAGGAACCAGTTCAGCATTTACCTTCTTGGAGAATTCTTAATTATAAGTGTTTAGAGAAAACGTGAAAAAGGCCAAATCTCACTGACTTTCCTAAAGCAAAATTTTGCCTGAGACACTTTTTTAATTAATCTAGTGACGTATGTTTCTGAATTCCTGAAAAGACATCATTACAAATTAATTTCTTTTCTTGGAAGGGAGAAACAGTCTTTCTGGAAAAGAGAAATAAAAATCCCTATGATAATATATTTTCCCTACCTTTAAGCCATCTTACAAAGACCTTCAACAAAGAAGAGATATAAGATGGAGTCAGACTAAGATTTTCAAGTGCAGATTTTGTTCTTTTGAGGGGAAAAAATGGATCATTAGTTAACTGTGTACAAAAATCAAGAGGAAATTGATGTGCTGTGATTCACCCCAAACAAATGCCTGGTATATGGACAAAGTGAATGTAGAATCAAAGTATTTAAGGGCAGAAGCATCTGTGAAAGTAGTTTACAAAATTCAGTGTCATTCACACAGCAAGAACATAGAGTACATTTGTGTTTTGCACTGACTAAGGGACGAATCAATTGAGTTTGCCAAGCTTTACTACTGTAATTATTTTAAGGGAACTTTTTTTTTTTTTTTTGATTAGACTCATGGCTTAATCCACAGATGACTGATGCCTGTAGTGACCTATGAAGCTCCAAGTAGTGGGATCAACAATATAGAACTGAAAGCATACTCTTTCCCCCATCTCAGTTGTTGTGATATTTGGCATAAAGCAAATGTCAAAAAATGTGGTTGGTTGAATGAATAAATGTTTGAGGCAGGTGAAAAAGATTTCAAAGATCTTGAAGCCAGCATAAATACCAATAGAAAACTATCGTTGACCCATGATAACTCAAAAAGAACAAGGGAACTATTTTCAGCCCACTACACATGGAACAAATTACTTAACACATGTCATGTGCTTTTTAAGACATATGATGCAATGCAAATATTAACAATCAGTACTGCTGTCCTTTTAAGAAAGCACAGAAGATGCCACCAAGGTCATCATGTCACAGAGCGTCATTTATTCATATATGACCTATAGATAAAATCTTTGGAGATAGCATGTTTGTGTTTTTAAGGGATTGCCAATTTAAGAGTGTATAGATTTGGTTTTTTAGATGTATAGTTTAAAAAAATATATTTTGCATATTCTTTACTGCAACAAGAGAACAATTTGTTAAAAGAAACTTTATTGTCAAGACTGAAAAAAAAAAAAAACAACTAGTCACCTAAAATACCATGGATTTTTTTATCAGACCAGATGCACAGTCATGGTTCTAATGATGTTGGCACTTTTTTGTCTGTGATGGTAGTGGTTGTTTTTTGACCTAGTTAATGCCTCTTAAAAAGAGCTAAAGTGGAGGCCTGGGTTTACTGTTAACTGTTTTCACGGGTGCTGATGGAAGACGAGGGAATGCATGCGTGCCTTTCCATACCACTGCTCTTTTGTTAGCTCATTCTTTGAGCTACCAGGGTATTGATATGGAAAAAAAATTTTTTTTTTGCTTGCCAAAGCTCCTTGAGTGAAATTCTTGTCAATTTCAATCAGCTGCCTAGTCAGGAGTTTGGAATCAGCCCCGGGAGCGGGGCGGGGGGGGCGGGGCGCGGGACGACAGACAGACAGAATGACAAGGCGGGGAATTATGCACGAGTGAACTTGCATCAAAGGCATATCTTTGAGCTCCAGATTTGAGGCATTAACACTCTTACAGCCCTTTTTCTTAAACATTTATGTAGTTGTGTGTGTGTGTCTGGAGAGCTGACCTTTTAAACCTTTTTTTTTTTTTTTTTAATTTAAAAAGAAGTTGATTGCTCACAGTTTTACTGTATGATATTGCATTCTTAAATAGATGAGTAGAATCTATTCAGGCATTGGTATCTGGTCTTGGCACTCTATTCTTAAATTGTGAGTTTGGCAAGATGCTGCAAAACATTCTAGTTTACTCCCAAAGAATTATTGAGTGGGACTCTACATTTTCCCTGTCAATCCTAGCATTTGCCTGACAGAATTGTGGTTGGCAATAACAACTATAAGAATGATAAGGTAACTACAGAGTTGCCTCATGAGCCACTATTCTTTAGGAGGTTAGGTTTCCTGACCTGTGGTGGACAACCTCTCACCAAGCTAGTAATCCTTCCTTGTGCATATGTGTGCTTTTAAGTTTTATCAGTATTAGAAGCCAGTCTTCGGAGACTTCTAAGCAGATATAATATATGCATAATTAGGAGCAACTAAGGAGCAGAAACTGAGTTTATGTAGTGCTTAGGACATAACAGAGAGGGCAGCTGATAACATAAGAGGCACTCTTATGTGTTTATTTTAAAAATAAGAGGGCTTATTTTTAAAATAAACACATATGATCAGTTTATTCTGAAAAATAATGAGGAAACCCTTATCACTTATGAAACTTTTCTTATAGAGGTCACTAAGTAAAGGAATTGTATATGAACAAGTCTATCTTAGAAGAAGTACAGCCAAATGGCTCCTTGGAATCAAGGCTGGCGAGACTTCTCATGTGCTTTGGAAATGTTATTAGGAGGGAGCAGTCCCTGGAAACGGACATCATGCTTGGTAAAGTAGAGGGTCAGCAAAAAAGAGGAAGACCCTCAACAAGATGGACTGACACAGCAGCTGCAACAATGGGCTCAATCAAACACAGCAATGATTGTGAGGACGGCACAGGACGGGGCAGTGTTTCTTTCTGTTGTTCGCAGAGTCACTGAATAGGAACCAACTTAAAGGCACTTAGCAACAACTGGTTTCCTAGAGCTGCCGTAACAAAATGCCACGGAGTGGGTGGCTTAAAAGAATAGAAATTTTTTGTCTCACAGTTTTGGAGGCTGGGAGTCTGAGATCAGGGTCTCACCTATGTTGATTCCTTCTGAAGACTTTGAGGGAGAATCTGTTTCATGCCTCTCCTAGTTTCTGGTAGCGCCAGGTGTTCCTTGGATTGCAGCTGCAGTGTCACATGGCGTCCTTTCTCTGTGTCTGTGTATCTTCTCTTTCGTAAGAACACCAGTCTTACAGAATTAGAACCCACCCTCGTCCAGAATGACCTTAGGTTAACCTAACTGATAACATCTTTAAAGACTTTTCAAATAGAATCACACTCACAGGTACTGGGGGTGAGGACTTCAACATAATTTTTTTTGAGGGGGGACAGAATTAAATCCATAACAGGATGTAAGTACATACCAAAAAGGTGATGTTTCACTTTCTGTTTACAAGTGAGTACTCAGATGGGCTTTGGCGAGGTAGAAGGAGGGCAGTCATTGATGAAAAAATGAGCCTGAGTTGGACATGGCTAATATTTCAAACAATGACTGTTGAAATCACAAATGTGGAGTATTTCCTGTATTATTCTGTATGTTTCAGAGCAACTAACGCCCTTTAAAATTGCTTTTGCTCACATTACTGTAAAATCCAGCCAACTAGTCTTTATTTCATCCTGGTTCCTCAGAGGCTGTCTTTTGTACTTTAATCTTTAATGTATTGCAAAATCTATTTACTTTCCATCTGTGAAGATAACCTCTATTGATTTTCTACACCAAAGGTAGAAAATTGTGTGGGTGCACCAGATTTGACCCCCTGCCCCCAGACCAGCTATATTTTGGCCTACAGTGGTTTTTTGTTGTCGTTGTTATAATTAGGGGGCAATATTTAAAAATCATGAGGTTGCTAATAAAATTCCAAGTTTGTGGCTTTTCCTGAAATGTTTAAAGATCCGTTATCACTGGCCCACATTTCTGCATAGTAATAATGAATTAGAGCAGAGTAGCAGCAAATAGCCTCAGACAGTCAAAGGCCTTCCGTTCTCCAGTCAGCTTGTGCTACCTTTCATCATGCCTGAACTCTGGCTTTTCATGTAGTAAACATGAAAGAAAAGTAAAATGTTTCTTGTATTCCTGGTTATATCCAACACAAAAAAAAAGAAAATACAAGACCTAGGACATTGTGGGTTTCCCAAGAATTGTTAAAAGGGATATTTCTTGATGGAGTCTGTAAGTAAAATGTGTCCATGTCTACAGTACATCACTTATGAAGTCATTAAGGACCAACCAGAGTAAGAAGTAGGGCAAGTACTTGACTTTCAACCAAATTGCCCCTTTGGCGTTTATATTTGTATTCACATGTGTCTTGGTTTCTTCATTGCCAAATGGCCATACTCATTTCTGAGAGTCATGTGAAAGGGTCATGTAGATAAATCTCCAACCTACCACACTTCATGCTATTAAGTGCCTATTGACCCCTAGTCTTTTTTCAGTTTTGAATAGAAACATATGATGGTTCCTAGAAGTCAAGTGAGATTGGACAGCCTGACTTGATGAACACATTTCCATGTTGTAACAACAACAACAAAAAAAAAAAACAGCATAGCACACTTACTAAAATACCTCAGGAGACGGGGGAGGGCATGATTGGCAAACAAACTTAGAAGGAGCAGGTCATTTGCATAAAAATAGAGTAACTGTCATCCTCCCAATAATTAATATTGCACATGAAGAGTTTCATGGCCCACAATAGACTACAGTGCTGGAGATGTTGAGAACTTGGTTTTGAGCCCAAAGATTGTTTACTCTTTGTAGAGAAACCAGTCATTGTTTTCCTACACCCAAAATCAAGCTATTTTTTTTCCTAACTACAAAAACAATAAATGTCAATTATAGAAAATCTAATACAAGCTGGAAAGTATTTTAAAAAAGGTAGAAGAATCACATATACTCATCTCTCAGAGACAATTTTTGTTGATGTCTTGGCACATTTTCTTCTTTCCTAATTTGAAACCATATTGTGTATGTAACCGCGAATCCTTTCGATATTCGATAATTACCCTATTTCCAGTTTCCCTCTGCTGCTATATTATTGAGATGAGAGCATGTTTATGTATTTGTCTTTGTCTATATTTTAGGATTGCTTATTAGAAGTTACCTGATATGTAAGTTTTTAGGACTTTTCATTACGTATGCATGAATTATGTTTAGTATGGGTTATACCAATTCATGTTCATACCAGTGAAAAACAGTTTCCATCTCACTATACCTTTATAAATTGTCGTGTTGTTGTTAGGTGCTGTCAAGTCAGTTCCGACTCATAGCGACCCTGTGCACAACAGAACGAAACACTGCCCGGTCCTGCGCCATCCTTACATCCTTGCAACCACTGTGCCAATCCACCTCGTTGAGAGTATTCCTCTTTTCCACTGACCCTGTACTCTGCCAAGCATGATGCCCTTCTCCAGGGACTGATACCTCCTGACAACTTGTCCAAAGTATGTAAGATGCAGCTTCGCCATCCTTGCTTTTAAGGAGCATTCTGGCCACACTTCTTCCAAGACAGATTTGTTCTTTCTTTTGGCAGTCCATGGTATATTCCATATTCTTCACCAACACCACAATTCAAAAGTGTCAACTCTTCTTCAGTCTTCCTTATTCATTGTCCAGCTTTCACATGATGTGATTGAAAATACCATGGCTTGGGTCAGGCCCACCTTAGTCTTCAGGGTGACATCTTTGCTCTTCAACACTTTGAAGAGGGCCTTTGCAGCAGATTTGCCTAATGCAATGTGTCTTTTGATTTCTTGACTGCTGCTTCCGTGGCCGTTGATTGTGGATCCAAATAAAATGAAATCCTTGACAACTTCAATCTTTTCTCCATTTATCATGATGTTGCTCATTGGTCCAGTTGTGAAGATTTTTGTTTTCTTTATGTTGAGGTGTAATCCATACTGAAGGCTGTGGTCTTTTATCGTCATTAGTAAGTGCTTCAAGTCCTCTTCACTTTCAGCAAGCAAGGTTGTGTCATCTTCATAACGCAGGTTGTTAATGAGTCTTCCTCCAATCCTGATGCCCCGTTCTTCTTCATATAGCCCAGCTTCTCGTATTATTTGCTCAGCATACAAATTAAATTAAAAAAAAAGATTAAATAAGTATGGTGAAAGAGTACAACCCTGACGCATACCTTTCCTGACTTTAAACCAATCAGTATCCCCTTGTTCTGTCCGAACAACTGCCTCTTGATCCATGTAAAGGTTCCTCATGAGCACAATTAAGTGTTCTGGAATTCCCATTCTTCGCAGTGTTATCCATAGTTTTTTACGATCCACACAGTCGAATGCCTTTGCATAGTCAATAAAACACAGGTAAACATCCTTCTGGTATTCTCTGCTTTCAGCCAGGATCCATCTGACATCAGCAGTGATATCCCTGGTTCCACATCCTCTTCTGAAACTGGCCTGAATCTCTGGCAGTTCCCTGTCGATATACTGCTGCAACCATTTTTGAATGATCTTCAGCAAAATTTCGCTTGCCTGTGATATTAATGATATTGTTGTATAATTTCCACATTCAGTTGGATCACCTTTCTTGGGAATAGGCATGAACACGGACCTCTTTCAGTCAGTAGGCCAGGAAGCTGTCTTCCATATTTCTTGGCATAGACGAGTGAGCACCTCCAGCCCTGCATCTGTTTGTTGAAACATCTCAATTGATATTCCATCAATTCCTGGAGCCTTGTTTTTCGCCAATGCCTTCAGAGCAGCTTCGACTTCTTCCTTCAGTACCATCAGTTCCTGATCATATGGCACCTCTTGAAATCATGGAATATTGACTAATTCTTTCTGGTATAATGACTCTGTGTATTCCTTCCATCTTCTTTTGATGCTTCCTCTGTCGTTTAATATTTTCCCCATGGAATCCTTCACTATTGCAACTCGAGGCTTGAAGTTTTTCTTCAGTTCTTTCAGCTTGAGAAATGCCGAGCGTGTTCTTCCCTTTTGGTTTTCCATCTCCAGCTCTTTGCACATGTCATTATAATACTTTACTTTGTCTTCTCAAAAGGCCCTTTATAAATATTGACTTTTATTTCCTTAAATTTTTCTCAAATTTTATAGGTTAAAATGGTATCATTTAATGTACATTTTTGTAATTATATTTCAGTTTAATAATAGCTATATACAGTATGTATTAGGCATCATAACCATATTCATTGGATAATTTGCATGAAGTAAGTAAAAATGCAGGTAAATGTTTAAATTGTAAACTTTTCCAACTATATTTGCATGGTCCATTTTTATAATGAAATTGTATTACCGTCAAACTAAGATTATAATCACATACTTAGAATTTGTCACTTCTATAAATAAACTTATTTGAAATGAAATATCTTTCTTCTTTAAATGGTTTTAACTCAATTAAATATTAAAACTTTTAGTGCTATATAACAGCTCAGTTTTAGTGGCCCCACAATTCAATTCCAGGGAGAAGAAAACTGGACCCTGAAACCTGTCAATAAATAAGACTGTAGAGATAGATGGATTAAAAAAGAAAGAGGGGGAGAAACCCCTCCTAATTACTCATAAATGTCTCAGCAGTGAGCAATCATGAGAAAGGAAATGCTGGAAAAGTACTTGACATTTAAATGTCAGCTTAATCAAATTATGCAATTTTTAAAAATGTGGCTGAGTGTAATGGGCTCTTTAAATGGCTTAAACCATGTCTTTTTCTAAAATGGTCCAGAGATTAAGCATTTAGTTGCCTTAAACTGTCTTTTGAACCAATATCCCTAAAGCATAATTTACTAAATTAAAATCATTACACTTTTAAAATAATAATATAGATTTTATATTTTGTTCAAAATAAAAGATATCACTGTATCTAATTAAAAAATAATGACTGGTCAGCATTTATAGTAACTTAATAAGACTACATTTCAGAGGATAAATTAGAGAAATACATAAATTTTAGGAAGGAAAGCTATTCAGATTATTAGGAAGATACAGGATTTTTAAACTAAAACCAAATCAAACCCGTTGCCATAGAGTCAATTCCAACTCATAGCGACCCTATTAACCTAACCCCAACTCCTTCCTCTTCTCTGATCTAGACCATTCACCGGGCAAAGAATTAATTGCTTCAGTCTGACTTCCCAATAGGTCAGTTTTCTGTAGACCTACTAGAAACAGGTAGAAAATGGTGAGAACAAGATATCCAGGGAAATAGTTGATTCAGTTTGGCTGCAATCCAATAAAATTTGAACTTTGGGTCTGAATACTAATGATTTACAGTAGAATTTTCTCTGTAGCTGAAAGTATAATTCCTTGTTGGGGAAAGATAAAACTCTGTGTTTGATCACATGCCGTTGCAAAAATAATAAAGAGGATATCTATATGTGCAATAAAGAGCACCAGATTTAGAAATCAGTGCCTAGATTTGAATCTCATTGCTGTTTACTTCTGTGAGCTTAGGCAAACCTTCTTTCTGAGCTTTAGTTTCCTCATTTGTGAAGTATGGATAATCAATACTTTATAGGATTTGTATGATGATAAAATATGATAATAATTATACAACAGTGCCTGAAAAATTTTAAGTACTCAATAAAAATTATTTCTAACAGTCAGTGCTCTTAGTAGCAAGCAACAGAAACTAATTCTGGCTCACGTAAGCCAAAAACTCATTTATTAAAAAGTTACTAAGTAACTCCTAGAATTGTCAAGAGACCTGGAAAACTATGTCTAGGACAACAAGACACGAACATCGCCCAAACGGATACCACAAAATGGGCTAGTGAGGACACTTGTACCCTTCTCTGGCATCGCTGAGTGTTGCAGCTTTCAACCCCACACATGATGTACAGTTTTTGCACCAGGAACTCATTAGGGCTAAAACCAACTTTGGCCACAGAGGGCAGCCTGTGGTGGTCCCTTCTACACATAACTAATACCTGATTGAACTTGCAGAATCCAGATCATCAGCTGGGGGCTAGTCATGAGTCAGAAACCACCCAATTTATTTCTCCCCAGAATATTAATACTAAGAATTGTTAACTAGTAGAAGGAAATTAAGCACTAAAGAAGTTAAGTATACGAGAGAACTCTATGAGTCCCATAATTAGCAAGTGCAAAAGAGTGGCTGCTATCTCTATAAGGCTGAGGAAAAATGGACAGTAAAGAGCTAAAGACTCAGAGAAGGTTCCCTGCCAAGGTTGAACTTCAGACTTCCTCGAAGAAATTTTGACTACCACAGGAAACTGCAGTCTGAGGATGGAAGAAACTTGTTAGAGGCTGCAGGCCAATGCTGGTTTCTAGAAGTGCCCTGCCATTGCTGGACCGTGTGGGTAGGCCAGAACAGATCTGTAGAAGAGGCCCACTGTTGAGTGGAGGGAATGAGCCGGCAGGAAAAAAACTATAGAAGCTTTAGACATTGCTGTTTTGTGGAGAGTGTGTAGGTCTATAGAAGCAGCACTCCATTGCTGGAGGGTCCAGGTAAGCTGGAGAAACTTGGAAGCACCTGTTGGTGGGGAGTAAGTGGTCTGAGCATGCTGTTGGAGCTCTTCAGAATAAGCCTTACATGGAATAACAATAGTAGGGGACTGAACCCCAAGGAAGATATCATCCTGCTGCTGTCACCCTGTAGGATCACTCCAGTGTTCTCTATTGTTGAAGTCTAACATTACCTAAACTGACAAAGAGGAATGTTTATGGGATCCAACTCTGGTATCATAAGACAGAGCAAAAAGTAGTAGATTTGGAGCTGAGCGGTGATAAATTGATAACTGGCATGTGAATATATACCTTAGTTGCCAGGGAGGCAAGGAAAACAGTATCTGGCATTTTCAGGCTCCAAGACTCATAAGGTGGGGAATTCCCCAAACATAGCAGGCATTTCAGATGTCAGGCAGCTGAAAAGAATGACTAACATCTCTTACACTCTTTTATTTGGTAATTTTTTACTCATTTTTTTGTTGTTGTGGTTGTAAATATACTACACATTCTTATTAATTGCACAACACTTTACACACTGCATTCACATTCATTACCTCATTTGATGTATCTAAATGCCCGGATCATGGGACCCACACCTAAACACCCTTTTTATTTCCCATGTTATCATATCATGTCTTTTCCTGTGCTAAAATCAACATCTAAGAGTAAATTAAGTACGCACGCAAGATATGTCAGATATATCATGTGCCTTAATGCATCATGGAAATCCTCGTGGCTTAGTGGTTAAGTGCTATGGCTGCTAACCTAAAGGTTGACAGTTCAAATCTGCCAGGCACTCCTTGGAAACTGTATGGGGCAGTTCCACTCTGTCCTGTAAGGTCACTATGAGTTGGAATCAACTCAACAGCAACTGGGTAATAGGTAATGCATCATTGTTGGCCTAAAAGAACTAATACAGCTAGCTTCCCAAAGTTCTGCCTCATTGCCATGAGATTACCAAAGCTTAGAAAATAACTATGCCTCCTGATATTTTCAAGATCGTTCCACTGGATAGAGCAAAACTTTAGTAAGATGATCCATTATTACATGTATACAGGTGGATAGAAATGAGAAGATTCTCTCTCTCTCTCTATATATATATAGGTGCCATCGAGTTGGTTCCAACTCATAGTGACCCTGTGTACAACAGAACAAAACACTGCCTGATCCTGCATCATTCTCACAATTGTCGCTATGCTTGAACCCATTGTTGCAGCAACTGTGTCAGTCCATCTCCTCGAGGGTCTTCCTCTTTTTTGCTGACCCTCTGCTTTACCAAGCAGGATGTCTCTCTCCAGGGACCAATCCCTCCTGATAACACGTCCAAAGGATGTGAGATGTAGTTTTGCCATCCTTGCTTCTAAGGAGCATTGTGGTTGTACTTCTTTCAAGACAGATTTGTTTGTTCTTTTGGCAGTCCATGGTATTTTCGATATTCTTCACCAACACCACAATTCAAAGGCATCAATTCTTCTTCAGCCTTCTTTATTCCTTGTTCAGCTTTTGCATGCATATGAGGTGATTGAAAGTGACATCCTTGCTTTTCAACACTTTAAAGAGGTCTTTTGTAGTCGATTTGCCCACTGCAATGCATCTTTTGATTTCTTGACTGCTGCTTCCATGGATGTTGATTGTGGATACAAATAAAATGAAATCCTTGACAACCTCAGTCTCCTCTCCATTTATCATGATGCTGCTCATTGGTCCAGTTGTGAGGATTTGTGTTTTCTTTATGTTGAGGTACAATCCATACTGAAGGCTGTGGTCTTTGATCTTCATCAGTAGGTGCTTCTAGCCCTCTTCACTTTCAGCAAGTAAGGATGTGCCATCTGCATTAATGCAGGTTGTCAGTCTGATGCCCCATTCTTCTTCATATAGTCCAGCTTCTTGGATTATTTGCTTGGCATAACAGATCGAATAGGTATGGTGAAAAGTATGGTGATGCACACCTTTCCTGACTTTAAACCATGCAATATCCCCTCGTTCTGTTCAAATGACTGCCTCTTGACCCATCTACAGATTCTTTGTGAGTACAATTAAGTGTTCCGGAATTCCCATTCTCCGCAATGTTATCCATCGTTTGCTATGATCCACAGAGTCAAATGCCTTTGCATAGTCAGTAAACACAGGTAAACATCCTTCTGGTATTCTCTGCTTTCAGCCAGAATCCATCTGACATCAGCAATGATATCCCTGGTTCCACGTCCTCTTATAAATCTGGCTTGAATTTCTGGCGGTTCCCTGTGGATATACTGCTGCAGCTCCTTTTGAATGATCTTCAGAATTTTGCTTGCATGTGGTATTAATGATACTGTTCAATAATTTTTGCACTTGGTTGGTGTATATATAAAATGTATGTATAAAATGAGTGTATAAAACTGGCATTTATTTGCAAATAAGCATTGAAAGACTTTAATAATATGGAATTGGTGTATACTTTGTGTCCTTAATAATTTGTTTCTCTAATTCCTTGGTTTCTCTTTGGTTCTCAGTGACTTCTGTCACTGGCTTGGCCACCCACCCCTGCCCCAGCAGAATTGGATACTAATGATAACTTCTCTGTTTCGAAACACTCCTTTTGGGATCTATGATATTACACTGTCCTGGCTTTCTCCTTCCTTCTCATGCCTTTTCTGCTAAGGTTACTTTGCTGGCAACTCATTCTGATTTTTAAATGTTGAAGTGCTTCAGAGTTTTATCTCAAGTTTACTTTTCTCTATATATGTTGTTTCTTAAGTCTGTGCTTCTGGTCCCACAAATTCAATGGCCATTTATTTTTTATATTTCCAAAATCTCTATCTCCAGCTTTATATTGATATATCCAACTGCCTAATTAGCAGTTGCCCTTGAATTTCCTCCAGGCACCCCAAATTCAGTCCATACAAAACTGGACTTCGTAAACTTCCCACGGCTTACCCTACCTCAGGAAGCATCAACACAGCAGCGTTCAGCCAGTTGCCCAATCCCCATATGCAGTTGGTAACCAAAGTTTGTTAATTCCACTTGCAAAATATGCTTTGAATCCATGTATTTCTCTCCATCTTCACAGCACTTGGAATCTAAACTATCAATAATTCTTACCTGAACCACTAAAATATCAAGTATCCGAGAGTCCATTAGTAGCCCTGTTGAGTTAAGTTTCCATGCAGCAGCTAGCATTCTATAAACACAAGTTAGATTATGATTTCACTCTCCTACCTCAGAATGAGCTACTGGCTTCCCGTTGCTCTCAGGATGAAGTACCAAAACCACGTTGTTCCTTATATTCTTTTTCAAAACCTGGCTTTATACTCCCTCCTCAGCCTTATCTCTCACTATTTCCTCTCTCTGTTTCTCTCCACTGAACAAAATAGTCTTTTTTGGCTTCTTTGTAGCTCTTTGCAGTTTTCATTCATTATATCTGGAAATGCATTTCTCCCACTTTGCATACTCCTTGTTATTGCTCAGATTAAATATGCCTCCTTAGAGCAGCCGTTTATAACACTTATTTCACTTGCTATTACTCTTACTGGTCTATGTAAGAGTGGGGATCTTGTGTGAATTCTTTATTGGGGTGTTCCCCAGCACCTAGGACAGTGACTAACTCAAGGTAGATATTGTTAAATGAATAGTTATTCTAACCCTTTGGGATAAATACTATCACATGAAGTTCTAATTTTTCACATTCTCAAAGCTATACAATTTATCTTACTTATTTCTATATCCTCAGCCCTAATCTAGTGCCTGGAACATAATAGGTGAATCAGTAAATATATACTGAATTAGTATCTAGCTACCTCAAACACAAAATATTATTCAAAATAATTAGCTTTTAGATGAAGTCATTGGAAACTTTACCTTATGAAGTCTATGAGCATTAAGCCAGGAAAAAAAAAAAAAATCAAGTTGAAATACCAAACATCTGCTTAAAGACTCAGTGAAACTGTGCCTTGTATATCTGTTTGCCTGTAAGTGAACAGGAGAAATAAGCAACTCATTTGTTCTAATCAGCAGAAGGGACAGGAAAACAATTTATACAGCATGAGGCACTGTTGTTTAAATATTTAAGTATTATAATATCCTCAGACCCATAATAAAAATCTGGAGAATTAGTTGTCATACTCCCTGAGTTCAGCCATTTCATAAAATGTAGTTGAATAAGAAGACACAGGAAAGCATATACTTTCCTTGCTCACATGTCTACCTCAAGTTAACAAGTTATACACTCTGTAAATTTGAAATATCTGCTTATTTGGTGAATTATTCCTCTTACTGGAATGGACTGTTGATTTTCACTTTTTTGTCTAAGTTAAAGATGTCTGCTTTAGTTTGCGGGTGTCTGAAGGCCATGAGCAAGTGACTTCACATTTTAGGATGCCACTTTCCTTTTCTGTAAAAGGAGATAATCCATCAAGATACTCTCCATGGTTTCTCCATTTATATCTCCAAAATTCAGAGAAAGATATTTTCTACTTGGCATTAAAGGATACACGCTGGAATACTGATAAATATTTTTTAATACTAATAATACACAACCAAAGTTTAAGAGCACCAGGTTAGAAGGCATACTGCAAAGATCGTAAAATTTAGTTTGGCAGTATATTGTCAAATCTAAGTGAGCAGTGGGAGCAAGAGCCTCAGGAAACTGTCAGTGTTCAGCAATATGCTGCCCACAAAGAAAGTTTACCTTGGGCGGCTTGAAAATAAGTAAATTTTTAATCTGTGGCCAACATTTAAAAATTAGCAAAATGGTCACAAAACTTTAGATTTAAAGATTCCACTGAAAATTCAGTATTCCTAACTACACAAGACCATTAATCCCTCTTGGAAACAACAACCTGGAGATGACAACTGGCTAGTCCCTTTAGGGGTTATAAGTACTTCTGAGTTCCTTAATGGCCTCACTATGCTTCACCCACTGTTTCCTCCATGTACATAGCCTGCCTAGCCTCTGTACATGCTTGATTTTGTAATCTACTTTTAGAGGAAGTTGATGTTGGGTAGATACTCAGGTGGTTGAAGAGCCATATTGAAAGAATATTCATCAATTCTATACTCAGAAAAAAAAAAAAAGACTGGATATGTAAGAAAATTGTTATATTTGTAATGTTTGTATTTGTTCAGAAAACTCTGGCTCAATATTATTATGTAATTTCTGGAAGGTATTATTTTCTTGCATAGCATGTTAAATCAAGTTGTTTAGAAAAAAATATAGATATACAAGTCTGTTAACTTCTTTAACAGCACCTAACAGAAATCACTTTATACACATAACAGAATTTTACATTACGTAATTCATTGGACTTTAGGTTGAATGATTAAATTTATCTTCATTTTATTAGCTAATGAACAAGTATGTATAAACTTCAATTGTGTTGAAAGTCTGTGTTCCAATAGCAGACCCGGTGGCACAGAGGTTTAGCATTTGGCTGCTGACCAGAAGGTCGGCCGTTCAGATCCACCAGCCACTCCTTGGAAACCCTGTGGGGCAGTTCTACTCTGCCTTATAGGGTCGCCATGAGTCAAAATCAACTTGATGGCAACAGTGTATGGTGTATGCTCTAATACTAGGTCATCTTTTGTGGTTGGGTTTTTTTTTGTCATGTTCTAACTAGTAAGAAATAGAAAAGTTATTAGAAGAAAATTGCAATTTAGTGTAAAAGACAGGAAATATATACTTCAAGTTTTAATGCTCTAAATAATTTGATTATAGCAATTACTACATCAAGGTATATTTCATTATAATTTCCCAAAACTCCAAAGTATTTTCTGTTTTCATCACACACAAGCACACACTCAGACATACCCAGAAACAGGCAGAGCAGCATATTAATAGTATTCTCTGAATAATAAATCATAGTTTAATAGTGTTGGAAAAGAAATAGTATTTTTATAAGACTTCATTCTATTCTATAACATCCCAATAGTTTAGAGGTAAGAAGTAAAAGGCTTTGTAAATCAGAATTTATTTAAATTTGAAAACTCTATAAATGGTTGAAAGCTTTTGCTTTAAAAAATATGACTTCAAATGACAAAGTAACTGGAGTGGCTAGTTATATTATGTGATTTCCTTCTTAGTGTACAGCCAGGATGTTTGGCAATTTTTCTTGAAATTTAAATATGGATAAAATAATATATCACAACATACAATTAAACCAGCCATTTTATAATCTGTACTAATATCTGACTACTGTTTCTAATATATTCTAGAAAGGAAAGATTTTTAAATATCTGTTTTTTATATGAAGAAACTGTAAAACATGCAACTATTCAGTATTCCATCTAGTCATGTTTTGCTGTAGATTCTTTTCCAGGATTTTGTGTAGCATGTTTTAGAAAGGCAAAATTACACTAAAAAAGAAGAAAAAGTCTGAAACATCGGGTGCCGCAGTCTTATTTGTCTGAGTTCTATATATGTTTATCCTTTATAAACTGACAGCTAATGATTCGTTTGCTTTAAGAGGTAGTTTTTTAATAAGAAACCAATTTTCCATAATCCCTTAAGACCTACTTCTGTTTCCATGAAGTGTATGTATTCTCACAGTGCTACTTCCTGTAGCAATAATAGTATAATGGCCAAAACCACTTCAGCAGGGAAGGACAGAAAAAATGCTTAATGAGTTTTCTTTTCAAGTGAAATGAGCATGAGTTTTGGAATCAGACTTGGGTTAAAACAAAACAAAACACTGTTTTACCAGTGCCTTAGTTATCTAGTGCTACTATAAAAGAAATATCACAAATGGATGGCTTTAATAAAGAGAAATTATTCTCTCACAGTTTTGGAGGCTAGAAGTCCAAATTCAGGGTGCCAGCTCCAGGAAAAGCCTTTCTCACTCTGTCAGCTCTGGGGGAAGATCTTTATTGTCAATCTTCCCCTGGTATAGGAGCTTCTCAGCACAGGGACCCCAGGCCCAAAAGACACACCCCACTCCTGGTTCTTCTTGCTTGGTGGCAATGAGGTCCTTCTCCTCTCTGCTCACGTCTCTCTTTTATGTTTCAAAAGAAATTGACTCAAGATATAACTTAATCCTGTAGATTGTATTCTGCCTTATTAACATAACTGCCTCTAATCCTGCCTTATTAATATCATAAAAATGTTAGAATTTACAACAATAGGAAAATTACCACAGATCACAGTATGGTGGATAACCACACAATACTAGGGATAGTGGCTTAGCCAAGTTGGCACACATTCTGGGGGGACACGATTCAATCCATAACAACCGGTTAGATGTATGAATTTAGGCAAGTTACTTAACCAAATTTTATCTTTAAAAAGGAGAAAATTGAGAGGAATACAACCTACCTTATAGGCCTGTCATGAAATTTGAATGAGATGATGAATGTAAAATGACTATTACAGAACCTGACACACACTATGTATTTATAAATATTAAGTGTTCTTCCCTTTCCCTTCATCAACTAGCTGCCTAGAAGGCTCCCTCTCATCCCCTGCTCAGGACATTGGCATTAGAGCATTTGGATATATGTTTTTGGCCTAAAGCACAGAGCAGGCACTTCATTGAAACTGCATAAGTTGTGAATTTCAAACAAGTTGCATGTAAATTAACTTTGGTAACTTGTGTCATCTTAAATGGTGGTGGTGGTGGTGGTTGCTGTCAAGTCGATTTGACTCATGGCAACCCCGTGTGTACACAATAGAACTGCTCCATAGGGCTTTAAGGCTGTGAGCTTTTGGAATCAGATTGCTGGGCCTATCTTCAAAGGCACCTCTGGGTGGGTTCAAACCACCAGCCTTTCAGCTAGTACTCAAGTGCCTAATGACTAGTGCCACCCAGGGACCACTGTCATCTTAGATTTGATATAATATTATCTTTTTTGAAAATAGAATTTTGCATTCTAGATTTGCTTTAAATGACTGCTTGTTCCATTCAGAAATATTAGTCAGAACAAATATATTCATGAATCTCAAATACCCTTCATACATGACCTTTTCTTTGTCTGCATTCATTCATTCAGCAAATATTTATTGACTGCCAACTATATGCTAAGCATTATGCTAGATCTTGAATAAAAAATGATAATAAGAGCAGGCAGAGTCCTTACTAACAGAAAGCTGTGTCTAATAGTGCAGACAGACATTAAAATAATGTCACAAATTCTATGTCCAGAGTAAGTGATGGCACCCTAGTTACTTAGGAAGGGTAATATTTAGAGAATGGTTGTTTCTAAAACCCACTCAAATATCTGCCCAAATATTTTTCCATTCCATTTTTAGTTTGTATTCCACTTTCATAATGAATTTAAATGCTTTTCAAGAAGACAGCTATGTCTCCTCTGATGAAGTAAAGCTTTCAACATATTATTTAGCCCCTTGAGAAAGTGTTTCTGAAGCATAAAAAGAATCCTACTGCAATTATGTGACTCAGTTGTTTTACTACAAAATACAGATGATGAATCAAATGTTTCCATTAAGGAGTCACTTAACGGTTATAATATATTTCAAATCCTTGGATGCTAAACAGTAAATCACTGGGTGCCGTTTCCCCTACACTTTGTTTCTTCATGATTGGCAGTCGACATGTAAAGAATCAATTCCGTCTGTTATGATTGAGGTGCCTTTCAGAAATTGTCCTCTTTTCTTACCTTCTTTCCTTCCAAGGGCTCACTTGTTATCAGTCCTTATTGTTGTATATTAGTAGTATAAAAGAATGAGATGACCTTTTCAGTACCCAAATAACTGCCAAAGAAACCATCTTTACACAGAATGGAATCTCGCCCCTTGTGCTGAGCATTGCAAATAGCCTTCTGCTTATCCCGTTATAGGCCTTGGAAGCAAAATGAACCATGTGTTCCCATTGTGATGGTCTGATTCTGGAGAGAAATGTGCAAACAAGCCTGTATATTTTTACTGAGCTCTCAATTAGTTTAATTTAGAATTGGAATGTGCTTTCTAGCTGAGATATCATAAAACCGAAGGGGAGCATGTGCCGGGCTTGGGAGGGAAGCTGATGATTGCATTTCATCGTGCTCTTTGATGGTGTTGTCCAGAAGCGGAGTCAGAGATGTCTGAGAACGCTAAAGTACTTAATTGTGATATAATTAAAGTGAAATATTTTTGTGTAATTTGCATTTCAGCTTGTCATTTATGGTGATTAGCTTCAGTAACTTTATGTACCGTAGCTAACCACCATTTCCAATTCTAAGAAAATTAGCTTTTACATATTAATAACCTATGATAATGCCTTAAGGGCATGGATTAATGAATTCTGGCCCAGCATGCTGAATCACCATCTGATTGAGCCTTTTCAAATCTGCACATGAGGAGCTTCTCATTTGAACTTGAAATAATCAGAGAAAGAAGGAAGATGCTTCCCTAATGCTGACTTACTTTGTAAAGTGTTAAAATAAACTGTCTTTTAAGACAAGTTGTTTAAAAAAACTCAGATGGGTAATAGCATTTTTTTCAAAAGAAAGATAAATGGCAGGATTCTGACATTTAATAAAAAGGAATTGATTTTGACATCTAATAGGTAGAAATTAGGTAGATACATGATGGAAAACAATGATCAGGGCAATCCAGTATCAGGGGCTATGCAGTAGGGGGTGGGGGAGAGGCTGTAGGACCTGGAATTGAAAACATTTCACATGCAACTCCAGACTTGATGGATCTGGATATAGCAACAGTCTCATATGCCAGCTAGGGAAAATTAAGTATATGAAAGTGGCAACATGTCACCATGATACAAACACATGAAATATAAAGGCATGCTTTTTGTTAATTTTGAAGAAGATGTCTCATAACGTGAGTTTAAGTTGTTGAACTATTAATATATATTTTAAAAAGAAAAAACTTTTTCATCAAGTCCACTCCAACTCCGAGCGATCCCATAGGACAGAGCAGAACTGCCCCACCGTGTTTCCAAGGAGCAGCTGGTGGACTCAAACCGCCAGCCTTTTGGTCAGCAGCCGAGCTCTTTACCAGTGCACCACCGTTCATGTATAGTTTTGATTATAATTTTTCTCATCCTAAGGAATCATTAAATTTCTGTGTCAAAGTAGCTGGCAACTTTCAGAAACTGAGCTTTAATTAAAAACGATTAGTGAGCTGATGAATTGTCAAAAGGGGTAGGAGAAAGCACATAGAGACCAAGAGTAAATTTCCTAGACTCACTGTGGTACTGGAAACTCTTAACTGCCAAAGTCAGCTCAGCAGCCTGAAAGTAGGTTTTTGTGACTTTCAGCCAGTCGTTCCACACCCTCTAGCCTCGCTTCTTAATTTTCTTTGTAAGAACCCTTGGTTTTATTCATTAAGCAAATATTAATTGATCACCTTCAGTGCACCAATTCTAGGTCCTGAGGATACAACAGTGACTAGGATAGATAAGTTGGCCGCCTCTTGTGGTACTTATATTGTCTTGGAGAAGAGAGAAAATAAAAAGGCACTCAAGTAAGATAATTTCTAATAGTGGTAAGAGCTATGAAGAAAATGTGCTAGAGAGTGAATGGAGCTGTGGAAGCCTCCTTACATAGAGAAGTCTGAGGGAGCCTCTCTGAGGAGCTGACTTTTGAGCTGAGACATGAGAAGTAGTTGGCCATGTGAAAGTCGGACAAGAGGAGCAATTAATACAGAGGCCCTAAAGTAGGGTGAGCAACTGTGTTTAAATAGCAGAAAAAAGAAGAATTTAGCAGAGTTTAGTGAGTGAGGAGGACAATGGAGATGTTGAGTGTTGTAGAGGTAAAATTATTAGAGCTTTTTAGGCTACAGGGATAAAACTGTAAATGATATAAAGCCCCTGAAGTTTTAAGTAGGGATGGGATACAATCTTATTTACAGAGTGGAGTATGATTTAGGAGGAAGAAAATTGGAAGTAGGCAGTATAGCTAGAAGACTTTTACAACATATTGGGCAAGATAATGGTAGCATAATGGAGATATAGAGAACTGAATGGATTTGGATGTATTTAGATATTTTAAAAGGAGTACTGTCATGATTTGCTGATGGTTTTGATGTGGGAAGAGAAGGAAAGGTAAGAATCAAGTGTATTTTGAGAGATGGTAGTGCCTTTTATTAGTATGGGGCAAAAAAGAGCAGGTTCTGGAAAAATATGAAGAGTTCTGTTTTGACCCAGGTGGACTTGAGATGCCTAATAGACAAAGGAAGATGTTAGGTAAACCATTAATGTTTTAGTCTGAAGGTCATAGGACAAGACTGAAGTTATTAATTAGGGAGCCACTGGCACAGGGATAATATTTAAAGTTACAGAAACAGATGAGGTTATCTAGGGAAAGAGTCTAGAAGAAGAGCTACTCCCATACTCCCATGTTTAAAGATTGGTCAGACAGTAAACTGATACAAGCAGTCAGTTAATACAAGCAGCCAGGTAGGAGGAAACCCAGGAAAGTGTACTGTCGGGGAAGTCAAGAGGAGAAGAAAAGTAGTAAACTCTTAGACATCAACTTCTCACAGTTATCCCCTTTGGTCCGTATCCTTCTGCTGTAGCTGGAAAAATATGACTTTCTGAATTACTGCCACTTCGAACCTGTAGTTTCAGATCTTGTCAACTATAGCTATTCATTCAATCATTCATTTTGTTTATTTTGTCCTTCATTCAATAAAGGTTTATTGAATACTTACCATATGCCAGGTATTGTGTTACATACTATGGGTACCATTGTGGTTAAAATGAGCACGGTCCCTTATCATCGTAGAGCTTACAAGCTACAAGTTCTTGGTCAGTTTCTTCTCCTAGTCTCTTGCAACTATTTGAAACTTGCAGCACTTTCAAACACTTACCAAATCTCACTGCTGAGAACTTGCTTCTTACATAAATGCAACTATAAAACAATCAACCCACACACATCGTACCTAATCTTTTGATCTATCATATCTGTGAAATGAGGTACTCCCCACACTTCCCATTCAAGGCCAACCTTATGCTTCCACTTGATCCCTTAACTTCTATCTTTCGTCTTAATTACTTGAGAGATACCCCTGTCTTATGTATCCTATATCCTTCTCTACTGTTTGTTTCCTCACTTATAAACATGCTCAAATTTCTCCTATCTTCCCTTAAAAAACTTTTTATACATACATATAGGTACATTTTTGTGTACTTGATAACTCTATGAAGTCTTATTCTTTTGAAGATAAATTTAGCATTACATTATTATTGAAGCCCACACATCTAGTCCAATTGTTACTGGAATCATTAACTTGAAAAGGTATTGTTGGGAATTTACTATTATTCATACTATTAATTATCTCTTAGAAGTTGGTATGTACAGTGATAAAAAAAAAAAAACAACAACCTATTGCCATCGAGTGAATTTGAACTCAAAGCGATCCTATAGGACAAAGTGGAACTGCCCCACAGAGTTTCCAAGGAATGCCTGGTGGATTGAAACTGCCGGCCTTTTGGTTAGCAGCCGAACTCTTAACCACTACGCCACCAGAGTTTCCATAGGCTCTCTCTAATATGTGTTTGAAAAATGTGTTAGTTTTGACTGTTTTGGTGATAGTTATTTTGTATGTTTTGTGTACTCATGTAACCAGATGCCATATGATAACTTCATCTTCTCACCGTTATGTTTATGTTCAGATAATTGGGGCTTTTTTTTTTTTTTTTTTTGCCTAGTAATTCTAGATGTCATTTGTTCCCTAGATAGTTTAAATGTGATTTTAATCACAAATAGAAATGCAGGCACTGAGATCCCAGATTATTTCTGTATTTAAAGGAGGTCATCTAGACGATCCAGTGTATGCTTCTAATATTTTTAAATGATCATTAAAATTTTAACTGCAACTTTATAAAAATTAAATCCCCAAATACAGATTTGTAAAATTTTGTTCTATAACATTTGATTATTTTCATCTTTTTTCCTTGGAAAATTCTACATCTCTGATTTCATTGACAGGAAATTCTGTCACCTTTCCTAAAATTCTAATAACATCTCCTTATCTTTGAAATGAAGTACTTCCCACAATTCTATCCTCAGATCAGTGTTTCACTGTACATCTTCCCTGAAGGAAAGGATCGCATATTGACTTTTGCAGTCATTTCCTTCCAAATCTATATATTTAAGCCATTTCTTTTTTCTAAACTTTGTATTCTTATATGCAACTACCTGCTAGACATCTGGCACCTGAAATCCACACCTGTTGCCGTTGAGTTGATTCCAACTCATAGAAACCCTATAGGACAGAGTAGAACTGCCCCATAGGGTTTCCAAGGCTGTAATCTTTACGGATGCTCCTAAATGGATCAATAAGCAACATCACGATAAACAGAGAAAAGATTGAATTTGTCAAGGATTTCATTTTACTTGGATCCACAATCAACACCCATGGAAGCAGCAGTCAAGAAATCAAATGACATATTACATTGAGCAAATTTGCTGCAAAAGACCTCTTTAAGGTTTTAAAAAGCAAGGATGTCACTTTGAGGACTAAGGTGCACCTGACCCAATCCAAGGCGTTTTCAGTTGCCTCATATTTTTTTTTTTTTCATATGCATGTGTAAGCTGGACAATGAGTAAGGAAAAGAAAAGAGGAATTGAGGCCTTTGAATTATGATGTTGGCAAAGAATACTGAATATACCATGGATTTCCAGAAGAATGAACAAATCTGTCTAGGAAGATGTACAGCCAGAATGCTCCTTAGAGGTGAAGATGGCAAGATTTCATCTCATGTACTTTGGACATTGTCTTGAATTGAATTGTGTCCCCCAAAAATGTGTGTCAACTTGGCTAGACCATGATTTCCAGTATTGTGTGGTTGTCCACCATTTTTTCATCACATGTGATTTTCCTATGTGTTGTAAATCCTACCTCTATGGTATTAATGGGGCAGAATTAGAGCAGTTATGGTAATGAGGCAGGACTCAATCTACAAGATTAGGTTGTGTTTTAAGTCTATCTCTTTTGAGATATACAAGAGAGAATCGGGCAGAGAGACAAGGAGACCTTATACCACCAATAGACAAGAGCCAGGAGAATAGTGCACCCTTTGGACCTGGGGCCCCTGTGCAGAGAAGCTCCTAGTCCAGGGGAAGATTGATGACAAGGACCTTCCTCAGAGCCAACAGAGAGAGAAAGCTTTCCCCTGGAGCTGGCACCCTGAATTCAGGCTTCTGATCTTCTAGACTGTGAGAGAATAAATTTCTGTTTGTTCAAACCATCCACTTGTGGTAGTTCTGTCATAGCAGCACTAGATAACTAAGACAGACATGTTATCAAGAAGGAGCAGTCCCTGGAAAAGGACATCATGCTTGGTAAATTGGTGGGTCATTGAAAAAGAGGAAGACCCTCAAGGAGATGGACTGACACAGTGTCTGCAACAGTGGGGTCAAACATAGCAACAATTGTGAGGATGGCACAGGACCAGGCAGTATTTCGTTCTGTTGTACATAGAGTCGCTATGAGTGGAACCTACTTAATGGCACCTAACAACAATCTTTGGTGAAGCTGACCACCGCATCTTTCTACCACAGAGCAGCTGGTGGTTTGAAACTGCCAGCCTTTCAGTTAGCAGCCAGTGCTTAATCACTGTGCCACCAGGGCTACTTCCTCAGATTCCACAGCTCTAAAATGGAATCCATTGTTTTTGATATGAAACTTCCCTTCTCTCATGGTATCTAAGCCTTTGATGTCACAACTACCCATATAATATTCACTCAAAATAGACCAAAAGCCGTCCTTTTCTCCTTGTTCTCCTTCTTCCTCATCAGCTTCCTCCAATAATTTACTAGGCTCTTCCTACTTTGCTTCCTAAATATTTCCCAGATATAACCTCTAAACTCTATGTCTACCATGCCTTCTCTAACTGATGCCTTATCATCTGTTCTTTGTCTGTTACAATATCCTACTTGTTGGTTTCTATGTCCTTGATCTACGACTCTTCAAACCCAACCACCATGAGAAGATATCATTTCTTCCAGTCAGCCTTCCCTAAGTTCCCTGTGCTGAGTTAAGTACTCCTTCTCTGTGCTTCCTAACTACCTGTGCCTATCTGTTAGTAGATTTGCCGTCTTGGGTTGTCAGTTTATATCTTTGTCTCACTCGATGGTGAACCTCTTCTCAGGGATAATACTCTAATAATTGTATTTTATTCCAAGTGCTTAACACAATGACTGAAATTAACTAGAAAGCGTGTGAGCATTTGTTGAATGGATGAATGAATAAATGATAGTGTTAAGTTCACCTTTTTTGCAGTGCATTTTTTGTGCTAAACAACAATAAACATACTTTTTACACTACCTTGTGCAATTTTCCCCAAACAAAAGAACAGTTGTCTATGTTGTAAAATGCATAGATTAATCATCTCAATTGAAATTTCTCCAAGGCTGGGCAGTTACTATGAATACCTAAAATGGCATGGTAGAAATAACAGGGAGTGGTAGGACTTGCAGCTTACTGAGAAGTGTACATCCCACCTAAAAGATCAAACATGGAAAAAATGTGAGGGACAAATAAAACTCATCTGCTGTAGATCCAGGGCATCAAATTTGTGTCTGCTACTATAGATGAACCATAAAACTTATAACCCTTACTGTCCTGGCTTAAAAAATGGCAACTCCTAGCCAAATGTGCCCTACAACGTCATATGCAGATTACATAGTTTAAAAGAAAATTTAAAAAGTTTTAGTAGCTTTCCGTTTCCTGTTCTGCTGTCTTTCCAGTGTGATCATATGGCATACTTTACACTGTTAATTCTGGCTCGGCTTTCTCACAGTGCCTGGAGTTTGTATTGATGGCGTTGTAGCGGCACCTTTCCCAGGTGTAGTTTCTAATATGTTTCTGTCGCTGTTGATACATTGATTTAAAATAAAAATGAATATAGAATTAAGCCATTTAAGGCAATAAAAATTATATTTTTTTAATTTTCTGTACTCTAATCAAGCTGACTAAATAATAGGAAAATAGGAATCCCAAAAAGAACAATTTAAAATGTTACGTAAATTTGTGTAACCTTTCCCTTCTTGTACTAACAACTAAAATTTTCTTGCTTTCAAAATGAGAATGATGATAATAGTAACAACAGCAACAACAATAATAATAATGAAGTAATACATGTGAAATTTCTTTGCAAAATGTAAAGGTCTGTACAAAGGGATAGATTGTTATTGTTATTGTTTTTATATCTTTAATCTACTCTCTTAAGCCTTGTTAGCAGCAAGAGCTAGGCTGAGCATTCAAGACAGCAGACTTCCACAACTGCTATCAACTCAAGTCAATATGTCAAAGCCATCACAACATAATAATGGATTTAGGTCTCGGTTTTCCAACTATCCTAACAGCCACCACGTGCAACAACATATAAGTACAAAATACCTCCTGTGTTTACACTGACTAACCAATCAGAGGGCAGAAACAACAGATCTGTAGAACCAAGCAGACATACACAGCCCAATTCCTTTTATTCTACAATGCTTATACGTTTACCACAGTCTGGTGCACAAACTTCTCTCAAACTCCTCCCAAATCCTTCCTGCAAAATAACTAGCTCATATGTTGTTCTACTTACCACTTACTTTATTTGCATACTAAAATATCATTAATGTGAGGGGGAGGATCGTATCTGTGGCAGCTGGGAGCAGGGCCATTATAATTCAGTCCATATTGAGACTTGTGTCCAATTTCACCTAATTCCAACCTGTTCTTGCTAATTCCAACCTGTTCTAACTTTACCTCACTGTTGCGATTATAGGAATGTAAACATTCTACAGCTTCCTCTTTCTTAGCTTGCCTGCTTCTCTTCAATGTTTTGCTGATTATTCTTTCCCTGAATTTACTCCCTCAACACATTCTATTTCTGATAACTAAAATGAATACATTTCCCTCCTCCAATATTAATAGACAAGTTTTTGATTAATAAAACTCAACTGTTGCTGTAATATGTTTAATATTCTTACAAAGTTATGTAATAAGTTCAGCGCATACAGTGTCTCATCATAGTTGTATATATAAACGTAAACCAGTTGGAGCCAAGTCAATTCTGACTCACAGAGACCCTATAGGACAGAGTAGAACCATAGGGTTTCCAGGGCTGTAATCTTTATGGAAGGAGACTTTTTCCCATGGAGCAGCTAGAGGTTAGAAGCCAAGTACTTAACCACTGTTACACCAGGCCCTCCTTATATAAACCTAGTAAGTATGAAAAAAGACAAATTTTCTTATAATAATAGTAAAGAAGTAATGGAAACCCTGCTGGCATAGTGGTTAAGTGCTATGGCTGCTAACCAAAGGTCGGCAGTTAGAACCCACCAGGTGCTCCTTGGAAACTCTAGGGGGCAGTTCTACTCTGTCCTATAGCGTCGCTATGAGTCGGAATTGACTTGACGGCAGCGGGTATGTTAAGAAGTAATAAATTTTCTGTAAGAATCATAATGTAAGAGGCTATATAAAAATATCCTTCCTTAAAATATTATTGCAGTTTATTATTCACTTGCTCATTCAGCAAATATATCCTTTGGGAATTTAAAGATGAGTAAGACTCTTAAAAGACTCATGGCTATTGCTAGAGATGGACAAAATAATTATAACACTTATTATTAAGGAACTGTAGAATTTTAATTAATGCACAAGATATAGGAAACAAGAGGAAGGGCTGCTAATTCAGTGTTAAGGGAACCAGGGACAGTTTGCTGGAAAAGGAAATTTATGCATAATTAAGGTTGATGATTCATAGGAGGCCAAAATATTTTAAGGGCTGCGTCATAGGTAAAGTTGGATGAAATGCATAACTCTGACTACAGTTTTTTTTAACATTTTTGAATTCATCAAAGGACTTTATCTTATGGATTCAGTGACACAAGTGTATAAGTATACAAGTACATGGATGTTAAATGTAACATTGTTTGACATAGTAAACAAATGGGAACAATGGGGCACTGATTTAAAATGTATGATATATTCATGAGATGAAATATTGTGTATCTGTTTAAAAAAATGAAGTAGATATACAGACAGCCACTTCACTGTTGCAAAGTAAAAAAGACAAGTTAGAGAATATGGAGTAGGGTGTGATCCCATGTTTATCTTCTCTCTGTCCACTAACAAGAATCCATGGCCTCCTCTTTCCTTTTCTCCTCATCCTCTCCCAGGATGGTTAGGGTTAGGGTTAGGGTTAGGGTTAGGGTTAGGGTTAGGGTTAGGGTTAGGGTTAGGGTTAGGGTTAGGGTTAGGGTTAGGGTTAGGGTTAGGGTTAGGGTAAGGCATATTTAGCAGATCAAGATTGGGACTGAGTTTCTTCCCTAAGAAAGATAAGAAGAAGAAAGGCAGAAGTAAGGGAAAGGAAGAGGTGGAAGAGCTATGTGGACAGTTTTGAGGGGAGAAGAGTTGAAAGTGAAGGAGGAGGAGAGTCTTTGAGAATATGAGAGTAGCTGGGGAAATAGAGAGTAAAGGAATGAAAGAATTTTTTTCCCACAAATGTTTTTGTTGTTGTTTTAGGTGCCCTCAGGACATTGCCTAGTCCTGTGCCATTCTCACAATCATTGCTATGTTTGAGCCCATTGATGCAGCTGCTATGTCAACCCATCTCATTGAGGGTCTTCCTCTTTTTTGCTCACCCTCTAATTTACCAGGCACGATGTACTTCTCCAGGGACTGGTCCCTCCTGACAACATATCCAAAGTGCTTGAGGTGAAGTCTTGCCGTCCTCGCTTCGAAGGAGCATTCTGGCTGTGCTTCTTTTGTTTTTTGCTTTTCCTTTTTTAAAATTATAACTTAGATGAAGTTTTACAGAGAATATCAGTTTCTTATTAAACAATCAGTACACATATTGTTGAAACATCTCAATTGGTATTCCAGCAATTCCTGGAGCCTAATTTTTCAGCAATGCCTTCAGTGCACCTTGAACCTTCAAGTACCATTGGTTCCTGATCATATGCTACCTTCTGAAATGATTGAATGTCAACCAGTTCTTTTTGGTACAGTGACTCTGTGTATTCCTTCCATCTTCTTTTGATGTGCCCTATGTCATTTAATATCTTCCCCATATAATCCTTCAATATTGCAACTTGAGGCTTGAATTTTTTCTTCAGTTCTTTCAGCTTGAGGAATGTCAAACATGTTCTTCCCTTTTGGTTTTCTAACTCCAGGTTTTTGCACATGTCCTTATCATACTTTATCTTCTCAAGCTGCCCTTTGAAATCTTCTGTTTAGTTCTTTTACTTCATCCTTTCTTCCTTTCACTTTAGCAACTCAATGTTCAAGAGAAAGTTTCAGTCTCTTCTGACATTCATTTTGGTCTTTTCTTTCTTTCCTGTCTTTTTAATGACCTCTTGCTTTCTTCTTGGATAATGTCCTTGTACAACTCATCTGGTCTTCAGTAATTCATGTGAAGAATGGGAGTTCCAGAACACTTAGTTATGCTCATGAGGAACCTGTACATAGAACAAGTGGCAGTAGTTCAAAAAGAACAAGGGGATATTGTATGGTTTAAAGTCAAGAAAAGTGTGCATCAGGGTTGTATCCTTTCACTGTAATTATTCCATCTGTATGCTGAGTAAATAATCCAAGAAGCTAGACTATATAAGAAGAGTGGGGCATCAAGATTGGAGGAAGACTCATTAACAACCTGAGTTCTGCAGATAACACAATCTTGCTTGCTGAAAGTCAAGAGGACTTGAAGCACTTACTGATGAACACCAAAGACCAGTATGGATTACACTTCAACATAAACAAAACAAAACAAAAATCCACACAACTGGACCAGTAAGCAACATCATGATAAACAGAAAAGTTTGAAGTTGTCAAGGATTTCATTTTGCTTGGATACACAATCAATGCCCATGGAAGCAGCAGTCAAGAAATCAAACAATGCATTGCATTGGGCAAATCTGCTGCGAAAGAATTCTTTAAGTTGTTAAAAAGCAAAGGTGTCACCTTGAAGACTAAGGTGCTCCTGACCAAGCCATGGTATTTTCAGTCGCCTCATATGCACACCAAAGCTGGACAATGAATAAGGAAAACCAAAGAAGAATTGACACCTTTGAATAGTAGTGTTGGTGAAGAATATTAAATATACCATGGACTGCCAAAAGAATGAACAAATTCATCTTGGAAGAAGTACAACCAGAATGCTCCCTAGAAGCAAGGAGCATTCTGGTTGTGTGAGACTGTCTCACATACTTTGGACATGCTATCAGGAAGGATCAGCCCCTGGAGAAGGACATCATGCTTGGTAGAAGGTCAGTGAAAAAAGAGGAAACCCTCAGTGAGATGAATTGTCACAGTGGCTGCAACAACAGGCTCAAGCATAACAACGATTGTGAAAATGGCACAGGACCAGGCAGTGTTTAGTTCTGTTGTACATAGGGTCACTATAAATAGGGCGTGACTCGATGGCAGCTAACAACACCACCACATACCGTTTTGTGACATGTCAACACTCTCCCCCTCTCAAATTTTGGTTCCCTGTTACCAGCTTCCCTGTCCTCTCTTGCCTCCTGCTCCTTCATCCTGGGCTGATAGGCCTATTTAGTCTTGTTTTGTTTTATGGGCCTATCTAATGTTGGATTGAAGAGTGAACCTCAGGAGTGACTTCATTATTGAGCTAAAAGGATATCCAGGGGCCATACTCTCAGGGTTTCTCCAGTCTCAGACAAGTAAGCCTAGTTTTTTTTTAAGGCCAGAACAGTCCGTGGTGGTAGCTGGGCACCATCTAGTGTGGTGGACTCAGTCTGGTAGAGGCTGTGGTAGTTGTGGTCCATTAATCCTTTGGACTAATCTTTCCCTTGCATCTTTGGTTTTCTTCATTCTCCCTTTCTCCAAATGGGGTGAGGCCAGTGGAGTATCTTAGATGGCCCCTCACAAGCTTTTAAAACCCCAGACTCTACTCACCAAAGTACAATGTAGAACATTTTATTTAGGAACTATGTTATGCCAGTTGAGCTAGATGTTCCCAGATATCATGGTCCCCATAGCCCTTGGCCCAGTAATTTGGTCCCTCAAGGAATTTGGATGAGTCTGTGCAGCTTCTATGACCTTGCCTTCGTCAAGTTATGCTGGCTTCCCCAGCATTATTACTGTCTTACCTTTTTTTTTTTTTTAACCTTTACCAAAGTTGCCACTTATCTATTGTCTATTTAATGTTTTTCCATCCCCACCCTCCGACATTACCATCAAAGATTATTTCTTTTTGTGTGTAAACCGTTTCGTGATTTTTTGTAGTAGCGGTCTCATAAAATATTTGTCCATTTGTGATTGACTTATTTCCCTCAGCATAGTGCCCTCCAGATTCATGCATGTTGTGAGATGCTTCACAGTTTCCTCATTGTTCTTTATCGTTGTGTAATACTCCGTTGTATGTATGTACCATAGTTTATTTATCCATTCATTCATGGGCATCTAAGTTGTTTCCATCTTTTTGCTATTTTGAATAATGTAGCAGTGAACATCAGTGTGCTTATGTCTACTCATGTAATAGCTCTTATTTCTCTAGGATATATTCCTAGGAGTGAAATTACTGAACCATATGGTATTGCTATTTCTAGCTTTTTAAGGAAGCACCATATCATTTTCCAAAATGATTGTACCATTTTCATTCCCATAAGCAGTATATGAGTTCCAATCTCCCCACCACCTCTCAAACATTGGTCATTTTCTGATTCATGCCAGTAATGTAAGGGTGAGATGGTATCACATTGTGGTTTTGATTTGTATTTCTGTAATGGTAGTGATATTGAGCATTTCCTCATATGTCTATTAACTGCTCGAATGTCTTCTTTGGTGAAGTGTCTGTTCATTTCCTTTGCCCATTTTTTAATTGGATTATTTGTCTTTTTGTTGTACTGGTATTTGATTTTCCTGAAGATTTTACAGATTAGACCTTTGTCTGATTTGTCATAGCCAAAATTTTTTTTTCAGTCTGTAATTTTTTTTTACTCTTTTGGTAAAAAGTCTTTTGATGAGCATAAGTGTATAATTTTTAGAAGATTCCAGTTATCTAGCTTATCTTCTGGGGTTTGTGTGTTATTAGTTATGGTTTGTATCCTATTAATGCCATGTATTAGGTCCTCTAGCATTGATTCTATTTTTTCTTCTATGATCTTTATAGTTTTTGGTTTTGTGTTTAGGTTTTTGATCCATTTTAAATTAGTTTTTGTGTATGGTGTGAGATATGGGTCCCGTTTCTTTTTTTACAGATGGACATGCAGTTTTGCCGGCACCATTTGTTAAAAAGACTGTCTTTTCCCCATTTGATGGACTTTGGATCCTTGTGGAGGATCAGGTGACCATAGGTGAATGGATTTACCTCTGAGTTCTCAATTCTGTTCCATTGGTCAACGTACCTGTCATAGTACCAGTACCAGGCTCTTTTGGCTACCCTAGCTGTATAGTAGGCTCTGAGGTCAGGTAGCGTGAGTCCTCCTACTTTATTCTTCTTCTGCAATAGTGCTGTACTTATCTGGGGGCCTTTTCCACTTCATGGAAATTTAATGAATAGTTTTTCCATCTCTTTAAAGAATGTTTTTGGTATTTGGATCAGGATTGCATTGTATTTACAAACTACTTTGTGTAGAATTGTCATTTTCACAATGTTGAGTCTACCTATCCATGAGTATGATACGTTCTTCCATTTATGTAGATCTCTTTTGGTTTCTCGCAGTAGTGTTTTGTGATTTTCTTTGTATAGGTCTTTTACATCCCTGGTTAGATTTTATCCCTGAGTATTTTATTTTTTTAGGGGCTGTTTTCCTGATTTCCTTTTCATCATTCTTTTTATTAGTGTATAGGAATCCAACTGATTATATCCTGCTGCTTAATCTTTCTATTATTACAGTAGTTCTGTAGTGGAGTCTTTTGAGTTTTTTATGTATAGTAGCATATCATCCGCAAATAGGGACAGTTGAACTTCTTCATTACCAATTTGTATGCCTTTATTTCTTTTTCTTGCTTTATTGCTCTAGCTAGAACTTCCAACACAATGCTAAATAAGAGTGGTGATAAAGGGCAACCTTGTCTTGTTCCTGTTCTCAAGGGGAATGTTTTCAGCCTCTCTCCGTTAAGAATGATGTTGTCTGTTGGTTTTGTATTTGATGCCCTATGTTATGTTGAGGAATTTCTCTTCTTTACTTATCTTATTGAGAGGTTTTACCAGGAATGGGTATTGGGCTTTGTCAAATGCCTTTTCTGTGTCAATAGAGATGATCATATGATTATTTTATTTATGTGGTGGATTAAGTTGATTGATTTTCTAATGTTGAACCATCCTTGTATACCTGCTATGAATCCTACTTGGTGTTGAAGTATTATTTTTTTTAATATCATGCTGAATTCTATTGGCTAGAATTTTGTTGAGAATTTTTGCATCTATATTCATGAGAGATATTGGTCTGTAATTTTTTTTCTTGTGTCTTTGCCTGGTTTTGGTATCAAAGATATGCTGGCTTCATAGAATGAATTCGGAAGTACCCCTTCCTTTTCTATGTTCTGGAATAGTTTGAGTAGTACTGGTGTAAGCTGTTCTCTGAATGTTTGGTAGAATTCTGCAGTGAAGCAATCCGGGCCAGGTTTTTTGTTGTTGTTGTTGGGAGTTTTTTTTTTTTTTTTTTTTAATTACCTCTTCAATCTCTTGTTATGGTTCTGCTCAGATTTTCAACATCAGTTTGTGTTAGTTTGGGTAGGTTGTGTGTTTCTAGAAATTTGTCCTTTCCTCTAGGTTTTCAAATTTGTCAGAGTATAGTTTTTCATAGTACTTTGTTACGATCCTTTTTATTTCAGTTGGATCTGTTGTAATGTCCCCTATTTCATTTATTTCGGTTATTTGTGTTCAGTCATGTTTTTCTTTTGTCAATTTGACCTACGGTTTGTTGATTTTGTTGATCCTTTCAAAGAACCAACTTTTGGTTTTGTTGATTCTTTCAATTGTTTTTCTGTTCTCCATTTCATTTATTTCTGCTCTGATCTTTCTTATTTCCTTTCATCTGGTGCCTGTGGGCTTCTTTTGCTGTTCTCTTTCCATTTGTTTGAGTTGCATAGCTAAAGTTTTGATTTTGTCCCTTTCTTCTTTTTTGATATGTGCATCTATTGCTATAAATTGGCCTCTGAGCACTGCCTTTGCTGTGTCCCAAAGATTTTGGTATTGTATGTTTTCATTCTTGTTTGATTCTAGGAATTTTTTGATTTCATCTTTGATTTCTTCTATTACTCAGTGGTGTCTAAGCAAGGCATTATTCAGTTTCCATATATTTGATTTTTTTTCTTGCTCTTCCTGTTGTTAATTTCTACCTTGATGGCATTGTGGTCAAAAAAGATACTTTGTATTATCTCAGTATTTTGAATTTCATTAAAGATTGCTTTGTGGCCTAAGATGTGGTCTATTCTGGGGAACATTCCATGTGCTTTGGCAAAGAATGTACACATTGCTGCTGTTGGTTGGAGTGTTCTATATATGTGAGTTCAAGATGGTTGATTGTAGCCTTTAGATATTCTGTATCTTTGTTGAGTTTCTAGGTGTTCTGTCCTTTACCAAGGGTGGTATGTTGAAGTCTCTTACTATTATTGTGTAATTGTCAGTTTCTCTTTTCAGTGCTGTTAGAGTTTATTTTATGTATTTTGGAGCACTGTCATTGGGTGCGTACATATTTATTATGTTATGTCTTCATGCTGGATTGTCCCTTTAATCGTTACATAATGCCCTTCCTTTCCTTTCATGGTGGATTTTGTTTTAATATCTATTTTACCTGAGATTAGTATTGTCACTTCTGCTCTTTTTTGGTAGCTGTTTTCTTGATATATTTTTTCCATCCTTTGATTTTTTAATAAACTTACATCTTTGTTTCTGAGGTGTGTGTCTTGTAGAGAGCACATTGATGGATCCTGTTTTTTTTTTTTTTTTAATCCATTCTGTCACTCTCTGTCTCTTTATGGGTGAATTTAGGCCATTTACTTTCAGTGTAATTATTGATAGAGGTGAGTTTATTGCTGTTATTTTGTAGTTTTTTTTTTTTTCTTTGTTGTGCTGATGTTTTCTTTGTTCCTCTTACTATCCTGTTCTGAATTTCTTTTGTTTGTGGATTTTTTTTTTCATTTCTTTTGTTTTTGTAGATTTTGCATTTACTGAGACTGTGTTTTCTTCTTTATTTTGATGAGTAGGTTCGTTAGCTTTCTTTGTGGTTACCTTGATATTTACCTTTATCTTCCTAAGTTTGAGTCAGTCTTTTATTGCTTGGTATGCCTTACCTTCCACTCCATTAGAAAATTCTATGTCTACACCGTTTATTCCCTCTTTTATTGTTCTAATGTTGTTGTCATTTACAGATTAACCTCTCTGGTTCCCTGTTGTAAATCTTTTAGTTTTGATTTATCCTTGAGAACTTATTACCTAGGTTGGTGTCTGGCTGATGTTGTATTGCATCCTAGATTCAGGCTGTCATCTGATGTTGTTTGTTCTCATGCCAAAGGACTCCCTCTAGTAACTCTTGTAAGTTTGGTTTGGTTTTTACATATTCTTTTAATTTATTTATCTGGAAATGTCCTAATTTCACTATCATGTTTGAACAAGAATTTTTCAGGATATATTACTCTTGGTTGGCAATTTTTTTCTTTCAAGGTTTTATATATGTCATCCCATTGCCTTCCTGCCTGTATGGTTTCTGCTGAGTAATCAGAACTTAGTCTTATTTTTTCCCCTCTGTATGTGACTTTTCATTTTTCTCTAGCTGCTCTCAGGATTCTTTCTTTGTCTTTGGTTTTAAAGAGTATCATCATGATATGCCTTTGTGATTTCTTTTGCAATCTGTCCTACATGGGGCTCGTTGAGCTTCTCAGATGGTTAGCTTTTCATCTTTCGTGATATTAGGGAAGTTTTCTGTCAGCAATTCTTCAACAATCCTCTCTGTGTTTTCTGTTTTCTCCCCTTTCTCTGGAACTCTGATGACTCACACATTTTTGCTTTTGATTGTATCCCACATCATTCTCAGGGTTTCTTCATTTTTTTCTTCATTCTTTTCTCTGATTTTTCCTCAAAGTGGTATCCAAGGATTTATCTTCAATTTTGCTGATTGTGTCTTCCATTGTTTCAAATCTGCTCCTCAAACCTTTTATAACACTGTCCATTTTTGAAGTGTTGTTTATCTTTTGGATTTCTAATTGCTGTTTTTATATGATTTCTAGTTGTGAATTTATTTTGACATTTTGTTCCTGTACTATTTTCCTGAATTACTGCATTGTTTTGCTTGTGTTTTCTAGAATTTTGTCTGTATTTTCCATGTTTTGTCTATTTTCCCCTCATTTTTTGTCTCCTTTTTTTTTCAAGTCTTAGATAGCTCTGAATATTGGAGATTTGAATTCCCTATCAAGTAGTTCCAGTGCCTGTTCTTCTGCTGGATGATCATCTTGTGTTTTATTTTGGATGCCTGCTTTAGTCATTCTGTCTTTTTTTTTTTTTTCCTTAATATGTTTTGATATTGTCTGCTGTCTTTGGGACATTCAGTAATTATTTTCTTTGTTTATTGATTTTAGATTTGTTTGTTTCATCCTGCTTTTTTTTTTTATTTGGTTATCTCTTAGCAGGCAGGTTGAGCATTCTTTGTTGTTTGCTCATCTGTGGGCACAATATTTCTCACCATGTTGTCTGTTCAGGGCTAATCTCTCAGCTGTGGTGCAGCATGGCAGGTCCAGATGAGGGAGAGGGGCTGGAATGTGTTGTTGCGGCACATTCTGGGGCCGATAGGGTGGGGCTGGGGGCCAGTAAAGGACAGGTTCCAATAGACCATACCTTGCTGCTCGGGGGTGTGATGCTGAGAGCATGGTACATATAGGGAGGAGGGAGGGGGGAGTTTGTGATGTGTGGAGGTAAGTTAATGTGGGAAGAGGAAAGAGGAGAAAGAAACAGGAGCCAAAAAGAAAGTACTAAGGGAGCCTACCTTTGGAGTCACACAGACCCAGGGACACCATTTGCCAGTGGCTTTGTAATTAGTTTTTTTTTTTTTTTTGTAGCTGGGAAGTGAGGCACAGCCCATCAAGAATGGACAGATATGGTACACACTGCTAGGTGGGTGAGAGAAAGGAAAGGAAGAAAGCAAGGGAAAGATAAGAAACTAGATTTAAAAAAGAGAAAGGCACAAGTGGCCAGGTGGTTGGGAGAAAGGAATGGAAAGAATAGAGAGAGAGACAAGAAACCAGGAAAAAGAGAAAAAAAGATGCCAGGTGGTTGGGAGAAAGGAAAGGAAGGAAGATAGAGATAAGAAACACAGAAAAAAAGGAAGAAAGAAAAAAAATTCCTTAAGGGTGCCCACCAGAAGCCAGTCCCTAGTCAAAAGGCACTGCACATCCTGTGAAGAAGGAGCAGAGATGGCACACAGCACCAGGTGTTCAGGAGGAGGGTGAAGAAGGAAGGTAGAGAGAGAAAAAAAATTGAGACAGGAAGAGAAAAATGTCCTGAGGGAGCCCACTGGTGTGGTGGGCCACCTAGAATGTGGCTTCCCAGCCAAGCAACACGGCACAGCCCATCTAGAAGGATCAGAGATGGCACACTGCACCAGGTGTTCAGGAGAAAAGAAAGGAAGAATGGTAGAGAGAGACAAGAGACTGAGTAAAGAAAGAAGAAAAAAAATCCCCTAGAGAGTCCACTGGCTTGATGGCTCAGACCGGGGGAATGGCTTCCAAGCCAAGCAGCACTGCGCAGCCTGTCTAGAATGAGCAGAGATGGCATATAGCGCCAGGAATTCAGGAGACAGGAAAAGAAATAAGGTAGAGATAAGAAACCAAGAAATGAAGAAAAACAAAAATGATAAAAAAAAAAATGCCCCCAGGGAGCCCACTGGCATGGTGCTGTGAACCAGGGAAGTGGTTTTCCAGCCCCATGGCACTTCACAGCCTGTCAAGAAGGAGCAGTGATGGCACACAGAGCCAGGTGTTCAAGAGAAAGGAAAGTACAGAGGTGAGAGAGAGAAGAAGCCAAAAAAAAGCAACAACAGCAAAAAAAAAAGTGGCACTGAAGAGCCAGCTGGTGTGGGCAGGGTAAAGCGAAGTGGGAAGGAGCTGGCATCTCCCCGGCCCAGTGACCATGTCCCACTGGAAAGCAGCAGAGCTCACACGGGAGAAGAAGGCTGGGAGGTGGAAAAGCATGTATTGGTGGTTACTGTCTGCTGCTGGGAGCTCTGTGAAGTTGCCTTCCCATACTTCCTGTCCACTGATCTTGGTGGCTAAGGAGCTCAAGATGGCAAATCCATGCCGCATTAGCTGATAGGGGACCTCTACTCCGTATCTTTCTTCGCTCTTTGTTCTGTGTTATTTTATTCCGTTCAGTGCTTTGTTGAGTTCTTTATCCTTTCGTTTGACACTTAGGGTTCCAGGATTGACATTTTTACTTAGTGTTCTGGTCTTTGCTGTGGAAGGATGGCATAGTGCTTCTGTCTATAGTGGCATGTTGGCTCCACCTCCTTTTATTCCATCTTTGATTTCTTCTATTACCCAGTGGTTTTTTAAGCAAGGTGTTATTCAGTTTCTATGTATTTGATTTTCTTTCTTTGGAATTCCTGTTATTAATTTCTACTTCTGTAGCATTTTGATTAAAAAAGATGCTTTGTATTATCTCAGTGTTTTGAATTTTATTGAGAGTTGTTTTGTGGCCTAAGATGCCGTCTATTCTGCCTAATGTTCCATGTGTGTTGGAAAGAATGTATACTTTGCTGCTGTTGGGTGGGATGTCTATGAGGTCAAGTTGATTGATTGTGGCCTTTAGGTCTTGTGCTGAGTTTCTTTCTAGGTGTTCTGTCCTTTACCAAGACTGGTATTTTGAAGTCTCCTACTATTAATTGTGGTACTATCAATTTCTCTTTTCAGTGTTGTTAGAGTTTGTTTTATGTATTTTGTAGCCCTGTCATTGAGCATGTACATGTTTATTATGGTTATGTCCTCATGGTAGATTGTCCCTTTAATCATT
The DNA here is from genome assembly GCF_030014295.1 of Loxodonta africana. Taxonomy (NCBI): domain Eukaryota; kingdom Metazoa; phylum Chordata; class Mammalia; order Proboscidea; family Elephantidae; genus Loxodonta; species Loxodonta africana. The sequence goes on from NC_087348.1 coordinate 126,023,029, forward strand.
ATATAGTGCCCTTACTTTGTCTTTTATGGTGGGTTTTGTTTTAAAGTCTGTTTTACCTGAGATTAGTATTGCCACTCCTGGTTTTTTTATAGCTGTTTGCTTGATATATTTTTCCATCCTTTGATTTTTAATAAATTTACATCTTTGTTTATAAGGTGTGTCTCTTGTAGAAAGCATATTGATGAAAATCCATTCTGTCACTCTGTCTCTTTATGGGTGCATTTAAGCCGTTTACCTTCAGTGTGATTATTGATAGGTGTGAGTTTATTGCTGTCAAACTAAAACTTTTTAGAAGCATAGGCAGCAAGGACTTCCAGTTCCAGCATTATTACTGAATCTATAATATATACATACATATTGAAAACAATTAGAAATATTAGATTTTTTTAAATGACACTTTCATATGCTTGGTGAGATTATAAGAAAGTGAAGAAAATATCTGAGGACCAAAAATGGGAATAAATAAATAAAAACAAGAACAATTAAAAAAAAAAAAAAAGATGGAACTGATACTATGGCTTACCTCAGGGAGGTTTGAGTTAAATATATTCATGGGGGCAGGGCAGAGGGCTTAGGCCAACAACAGGCATTAGGTTAGAACTGAGACCACAACACAAACCAGGATTTTTAAAGACTACATTTTTTTTACAGCATCAAAGAGAGAGACTAGGGGAAAAAGAAAATCTGATCCCTGGCTCAAATAGTTAATTAGGACCTTGTCTGCCTTGGCTTGAGCTATGCATAGAAAAAAAAAAAATAGACTCCCTTGAGTATTTTTATACATTGATCTGCTCTCAATAATTTCTGCTCAAATTTATACTATTTGCATTTTAGGAGCCCATAAGCTGGGAAATTCCCACCCATACACACAGACACATACACATAAATACACATACCATGTGCATACACACACATTGGGGTTCATGGCAGAAATGAATGTGAAATGACTTTGGAGAAGTATTTCTCCAAAATCAGCTTTCAGAATTCTCACAGATAGAATTTTATTGAAAAACAGTTTGCAATTCAAAATTACTATATATAATATGTATATATATATACACACATACGCACTTACATAAAAAAAATATGCATATATATGTTGACCATCACCTTGAACAAGAATTAGAACACAAACAACATTAGTGTTACATAACCACAGATTTCAAATAATACAAGTATCTGATAAAGGTTCTGAAATATTTAAAATGATTAAGCACACGTGTGACAATATAATACTGGATAACAACATGTATGACAGGAAGGCAATGTCTGAGATTAAAATGCTTAAATGTTTATATTTATTATTCAAGTGGAGCAGAGTGATATTTATTAAATTTAGAATTTTAGGTTTTAGGTTAAGTATAAATATAAACAATTTAAGGGCAACAACTGAAAGAATAAATACAGAATGTAACATTTCCAAACCAGTGGAGGGGAGAAGGGAGAATTAAGAAACTATAACAAGTCCAGTAGATCGCACTTACTGCCGGGGAGATATATAAATTAATACAGTCTTTCAGGAAGCAACTTAGTATGGTTTACCAAGAGTCTTCAAAAGGACCTGTATACTTTTACTTCATAATTTCATTTCTAGTAATTTTATGCTAAAGTGAAAAACTGTGTATGCCCCCAAAAAAGTTGTCATGAAAGCATTGTTTATAACAGTGAAAAAACTGAAAACAATTCAACTGTTCAATATTAAGAAGTTTTTTAAAATAAATGTTGGCTCATACCTCAAACAACATTCATTCATTAACTCATCTGTAAAATATATATTGAATGAATACTATGCGTAGGTACACTCCTAGATGTGTTATTGCATAAGAAACCATTCCAAACTTAGTGACTTAAAATAATATCATAGTTTATTTTGCTCATGTTTCTACAATTCTACAGCTGGGGGCAGTTTGATTGAGCATTGGCGGATCCATTTCTAAGATCACTTACTGATATTGCTGTAAGTTTGTTCTGCCTATAAGCTTAGAATTTAGCTGAAGAACATATAGCTAAGGGGCAGGAGTTTTGGTTCCTTTCCATGTGGACCTCTTCATGTCACCTGGGCTTCCTCACAGCGTGGTTGCTGGGTAACAAGGGTGTGTGTTTCAAGAAAACAAGCCATATTCTGAGTCACGTATAATCACTTCTGCCATACTTAGTATTCAAGGCAATCACAAAGGCCAGCTCAGATTCAAATTAAGAGGACCTAGACTCTACTTAACTTATGGAGAATTAGGAAAGTTCTGAAATATCATGTGAGATGGAAAAAATGCAATCATCTAAAAAAAATACACTGTGCTATGGAAGAGGAGAAACTAAATTAGATTCCTAGATCTGGTACTCAAGACAATGATTTGAATTTGATAGTACAGTTTGAGATATCATGAATATGAAGCTGGCAATTAATGCTGGGGAATTAAATGAGTTCACTTAGGAAGCGTGTTTAAAGTGGGGAGAGAAGAAATTCAAGGTGCCCCAACTTAAAAAGAACAAAGGAAAAGAACCTTTCAGGGGCACTAAGACATGCTCAGAGAGATCAAAGGAAGAGTGTGTGTCTTAGGCTGCGTTCTCTAGAGCAGCAAAACCAGTGAAGTGTGTGTACATATACATATAGAGAGAGAGAAAGAGAAAGAGATTTATATCAAGGAAGTGGCTCACATGGTTGTAGAGGCTGGAAAATCCCAAGTTCGTGCATCAGGCATCAGGCTTACTCATGTAGCTGCAGGGGCTGATGAATCCAAGATCAGCAGATCAGACGGCAGGCTGTTGGCTCAAGTTCCAAGAACCAGAGGTCAGATGATGACTAGCCAAATGCAGGATCCGAGCAGAGCAAAAGCCAGCGAGCTTTGCCAGAAAGTCCATATATATTGGATGCAGACCACACCACCAAGGAAAATCCCTTTCAACTGATGGGCTGCTCATAGCAGGTCTCATCATGGAGGTGATTACATTATATCAGATCTCATCATGGAAGTGATTATGTCATTATATAACTGCCAAATGACATTATAACTGGCAAACCACTGAGAATCATGGCCCAGCCAAGTTGACACACAATCTTAACCATCACAGTGTGATATAAAGAAAACAGGGAAAGGAAGCACTTGAGAGCAGTGTCCAAGAGTATCAAACACTGCAGAGGATTCCAGTAAAACAGAAGCTAAAATATGAGATTTACGATGCAGTTGGTCATTATCAAAATTGTTGAGAGCTGTTTTGATGACCGGAAGGTACAGGGGCCAGATGAGTTGGAAAGAGTGTAAGTAGAAAACTCCTATTTAAGGTGCAAAAGAGGAAAGTGATCGGAAGCATGGGATCAAGAATATCCTTGACCCCATGATAAAATGATAAAGAATTAAACTCATTTAAAAGCAGTTAGAAGAATCCCTTGGAGCAGAGAAAGTTGAAGATACAAGAGTATGACAACAGACAGAACAATGGTGCCTATTCTTTGTATCCACACAGAAGTGATAGTGTAAAATTCAGCAGGACTTTGGGATTTATGTCCCATAACTTGAGAAACACTGATCTAAGACTATCATTTGATTCGTATGCAATATAGGCCTATAAATTATCATAGTTCATATAATAATTTGACCTGGTTTGACATCTGGAATGTAGCATCTGGCATGAAACTGGGTAACTACCAGATGGGAAGATATATTTAATTAATTTATGCCATCAGGTAAAAAGCGAATGGATTATTGCCATGTATTTATATTATGTGTTTAATTTACGTAATTCATGATCCAAGTGATCTCATTAGTGAAGCAGACTATAGAATATGCACTTAAAATTGATTGGATTATTTCATTGAAAGGCTTATACCGATTATTGTTTGTAGCCCAAAATATATATCGAATATCATTGCAAGGACACTGGTGGCACAGTGGTTAAAGCACTTGGCTCCTAACCAAAAGATCAGTGGTTTCAACCCACCAGCTGCTCCATGGAAGAAAGATGTGGCAGTCAGTTTCAGTAAAGATTACAGCCTTGGAAACTCTATAGGGCAAGTTCTAGTCTGTCCTATAGGCTCACTGTGATTAGGAATCAATAGCAACTGCTTTGGTTTTGATTTAATATCATTGCATCTATTTAGTGACTAAGCATTAATTCTTGATTAGCCATATTATATGAGAATGTTACTTTATCTCCATTTAATGTTTGCTGAACGCATTAGTATTTGGCTTAGTTTACTGTCATTATTTTATGTATGCCTTTTTTATATAGTTTAAGAAGTTCCATTGTTTGAATCATTATTTATATTGCGAGCAACAATAGATGCCATAAGATACAGCCAAACAACATTCTTATTTAGGAGTGTCTGTAAAGCTATATAAGAATAACAAATATGGGAAAAGATAGTCTCTTTAACAAATGGTTCTGTCATAACTAGATATCCATCTGCAAAAAAAGAAACAAGACCCGTAACTGACACCATGCTCTGAAACTAACTCAAAATGGATCAAAGATGGAAATATAAAATCTACAATGATAGAGATCATAGAAGAAAAAATAGGGACAATGCTAGGAGCCCTAATACATGGTAAGCAGTATACAAGACATTACTAACAAAGCACAAACACCAGAAGAGAAACTAGATAAATGGGAGCTCCTAAAAATCAAACACTTATGCTCATCCAAAGTCTTCACCAAAAGAATAAAAAGACAACCTACAGACTGGGAAAAAGTTTTTGGCTACAACAAATCTGATCAGCGTCTGATCTCTAAAATCTACGTACATGACACTACAAAAACTAAGCAACAAAAAGACAAATAACCCAATTAAAAAATGGACAAAGGGTATGAACAGGCACTACACCAAAGAAGACATTCAGGTGGATACATGAGGAAATGGTCACGATCATTAGCCATTAGAGAAATGCAAATCAAAACTACAGTGGGATACCATCTTACAAGGCTGGCATTAATCCAAAAAACACAAAATAATAAATGTCGGAGATGTTGTGGAAAGACTGGAACACTTATACACTGCTGGTGGGAATGTAAAATGGTACAGCCACTTTGGAAATCGATTTGGTGGTTCCTTAAAAAGCTGGAAATAGAAGTACCATATATTCCAGCAATCCCACTCCTTGGAATATATCCTAGAGAAATAAGAGCCCTCACACGAACAGGTATATGCACACCTATGTATGTTCATTGCAGCACTGCTTACAATAGTAAAAAGGTGGAAGCAAACAAGCTGCCCATCAACAGATGAATGGATAAATAAATTATGGTATATTCCCATAATGGATTACTATCCAATGATTAAGAACAATAATGAATCCGTGAAACATCTCATAATGTGGAGGAATCTGGAAGGCATTATGCTGAGTGAAATTAGTTGCAAAAGGACAAATATTATATGAGACCACTATTTTAAGAACCCAAGAAATAGCTTAAACACAGGAGAAAATATTCTTTGATGATTACGAGGGTCAGAAGGGAGGGAGGGGGTATTCACTAATTAGATAGTAGACAAGAACTATTTTAGGTAAAGAAAACACACAATAGAGGAGAGGTCAGCAGAACTGGACTAAACCAAAAGCAAAGAAGTTTCCTGAATAGAAGTGAATGCTTTGAAGGCCAGAGTAGCAGAGACTAGGATCTGGGGACCATGGTTTCAGGGGACATCTAGGTCAATTGGCCTAACAAAATGTATTAAGAAAATGTTCTGTATCCCACTTTGGTGAATGCCGTCTGGGGTCTTAAATGCTAGCAAGTGACCATCTAAGATTTATCAATTGGTCCCAACCCACCTGGAGCAAAGGAGAATGAAGAACACCAAAGATACAAAGTAAATATGAGCCCAAGAAACAGAAAGGGCCACATAAATTAGAGACTACATCAGCCTGAGACCAGAAGAACTAGATGGTTCCCAGCTACCACCAATGACTGCCCTGACAGGGAACACAACAGAGAATCTCTGATGGAGCAGGAGAAAAGTGGGATGCAGACCTCAAATTCTCATAGAAAGACCAGACTTAATGGTCTGAATGAGACTAGTGGGACCCCGGAGGTCATGGTTCCTGGACCCTCTGTTAGCCCAAGACTGAAACCATTTCTGAAGCCAACTCTTCAGACAGGGAGTGGGCTGGACTATAAGACAGAAAATGATACTGGTGAGGAGTGAGCTTCTTGGCTCAAGTAGAAACACGAGATTACGTGGGCAGCTTCTGTCTGGAGGTAAGATGAGAAGTCAGAGGGGGACAGGAGCTGGTTGAATGGACATGGGGAATACAGGATGGAGAGTGTGCTGTCTCATTAGGGGGAGAGCAGCTAGGGGTACCTAGCAAGGTGTGTATAAGTTTTTGTGTGAAAGACTAGCTTGATTTGTAAACTTTCACTTAAAGCACAATAAATAAATAAAAGAATAATAAATACAAATATAATTATGTTTTAATTTTGTATCTATTGGACCAAATAAAATACTGAGATATTAACATTGAATATTTGATTGACAGTCTATTCTCATGCAAAGGAAATCCGATAATCCTCATTTGTCAAGTCTATGATCAAGATTAAATAGACCAAAAAACAAAAAAAAAGTTCAAAAAAATAATAAAAAAACTAAAAATTTGCAAAGTGAAAATAAAATGTGATGGACAGAATATGTCCAGAAGCAAAGTTATTAGTCTGAGACTTGCTATATGTTCAAAATAAGTATGTAAGAATAGAAGCAGAATGCCGGAATGACATGCTGTGAAAAAGGGAGAGAGAAGAAATAGATATTTATGATAATGCAAATGAATGAAAACAGATAGATATGATCAAAGATCAGAGAATATTGTGTTTGTGGAGGCCCAATGGAATAAATTAGAATAAGTTAAATAGTACGTATAGCAAGCACCAAAATTGTGGCAAGTCATAATGATTAATTGAAAACAGTACGGTAGAAAAAACAGAGGGAATTTGTGAATAGTACATTAGTTGTACTATTATTAGTTTTTTTTACATTAGTTGTTTTGGAACTATTTTTAGTAGTGTATTACTTTCTTGCATGTGAAATTTTATATATGCAGAAGCTCAATATTTGAAATAGTTGAAAGCAGAAGTGCTCTTGAGTTTTTTGGGTCTAGGAGTACTGAGAGAAGGGGTCAGCCTTGCCTACTCAGTGCTGTCCCACCAAAAGGTCTCTGCAAAGCTACATGAGTCCTAGGAGATGGTTGGGGCTCACAGAAAAACACAATTTGGAAACCCAAGTTTGAAAATTGTATGATTTTAGAGTGCCATAAGAGAAAAGATTATTTCAGTTTTTACTATAGATGTGAGTTGTACATGATTTGTAAATGACATTTGCATACATTTTCATGAGTGAATTTTGTGTGTAGTTTCAGCAGTACAACAGAAAGCTAGGATGTTAGATTAAGTTCTAAAGTTCTCCAAACTTATATTTTTCAGTAGACTGAAATGAAACTTAATTGAATCAGATTATTTACTTTGTAACAATTGAGAATGGATCCTCAATTTGCGTGACAATTATGAGAACGAGAAACTATGAAAATAGGAAGGGGCCTAGTGACTCCAAGTTATATACTAAATGTATGACACATAAATACTTCTAAAGCCTTGGTGAATCATCCACGAGGTTAGAGTCTGATCTAGCAACTTGATTTATCAGGTCACTTAAGGTATGGAAACCAAGTGGGGTTAAAACGTGAGATGCACAAGTGCTAAATTATGGTGTTCATTATATATAACAAGAACAATCAGTCACACTGTCAGAACAAGCCTTCCAGGTGATCAAATTCTAATTCCTAGGTGAGTTCTGGAGCCTGATGGCACAGTGGTTAAGCATTCGGCTGCTAACCAAAAGGTCAGCTGTTCTAATCCACCAGCTGCTCCTTGGAAACCCTATGGGGCAGTCCTGTTGTACCCTATAAGGTCATTATGAATTGGAATTGACTCAATGGCAATGAGTTTTAGGTGAGTTCTAGGAGTCCTTGGGTCATGCAAATAGTTAGGGGCTGGACTACTGACTGAAAAATTGGTTCAAGCCCACCCAGAGGTGTCTCAGAAGACAGATCTGGAGATCTGCTTCCAAAAGGTCACAGCCTTGAAAACCTTATGAAGCAGTTCTGCTCTTCACACATGGGGTCACCATGAGTAGGAATCGACTTGGCTTCAATGAATAGAATTTCATTATAAACCCTAATACTATATCCTTCAAAATAATTGGTTCTGTTTTCTAGAATCTGGATACTTCCTTTCTTGGTTTTGGATCAACTGTGGCATTTTACCTTCTAATGCTTTTACTCTCTTACTGAACAATAGAACTACTTAAACTATATAAATGCATACACAAAATTTGTGTTAACAATAAAATCTGCCATCACTGATTGCTTCTCATTTAATCCTTGCAGTATTATGTATTCTTAGTTGAGGCAAGTGAGATTAAGTAATTTATCCTAGGACACTAAGCTAGTAAATAAAAACACTAAGATTTGAACTTGTCTGCAAACTTAACCATCATTCCACTATATCTTAATGTTGATTCTACCCTACTTGTGTCCATTTATACACAGACTCTAGTCCCTTTCATTGGGATTTAGTTTTTCCAGAACATGTACATCTCTTAGAACATGTCATCTAAAATCAACATCTCTCAATTTCTGTTAATTTTTACCCTCTTCTGTTATAAATAATTACATTGTTTATACTCTGTCCCCATTTTCAAGAGGCCCAATAAACAAGAACGAAAGAAATGCTTTCAGATTCTATTAAATTCTCTTACTTCATTGTGCTTTCTAATTTCCTAAAACCCAGATATTCTGGACTATAGAGAGAAATTTTATTAAGATAATTTTTTTCAAGAGTCTTTTACTGCTTTAACAGAGGAAAATCTGATTTCTTTGTATCACGATGAACTACCCCTAAGATTAATGCTTCTATATTATTCAATACACCAGGCTTCTTAATGAACTTAGCAATTAAAATTAGAAACAAAAATCAGAAAACAAGAATATTTTATAGGTCTACAAAAAAAAAAAAAAGGTCTACAGACTTCTTAAATTAAGCTGTATAAACCAACAAGAAATGGAACCTTTAGTGAAGCCAACATTGTAATCTTGACAGATACATCCTGCCATCTCTCTGCAGCAAAGCCCCCCAAAACTAAGTAAAATAGATACAGATGTCAGTCCTGGAACCCTAAACATCAAATGAAGGGATAAAAAAATAGATCAAACGCAGATTGGAAGAACAAACTGAGGAAAAACAGAGAATGAGGAGGGATACAGAGTGGACGTCCCCTGCCAACTAAGGCAATGCAGCATTCAGTGACCCCAGATAGGTATAGGAAGGCAACTTCACAGAGCCCCCAATTGGAGGCAGAAAACCTGGTAACCAAAAAACACTCTTTTCTAGCCCCCAACCTTCTGCCCTGAAGGCCAGCTCTACCCTCCCAATGTGCCACGCCAAGCCACCTGGGCTAGAGAGCTACCACTGTGCCACCAGCCCTGGTCCACCCTGCCCCCATATGCTGGCTCCTGATGTGTCACCACAGCTGGAGCATCCCCAGCTCAGGCCTGCCAACTCACCAGGCCCAAGCAGCTATTCACTGCCCGCCACTTGACCAGCTGCTGAATGGAGGGAAGCAAGGCACACAACTCCCTGCCCAACACCCTGCGTATCTGGCGAGGGCTGTGAATGCTCCCGTACCACTGGACCAGCATCAGGGGGTAGACAGCATCTGCTCAGTCTTCCATCAGCAGCCTCGCCAAACCAGCGTACAGCGAAGTGACTCACCCTGCCTGCTACTGCCCTGCCGACCTGACAAGGTGGTGGGAGCTATTGTGCCCAGAGACAAGCAACCAGCAAAGCATGTCTGGCCCACCCACCCTGACATATCAAAACAAAACAAAGAAGCAGTACAAAACAAAGAAACATATTGTCAATAAATAAAGAAAATAATGTCTCAGAGACAGCAGACAATATCAAAACATATAAAAAATAAAAAGCAGGACAAGGTGGCTCCAGAGAGTGATCAAAATAAAGAGCCAGATGACCTTCTGGTAGTAGAAAAGGTAGTGAAACTACCTGATACAAAATTCAAACGACTAATATTTAGGGATCTCCAAGAGATTAGGAAAAAGACCAAGGAAAACACAGACAAAACCAAGAAAAATAGACAAAATCATGGGAAACACAAAGTGATAGAAGAATTCAAGAAAAGAATGCAAAAACGAAATATCAAAATAAAAAATTAGAAATCGTAGAAAACAGCAACTAGAAGTTCAAAGGATAAGCAACCAAATTTTAGAAATGTACAACTCAATAGACGTTTTAGGAGCAAATTTGAAACAATGAAAAACAGAAACAGTTAGATTGAAGACAAATCCATGGATGCCACTTTATTTGAGGGAAAACCAGAGGAAAGAAGTGAAGAAAAACTAAGAATTATGTGGGACACAATGAAGAGCAAAAATTTGTATGTGGTCCAAACTCCATAATAGGGGGAGAAAATGGAAAATACAGAGAAGGTCGTTGAGGTTTTCCTGGCAGAAAACTTCCCAAATATCATGAAAGATGAAAAGCTAGCTATCCAAGAAGCTCAATGAACCCCATAAAGGATAGATTCCAAAAGAAAGTCACCAAGACGTATTATAATCACACTTGCCAAAACCAAAGACGAAGAAAAAATTCTGAAAGCAACTTCAGAAAACATGAAAAGTCACTTGCAAAAGGGAAACAATAAGATTAATCTCTTATTACTTAGCAGAAACTGTGCAGGCCAGAATGCAATGGGATGGCATATATAAAATGTTGAAAGAAAAAAACTGCCAACCAAGAGTAATATAACCTACAATACTCTCTCTCAAATATGATGGTGAAATTAGGACATTTCCAGATAAACACAGAAATTAACGAAATTTGTAAAAACCAAACCAAGCTTACAAGAATATTAAAGAGAGTCCTTTGGTTAGAGAGCCAGTAACATCAGACAACAATTGGAGTCTAGGACTCAGGACAGCATTAGCCAGCTACCAATTTAGGTAAAGAACTTTCAGTAATAAAACAAAGCTGAAAAACTTAAAACAGGGAAACAGAGGCATCAATCCGTAAATAACAGCAAATTCAAAACAATAAAAGGGGGAATAAAACATGTAGGTGTAGAACTTTCAAAAGGAGAGGAAGTCAGAGCAATATCAAGTAATAAAAGACTGGTTCAAACTTAGGAAGATAAGGGTAAATTTCAAGGTAACCTCAAAGAAAATTTATAAACCTACTTATCAGAATAAAAAAAGAAGAAAGCATAAAGTCTCAGTGAACACGAAAGTCATAATAAAGGAAAAACAGAAAAGAAAATCCACAAACAAAAGGAACTCAGCACAGGAAAACAAGAGAAACAAAGAAAATGTCAGCACCATGAAAAAAAAGGTACAACAATAGGACAGCAATAAGTTCATACCTGTTGATAATCACACTGAATGTAAATGGCTTAAATGCACCTGTAGAGACATACTGACAGAATGGATAAAAAAGCATAACCCACCAATATGGTATCTACAAGACACACCTTAGACACCTTTGACACAGAGACATAAATATGTTAATAATCAAAAGGTGGAAAAAATATATCGAGCAAACAGTAACCAAAAAAGGACAGGAGTGGCAATGCTAATTTCAGATAGACTGTAGGCTTTTATTGAAATCAACAATTTTAGAGTATGCTAATATTTTGTGTTTTTGTTTTTTTCTTCTTTTCAGTCTGTTCCCAGTATTCTAGAGGAGTTTTTGCCATTTTTGGACTCTATGATAAGAGGTCTGTACATACCTTGACGTCGTTCTGCAGCGCCTTACACATCTCCCTCATTACACCAAGTTTCCCTACTGAGGGAGAGAGCCAGTTTGTGCTGCAGTTAAGACCTTCTTTAAGAGGAGCACTGTTGAGTCTGCTGGATCATTACGAATGGAACTGTTTTGTCTTCCTGTATGACACAGATAGGGGTAAGTCCCAATTTCGCATCTACATCATTAAACTCTGATTTTCAACCTAAATTGCTATGATTTAGCAAAATGTTTTGATTCCTAATATGACTAAAATTAGAAAATATTCAGTGTGCATTATCAGTGTTTTTGTCTTGACCCTGGGGGAAATTTCCTAATGAAGCAAGCTTCACATTCATAAGGTTGCTCTTGAGCAAAACATGCTCTATAACTTTGGTGAAATTAAGATAGCTTATTTTAGGACTATCAGTGATAATATCCCAGTTGCAATTACAAAATAAATAAGTGCTTTACCTCATATGCAAATGATTTAATATTTTGGAACATCTTAAAATATTAACAGGTTGATCCATAATGATGAGTTTGAAACATAAAACTTTAAATGAGTGATTGAAGTGTTAGGGCAGAGACAATAGAGATTTGGTGGTAAGAGTTTTGCTTTCTGGCAGAATTTTACTTTATTTATCAGGCTCTAAAGATTAATAAGTCATCCCGCGTGTTCTATATTGGAGAGTATTGAAAATCTACACATTTTTTTACAGAGTTTGCTATAGATTTGGTTTTTCATTTTGAGACACAATTTAAAATATTCCCGTGTATTTTTTTTTCCAACTCTATTTTTATTTAGTGACTAGAATTATAGCAATATACTATATTTCAGAATGAGCATTCAAGAATCACCTATGGGATTCTGTCCTCAGTCCTTTTTCTTAATGTGTCAAAGTTATGAGAAGACAGGATGTTAAAATAAAGTTTGAAACAGGTAACATTTTAAGAACAACCTTGAATAGAATTCTACATGAAATTAATAAGGATGATAAATATCCTCTTCTCCCTCATAAAAACCAATAAACAAAGTAAGTCATTTGAAGATATAATCCACCCTCACAAATCCAAAACATAGTTTCGTGTACTCATACTGTTATCATTAAAATACAGACATTTAATTAGATGGAAACAGTATGTAATATAAGACAACTTAACACCAATAATGGTCCTAGAAGGTCATTTATATTGGCATTCTTGGTAAATTATACTTTCAGAAACAAGCTCAGCAAATTTATGATCATCAACATACATTCTACATGGTTGCAGCATACTCTAATTCTTACTTGGAAATATGAGAACCTACCATTTGATCATTTTACATTAATAATTCAAAGCATTCTAGGAAACACACTGCAATGAGAGAAATCATCACTATGTTTATTTCTAAGTGTTGGATAAATCCTTAAGCAAGAGGACACTGAACATTGAATCATAATGTCAAGAAATATATACTGGGGTGTGTGTGAGATGATTCTCCCTGTGGTTCATTATGACATAGTTCAGGTCTCCACTTCAGGCAGAAAAAAGACAAGCATCTTTTATCACATCTTGGTCTCACAGAAATACCAGTTGTACCTATGTCTCACTTTTCCTCTCCCTCATCCATCTAAACAATGCCTCTCAAGAAGAGGCTTGTAGGCATTCGTGCATCACCCTCCCCACTAAAGACGGAAAAAAAAACGGTGCTTTGCTTTTGCACCACATTGTACTTTCTAGGGCCCTTATTCCTGTATGGCAAGTCAGATGCTCCAACCTTGAGCCATCCCTCACTACTTCTCGCCATGGGATCTTTCTACTACTATAAGCAGGCATACTTGGTTATTTGCAGACTTCTTCTGCAGGTTGGAGCCCTTGTGGCTCAGTGGTTTAGAGCTCAGCTGCTAACCAAAAGGTCAGCGGTTTGAATCCACTGGCCACTCCTTGGAAACCCTATGGGGCAGTTCTACACTGTCCTGTAGGGTCACTATGAGTTGGAATCGACTGGACAGCAATGGGTTTTTGGTTTGGGTTTTCTCCAGTTTAGCTTTCTGACTACAAAGGCTTAACCCCACATGGTACAAGCACTGTGTCTTCCAGTATTAGATCTTGTAACCTTTGACCACTTTGTTGGCTTGCAGCACAAGCCTACATTTTCTTGTAGACATCATATACTTGAACTGCTCTGCTTATAACCAACTGATGCAATTCACTCTCTCGGAATTTCTATCCTAGTTTCTCTTCAGTAGCTGCTCAGACAGACTAGCTAGTCCTTTGTATTGTTTTCCATTGTAGTAAGCATACTGAGCTTCAAATTGACACCTTTATTGCATGAATAAAAAACATGCCAGGAAAATGGCCATTTCTTGATGTACAGATGGCCTGCCCTCCCTGCCATGATACCGTCATGTTTCCCAATACCCTGGGTCTTAATCAGGAACTCATAAAGAATGAGAATAATTTTTTCTCACTATGAAATTATTGTAATTATTTTATAAGGTTAGGATCACAAGCCCAATTTATTTACTCATAGATACTGTGTTTATAATTAGGGATTGCTCTTACCAACCAAGAGCCTCAGTTATAAACACGTGATTAACTTTCTATCATAAACAGAGTTGACTGAGAGTAACTCACACTTTCACATCATAAAGGAAAAAAGAATACTTTATTTAAATAATTGCACATAGCAACATTAAAATCAAATGTTTTAAATGGTACACAAAAAACAAGTGTAAAGAAATAAGATAGTATATTTGGCCCTTTTTCTGAACGGCTTTTACCATGAACTGCTTATCTAGACATTTTTCCCAATATAAGTAACTGCCTTAATATGTCCTTGATTTTCTTTACAAATTTGAGTGGAACATGACTTTCTGATGCATCATAAATCTTTATTTTGGAATAAGACTGGTCCACTAGATCATTTCTGATATCTTAAAAGATCCTTATTCTGTCATAACTTAGTGTTTTTTTTTTAATTAAATGAGGATCAATTAAAGGAATGACAGTTTCCTCTGATATGAGACCTTCATTCTAGTCCCAATCTGCTGCTAACTATGAGCCTGCCTCTACTTTTGTCCATATCTGTTTAATAAAAAGAAAGAAGTTGAGCTTCATTGTCTTTAAAGTCCATTCAAATTATCTTTAAGATTTCTTTTTTGTTTTACAATTTAAATATTCTATTCTTTTTTTGTAAGCGGTGAATAGAAAAAGAAGTATATCAGGTGGCATAAATAATCTCTTCACCAGCAGATGAACCCTTGCTTCTGTTCATTTCACTCACTCTCAGGGAAGAAAGATAACCTTCTTTCTTTCAGTTTACCGCCTTAACTGTCAATAAATAATTATTGTTCAACTTGTCTGTATCAGACACTTGGATAGGTTTCAAGGATGTAATGATAAGCAAGACACTTCTGAAGATAAAGGTACTCACTTGCCATGACTTCACTAGAAAATCATACGCAACGCTGGGTTTGACAACAGAAACTGGACTTTGACACCTAGCTTAATGTTTATAAATTTTAACTTGGGTCACAACTATTTTCCAAAAAGATTATTGCCTTTGCCTTTTCTGGGATTATATATATATATATATATATATATATATATATATATATATATATATACACATATAAATAAAACATGGTTTAAATATAAACATTAATAAGATTTTGAATTGATAAATAAAGTAGCACTGTCCAGGACAACTTTCTGTGATGATGGAAATGTTCTATAATCTGAGTTGTCAAATGTGGTAGTCACTAGTCACCTGTGGATCTTTCAAGCCTCAGCTTAAAATGTGGCTTATGCAACTGAGGAACTGAATGTTTAATTTTGCTTAATTTCAATTAAAATAGCTACATGTTGTTAGTGGCTGCCATATTGGACAACACAGCATATCTAACCATTGAGCTCATATGAAATAACATATTTCACTTTGAATGAAATGTCCAAATCCCTTCTTGACTCCTATTTTACTGTGTAAGGGAAGTACTCAGTGAGCACCCTATGTATAACCCTCTTCTCATGCTTTATACATTGTATTCTATATACATTTACATGTCTTTGTTTTCTCAGAAGATTATAAGTGCTTCTCCAATAATTGTTATATCTCATTATATTTATACCTCTTGTGTCTAGCAGATTAACCTCTGATAGGCATGCTGTAAATAGGAAATGAATTAGTGAATTAATCAAGTGAAATCCTTGGCAACACGTATCAAATAATTTTAAGACTAATAACTAATCACATAATTCAATTTTTATTAATGGTGCCATACATTAATGGAACCAAAAAAAAAGTTAATAGAGCAACCAAAATGAAAAGCTCACCTGGAGGGATGTCAAATAAATTAAATGCAATTTTCTTACCATGAAAAATGTTAAGCAAGCTGAACGATAACACTCTTGATTTAAACCTAATTGAACTAAATGTTTAGAAAATTTTTGAAAATCAGTTTATCTGGTAAAATAAAACCCTAAATGTTTCAGATATAATTAATATGATGTCATTTTCCTTGAGCAAGAAAAAAAAAAAAAGTCGTATTATTTTAAACATGTATAAAGCAGTGATTATTTTCCCCTTTGAAGTAAAGCTTTTTCAAAGGAATATATTTTTTACCTGTGTCTATTACCTGGAATGCTAAGTGTTTATAATGTGTCTAGAAGCATTCCTAACACCACTGGTCACATGGTGAATTTATGAGTGAGGTAGAGAGGAAAAGACATAAACTTAACATTTTTCAAACTCTAAAGACCACTGTCAGTATTTTTCAAAACTGTTATGTGGGTCTCATAGGGTCGCTATGAGTCGGAATTGACCTGACAGCAGTGGGTTTGGTGTTTTGGGTTTGGTCATGTGAGTGGCAGTTTTGATCTTACGTCCAGAGTGAGAAACGCCTGACACTGAGCTTGTTTTACTTAATTATGGTTCTCCTTAACGCCCAAGGTTTTGCTTCCCAGGCTCATGGTGTTATTTCAGAGGCTGCTCAATACCTTGTATCCTCACCTTAATAAATAAATAGTGTAACATAAAAATGGTCCCTAGGACAGATACATTTGGTAAAGCATAGAGCAGAAAAATGTCCTTTAGTTTGAAAATAATCTATTTGGCTTCTTTTTAGGAGTTTGTTTTGTTTTGTTTTGTTTTGTTTGTTTTTTTAACAAAAAAATATACACATTGCATAACATTTTCAGAAACCTAGCTAAAAAAAAAAAAATTTTTTTTTTTAGGGAACAGTGTTGTGGATGACATATGTAGATGCTGCTCTTCCCTCCCATAGCCAGTGCGTGAGGTGATGAGGAGATGGAAAGAGTGTGTGTGTGTGTGTATATGTGTGTAGGAGAAGTCTTGTTATTTTATTTCTACTTTGTGGGTTTTATTATAGATGTCTTTTGTTTTTAAACTCCCTTAAATCTTTTCACTAAACTGCCTTAAACCCTTTTGCAGAATGTTGAAATCTAAATAACAGATAAAAAGTAAATTATTGAGGGTCATGTAACAACCTTAAATATCTCCTTTACTTCGCAGTCAGTAACTTTGTGTAAATCAGTCCAGAGATCCCTCTTCTTTTCCTGGTGCATTCTCTTCTCCTTCATTTTCTTCTTTTACTGACCTATTCTTTACTCTTTCCCTCTTGCTTCTCTTTACCTCAGAGCCTAGAGTAATAGGTGAATAGGCAAAATGATTTTGTGGCCCCGGGAACCCTCATCCTTCTCTCCTGCATTGCCAGTTAAAGTCTAAAGTCCCCTTAAAGTTTAATCTGTAAATAATATAGGGGGCTGAGAGAGCAGATAACTCTGAGGAATATAAAATATTAACTTCAGATCACATTGTTGTTATTAGCTCCTTCTTGGAAGTAACTTTTAGATAGGTGTGGAATGAGAAAGATTAGGGGTAATTGTCCTCTCCCTTAAAGTGGAACTGGAACTTCCCCGAGAAGAGCCTGATTCAGTATCTACATGCAGATTACAGGGCTATTCTTCTCCTAGTTCTCCCCATCCCCAAATCCTAATTACCACACATGCTAATACTCTGCAGACACCCATCTATCATTGATTGTGCCACTTAAAATGCCTCTGGCCCATTTTTCTCATTAAAAACAAAATTAGAAACACAATAACAAAACAGCGCTAATTGACATATAAATTGAGGAAAAGTAAGAATCTTTCATATTCTAACCCAACATTATTCAATATTCTTGTATTCTAACCTTTAGATTTTAAGTTGGTATTATCTTTAAAGCTTTGTAGTAATTAAACTCTGTTTTTAACTTATTCACTTATTTTCTAACCCAGAAAACAAAGTCTTGATGTCTAGACCCCTCATTTAGAATGAAGAAGAGTTCTCTTTTTGTAAACCTTGCATGAAAGACGCTCAGACAAGTATCTGTGTTTTTAGCGTGTGCATCCGGATATAGACGATTTTTAATAACTCAGCCAAATATATTTGCTTATTAACTTTTTTTTTTTTTTTTTTATATTTATGGCCGAGCTGACAAAGCCAAATACTTACTTGCTATCACTTGCCGAGTGTGAGGGTATCCATTCCACCAGGAGGAGTTTAGCACTTCACTGTATCTTTGAAGCAGGAATCACTGCTTTCCCACTGTAACCAGACCAGTGGGAGAGCAAAGAAAAATGCAGGTATAAAAATAATGATGGAGTTTCCTATGGAGATTCTCTCAGGTAACTGAGGGAGAAATAGTTAGTAATCAGAAACAGGCAAGGCAACCTTGGCTCCCTTCGTGGCATCTCCATTGGAGTTTCTACGATTCTTATTCCCTGCCCTCATTAACCCAGATTGCACAGGATGTTAAGTCTCACACTTTGGTTAGGAAGAGGAGCAGTAGACTGAAGAGTGAGCAGATGGGATAAAAGAGCATCAGTGTTTTCATAAGGAGGGCTGTGTGTCTGATCACCTTTTCCCTGATGACAGGAGGCAACTAGAGGTGTACACCTACCTGTCACCTGACATGCACTCAGGCTACATAGTCAGAGATTGGAGAGCAGATGCTGGAAGTCAAATCCTGAAGGAGAGCAGAAATCTAACATGGAGAATGAATCAGAATAGGACTGACAGAGAGATTGAGCAAAGAATAATGATATTAAGCTAAAACAAAGATAGTCAAAGAAAGAAGACAGCAGAGCAAGCAACAGCAAAGTAAGCAATGGGTCGACAGAACAAAGAAATTCTGGAAATGAAGTCCAGAAGCCTACAATTGCTTTCATGGTGCCAGGACCCTTTCAAAAGTTTTCAAAGGGTTGAAGAGCCCTGAAAGAGATGGCGAGGGAATTAACTATGTACCCTCCACAAACATCCACACTGGGTCAGTTGAGTACATAGATAGATAGCTGCTATCAAGTCACCTCCAACTCATGGTGACAGTATGTACAACAGAATCAAATGTTGCCAGGTTTTAGGTCGTTCTCATGATTGCCAGCTTATACAAGTCTATCATTGCCGCTATTGTGCCAAACCATCTCACTGAGAGTCTCCCTCACCCTCACTGACTTTCTACTTCACCAAACATGCTGTCCTCCTCCAGCAATTAATCCTTCCTGATGTCATATTCTGGAGACCCTGGTGGTGCAGTGGTTAAGAGCTATGGCTGCTAACCAAAAGATCAGCAGTTCACATCTACCAGGCGCTCTTTGGAAATCCTATGGGGCAGTTCTACTCTGTCCTATAGGGTTGCTATGAGTCAAAATCGACTCAACAATGGGTTTGAGTTTTTTGCATTTTGGATGTCATATTCAAAGCAAACAAGTCAGACAGTGTTTTGTTGTGATCCATCAGATTTTCGTTAATTAATTTTCAGAAGTAGATCACCACGCCTTTCTTCCGAGACTGTCTTAGTCTGGAAGCTCCACTGAAACCTGCTCACCATTGGTGATCCTGCTGATATTTGAAATTGCAGTGGCATAGCTTCCAGCATCACAGCAACACACAAGCCACCACAGTATAACAAACTGACAGACACGCATGGTTGACTGATAGACTACATACCTGACTGTTCCTTCTTTCCCATGTCCTTCCCAATAAGAGATAGGAGATGATGTGGACAAGACTTTTGGAAGCTCTGAACACTGGAAAGAAGATCATGCCCCACCCCACGGAAATAAAAATTGAAACAAAAAACGTAAAATAAGTTTATGATTCCGACTTTTCCCATGGTGACTATTTTGTGAAATATATGAAATATTAAATACATATAAAAAGTTTATGAAATACATATAAATAATTTCTGCTTTGATAGAGCTTTGAGCATAGGCTGAACCTGTCAATTGAGTTATTCAACATAGACAGAGAGAGGACCAATGAGAGAACATGTTCACAGAATCCTTAGATTGAAGGAATGTGGGTATAATTAGCAATTTTCTTATCTGAAAAGGACCAAGGTTCATAAGCTTTCTTGCCTGTTCCATTTTTCAGTGACACATAACTTTCTAAAGGAATAATTTTGCAAATATGACTTATGATTTCTTGACAATTTCTCCGTTAATGAATGTGGCCTACCTGAAGAGCTGGAGGAAAAATACCTTCCCTTTAGAGCTCTGATTGAAGATACTGCCTCAAGATAATTTACATTGCCTCAATGAATTTTCCTTCTGTTTTAAAAATGGAACAAATGTGTGTGTGATGGCAATGCACAATTAAATTTGAAATCCTTACAGTGCAAAACCTGTGCCAGAGTAAGGTTTATTCAACTGTTGTGCTTTATAATGTATTCACCAGCTTCTAGCACATATGCCACCAGGGCTATGGAAAGAAGTAGCTTCCTATCTGATGCAATGGAAAAGAATTCTCAGCTATAGGAATAGATAAATTCCTTACAGTCAAAGCTATGACAGCCCTGTCAATCTTTTGCATCTCCCAATAGAGATAGTTTAGCATTCCTTCAGTTGTACAGCCCAGATGTTGCCAGTGTTGGACAGTTACAAAGCACAGTTTTAAGCGCCGAAATTCAAATCCTAGCTTTACCACTTATGGCGTGTCTAAACTTGGATAAGTCCCTTAACATCAGTAACCAAACAAAACCAAACCCATTGCCATCAAGTCGATTCCGACTCATAGCGACCCTATAGGACAGAGTAGAACTGCCCCATAGGGTTTCCAAGGAGCAGCTGGTGGGTTTGAACTGCCAACCTTTTGTTATCAGTCAAACCCTTAACCATTTTACCACCAGGGCTCCTTTAACACCAGACCTCAGTTTTGTAACCTGAAAAATAGGATTAATAATTGAATCTATGACACGGTCACTATGAGTTACTATATGTAAAGTGCTTGTAAGTTCCTGGCATATTATTCTATTATCATTATCATCATTATTAATGTACTAATGACAATATTTTTGCTTAAACTTTGATATTTACTCTTAATTTTTAACATTGAATCAAAGGAGTTGTGTTAGTATCGTTCATTTATGAGATACAAAACTTTTTTGTGTGTGTGCTTTAGGTGAGAGTTTATAGCTCAAGTTAGTTTCTCATATAAAAATTTATACACACATTGTTATGTGACCCTAGTTGCTCTCCCCATAATGTGGCCAGCACACTCCTCCTTTCCACCCCAGATTTCCCACGTCCATTCATCCAGCTCCTGTCCCTTTCTGCCTTTTCATCTCGCCTCTGGACAGGAGCTACCCGTTTAGTCTCAAGTAGCTACTTGAACTAAGAAGCATACTCTTCATGAGTATCATTTTGTGTCTTATAGTCCAGTCTGATCTTTGTCTGAAGAGTTGGCTTCGGGAATGGTTTTAGTTCTGGGTTAACAGAGAATTAGGGGGTTATGTCTTCTGGGGTTCCTCCGATCTCAGTCAGACCATTAAGTCTGGTCTTTTTACTATAATTTGAGTTCTGCACCCCACTTTTCTCCTGCTCCATCAGGGACTCTCTGTTGCATTCCTTGACAAAATTTTTAATACATAGATTTTTTTAGTGTAAATATTCACGAGAAACAAATTGAAGCATATATTTGTGATTGCTTATTCTTCATTTGCTTCATAGATTTCCATTCCTCTGAGTGTTCCTAAATTGAAAATCTGCATTGGTGTACATATAAGCCATATATAGTCTATTAAGGAGTAACCAAGTTTTAAATGGCCAGAATGGCTATTGAACTAGAATGGCAAAATTTGAGGTTGAGTTATGTTCATAATGTATTATCCTTATTATGCATGAATGGATTGATTTTTCTAATATTTTCTTTTTGTTCTTAGAACTTTTTTCCTTATGTACCTGTAATTTTTATTTATTATAATAAACAGTTTTGTAGCAAGGTTATACTGACCATCTAGAATGTGTTATGGAATATTCTTTTTTCCATTTTCCAGGTATGTTGTGTAATGACTTAAGTACTTTTTCCTCAAAAGTTTGGTAGAATATGCCCTCATACATTTGGACATGAAGTCTATAAGAACTTTTTAACCATAGCTTCAAATTGTTTCATGATTCTGAATCATCTTCCATTTTCTTGTTTGTTTGTTTGTTTGTGTTATTCATCTTTGAGTGACATGCTTAAGATGCATAATATTCATTGGCATGTAGTATTTAATGCAGTCTTGTCAGAAAATGTGTTCTCTACGATACTAACTGTTGAAACTTTCTTCATTCCCCAATGCAAGTTCAATTTTAATAATACTTCAGATAGGCTTAAAAATATTTATTTTCTATCTTTTTAGTTTCTGCATTCTATACAATTATTGTGTGTTTTGCTCACGTCTTCTACATCTTTATTGATTTTTGTCTGCTTGACCTAATTGGGAAACCTTGGTGGTGTAGTGGTTCAGTGCTACAGCTGCTAACCAAGAGGTTGGTAATTCGAATCCGCCAGGCACTCCTTGGAAACTATGGAGCAGTTCCACTCTGTCCTGTAGGGTCACTATGAGTCGGAATCGACTCGACGGCAATGGGTTTGGTTTTTTTTGTTTGATCTAATTGAGAGAGGTATGTTGAAATATCCCACTTTGATCATAGATCAAATTTCTTACTGTAGGTCTACAAATTTTTGCTTTATATGTAATACATTTTAATACAAAATACTTGAGAATTTTTTAGTATTTTCCTGATAAATTGAACCTTATCATTCTCTTTAATGAATGCTTCTCTCCCTAATAATGCTTTTTGTGTGTGGTCTATTTTTTTCTGACATTTGGTTCATATTTGTGAAATGTATCTTTTTTCGTCTTTTTATTTTTAACTTTTCTGTATCCTTATATTTTAGGCATATATTTTTGACACAACAACTGTCATTATGTTCTGGGTACTTTACTATGTATGCTACATATTTAATTCTCCCCAAACTCTAAAGAGAATGATTCTCCCATTTTAGTCCTGAGGCAATAGAGGCTTAGAAGTTTAAATAATTTGTCCAAAGTCACATAGCAGTCAGTGACAGAGCTAGGACTAAACCGCTTCAAACAATCAACAAACTCTGGCTGTTAGCCACTGTACCAAGAAAAGTTTACATTACGGCATGTTCATTATTGCTTAATTAATGAGGGAGGATGACCTATACCAAAAGTCAGCAATTTTTCTCTGTTAAGGACAAGATAGTAGATATTTTATACTTTGCAGACCATGCTGTTTCTGTCACAACTACTCAACTCTGTTGTTTTAGCAGCAACACGGAACTGATGGGAACAGACCAGAGGATTTTAGTGTCTGAAGAAGGTAGTTGTAGCCATGTAAAAGATGACACCTTACTAGTGTCCAAAGGTTATTCTAATGATTTTATTCTGTTTTGATAGATGTCAGGTTAAGATCATAACAAAGAAGCTTCCTCTTCTAGACAGAAACAGGATGAACACCCATTTTTACAATAGTCTGTTACTTTAATTTGGAAGGTAGATGAAAGAATTTTGTGAGGGTTATTGTTCTCTGGGCCCTTTACATTTTTGCCTACCTATTTGTTAAGGAGCCCTGGTCATGCAACGGTTAAACGCTTAGCTGCTAACTGAAAGGTTGGTAGTTCAAACCCACCCAGCAGCTATGCGGGAGAAAAGACCTGACAATCTGCTCTCATAAATACTTCAGCCTGGGAAACCCTAAGGGGGCAGTTCTCCTCTGCCATATGGGGTCACTATGAGTCAGTATCGACTCCACGGTACCTCAACAACATGTTAGTCGCCGTCAAGTTTGCTGTGACCCATGGAGACTATCTGTAACAGAACTAAACTTTTCCTGGTCCTGTACCATCTTCATGATCATTGGTGTTTGAGTCCATTGTTGTAGCCACTGTGTCAGTTTATCTCACTGAGGGTTTCCTTCATTTTCCTTGACTTTCTACTTTACCAAAGATGTCTTTTTCTAGCAATTGTTCTTTTCTGATGATGTGTCCCAAGTAAGCAAGTTGAAGTATTACCATCCTTGCTTTTAAGGAGAATTCAGGTCGTATTTCTCCTGAGACTGATTCCAACATTGTTCTGGCAGTCTACAGTATATTCACCACTCTATTCCAAGACCATAATTCAAATGCATTAATTTGCTTACCTATTTACCCTGACAAAAAGAATTCCATACCACTGAATATTTTATGTAAGTACACATTTCTGTCTCTCTCTCTCACTTTATTGGGAACCATTTATTTCTGTCCATGTGAATTTTAGAAAATGACATGTAAGAGATACATTTCTATGAATTATGACTTAGGGAATATTTGAACTATGACTCAGATCTTAAAAGTTCTACTATTTATAAGTGTTTTAAAATACTCCAAATGCAAACAACTTTAAAGGCCAATTGAGAAACACAGTAGAGTCTGAAATTAACCCTGACATTTTGTCACTGATATGTGTTACAGAGATTATTTTTTTTCTATAGTTGCATATAAAACTTGATGAATTGTTAATTCCCACATACATGATTTAGCTGAAATGTCTGTTAATTGAAGCATTTCGGTTACTTCATTTTGTGAGGTTTACCGTATCTACATTACATGATCTTAGATTCCACTCAGTTATACCAAAAACCAAACCCATTGCCGTCTAGTTGATTCCAACTCATAGTGTCCCTATAGGACAAAGTGGAACTGCCCCATAGAGTTTTCAAGGGGTACCTGGTAAATTCGAACTGCCAACCTCTTGGTTAGCAAACATAGCTCTTAACCACTATGCAACCAGGGTTTCCACTCAGTTATATGGGAAATAAACATTTAGAACCATAGAGTCAACATGCATATTCAATCTTAAAAAATACCTTTCCAAAGGAAATTTATATTAAAAAGTGTTTTTTCCTCAAAAGTCTGCATCGATGTACATATGAACTATGTACAGTATATTGAAGAGTAAGCAGGCTTTGAATGGCCAAAATGGCTATTCAGCTGGAATAACAAAAGGTTGATGATAAGCTGTGTTCTTCCATATCAAGCATATGTTTCCCTCAAGTTATTATAGTCAAGGAAAGAGAGATACTTTTGAAAAGATGAACAGAAAAAAAAGTACAAAAAAGACAGGGAATTATTATTTCCTTAAGAAAATACAACCTCCGTAGTAGCACCTTGACTACAAATTATTTTATTTTCTAACAATATGAGAACAAGTTAGGCTTACCCTTACTAGATCCAAGAGACCAATGAAAGACACATAGTTGTCAGAACAAGGCCCATACTACCTACTGGGCCAGATGGTATGATAGCCAAGGAGTTCAGCAAACCCAAACGTACGTGACCAGTGGTACCATCAGCCATGGCTACGCAAGGCCCTCAAGAGGGAGAGAACCACTAAAGCAGTGTAACCTTGAAAAGTGGATTCAAAGAGCAGCCTACTTTAGCAAAGGTCATTATGTAGATAAACTCGGTACAGATTAACACAGGGTGCAGAGTGCAACAGACGATGGGGCAGTCAAGATCTTTCTTATCCAGCACACAGAAATACTCCTTTCAGCAGTATAAGGCTGTACACAGATATTTAAGTTAAAAAGACAAAGAATACTGTTATAAATAAGTAAATAACAGCATCTCTCTGCTCTGCTCTTACCCTAAGCTGTGTCTTCTCAACATAGCAGCCAGAGTAAATCTTCTAAAACTAAGATAAATCACATCCCTCCTCGAAGCTGTCCAATGCCTCCCTAGATTTTTCAGTGTAAAGCCAAAGTCCTCACAGTGGCATGCCAGGCCAACATGGCTTGCTCTTCCCCCTCTGGCATCATCTCCTACAACTTTGCCGTTATGTACTCTGCTGCAAACTCATAGAACTCTCTGCTGTCTTCGAACGTACCAGGAACATTTTATCCTCAGGGCCTTGGCACATACTTCCTGCTTGTTCTGCCTGGAATGCTCTTTCCACAGATAGAAGAAGGCCTCACTCTCTCTCTTCCTTCAAGTCTTTGCTTATTATCACATTCTCAGTGATATTAAAATTTCCTTTCTCCATCCTAATATTCCCCATCCTCCTCCCCTGCCTTGGCTTTCTCCATAGCACATATTTCCACCATATGTTTTACATCTTGCTTATTTAGCATAACCGCCATTACAACAGGATATTTTGTTGATTTATTCACTGCCGTATGGTGGTGCAGTGGTTAAGAGCTAGGCTGCTAACCAAAAGGTCAGCAGTTCGAATCTACCAGCTGCGCCTTAGAAACCCTATGGGGCAGTTCTACTCTGTCTGGTAGGGTTGCTATGAGTCAGAATCGACTTGACGGCAATGGGTAACAGAGCCATATTCACAGGGTCTGGAACTGTGCCTGGAACATAGAAGGTCAAATGAAATTTGACAAAACACAATAAAATAAATGGACAAGGCATAATAATGAAAGCAATAAAGGGTTGAGGCATGAGCAAGCACTTAACAGTTATCACAGAGGAGGGTGGTGTGGAGCTCCTGAGGCTCAGGAATGAATGACCAGGACGGCTGGGCATCCAGGACATATATGGAATTCATGGCACATCCGACATTCCTGTCACTTACTAAGTTGTTTATACTTGAAAAAGGAAAAAAATACATATTTTTAAAATTTTAGCACTTAATAGTTGGTCACTGTATAGATAATAAGTGGTGTATTATGTTCTTAAAAGTTTCCGAAAGAGAAAAAATAACTTTAAAATGGTTTGTTCTGAACCGATGAGGGTGAGCGCTAAGCGCAACATGTTTTGATGATCCTTTTGCATTGTTTGGGATAAATGAGATGCATATGCCACAAAAATGCAAATGGAAAAAAGAAAACTGTGAACAAAGAAACATGGCTTATCATAGATGATAGGAAAAAGTTGCTTTCAAGTAGTGCATGAGGTTCTTCAGGAATTTATAATCTAGTAATAATAGCAAACACTTATATAATGCTTACCACATCCAGGCATTTACTAAAATCTTTACATACATAAACTGCTTTAATATTCACGGCATTCTAATGAGGTAGGTGATATTATTATCTTCATTTTACAGATGAGAAAATTGAGGCCCACAGAGGTTAAGTGAATTGTCCAAGATTACACAGTGAGTAAGTTAACAGACCTAGGCTTCAAATCTGGGCATTCTGGTTCCAAATCTATTCCCTTAACCACTATGTTATGCTGCCAAAGAGGACCTCTGCCCTTCATTTTGTCAAAGAACAGAGTAGAGCAAACAGGTCCTGGGCGATTAATATATAGCAGTGTGCGGCACCATGCAATCCCAACGTTTCCTGAGAGGATCAAAAAAGAGAGCCAGCTACAGATCCAAATATTTCAGCTTTAGAAATTTATTTCAACATGGACATCTGAGTCCTGCAGCTGCTGTGGATGGTCTTTTGTGTGGTCACAGGTGTTGGCTGTGCTACTAGAGCACGTAATGGTAGATGACAAGGCAAGCATAGTGGGGATTGCCAGCCCCAGTAGGTAATGCCAACTTTAGTACTGAAAATCAAACATATGTATGAGCCAGTTTTCTTCTAAATACATTTTATTTGAAGAAAAAGAAAGTTGTCTTATGAAAAACATCCATGGATGGATAAAGGGCATTGGTATCACTAGTAGTAACATTAGCAGGCTTAAAAAAATAAGAAAATTTGCGTTAAAAACTAGAGATAATGGGGTGATGAACTCATCCCCTTACTCGAGGAATGACCACTCAAAAATCAAACAAATAGTAATCAGGATCTACATATTTCAATTTTAGGAAATTGAAGCGTTGCTTAGATTTTCACATAAAAATGTTCCGAAAAAAGAGAAGGGCTAAATCACACTTAGGGCCTTTAAAAAAGAAAAACACACACCTGGTGCTATATAGAAACAGATGCTTTGATGACCATTCTACATGATGCCTTGGTGAAAAGGGGCTAAAGTCTTCCTACTACGAGCTGAGCCATTCAATTAAATTAGACAAATATTTGTGGATGATCTGCTAGGTGTACCGCGCTAGTTAGATCTAAGGAAAAAACTATAGATTTAGATAAGAGAAAATAGTAATAGAACGTATAATAGAATAATTGTAATAGAACGTATAATAGAATTACTGCAATAGAACGTATAATAGAATAACTAGGTAGGAGAAGTACAAAGAATTTTTTGAGATTCAAAGGCAGAAGATGCCATATCAAAGTTAGGGTTAAGAAGGGCTCTATGTAGGAGGTAGAATTTGAGTTAGTGCCTGAAAAGCTAATATAGGCTTTCAGTTACAGGAGGGGGAAGACATTACAGGGAGAGGAAATTGAATGAGTAAAGGGGAAGAGATGGGAAGGTAAGGGTCAACAAGAATGGCAAGCTGTCCACGTTTTCTGGAATGTAGGCCATGTATGCCATATGAATTAAGGCTCAAAGTCGTGATTGGATGATAATTTAAAGGGCCTTGAATGTTGAGTGATATCTGTATATCAAATAACCTGATCAATTTCATAAATGACAATCTTCACACATAATTTCTTCTGTATTCTCTATAAAGTAAGTGCTTTATGACAGACAAATCGGAGGCCCTGGTTAAGTGGTTAAGAAGCTATGGCTGCTAACCAAAAGGGCGGCAGTTTGAATCCGCCAAGCACTCCTTGAAAATCCTGTGGGGTAGTTCTACCCTGTCCTGGAGGGTTGCTATGAGTCGGAATTGACTCAATGGCAACAGGTTTGGTTTTTTTGGTTATGACAAATCAGTGATAAAAGAGAATAAGGAAACCAGTGATGCAAATTGATATCTGTTATATGTGAAAAAAAGTTATAGAGTTACAGTTTTTAGCATGAAAATAGTTAAATGGTAATAGAATATGCAGAGTATGAGATATAAATACTCTTTCCGTCATTCATTATTTTAAGCAGCAATTATTGAGCTCTTGATATATTTCAGGCATTGTGCTAGAGTTGGAAGAATGCAGTATTTAAAAAAGAAAAACGTAGCAATCTGATAAGCATAGAGTCTAGTAATGAAATTGTCGGGCAAAGGCAAGAACTAAGTCTTGTTCTGAATACCCAGAGCTAGGGCAGTTACTGGCATACACTAGGTGTTTGGGTAGTATTACATGAAGTGAAATGGAAGATCTCTATGTAGAGAACCATAAACAAATCCATTGCTGTTGAGTCTGTTCCAACTCATAGCGACCCTACAGGACAGAGTAGAACTGCCTTGTAGAGTTTCCAAGAAGCTCCTGGTGGATTCAAACTGCTGACATTTTGGTTAGCAGCCATAGCACTTAACCACTATGCCACCAAGGTTTCCGTAGAGAACCATATACAGTGTATAACCATGCTCTGATAGTCATACAAGACCGTGCCTAGAGTTTTCACAAAGAGAAGGCAGATCATTTTACCTAGATTAATCAGGGGAGGCTTCATTAAGGATAACAGTTGAAATGAGTGGATCTTAAACACCGACTAAAAGGTTTCCTGAGAAAGTGGAGTGAGAAGGGTGTTTCTTAGAGAGAACAGCATGTGAAAGATTATGCTATGTTATGCAAATGTAAATAATTCAATAGGGCTCAAGAAGAGAGTGACAGAGGAGTTGAGGCAGGCGAGGTTGTTTGGAGAAATGAGAACAAATAACTTCAGATTGTGTATGCCTTACCTTAGAATTTGGATTCTGTGCTCTAGGTAAAGGGGTGCCAACAGTTATTTTAAAGTAGAGTGGTAACATGATAAAAGCTTATGCTTCAAAAATATAACACTAAAGAGTATGGCGGATGAACTGAAGGTGGGACGATTCTGGAGGCAAGAAAAAGCAACCAGGAAAGTCACAATGGGACACATAAACAGTGAAAATGAGCAAAGTAAAACCTATATACATAAATGCTAAGAAGGTGTCAAGTACATGAATCATCAGCGTAGGCCGGCTTTAGTCAAATTTTATCATTTGGAATTTAGAGCCAGATCTCGTTTTAAAGATTTTCTCCTATTTTAACTTAAAAGTAATGAAAACAATATATAGATCACTAGTAACTTTAACTTGTGGATTCCTGCATCTACTATGTGCTAAAGATTGCCAGTAAAAATATCAATATATAAATTTTCTCCTATAGGGTTGCCATGAGTCGGAGTTGACTCGACAGCAATGAGTTTACACCATAACATATTTTTCTTACTCTGGTATATTTACATGATACGTATATAGAATATGGATGATAAAATGTTCTAGTTTCCTATAGCTTTATAGAGTTTTTTGGTTTACACCATAACATATTTTTCTTACTCTGGTATATTTACATGATACGTATATAGAATATGGATGATAAAATGTTCTAGTTTCCTATAGCTTTATAGAGCATCTACCATTCTAATATAAAAAAAAATCGTTTAATCTGTTACAAGGCTTGCTTGCAACCTAATGTCAACTATTTAAAAATAGACTTTGGTCGTGGATGGATTTCCCTGACTTGATTCTTTAGCTCTTTAGAATTCTGAAATTTTATGAAGAAAAAATATCAATTCCTTCTTGAAAGTCTTTACTTACTATGTGAAATGTGTTGATCCATATCTTTCTCTTCGTTCGTCTAGATGTATTTGTATAAGTTCGGTAAGTTTAGCTGCTTGGGCAAAATTTCCTCCCCCCAAAAAATTTCCTCCCCTCCACAAAACACAAAAATTTATTTTAAGCATCTTAAAACATGGTTAAAAAAAAAAATCCTCCAACTTTACATTAGTTTAAAAATAAACTCAATCATCACTTTCTTCCTGTTTCCAGGTTGACAAGTAGTCCTGGAGAAAGGCATAAAATGGGGTCAGTTTATTCGATTACAAACTGGCTTAGGACTTCACTTCTGCTAGGAATGCTTCTCCTCATTCCTACTTAAAATCTTATTACTCTCCCCAAATCCCCTATTCCGAACATTTTTCCAGTTTTCACAAATATCAAACAGGGCTTTTTCTACTCCCCTAATTCACCATGGACTGCCAGAAAAATGAACAAATCTGTCTTGGAGGAAGTACAGCCAGAGTGCTTCTTAGAAGTGAGGGTGTGAGACTTCATCTTTCTTACTTTGGACATGTCATCAGGAGGGATCAAGCCCTGGAGAAAGACATCATGCTTGGTAAAGTAGAGGATCAGCAAAAAACAGGAAGACCCTATGAAATGGATTGACACAGTGGGTACAACAATAGGCTCAAACATAGCAACAATTATAGGGATGGCACGGGACTGGGCAACGTTTTGTTCTGTTATCCATAGAGTTGCTATGAGTCAGACCCAACTCAAGGGCACCTGATAAGAATGACAGTTCTCCATAAATCAGCCTACTTTTACTGAAATAATTCAATATGGACTCCCTCAATATCCCATCAACATCAAAACTCCAAGAGTATTCATCCATTTCCTCCCATGTTCTTTCTGCCTCCAAGAAACATCCCTTTCCTGCCTCTGAGGCCGACCCTCCAAATGATTTCTCTAGTACTCAAAGATGTTTCTTTTCAATCTCCACACACTTTCTTTGACGTTCAGTTTCTCCCCCTCCCCTATCTACACACACCAAAATCTCCCCAAACTCTAAATAATCACTTTTCCATAACTTATACTCTGCTGAGCTACTACGCTAAATCTCCCATCATCACCTTCAATGAAAGTGTAGTTTACAAAGCTTCCTTTATACCTCACTCTTCAATCCCTTGCAATTTGGGTTTTACCCACCCTGACTCTACAATATTTGACCTCTTCAAGTATTAACCTTCTACTGTCCAAATCCAAAGATGTCCCTTATTCCTCATACTCTTAAATGCTCTTTTCCAACATCCTTTCAAAATCTTCTATGTCATCTGACTTTATTTTGCACTTTTTTTTTATTATGATACCATGATTGTTTTCAATTCTGTACATTCTGTGTCTTATATTTCTGATCACAAGCACAAGTATTGTCCACATTCAGCCCTTAGTACTCAACTCTGCTTTCTTAGTATTCTCCCTGAGGCCAATGTTATTTTTGCTATTGCTCTAACAATAATTTTGATCTGAATGATTCCCAAGTGCCTATTAAGCAGCGTAATTTTAAAACGATTACTGCTTACTGCTCCCCTTAAAATATCTCTAATCCCTAATCATATTTTAGACATATTTGTTCTCAAAAGTGTCTATGACCACCAAGCCAACAGTGGGCTCTCTCAACTCTGCATCCACATGGTATCAGTTATTGTTCCAGGCAGAACAATGTGACCCCTTCTTGGAAACCATTCTGCCAGCCAGCACCAACACATACAAACACATACACTCGTATACACACACACACATACACACACAATCTTATACTTGAAAACAATGCACCAAATATTAAGGGTGCTTATTTCTGGAATTGATATTATAGGTAATTTAATTTTTTCTTTATCTTTTCTTTGTTTAACAACTTTTTCTTCAATGAACATGTATTGATTGTATTCTGTTGTTGTTGTTAGGTACTGTCGAGTCAATTCCTACTAATATCAACCCTATGTACAACAGAAGGAAACATTGCCCAGTCCTGTGCCATCCTCACTATCATAGTTAGGTTTGAGCCTATTGTGGCAGCCACTGTGTCAGTCCATCTCATTGAGGGTCTTCCTTTCTTTCACTGACCCTCTGCTTTACCAAGCATGATGTCCTTCTCCAAGGACAGGTCCCTCCTGATAACATGTCTAAAGTATGTGAGACAAAGTCTTGCCATCCTTGCCTCTTAGGAGCATTCTGGATGTATTGAATGTGTAATCAGAAAATAATAATGTTTTTAAAGAAAGCAAGGTGGTAGGTAATGTATCAAGTCAGTTCTGACTCATAGCAACCCTGTGTACAACAGAACAAAACACTGCCCAGTCCTGCACCATTCTCACAATCATTGTTACACTTGAGCTGGTTGTTGCAGCCACTGTGTTGATCCATCTCATTGAGGGCCTTCCTCTTTTTTGCAGACCCTCTATCTTATCAAGCTTGATGTCCTTCTCCAGGGACTGATCTCTCCTGATAACATGCCAAAAGTATGTGAGATGAAGTCTCACCATCCTTGCTTCTAAGGAGCATTCCACCTGTACTTTTTCCTAGACAGATTTGTTCATTCTTTTGGCAGTCCATGGTATATTCAGTATTCTTTGCCAACACCACAATTCAAAGGCATCAATTCTTCTTAGGTGTTCCTTAATCATTGTCCAGCTTTCACATGTGTATGAGGCAATTAAAAACACCATGGCTTGGGTCAGGCTCACCTTAGTCTTCTAGATGACATCTTTGTTTTTTAACACTTTAAAGAGGTAGGTCTTTTGTAGCAGATTTGCTCAATGCAATGCGTCTTTTGATTTCTTGACTGCTGCTTCCATGGGTGTTGACTATGGATCCAAGTAAAATGAAATCCTTGACAGCTTCAATCTTTTCTCCATTTATCATGATGTTGGTTACATTTAAAAATATATCCTCTCAGATTCTGGATTTTTTTAAGTGCCATTTAGTTATATAGTTCAATTGCTTGGAATATTTTATTTTTGTGGGCTAATTCATGAAATAACCTGATAATGGCAGGCAAATGACATTAGATATATCATTCCTGTCAGAGACAAAACATTCTACTTAATATTCCTGTGTCTTGACTTACATTCTCATATTTTGTCTAAATAAAAGCAATATTCATCTGATTAAAATAAGTGTTCATTTGTTTTAATAAGTGGCTATTTAAATTTGTTTTATAGTGCCCAAAATAACACATTACCCCCAAACAATTTTTATTATTATTATTTTACAATTTCTGACACCATCAAGATGAAGCCTAGGAGAAGGCCTGGGAAAGTTCAAGCTTCTTCAGCCCATTCCACATATAGAAGTGACAGCCATTTATCTCAGTCATTTTAATCATAGAAACAATGGATGAACAATACCAACCACATAAAAGAAGTTACTTTTTGAAACTGTTCAGTTGAAAGTAACAGAAAACAACTACAACTAGCAGAAATAGTGTTTCATAAACCCCAAGGTCAGGAATACAGTCTTCAGGAAAGGAAAGGTGCCAAGAACTGAAGAACCACCAGGGACCCTCTTGTGCATCTGCTTCATTCTTGTTTGCATGCAATCCAGCTCTCCCTGCATTTCGGTGATGGATCAAAGATAGTTATTCCACAGATACTGATTTATGAGATTAAATCAGACTGAACTAGGTTAGATCCAAAAAAAAAATGCAGTCGACCCAGAATTTTAACGAATTCTCTTAGTCCAAACACCCGAGACTAGACAAACTGGATTATAAATTCAGGGATTTAATTTTATGGATTGGATGGTTAGAAAAAGGGATCACTGTGTGTTATTTGCAAAGCCCCTCAAGAAATCTTTGACAGTTGCTTTTCCAGTTTTATTGAGTATAAATAAAACAGTAAGAACACTAAGGAAAAGTGGAGATATTTAAGAACACCAATCAAGCATAGGAAGATATTGTTAAAAATTCCATCAGTGTTAAATAGAATAGGTGTTGGCTCATGCTTCACTTATAAGATCATAGTAAGCATCTACAGAAGTAAAAAATGTCTTAACATTTATAATTCAATGGTACACATTTAAGGATTATGAAAAATAAGTTATTTCAATTTAATAGCAGTTATTTGAAAGCTGTAGAATGGCTTTCTTCAATGCGACATATCACATTGACTCAAGGAATTGCTGAAAAGGATAAGAGGAACCTAAACTACTAGGATAATGGATGTTATAGTTTAAATTTTGTCCCACCAAAATATGTGTCAACTCGGTTAGGCCATGATTCCCAGTATTGTGTTGTAGTCCTCCATTTCATGATTGATGAAATTTTCCTATGTGTTGTAGACCCTAATCTCTGCCTGTAGTTAATGAGGCAAGATTGGGTTATGTTAAAGAGGATTAGGGTGGGATGTAACACCCTTAATCAGGTTATATCCCTGATCCAATGTAGAGAGAGTTTCCCTGGGGTGTGGCCTGCATCACTTTTTATCTTACAAGAGGTAGAAGGAAAGGGTAGTGAGCAGAGAGTGGGGGACCTCATACCACCAAGGAGTCAGTGCCGGGAGCAGAGCGCATCCTTTGGACCTGAGGTTCCTGCACAGAGAAGCTCCTAGACCAAGGGAAGATTGATAAGGACCTTCGTCCAGAACCGACACAGAGAAAGCCTTAGAGCTGGCACTCTGAATTTGGACTTCTAGGCTTCCAAACTATGAGAGAATAAATTTCTCTTTGTTAAAGCCATCCACTTGTGGTATTTCTGTTACAGCAAACCAGATAATGAAGACAACAGAATTGCAAAGCCGTATAGATAGTTCTTAAAGAGATGAGTTACAACACACTGAGCCTCAGGTGTACCCTGACTGCCTGCTACAGTGGCCTCCTCATGTGCAGTCTTCATCAATACTTTTCCAGTCCTTCTAGTTCACATCTTTCTGCCACAGAGCAGCTGTTGTGTTTCAACTGCTCACCTTTCGCTTAGCAGGAGAGCGCTTAACCACTATGCCACAGGGCTCCTCCTTGCTTATATTACCTAACATTATTGAGTAATATTCACTCGGACACTTACCAAGAATAGGAAAAAATTTACTCCAAATTTACAGACTATCAATATAATTGACGTGTGATGCAAGCTGCAAGCTCTTTTGTTTGCAGAAGAAAGTAAAAGACTTGAATAATAGAAACATGAAATACTCAAGAGAACCAGGGTATCTTGATGTTACTTTAATTATAAACTCTATTTTATAGGTCAGTATCACCAATCGTGTATGTTTCTGTCAATAACATCTGCAGTCATGTAAATAAATTCACTAGTTTCCAGTATACTGTAAAAAAATTCACTCACAATTTAAAATCTACTTTTTTAGATGTAGCTCAGAGAGATATTTGAGTCTTCTTTCTCAAGTATTGGATACAAAGAAGGAAAAACTATATAAGTTTTCCAAATTGAAAAAAAAAAAATGTAAGTGTAGATATTAACTGAAGAAGAAAAGTAGTTTTTAGAAGTTGAAAGCCTCACTAGAAGTAATATTTTTCCTTAGTGTTCCCAAATTGATGTGAATTTGTATTTGAAGTCTTACGAAGGTAGAATAAAGGAAAAATAAGCAAAGCTATAATTCTGCAATACAAAATGATATACTTTATTCTGTAGGTGCCTTGGCACACTCAAAATACTAGCATCCCTTGCCTAACTGCCAAAAATTTCTTAATCATCATATTTTTACAGATTTGAACAGTTTATAGTGCCAGAAGAAAAACAGCAGAATACTGCTTTGTCATACTATTTTTTTAGTTGCCTCAGAGTTGGTTTCAACTCATGGCAGCCAACGTGCACTAGAACAAAAAGTTCCCCAGTCCTGCATCAACTTCATAATCATTGGTATGCTCGAGTCCGCTGTTGTGACCACTGTGTATTTTGAGTGACTTCCAACCTAGCCGGGGCTCATCTTCCAGCCCTATATTGGACAACATTCTGTTGTGGTCCAGAAATTTTTCATTGGCTAGCTTTTGGAAGTAGATCACCAGTTCTTTCTTCCTGGTCTGTTTTAGTCTGAAAGCTCCGCTGAAGCCTGTCCTCCATTGGTGACCCTGCTGGAATTGAAATACCAGGGGCATAGGTTCCAGCACCATGTTGTTGTTGTAAGGGATCATCTAGTCAGTTCTGACTCACAGCAACCCTACTCATAGCAGAACGAAACGTTGCTCTGCCCTATTGCTCATCCTTACAATAGTAGGTATGTTTAAGCCCATTGTTGCAGCCACTATGTCAATTCATCTCACTGACGGTCTTCCTTTTTTTCGCTGACCTACTGCTTTACCGAGCATGATGTCCTTCCCCAAGGATCAATCCCTCCTGATAACATATCCAATGTAAGCGAAACAAAGTACCATAGCAACATGCAAGTGACCACAGTACAACAAACTGACAGACAGGTGATGGAAAGCCTTATTAGATATCCCCTTATAATCAAGTAGTGCACAATTTCAGTGTCTATGTCAATGTGCTAATTTTTATTACCAATTACACTTGCATCAAACCATAAAGCAAAATTATAGTGCTCAGTCTTTAAAGAGCCTCACATTAGAATCCATGGTATCCTGGAACTCTGAAGACCTTCTCTGGAGTCTGTGATTTCTCAACTTTGAAAAACACTGGCCTAACCTAAAGACTGACTTTAATGGGAGAGAGGGGTGCAGATTTTTACACTACTGTAGGTATACCTTTGAGTTCTCTTCATATTATACCAAGGAACTGCCGACCTCTGCTCTATATAAGACCACCATGGCTGTTCACAAACAGGAAGGGCAATGCTAGATTATCATAGAAGGTCAAAGCTTCAGGTTCCCACACACCTGGTTCAGCTTCAGCACATACAGGATGGTTACTCAACTACCTAAACCCCAGGTAGGGCTGAGAATGAAGTACAATAATAGGTGTAAGTTTACATCAATATTCTACTTAATACCTGGCCCACAGTAGGTGCTTAATAAAGACTATGCATTCTTTACTCAAAGGGAAGCTGAAAATTGAGATCTGATACTAAATTCTATTCTTCTATATTATACCATTATAATTCTAAGCTGCCTGGGGGGAAAAGAAAAATCAGGAAAATAACTCAAGCAGAAATACCTTTTACCACATCTCATATCTTTTTCCAAGTAAATGGCAATTGTCAATGAAGAAAAGAAAATGTGCGTTTTAGCTTTACCTTTGCAGTGGACTAAAAGGCATTTTGAACTAATATGAACAATTTAATGTATGTAGTTCCTAAATGTTAGAGAAGTTTGAATCAAAATGTGGAGAACACAAAGTCACGTAATCTCTTCACTCCCAGAGTCACTTGCAGCCTTAGCACCACACAGCTGTCACACTGGGAATTATCCAATTGCACACAGATAGATCTCTTTCCATTCATTCGGATAATTCTGAATTCCTTTCAGAGGAAGCATAATGCCAGTGCAGAAGTATAAAGACTCAATAACAGCCATCCTAAGGAAGGATTCAACCAACTAGAACAGCTGCTCATCAGAAATGCCAAAAAAAAAAAAAAAAAGCTTCCTTTATCATCCATACGTTTCTTCCTGACATAGTGGAAATTTCAAATTATATTGAATATTTTTTATTCAGACATATTATTAAAACATTTTCGAATTGCACTCAAAAAATGCCAGACCTTGAAATGATAAAACAGCTGCTGGTGAGATATATATATATATATATATGTATATAGTCTTATTATGTATTCAAAGCTGTAAGATCAGAGAGAAGAGAATAATTTAAGCAAATGCACTAGCATCTAGCTGGCATTATTCAACCGCGTGAGGCTGCACTGAAACAGATTAATCACTTAAATGTTGATTTAAAGTAACAAAACTATTAGAGCATAGTGTACATTAGTGCCAGCCTGCCTGGATTTACATCCTCACTTGGCCTCGTACCTGTGTGACCTTGGGTTGCTGAACCTCTCTGTATTTCAGCCACACGTGTCAAATGCAGCCAATAATACTACCTTCCTCATATGGTTGTTTTGAAGGATTAATTGAGCCCATCTATGAAAAGTACTTAGAGCAGTGGCTGTGTAAGTTATAGTTGTCCTTGTTATTATTATTATTAGCCTGTCCCAGGGAGAAATTTATTCTTACATTGTTTTAGAAAATTAATTGCAGTACAATTTGGTGACCTTATAGCCAGATTGGAAACACTGGTGGCATAGTGGTTAAGTGCTAAGGCTGCTAACCAAAGGGCTGGCAGTTCGAATCCACCAGGCGCTCCTTGGAAAGTCTATGGGGCAGTTCTACTCTGTCCTATAGTGTCACTATGAGTCAGAATCAACTCGATGGCAATGGGTTTGGTTTGGTTTTTGGTGCTGTAAGAAAAGGACTTTTTAAAAAGAAAACATCTCTTTTGCAAAGCAAACATAATTTTACAAAAAGATCATTTGGAAGGAGGACAGCAGTGATTCTCAAATTTGAAATTCTGACTCAGCAGATATAAGGGTAACCAAAACCAAACCCACTGCTGTCGAATCAATTCTGACTCATAGCGACCCTACAGGACAGAGTAGGACTGCCCCATAGGGTTTCCAAGGAGTGCCTGGTGGATTTGAACTACTGACCTTTTTGCTTAGCAGCCATAGCACTTAACCACTATGCCACCAGGGTTTCTGGATATAAGGTGGGACCCAGGAATTTGCAGTTTCATACTGTAAAATATTGGGGTTGAGATAATCTAAAACATCAACTAGTCTCTCTGAATCTCAATTTCTTTATTTGCAAAATTCAAAATTTACTCATCTAGGGTGAGAAATTAATGAAGTGCAATTCACCAACATATTTTGAAAATGTTTTGCACATCATGTAAAATATACGTGTATTGATTATTGCTGTTAGATTGGTCAGTTACATCAGTCTGAAAGGCAATAAATTTTGTTTGCAGTATCACATGGGGAATAAGCAAGAAATTACAAAAAGGACAGAATGAAGAAAATGCTAACTGAACAAGAACACTAGGTAATTAGGATTGATTTAATTGATTGCTATAAAGCAACAAAGGGTCTGAAATTGTTTCTTGGAAAGTCTTGACTATTCATTACCATCAGGCATTTCTAAACAGAGACTAGGTATGTGTTGATGTATTTTGCAATTTTAGCATTTTTTTAAATTAAAGTTCTTCCTGTAGGGATCTTAAAATATAAATCAAGTCTTGCTCATATCTTTAAGATTATATGACAGCAAAAATTGCCTGTTTCATATTTTACATCTGATAGCTAACCTCTTTTAGCTGCTATTGTCTGCTTTTTACCTCGGTAACTAAAATCAAATAATCAAAACAAAATGAAATGGTGAGGACTCTTGGTTTGATCTATATAAATTGTTAATGGTATCAATCAACTATGATAAAATATTCACAAATGAAATATCTGCTATTGACCAGCAATTTGTGACGATGTTCTGTGAAATATCCATGCCTCTGTTATGACTATTAAGATCAGATTTTGAGTTAAATTTATAACCGTGGATTATCTCAAGTCATGATGAAGCCAAGGAATAATTATTTCTTCTTAGGTTTATTCATTATAACAAATTTCAAAATCTAATTGTTTATGCAATGTAGATTTTATTCTTCAATATATTCTTCTCCTTATGTAACTATTTTAGATGAAAGATAACACACTAAATAGAATCCAAGACTGGAGTATAATAATTCATAAATGCATCATTTAACCAAAAATTATCATATGTTTATGTTATAGCATGTATCCTGCTAGATTCTGTAGCTTAAAAGATAAATAAGATACAGTTCATACTGTAGTCTTTCTCCTGATTCAGTGGGGGAAAATCTTGCACGCAGGCAAGGTCTTTTATTAAATGTGGCTTTTTTACTTTTTTGTAAGACAAGCTTAAAAGTAATGTTGCTATTACTCTGCAGGAAAGGCTCTGTTAGACTCTTCAATCTGCAAAACAGCGGTGTTAATTGAAACCCTAGCAGTTCCACTGTGAATTAGACTGTAAACATGCTATTATGGTGCATCTTGGACTTTTGGAAAGGAGACATGGACTCCTACTAGCAAAGAGAGAAATCTTCAGTGAGGAGGTAAACAGAAAGCCAGCAGAGCAACACCCACCCCCATGGAGATGGAGGCATTGTTCTCGGGCTCTCTGACCTTCTCCTCACTCTTCTCCTTAATGTACATTTTTAATTTTACACTGGTTTTCATTCCTGCCATTCTGGTGAAAGGAACAGAGAGACTCTAACCTGGTAGTTTAGGCCAAAGACAGAGCATTGAAAACTGATATCAGTTCAGTTCAGAACTGTTTAAAATCATTTTCTCTGTGCATCAAAAGTCTAAAGGCATTTGCTATTGTATGCTCATACTCAAAATAATTAATAAGAAATTATTATGTGAACCTTTATAATGTAAATTTGAGCTGGCATAGTGAATGAGCAATGGTGATTTGTTTTTCTCCAATCAATTAAAAGTACATAAAGAGCCACTGTGTAGGGCTGTGTTACACCCTCTGAAGTATACAGAAAACATGAGATATTGTCCCTGTAGTCACAGAGTTTAGACAAGTCTAAGACAAGGGAAACTTTCTGGAAACAATACAACACAGTCTATTAGAGACAAACAATTCTGAGCATTGAGCTGTTGTACATGTTCAGAGACAGGAGAAGTCATAAAGATTTGGAGAATCATACAGTGCTATCAATATTGCACAAGTTTAATATTAAAAAGTGTCAAGTGCAGTTTGTAGAATTAAAAAAAAAAAAGCGAATGCTGTCAGTGTCCCTAGTTCTGAATTTTTTTTTTGTTTGTTTTATTACCATTAGCACTGAAAACATAATATCTTTATTATATTCTACTCCTATTCAGGAAACCCTGGTGGCGTAGTGGTTAAGTGCTACGGCTGCTAACCAAAGGGTCAGCAGTTCAAATCTGCCAGGCACTCCTTGGAAACTCTATGGGGCAGTTCTACTCTGTCCTATA
Source organism: Loxodonta africana (assembly GCF_030014295.1). Lineage (NCBI taxonomy): Eukaryota > Metazoa > Chordata > Mammalia > Proboscidea > Elephantidae > Loxodonta > Loxodonta africana. The sequence goes on from NC_087348.1 coordinate 126,064,574, forward strand.
GGGTCGCTATGAGTTGGAATCAACTCGACTCCTATTCAGAGGACAGGAGTAGGTTGCATGCCCATTACAAAGAAGAGCTTCTCCCCCTAAATCAAAAGAAGAAAGGCACATGGAATTCACCCATATTTTATTACAACGCTAATACTAAACACTATTATTGACAATTAAGTAATGTTGAATAAAAATTTTAAATTGAAAGGGTACAGGCCCCCCCAATTTTCTTTTAGAAATTGCGATGTGCTATATCACAAAATAGAAGTTCCTGGTGGGTACAAATGGTTAAGTGCTCAACTACTAGCCAAAAAGTTGGCAGATTGAACCCACCCAGAGGCACCTCAGGAGACAGGCTTGGGGATCTGCTTCTGAAAGGTCACAGTGTTCAAAACCGTAAGGAGCTGCTCTACTCTGCACACACGAGGTGACCGTGAGTTGGAATTAACTCAATGGCAACAAACAACAACAACGTATTACAAAACGAGGCTCAGATATTCTAAACCAGCCTGCAAAACTCTATGTTTAATGGTTCTAAAGTCAAAAGAATTAACACATTCTGCAACAATATCATTATTATCTTCAATGAGCAGCTGCAAATAGCCTTGGGAATAAGTGATAGGAAAAGAAATTCTTTCCACCATTAGCCAGTATCTCCAGGACTGGTTGGATGAAGAACCAGAAATTAGGTACTGAAATAGCACTGCCTTAAAAACCTTGAAAAATGTTACAGTCCTGATAAAATGTACTCATATAAAGACTAGACAGTGACATGAGATGCTATTAAGAAAGTTGAATAATGAATGCTGGAATTCTCAGGCCAAAGGGAATTAGGACTAAAACGTCTACAACCACAGATGCTAGTTACACATTGCTAGCCACACACTCTGACAGGTAGATGGAAGTATTTAATCTAGAGGGCAGTGATGGTTTAGTGGTAGAATCTCGCTTTCCATACAGGAGACCTGTGTTAGATTCCCGGCCAGTGAACCTCAGCGCAGCCTCCACTTAACTGTCGCTGGATGCTTGAACAGGTTTCAACAGAGCTTCCAGACTCAGACAGACTAGGAAAAAAAGCCTGGCAATCTACTTCCAAAAAACCAACAACAAAAACCACATCGTGCATGGGATTACCATGAGATGAGGGCATCTCAACAGCAGCTAACAGCACCCTCGTTCTGAAGATGAAATCTGACCCAAAAGTAAAAAGAACATTTTTTTTTTTGAAGCAGAGAACATAAACTTTATGCCATTAACACTAGAGCTTATAAAAACTAAAAGGCGTAGAAAGCATGCAAGACAAATTAGGATGTTAATTCCTTGATATGATGAAGTCAAGTTCTAGAAAAATAGTAATATGCTTCTCGTCTGGTGAGTGGCCACTATAAAAGGCCACTAAAATAGAATCTTACCCGTTATTCAAGGTTTTGTTCTTAGATGGCTGACTTGACTACTCAAGCCTCCATTCATTTTTATCTTCTCTGAATGCATGTAATAGAACATGAAAAATCTAACACCAGTTGTAGTACTTTTACAAGCCAAGTAAAACGCATGTCAGAACAAATGTTCCAAGTTTTCAGGGACAGAAAATGTGTGTCTTCCTGCTCCTGCTTTGTCCTTGAAACCTAATCTGCCTCCGTGCTAGACCGGAAGGGTGGGTAGCTAGTACGTGCCCTGTGACTGTGAGTAGGTCCAATTCTCTCAGCTGTGCTTTGTTCAACCAGAAAATTACTAGCCAATCATGCCCCCAGCTCCTTACAACTCCAGAAATCCAAATTCTGTTATCTTATTTTTGTTGACATTACTTAAAAGAAAAACACTGTAGCTAATATTCTGACTTGTTGGAGTGAAATTTAAGCTTACATAAGAAGATTCTCTAAAAGAATGTCTTTAACTTCATTGTTGCTCAGGGTGACTTTAGCGATCAGAAGAAGCGGCGCGCACACACACACACACACACACACACACAAATTGCTAAGTGAAGTCATTGTGGTATTCTTAACAGTCCTAAATGTCAATTTGAAGAATAGGCTGCTTCTTCTGAAGCACTCCTATTTAAAACGGAGTGGACAGCAACATTGATGGATGATCAAGGCAGTCTAAGGCACACAAGCGGACTTTATGCTTCTGCAAGTGTGGAGGAAAATGCAGAATTATTTTTCTATCACTCTCACACAGCTATGAAATGGCATTAGCTATTCAGAATGCACAACTGCCTACTAAAATCTGAGAGAAGATAAGCCCTTCTTTTCTTCCACTTGTGTTGGTAAGAACCAAAGGCTGGGTGGGAACTTCTCCAGATTCCCTTATTCCATCACCTTTTTCACATCCTTTTACTATACAAACTGTCTTCTCTAGCTAACCTGTCAGAGAGACATCTGTTACCTTTATAGAAGCCAATGCGTATCGGTGTGTGTCACGCTTTAGTTTTTCAGTGCCAAAATTCTGGGACAAGTCTTTTCCCTAAGCTTTGTCTGGAAACGCTCTTTAGCTCCGCCAGTCACTGGTGGTGCACGTGTTGCCCACCCCTCAATTTCAGATACCAGAAGCAAGTGATCTACGAGCTTAGTTATCTTCTCCCATGCTGCTAAAATGACGTGCTACCTCTATAGTTCCCATGCCAGTTTTTAAACCACCCTGTCAAGTACAGAGAATTCATCACAAAATATGAAGCATCGCTAATATAAACTAAATGCCCTTGTGCACCATTCTTCCATTACTTTTTCACCTTTCTGTCTCAAACTGGGGAACTAAAAGGATTAGACATAGTGCAATAAATTGAAAATGTTGACAGCCCATAGATGCCTTAATACAGGTTTACAAGATATGGGTGAATTATCATCTTACTACTAACTCTTTAAATTTAACACTTTGATGTATCAAAAAAGTTTTTTGAGATCCAAAGTAGATGACGAGAATAGCTAGGAAGTGAAAATACAAGTTGAAATAGTGCATCTTTGCAGGTACAGCCATGTTTACTTCCATTTACTTTTTATATGGCTTGGTTGTTTGCTTGCTTTTCTGCCCAAGAGAATCTTGGCTGTCTATTACAAAACCCTCTTCAGAGAGACAACACTCCACTCCTATTTATCATCACACAGAATCTACAGCAACAGATCCAGTGTCCTCTCTGAGTGTTGCCTTCCCACTGGGGGGATGGTGAGCTCAGTGTTCCATCCCTGAAGGTGCTGAGGGAGCTTCCAGCCCAGATGGTCTTCTTCCTGACCATGTTTTTTAATTTTTTTTTCTCCTAATTTGGCTCATTAGATACAGATATATCAGAGGCAGTTTGGTCCGAGCCAACAACAACAATAATAATAATGAACTTGAATTTTGAATTATACCTCTGCTTTAAAGACCAAAGACAACCATCAAAGTAAAGATATTTCCTACAGTGGTAAAGAGTTTGTGATACATGTTTATATATGTAAATACTAACAGGTTCAAGCATAGTCTATTTTGTTGTTTATTCTCAAAAAGCAATGATTGTGCATTTAATACACACTGTTCTTCTATAGAGGATGTTGGAATTGTTTTTCTAATGTTTTTATGAGAAGTTAAAAATATTGTTGCTGTTGTTAGGTGCCATCAAGTCAGTTCCAACTCATAGCAACCACATGTACAACAGAACAAAACACTACCCAGTCCTGCGCCATCTCACAATCATTGTTACGTTTGAGCCCATTGTTGCAGCCACTGTGTCAATCCATCTCGTTGAGGACCTTCCTCTTTTCCTCTGATCCTCTACTTTACCAAGTATGATGTCCGTCTCCAGGTATTTGGTTCCTCCTATAATATGGCCAAAATAGATGAGACAAAGTCTCGCTGTCCTTGCTTCCAAGGGGCATTCTAGCTGTATTACTTCCATGACAAATTTGTTCCTTCTTTTAGCAGTTATTAGTATACTCAGTGTTCTTCACCAACACCATAATTCAAGCATGTCAATTCTTTTTCCGTCTTTCTTATTCATTGTCCAGCTTTTTTTTTAATGAGGGAATCGAAAATATCATGGCTTGGGTCAGGCTCACCTTAGTCCTCAAAGTGACATCTTTGCTTTTTTTTTGTTAACACTTTAGAGAGGGTCTTTTGCATCAGATTTGCCCAATGCAATATGTCATTTGATTTCCTGACTGCTGTTTCCACGGGCATTGGTCATGGATCCAAGTAAAATGAAATCCTTGACAACGTCAATCTTTTCTCTATTTGTCTTGATATTGCTTATCAGTCCGCTTGTGAGGATTTGTGTTTTCTTTATGTTGAGGTGTAATCCATACGGAAGGCTGTGGTCTTTGATCTTCATCATTAAGTGTTTCAAGTCCTCTTGGCTTTCAGCAAGCAAGGTTGTATCATCTGCATCTCACAGGTTGTTAATGAGTCATCCACCAATCCTGATGCCACATTCTTTTTCATATAGTCCAGCTTCTTAGATGATTTGCTCAGCATACAGGTTGAATAAGTATGATGAAAGGATACAACCCTGATGCACACGTTTCATGATTTTATAACATGCAGTATCCCCTTGCTCTGCTCAAATGACTGCCTCCTGGTCTGTGTACAGGTTCCACATGAGCACAATTAAGTGTTCTAGAATTCTCATTCTTGGCAATGTTATCCATAATTTGTCATGATCTCCGTAGTCAAATGCCTTTGCATAATCCATAAAACATGGGTAAACACCTTTCTGGTATTCTCTGCTTCCAGCCAAAATCCATCTGACGTCAGCAATGATATCCCTCATTTCACATTCACTTCTGAATTGGGCTTGAATTTCTGGCAGTTCTCTGTTGATGTACTGCTGCATCCACTTTTGAGTGATCTTCAGCAAAATTTTATTTGTGTGTGATATTAATGATATTGTTGGACAATTTCCACATTTTCGTTGGATTACCTTTCTTTGGAATGGGCGCAAATATGCATCTCTTCCAGTTGGTTGGCCAGGTGGCTGTCTTCTAGCTGTCTTCTGGCTGTCTTGGCATATGAGTGAGCACCTCCAGTGCTGCATCCCTTTGTTGAAACATCTTAATTGGTGTTCCATGAATTCCTGGAACTATGTTTTTCGCCAGTGCCTTCAGTGAAGCTTAAACTTCTTCCTTCAATATCATTGATTCTTGATCTCACGTTACCTCCTGAAATGGTTGGATGTTGACCAATTCTTTTTGGTACAGTGACCCCATGTATTCTTTCCGTCTTCTTTTGATGCTTTCTGTGTCATTCAGCATTTTGCCCATAGAATCCTTCAGAATTGCAACTGGAGGCTTGAATTTTTTCTTTGGTTCTTTCAGTTTGAGAAATTCTGAGTGGGTTCTTCCCTTTGGGTTTTCTAACTCCAGGTCTTTGCACATTTCGTTATAATATTTTGTTTTCTTTCTTCTGCTGTCCTTTGAAATCTTCTGTTTAGCACTTTTATCATTTCTTCCCTTTGCTTTAGCTACTCTATGTTCAAGAACAAGTTTTAGAGTCTCTTCTGACATCCATTTTGGGTCTTTTCTTTCTTTCCTGTCTTTTTAATGATCTCGTGCTTTCTTCATATATGATGTCCTTGATGTCTTCCCACAACTCGTCTGGTCTTTGGTCATTAGTGTTCAGTGAGTCAAATCTATTCTTGAGATGGCCTCCAAATTCTGGTGGGGTATACTCAAGGTTGTATTTTGGGTCTCGTGGACTTGTTTTAATTTTCTTCAGCTTGAACTTGAACTTGCATATGAGCAGTTGATGGTCTATTCTGCAGTCAGCCCCTGGCCTTGTTCTGACTGATGACATTGAGCTTTTCCATTGTTCTTTTTACAGATGTAGTTAATTTGAGTCCTGTGTTTTCCATTTTGGTAAATCCACATGTATAGTCACTGTTTAAGTTGTTGAAAAAAGATATTTGCAATGAATAAGTCACTGGTCTTGCAAAACTCTATCAAGTAGTCTCTGGTGTCATTTCTAGCACCAAGGCTATATTTTTCAACTACCAATCCTTCCTCTTCATTTCCAACTTCTACATTCCAATCACCAGTAATTATCAATGCATTCTAGTTGCATGTTCGATCAATTTCAAACTGCAGAAGTTGTTAAAAATCTTCAGTTTCCTCTTCTTTGGCATTAGTGATTGGTGTGTAAATTTGAATAATAATCATATTAACTGGTCTTCCTTGTAGATGTATGGATATTATCCTATCACGGACAGCATTGTACTTCAGGATAGATCTTGAAATGTTCTTTCCTCTTCAATTTGTCATTTTTGGCATAGTAGACAATATGATTGTCTGATTCAAAATGGCCAATACCAATCTATTTCAGCTCCCTAATGCCTAGGATATATATCTTTATGCATTCCATTTCGTTTTTGATGACTTCCAGTTTTCCTAGATTCATACTTTGTGCATTCCACATTTCCATTATTGCTGGATATTTGCAGCTGTTTCTTCTCATTTTGAGTCGTGCTACATCAGCAGATGAAGGTCCCGAAAGCTTGACTCCATCCACGCCATTAAGGTTGACTCTACTCTGAGGAGACAGCTCTTCCTCTGTCATATTTTGAGTGTCTTGCAACCTGAGGGACTCATCTTCCGGACTATATCAGACAATGTTCCGCTGCTATTTATAAGGTGTTCACTGGCCAGTTTTTTCAGAAATAGGCTTCCAGGTCCTTCTTCCTAGTCTGTCTTAGTCTGGAAGCTCTGGCGAAACCTGTCCACCATGGGTGACCCTGCTGGTATTTGAAATACCAGTGACAAAGCTTCTATTATCACAGTACACACAAATCACCACAGTACAACACACTGACAGATGCATAAAAGTGTTAGAGACTCAGTATACTCTTAGTGCTGCCATCTTCATTGTAAAGGTAAACTGCCCAGATTTCATTCCTGATTTCTTATCAGTTGTTTTTCTTCACCACTTTCTAAATGTGCCACAGATGCCAACTTCTAGCCCTGTCCAATCTCTCCAAACACCTAAAATAAAAATCTGCACACAAATGTGTTCCTGGTAATATTAGCCACTCAGTGGTTCTCTCAACTGTTTAAAATCAATCACCTGACTCAACTTATAGAGAATCTGTCATCATAGAGAATATAGGGAAAAAAATACAATACATTCAGCTGTCACAAGAAACTGTAAATGAATTTTGCTCTCAGTTGAATATCCATTTGAAATGAACATCAGAATTTAATACCTAAATGAATTATTTGGGCAGTGTATCACAGTTTGAAAACATTGAATCTTAGTAAAGGATTTGTCCTAGAATGACCAGTAGCAAATATAGAAGGCTGAAAAAAGAGATTCTTTGGCAATTCAATGTAAGAAAGTAGAGTCACATGGAATTGATCTAATGTTGGCTAAAATGAGAATAGAAGCAGCACCATTACTTCCCTCTAGATAGTTGAATGCTTTCAGATATTATTTGTAAATGTCACATGTTTAAAATTTAAAGACTATCAAAGATAAAAACTCTACTTGGTTCTTTTCATATGAAAAGCGGAAATAAAATAATACTGAGTTTCATGTGACTATTAAGTTTGTAGGATAAAAGCCAACACCAGGTGGTGGAATATGAAAAAGTGGGTTATCATGGATCAAAAGAGATAAACCAACATAAAAAGCTAGAACTGAAATTATTTTAAAATAGTTTAAATGTCTGCAAACATAAAAAGTAATTTGCAAGGTTGCCATCAAATATGCAGTGTATTTTGCCTGAGTATACCAGAAAATTTCTGTGAGAGGGAATGTTTTGCCATCAATAGTGAAAACAAAATCCTCTTACACTGCAATTAAAATTTTTTTGGCTATTAACACCATAAAAATTTCTTCTAGAGATTTTTTGTCAAAAATGCATTAGGTCCTTTTCATCCGGAAAATTAGCACAATTCTTAATCATAACTTTGATATGTGTTTAAGCTCCCCAACAAAATTTGCATGTATTATCTCTATATTGAACATATGAATTTCTTAAATTGACAATGAATAGTTTTAACTAACCTACACTTATTTCTTTAATTCTTCTAATAACTATCAATAAGAGAACAGGCACTTAATGACTATACATACCATTTTCTTGGGTGTATGGATTTCATTTTAATTTTTAAAATCATTAAATTGTTCATTAAAAAAAATGTGACTTACTGGGCTAAGACACTGGTTTCAAGTGGTGTACAGCCTGGATCAGGAGACAGACATGAAACAGATATTTAAAGCCCTACCAGGCACTTGCCCTGTCGATGCCAGTGTACCAACCAAAATTTGCTCAACATACAAAGACAGGCTACCCCTACTGTTTACTTAGAAACTGAATTACTGAGACTTTAAAAAATTTGTCTACAGTCATGTCAGATTCTCAAGGTTTATTTACCTCTAACCTATCTTTAAGGAAGCATGCACTTTGCTAACAGAAAAGCACATTCTCATACCAGCAGGCTAGTAAATCTCCTAATGCCACGAAAATCGCTTTGGTTCAGTTCAGGAAACGTTTGCAGAGAGCACTGTGCTAACTTTGAAGATGTAAATAAAACTGGGCTACTGGGTGCCCTAGGTTAGGCAAATCAGATGTGGGGTCCAGTAGGTCCCTTGAGTAGATACCTGAATCCTGTACCATCTCCCTCAACTTTGTGGAGACAGACAATAACAGAGAAATCACACCGACACTATTTTACCACTTTCCCATTTTTAAATAGAGGGAAAAGGTAAGACAGGCCAAGTATTAGGATCACCACATCTGGAGATGGTCTTTGCTGAGTCTGTCCCCTGCTCATTCAGGGAACTAGTCCCATAGGATTCCACAGTAGCAAGCTCAAAAAGTGTGTGCATATAAGGTGAATTTTAAAGAGGCTGAGAGCTTCAGAGTACCTCTCTTATCTTTAACCTATCTTAATAAAGCAAGAATGGACGTTCCAGATTTGAAAGGCTCCTGTGCTTCCAAATTTCCCACAGGAGGAATGCCTCATTCCTTCTGTGGGAAATTTAGAAGCAGTGCTTCAGAGGGTGAAGCAATGCCTCTGCTGCCTTTGCTGAGAACCTTGCAGCTTTAGTAGAGACAGAGGGTCTCATAGTTTAGTGGAAGGAAAGTGGGGACATGAGGACATAGGCAGATAACTTCCCTCCTGTCAATTGTCCAAAAGTAGAATTATGCCCCAAGTACTATAGGAACACACAAGAAGGATTCTTAACCAGAGTGGTGAAGCATAGTGGAAAGGAACAGAGAGAAATAAGTGATATCTCAATCTTGAAAAGTTACCACTTAACTGGAAGGCGTAGACACTGTAGGAAGAGAAGCCTGCATGAAGATGCAAAAATGTAGAAATTACAATTTTGTACAGCACCTGTAACATTGTCACCATTAAAAATCACAGACAATTCCATGTCACATTACAGTTGTTGTAGATATCTGAAAATATCATTTGTGCTCACCATTATTTTTAAATTATTTCTTATAGACATGCCACTAGGTTTCATAATTTAATGCCTTAATAAAGAAGCAAGTATACTATTGACATAGGGTCTCTGTGAGTCAGAATTGACTTGATGGCACACAACAACAACTACATATCATGAATTGACCTTTTAATACTTGAAAAATTTCATTTTGGTATAATTGGCTTCTTTTGTAATCCTAAGCAATTTGTCTTATGCATTTCAAAGCATTGTTCTGAGAAGGAAACTAGAGACCACCAGAATTCTAAAGAGGTTCATAATACCAAAAATTGTTAAGAACATCGGCACTACTGGGAGAAAATAATTAAACAAGTAATTATATTTCTATGATGTGGTATGTGTGCACCGATGAGGAAGAATAGGATGTTATCACTGCATATAGTGAGGGTAGATCTGGGTGGTCTTGTAAGAATTCTCAGAGAAATCACACCTTGATCCTCCCCCCCCGCCCCCGAAATACTAGTAGGAGAGTATGACAGGTTCAAGGAACTGAAAGAAGTTTGTTAGGAAAGAATCTAGAGTGTGAGTTTGGGGCAACATGAGAATGAGGCTGGAAAGATAAGCTTTAGCCAACTAAGATAAGACTCAAAAGAGTTTACACATTATTCTTAGGATAATGGGAAGCTATTGATGGGCGTTAAAAACTGAAAATAAGATATAACTCTGGAGAGGATAGATTTGGGGAGGGACAAGCATTAAGGTAGGGAGAGCAATAGGTGTGGTTGCAATACATAATCCAGGAAGATTGTGTGAGACCTGCATTGTCATTAGAAAGCTAAGAAATAAAGCAAATCAACATTGTTCTAATACATCAATTATAGTTATATATTCATACTCAGCTTTATCACTGTTATTGTTGTTATGATTAGCATAAGCTTTATAGCTGTTGCCTAATAATATTTACATTTTTTGGGGGGGGTGCTTAAGTAATTTAAAATGAGCCAGAAGAAATGAAATAAGAGCTTCAGCAAATGACATATGGCATTTTAAGGGAAAGTGCATGCAGAAAAGCCTGCCAGCCACAACTGACTGAGTGGGATCTATTTGTAATCGTCCTAAGCTTCCATTTTGGACAGTGACTTCTTGATTTTCTATACCATTTTAAAGGATATTTATATCAATTGTTTCTGTTTTAATTTTATTTCCAGCCAAAACTTCTCTTTCCTGTACTGCTTTGTTCCCCAGAATGTGACTCAATATTTTTATTGATTTCATCCAACTTATCTATTATCCTAAAATCAAATGTGGTACATTTGGCAAGGTTGTCCAAATTTTTGCTCTTTCTAGCATGTGTTCATTTATTTGGGTACTTTCTACTGATCGAATCTTAAGCCTTGTTTTCTTAAAAAATCTTGTTTTCTCTTTTTCCATACCCATTGAAGCATGATATAAATTTAATCTTTATTATACATTTGGCAGCAATGAGCAAGATCCGGAAACTGTGTGAGCTGGCCCCATAGAGCATCTAGCTTCCACTGTAGCTAGCCTCATAAATAGCAATGCTCATTGCAGTCATTGTATTTCCAACTTTGATAAATTTTGTGTCATAACTCCAGTTCCATTTTGTGTGAGGTGATTTCATCAGCATTCTAGTTCCTCAGTCACCTGTGAGGTATAAAAGAAGAGAGTAGGTAGCAGGTAGTTGTCTAAAGTATAAACTCATGGGAAACTAAGAAAATAATGAAGAAGGAAAATTATCTTTTTAATATAAAGTGACTCCTTAACTAAATCAAATAAAATCTATTTACCTCTGAAATTGTAAAAAAAAAAATTGTACCAAACTTAGAATGAACAATAAATACTTTCATAACTACTAATACTTTTTTAAAAAATAATTTATTTTATTTTTTGTTGTTGAGAATATATACAGCAGAACATACACCAGTTCAACAATTTCTACAAGTACAATTCAGCGACATTAATTACATTCTTCAAGTTGTGTAACCATTCTCATTGTCTTTTCCTGAATTGTTCCTTTACCATTAGCATAAACTCACTGCCCCTAACTTTCCTATCTAATCTTTCAAGTTGCTGTTGTCAATTTGATCCTGTTCTGTGTGGATTGAATTACATCCCCCCAAAATATGTGTTGTAAATCCTAACTTCTATGCCTGTGGTTATAATCCCATTTGGGAATTGGTTGTCTTTTTTATGTTAGTGTAGGGTGTATCTTAAATCAGCCTATTTTGAGATATAAAAGAAATTAAAAAAGGATTAGAGGTGGGTTCTAATACTTTTGTCTTATAAAGAGCTCATAGAGGTTTCTGTCATTAGCCTGTCTTTTCCTTACAATGTAAACTTTAATATGTTATTTTGGTAATGAGAAGAAAATAAATTCGGAGACTACAGAAGGCATTGCATTAGAAGCATAGATATATAAAAAATACTAAAGAGTTTGTTTTTAGATAAAGACTTAGGGCTCAAACAAACAAACCTCATGAACAATTCAAAGTTATAGGAGACAATAAGTGGTGTATGTGAACCTAAAAAGAAATCTAAGGATTTTGGTTTTACAATTATGAATAATCAAGGAGCCTGATTATACAGCAAGCTTTTGGGTCTATGATTACACTCTGGCTGTCAGTTTACCACTGCATAAAGTCTCGAGTCTTATGTATTTTTCTTGGAATACCACTAGACATATCAAAATTTATTTCCCAATTTCAATCCCTAATCCATTCTAGTCTGCCAGGTTTCCAGCTACTTTCCAATCCAACTCATGCTGTGAGCTGTCAAAAATAAAACAACTCAAGACACCATTAATAGATTGCTATGCAGATTTAATAGACAGTATGCAATTGGGCAGCACATCATTACCCAGTAAATGAGTGCTCTGATTAATCAGGATTTTTAAAGTGCTTATAAATAAGGAGCTGGAGATGGAAAACCAAAAGGGAAGAACACGCTTGGCATTTCTCAAGCTGAAAGAACTGAAGAAAAAATTCAAGCCTTGAGTTGCAATAGTGAAGGATTCTATGGGGAAAATATTAAACAACACAGGAAGCATCAAAAGAAGATGGAAGGAATACACAGAGTCATTATACCAAAAAGAAGTAGTCGATATTCAACCATTTCAAGAGGTGGCAAATGATCATGAACTGATGATACTGAAGGAAGAAGTCCAAGCTGCTCTGAAGACATTGGTGAAAAACAAGGCTCCAGGAATTGATGGACTATCTGTTGAAATATTTCAACAAACAGATGCAGCCCTGGAGGTTCTCACTCGTCTATGCCAAGAAATGTGGACAACAGCTTTCTGGCTAACCGACTGAAAGAGATCCATGTTTATGCCTATTCCCAAGAAAGGTGATCCAGCTGAGTGTGGAAATTATAGAGCAATATCATTAATATCACACGCAAGCAAAATTTTGCTGAAGATCATTCAAAAAACGTCTGCAGCAGTATATCGACAGGGAACTGCCAGAAATTCAAGCCGGTTTCAGAAGAGGATGTGGAACCAGGGGTATCATTGCTGATGTCAGATGGATCCTGGCTGAAAGCAGAGAATACCAGAAGGATGTTTACCTGTGTTTTATTGATTATGCAAAGACATTTGACTGTGTGGATCATAACAAATTATAGATAGCATTGCAAAGAATGGGAATTCCAGAATACTTAATTGTGCTCATGAGGAACCTTTACATAAATCAGGAGGCAGTTGTTCAGACAGAACAAGGGGATACTGATTGGTTTAAAGTCAGGAAAGGTGTGTGTCAGGGTTATATTCTTTCACCATACCTGTTCAATCTGTATGGTGAATAAATAATATGAGAAGCTGGACTATATGAAGAAGCACGGGGCATCAGGATTGGAGGAAGACTCATTAACAACCTGCGTTATGCAGATGACACAACCTTGCTTGCTGAAAGTGAAGAGGACTTGAAGCACTTACTAATGAAGATCGAAGACCACAGTCTTCAGTATGGATTGCACCTCAACATAAAGAAAACAAAAATCCTCAGAACTGGACCAATGAGCAACATCATAATAAATGGAGAAAAGATTGAAGTTGTCAGGGATTTCATTTTACTTGGATCCACAATCAATGGCCATGGAAGCAGCAGTCAAGAAATCAAAAGATGCATTGCATTGGGTAAACCTGCTGCAAAGGACCTCTTTAAAGTGTTGAAGAGCAAAGATGTCACCTTGAAGACTAAGGTGCGCCTGATCCAAGCCATGGTATTTTCAATCACATCATAAGCATGTGAAAGCTGGACAATGAATAAGGAAGACTGAAGAAGAATTGACGCCTTTAAATTGTGGTGTTGGCAAAGAATACTGAATATACCATGGACTGCCAAAAGAAAGAACAAATCTGTCTTGGAAGAAGTACAACCAGAATGCTCCTTAGAAGCAAGGATGGCGAGACTGCATCTTACATCCTTTGGAGATGTTGTCAGGAGGGGTCAGTCCCTGGAGAAGGACATGATGTTTGGCAGAGTACAGGGTCAGCGGAAAAGAGGAAGACCCTCAGTGAGGTGGATTGACACAGTGGCTGCAACAATGATCTCAAGCATGACAACGATTGTGGGGATGGTGCAGGACTGGGCAGTGGTTCGTTCTGTTGTGCATAGGGTCACTATGAGTCGGAACTGACTCAATGGCACTTAACAGCAACAATATAAATAAATAAAGTTGTCAGAAAATTTTGAACAATATTTCTGATTGGTTGACGTTTACATAACTTAGCTGAACAGTTACAAGACAATCAAGAGATCTGTTAATCTTAGTTATAAGACCCCTGAAGTTTTGAAAACAGTGTATGTTCATCAATCCTGAGAACATGATATGTTCATCAAGACTGAAACCAGGATGTGTTAATCAATTTTGCGAACTGGGTATGTTCATTAATTTTGAAAATAGGATATGTTTATTAATCTTGAAAATAAAAAACCACCCACTGCCGTGCAGTCATAGCGACCCTATAGGACAGAGTAGAACTGCCCCACACAGCTTACAAGGAGCACCTGGTGGATTTGAACTGCTGATTTTTTGGTTAGCAGCCGTAGCACTTAACCACTACACCACCAGGGTTTCCAATCTTGAAAACAGGATGCGTTTATTAACATCTATTGTTTTCTGAAAGAATAAGTTTAAATGAAAGTTACTGAATAATGAAACTAGCTTTCCTGGTGTCAGTGGGCCCAGTTACTTAGGTATTTTTAAAAGTTAGTTTATAACACAGCTTAAAGGTTATTACAGTGCATAAATTTTTAACAACATTTAATATTACAGTGCATAAATTTTTAACAACATTTAACAAGATAATCTTTGGTGTCGTGGGTAAGAATTCTTTGTTTCATAATGCAAAACTTATAATTTTTTGACAGTTCTTACGATCAAACAGGTGTCACCTATTACTTAAATTAGCCTAATCACACCACTGTTACGAAACTTTAGGCTATTCTTCCGTATCTTGCTCTTTTCTCCTGCATAGGGCCAACAGTCAGTACCACACAGTGGATAATTATATGATAACTTCTGCTGTTCAGTGGTGGCTTTATTCTCCAACAAGAACGCAAAGTCCATGTCTAACTGTACCTAGCACAGAGTTTAGTACATTTATTTAGTTAATTGTCTGACTAAAATTTAAACAACAGAAATTAAATGAGATTTTGGGAAAAGGTAATGCCGTTTGATTTCTGAGTCTTCTACATATTCATTTAATAATCAAATACTTATTAAGCCCCTACCCAGCAGCTATTCCACAGGAAAAAGGTGTGGCAGACTGCTTCTGTAAAGTTTACGACCTTGGAAACCCTATGGGACAATCCTACTCTGTTCTGTAAGGTCACTACAAGTTGGAATTGACTCAGCAGCAATGGGTTTGGTTTTATGTACCAAGAACTATTCCAGATTCAGCAGTGAAATAAAATAATACCCACCCAGTGCCATCGAGTTGATTCCGACTCATAGCGACTCTATAGGATAGAGTCGAACTGCCCTATAGAGTTTCCAAGGAGCACCTGGAGGATTTGAACTGCCGACCCTTTGATTAGCAGCTGTAGCATTAACCACTATGCCACCAGGGTTTCCAATAACAATACAGGACACACACGTAAAAGCTGAAGCTTTCTATACCCGTAGAGCTTACATTCAAGTGAATGAGGAAGATAAAAGAAAAAAAAAAAGAGTAAAATATAAAAGATAGAGGTTTGCCAAAAAAATAAAAGCAGGTAACAGTCATATGAAGTGTCAGAGTAGAAGGAGGGAGGGTTGAGTTACATAGGAGGTGATTGTGAGGAAAGAACTGAAGGAAGCAAGAGAGGTAGTCCTATGAACATCTGTAGGACAGCATTTCAGGCAGAAGGCACATGACATGCAAATACTCTGAGAAAGCAGCTTCCTTAGAGGGAGAAATAGTGAGAAAGCCAAAGTAGCTGGAAAGAGGAAAAAGGGAGGGGGAACAGTAGGAAATTATCTCAGAGGAGTAACAGGTCATATATCACATGGTGCTTTGTAGGTCATAGTGAGGTCATTGACTTTCATTTTGAATTAGAAGATAAATGCCATAATCTGACTTACATTTTAACAGCATGTCTCTGGATGCTGTTTAATAGGGTGGGCAGAAGCACAGAGGCCAATTAAAGGCTGTGGCAATAATGCAGGGCAAGAAATGAAGATGGCTTGGACCAGAGTATGAAACGAGGAATAGTTAAATTCAGCATATGTTTGAAAGCTGGAGGCAAACATTGGTAGGGAGTGGGAAAGAGCTCAGGTTTTAAAATACCAACTTTGAGATACTTATTGTTAAACCTCCTAGTGGACATGTTGAGAAGACAGTTAAATATATTTGTCTGGAATTGAGAGGAGAGGGCCTGGGTGGTGATATAAATTTGGGAGTTGTTAGTTTTAAGATGATATTTAAATCTTTGTGGCTGAATGTTAGTGCCTAGAGAGTGAAGACAGATAAAGAAGAAAAATTCAAGTACTCAATACTGCGCTGGACGTTTTGGCATTTAGAGGTGGGTACGTTTAAAAGGAACCAGCAAAAAGACTGAGGAGGAATGGCTGGAAAGTTAAAAGGAAAACTAAGTAGTGTGGTAGTCTTAGAGGCCAAGTGTCAAAAAGATTCCAAGGAAAGTGTGATCAACTGGTTCAAATGCTATTTATAAATTAAATAAGATGAGGGCTGAGAAATACCCACTGGATTTAGGTAAATGGTCACCATTTGTGACCTTGATAAGAAAGTGCCACTGAAAAGGGTAAAAACCTAATTTGGGTGTGTTCAAGAAAGAACAGGAGGAGAGAAATTAAAGTCAACAAGAATGGAAAACTCTTTCAGGGAGTTTTGCTCTAAAGAAAAAGAGAGAATGAGGCAGTCGCTGGAGAATAAAGTGGAATCAAGATGTAGGAATAATATGTCTGTAGGCTGATAAACATGATCAGAAGAGACAGAAAAAAAAAATAGTAATGCTGGAAACAGAGGAGAGAATGACTGAAGATATCCTTGAGTAGGCAACAGCAGATGGAACTTAGGATATGCACAGAGAACCTGGCCTTACCTAACCAAAAAAACTAAGTACATTGGTGTCAAGTTCCCGTGGAAGGGCTGGTAGGTTTGAACCACTAACCTTTCAGTTAATAACTTAGCACTTAACCACTGTGCCACCAGGGCTCCTTGCCTTTACATATAGATTATTCAATAACAGTAGCAGGAGAGAAGATAAAATATGTGGACACAGAGATGTGTGGATAGGCGTGGTAGGTGTTTGTGGAAATTCTCTTCTGAAGGCTTCAACTTTTTGGTAAAGCAAGAATCAAGGTCATCAGCTAAAACTGATGATGGGGAGAAATTGTATACCTGAGAAAATTAATTTTAAAAAAACCTAAAAGAGGGAGGTGGGGCCAAGATGGCTGAATGGTCAGACACTTCCTGTCGTCCGTCTTACAAATAAAACCTGAGAAAACAAGTGAATTGATTATATATGACAATCTAGGAGCCCTGATAATCAAAGACAAAGTTGAAGAGTTGGACTGACCGGAAGGGGAAGAACAGACAATTCAAAAGCAGCGAAGAAGTGCCAGTTGTTAGGTTGCCCATACTCTGCTGGTTAGATCAGCTGGCATACGTGGGCTGAGGCAAGCTGTAGTGTTAGGGATGTGGCTCCCCAGGTCAGGAGAGGCTGGGCAGTGGAGAGTCTCCACAAGCCTCTGGAGCCAGGTGGAAGCAAAGCGGCTCTTGACCTGCAAAAGTTAAGTGCAAGCATCTTACCTACTGTACAAGGTCAAAATAACTTCCCCCCCCCCGCCCCCCGCCAGGGACTTTCACAGTGGAGAAATGCCTCTCCTTCACCCAGCCCTCACCCCGCTCTACTCTGACACCCAGTCCAGCAGTATTCAAAAACTGCCACCCGCCCCAAGCCAGAACTCAGAGCTAATTGCACCCAAACAGCTTTAAAAAAAATGCCGTGTTCCCTAACCCAGGAACTCAGGGCAGGCCTGTCCCTTTGCCTAGGCACTGGCATAATGGGTCCATGGAATTGTAGCACCCTTCACCCCTGCCTAGACCTGTGTGTGCCAGTTCAACACCACCTGTCCTCATTAGCATCAAACAACAGGGCAAACACATGAAGCCTATTTTCAACTGCAGCAGCCAAGGTGGAATTGCAGATTAGTGACATTTGACACTGCCCTACCCATTCAGCAGGGACCTCACTCGCCCCCATCAGAGGCCTGAGGGCTGTTGGTATTCTAAATAGAGACAGTCTGAAAGAATTCCCCTTGAGAATGGGAACCAGAGAATGGGAACACATAAGGAAATTCTCACCATCATTAGCCATTAGAGAAATGCAAATCAAAACAACAATGAGATACCATCTCACCCCAACAGGGCTGGCACTAATCAAAAAAAAAAACAAAATAATAAATGTTGGAGAGGTTGTGGAGAGACTGGAACACTTTTGCACTGCTAGTGGGAATGGAAAATGGTAAAAACCACTTTGCAAAATGATTTGATGCTTCCTTTAAAAAGCTAGGAATAGAAGTACCATAAGATCTAGCGATCCCACTCCTAGAAATATATCCTAGAGAAATAAGAGCAGTCACACATAAAGACATATGCACACTCATGTTCACTGCAGTACTGTTCACAATAGCAAAAAGACAGAAACAACCTAGGTGCCCATCTACAGACGAATGGATAAACAAATTGTGGTACATACACACATTGGAATACTGTACAACAATAAAGAACAATGATGAATCTGCAAAACATCTCACAACAAGGAAGAATCTGGAGGGCATTATAATGAGTGAAATTAGTCAGTCACAAAAGAGCAAATATTGTATGAGACCACTATTACAAGAACTCAAGAAAAAGTTTAAACACAGAAAAAAGCACTACTTGATGGTTATGAGGTTGGGGAGGGAGAGGGAACGGAGTTCACTAACTAGATAGTAGACAAGGATCATCTTCGGTGATGAGAAGGACAACACACAATACAGGAGAAGTCAGCACAACTGGACTAAAGCAAAAGCTAAGAAGTTTCCCGGACACACCCAAACATTTTGAGGGACAGAGTAGCTGGGGCTGTGGCTTGGGAACCATAGTTTTGGGGGACATCTAGGTCAATTGGCATAACAAAGTTTATTAAGAAAGTGTTCTGCATCCCACTTTGGTGAGTGGCATCTGGGGTCTTAAAAGCTTGTGAATGGCAATTTAAGATGCATCAATTGGTCTGCTCTCACTTGGAGCAAAGGAGAATGAAGAATGCCAAAGACACAAGGAAAATGTTAGCCCAAGAGACAAAAGATGCCTATAAAGCAGAGACTCCACTAGCCTAAGACCAGAAGAACTAGATGATACATGGCTACCACCAGTGACCACCCTGACAGGGAACACAACAGAGAGTCCCGGCAGAGCAGAAGGAAAGTGTGGAGCAGAACTCAAATTTACGTAAAAAGACCAGACTTAATGGTCTGACAGAGAATGGAGGAACCGCTGAAACTATGGCCCCTGGACATTCTGTTAACCCAGAACTGAAACCATTCCTGGAGCCCACTCTTCAGACAACGATTATACAGGACTATATATAAAAATGATAATAATAATAATACTACACCCGAGGAGTGCACTTCTTAGTTCAATCAGATATGTGAGGCCAAATGGGTGGCTCCTGTCAGAAGGCAGGATGAGAAGGCAGGAAGGGACAGGGAACCCAGGGTGCAAAGGATGAGTGTGCTGTCACACTATGGGGTGGCAACTAGTGTCAAAAAACAATATGTGTATAGATTTTTATATGAGAAATTAACTTGAGCAGTAAACTTTCACCTAACGCACAATTAAAAAAAAAAAAAAAACCTAAAAGAGTAGGACAAAAATCATGTCACTTTAATAAGTAAGGTGTGCCTGACACAGCCATCGTGTTTTCAATTGCTTCATATGCATCTGAAAGCTGGACAATGAATAAGGAAGACCAAAGAAGAATTAATGCCTTTGAATTATGGTGTCAGCAGTGAATATTGAATACTACTATTGACTGTCAAAAGAATGAGCAAATCTGTCATGGAAAAAGTACAGCCAGAATGCTCCTAAGAAGCAAGAATGGCGAGACTTCATCTCACATGCTTTGGACATGTTGTCAGGAGGGATCAGTCCCTGAGAAGGACATGATGCTTCATAAAGTAGAGGGTCAGCAAAAAACAGGGAGATCCTCAAGGAGAAGGATTGACCCTGTGGCCGGAACAGTGGGCTCAAGCATAACAACAATTGTGAAGATGGCGCAGGACAGGGCAGTGTTTCGTTCTGCTGTTCATAGTGCATTATGATTGAGAACTGACTTGATGGCACCTAACAACAACAACAAAAGAGTAGGAAAGAAAATGGGTAAGGGAAAGAGTATGCTTATGACACCATTTATAATTTAAAAGGAGACTAGTTGACATGATGGTGGGTTTTGCTCCAACCACATTCAGCTATGAGGATACAAGCTTGGAGTAATGAAGAGCTGGACTTAATATGAGCTGGAATTTTGCCATATGAATATGGCAAACTGGAGAGGGTCAGAGGAGTTTAGGATGTATGCAAGAGTTATGATTACCCATGAAATTTAAGCTAGGTCAGGAGGCAATAAATCAGATGTGGGCAATAAAGGATAGAGCAAATGCAGTAGCCCCAGTGGATTGAAGGTTCCAGTGGAAGGATTGTTGAAGTTTTAACTCAAGAGGAAATGAGTTGGAAGGATAGGAGATGGTGAACAGAGGGTAAATCATTGAAGCTGAGATCATGGAGAGGCTGCAGTTACTGCCAATGTGGAGGGGATAGCCTTGAAAGTCAGTTGTTACCATGAGATAGGGTGAAATCAAGTCAGTGGAAAAGAAAAAGTTACAAAATAGATCATCCATGTCCATATTGGAAGCACCATTTACAAACTGTAACTTTTGGCGAGTTACAGTTTCTGAGTCTTAGCTCATATAGAATGCTAAAGATAATACTTAGTTCAAACTGTGTCTGCAAAAACAAAACATTTTAAAGTACCTATGCCTTGAAGTGGAAACCCTGGTGGCGTAGTGTTTAAGTGTTACAGCTGCTAACCAAGAGGTCAGCAGTTCAAATCCACCAGGTGCTCCTTGGAAACTCTATGGGGCAGTTCTACTCTGTCCTATAGGGTCGCTATGAGTTGGAATCAACTCGACAACAGTGAGTTTGGTCTTTTTTTTTTTTTTTTGGTTTATGCCTTGAAGTACTGAGTCTAGATGTTTCAGATTATCTTGAATTTAAATTAGTGAACTGAGGTTCTTTCTAAACAGAAATATATAGTTATTAATATAGTCTGAATTTAAAAATTTTTTCAGCATATTTAAGTTGAAACATGGCTAATCAAGTAAAACAATTAATGCATCTTGAATGAATAATAACTCAAATATTTGTTCCTCAGTCTTCCTATCCATTTATTTCCATAGCAAGCAAATTGTCCATTCTCTTTTGTTTTCTATCACACAAGCCTCATCTAAGGCACTAATTATTTCAGCTACGTTAAAATTTCTTAATTTTTAAAATTACTTTAAAATGCATTCTAAAATATGGATGAGTATATTAGTAAAGTTTGCTCCAGTGAATGGGCTGTTTAATTTTAGTCTAGAACCATGGAGCACATATTAAAATATAGGATATGTAATTTTTAGTAGACATTTGCGCAGGAAGTCAATTCAGAACACATGTCAGTTAAAATCAAACACTAATGAGCTAACTATGGCATGGTATAGACAGTAACAAAAATATAAATTTTCTAGTAGCTTATTCACATTAAAAATATCAAATCTTAATAAAATAAACCCATTAGGCAAGAAACAACAACAGTAGGAATCTTGGAGAATGAAATCAAGAATAAAATAAGGATTTGGAAAAATATGAAAATCTTATATATTTCTTAAAACCAAGGGGAAAAGAAAGGGAAGAAACTTTATTTAAATGTATCTGCCTGTTGAACTATTTTAAATTTAATATTTAAAATGATGAATAGAATTTATAAATGAGTGAGTAATACAGGGAGCCCTTGGTTGTACAGTGGTTAAAAGGTTGGCTGTTAACCAAAAGGCTGGCAGTGTGAATCCGCCAGCTGCTCCTTGGAAATCCTATGGGGCACTTCTACTCTGTCCTTATAGGGTTGCTATGAGCCAGAATGAACTTGACAGCAATGGGATTGGTTTTTGGTTTTTTGAGTAATACAGAAAAATTAGATTCCATACTGAACATTCTTGAACAGGACAAGAAATGTTAAAATAAATTTGCAGGAAAATAGAGTCATATGCATTTGGGTTATATTTCAATAGATATTTGAAGAACAGAAAGAAAATGAACACTTTAATAGGGAAATTTGGAAAGTAATGTAAATTTATCTATAATGAATATGTATTACTTTTTAATGAAAAAAAACTTTAAAGAAAGAAAACAGTGCAGGGGTCTCTAACTTTAGCGCATAAATGAACTCCGTTAAAGTTGGAAAAACAATGAATAATTCCTATTATATTATTTTCCATGGGGAGAAAAATATTTCAGCTGAACACTTTGTGTTATAAATAAATAATAACCGCTGCTGTTTATTGTCTACAGTGTACAAGCACTGTGCTCATTGCTGGTAGGGTCAACTAAAAAAAAAAAACTATTGTTGTTGTTATGCATTGTCTAGTCGATTTCAACTCTTGGCGACCCCATGTGTCAGGGTAGAACTGCCCCATAGGGTTTCCTAAGCTGTAATCTTTTTTTTTATATATATAATTTTTATTGTGCTTTAAGTGAAAGTTTACAAATCAAGTCAGTCTCCTACACAAAAACCCATATACACCTTGCTACACACTCCCAATTACTCTCCCCCTAATGAGACAGCCCGCTCTCTCCCTCCACTCTCTCTTTTCGTGTCCGTTTCGTCAGCTTCTAACC
This sequence comes from Loxodonta africana, assembly GCF_030014295.1. Classification (NCBI taxonomy): domain Eukaryota; kingdom Metazoa; phylum Chordata; class Mammalia; order Proboscidea; family Elephantidae; genus Loxodonta; species Loxodonta africana. Next base: position 126,087,360 of record NC_087348.1, read on the forward strand.
CCCTCCACCCTCTCATCTGCCCTCCAGGCAGGAGATGCCAGCATAGTCTCAAGTGTCCACCTGATCCAAGAAGCTCACTCCTCAACAGCATCCCTCTCCAACCCATTGTCCAGTCCAATCCATGTCTAAAGAGTTGGCTTCGGGAATGGTTCCTGTCTGGGCCAATAGAGGGTCTGGGGGCCATGACCACCGGGGTCCTTCTAGTCTCAGTCAGACCATTAAGTCTGGTCTTTTTATGAGAATTTGGGGTCTGCATCCCACTGCTCTCCTGCTCCCTCGGGGGTTCTCCGCTGTGTTCCCTGACAGGGCAGTCATCGGTTGTAGCTGGGCACCATCTAGTTCTTCTGGCCTCAGGATGATGTAGTCTCTGGTTCATGTGGCCCTTTCTGTCTCTTGGGCTCGTAATTGCCTTGTGTCCTTGGTGTTCTTCATTCTCCTTTGATCCAGGTGGGTTGAGACCAACTGATGCATCTTAGATGGCTGCTTGCTATAGGCTGTAATCTTTAAGGGAGCAAGCCTCCAGGTCTTTCTCCTGCGGAGCTGCTGGGTGAGTTTCAACCACCAATGTTTTGGATAGCAGCTGAGCACTTAAGCATTGCACCACCAGGGCTCAAATTTGATTCACAATGAGAAAGGGGAAAAAAAAAAAAGCTTTAAGTGTTGTAATGAAAATGGAGTTGAATTCCTTGGTAGATATTGTGCTTCTGATCACTGCAATTGTTCCAAGCAAAGGTTTTATGATGCTAACTAAAACAGTCTATAATACTAAGAATGTGACACCTGGATATGAGTTACAAAGAAAAAACCATGAAGAGCAAAAGTACCATAAATCAAGACTGAAGAAGAGGCCACATCTAGGATGCCAATTTGATCTGAACAGAGTAGGCAATTAGTGGAGTTCCCAAAAGGGGGCCGAGTTAACAAATGTCCAGACGGCCAGGCAGCCTGCCGGGGTCCAGCTGGACAAAGGCAGCCATGTCATGTAGACTCATCAGTTTGGTCAGTGACCCAAAACAAACGTATAAACCCAGGGCAGGTGGGCTCCAGAGGCTGGCAGTGAGCAGATAGTACGTAGGAACTGAAATCTGCCAAAGGGAGGCTGGGGTTCAAGCTCAAGAATCCATTAGCTGGTGATCGCCAAAATCAAAACCGGAGAGTCAGTGCCAGAGAAGGACATGTTGATGTAGAGCTTTTTGGGTATATTCCTGTTTAAGAGCAGAGTAAATCTCCTTAGATTAGAAACATCTGAGGTAGCTAGTTACTTACAACATGAAGATGTTATACATTAATAGCAAAATAACAAATAGAATCCAATAACCTGATTAATTTCTTCAGTGATCCAAGCTATCAAGATGTAAGACTTTAAACCTGGGCACAAAATGAGGAACCTATTTTGAGATACAACTAAGCCTGTCGATAAAGGTAATTTCTAAATATTAGTATTTCTCAGGCTATTACAATAAGTAAGGTACTTTCTCTCTTCCGTGCAACAGATTAGTGAATCATTTGAAAGATATTACAGGTATGGCTTAAGTCAGAAATTTTTACAAATAAAAACATTGAGTATTTCTTTAATGCTTACCAAGATTTTTACTTTGCAACTATATTGAATACAGCATTTATTACTAAAATATATCCTACAAGTTAATTTCATAGCTTATGTCATCGAAAATCAACATTTCTTTTTAATTTGCTTTTTTCAAAGAATATTATTATCTGATAGCTACGGTAATTGTATTAAGTTTATGACACTTTTATGTTAAGAATGTAAATATTAACAATATTATGCACCTGTATATACATACCACATGCACACATACACCTACCACATTCATACACACATATATACTAGAATCATGTAATAGTGTTATTCACTATAGAATTTAATTGGATACATTTTTAATTTATCTTTGAGCTTACCTCATGATGACTTATATTAGAAATATTCAGTCAGGCCTTTCAGCTAAAAAGAAATTTATCTACCAGGTTGTAGTAAAAAATAGATATGCCTACTCGTATTGTAATATATTAATATTTGTGTGCTCAAATGTATTATTTAGCACAGTACATTCCTTATATAAAAGTAATTTATTTTTAATATAGTTAATGAAACTTTTTAATAGAATTTTTTCGTTTCTCCTTTCTTAGACTATTCTTGTATGCGGCATCAAAGTTCTGCAAAAAGCAAGGGACATATTCCAAAGTTCCATGTTTCAGTGAAGAAAGCTGATACTCTGAGACTTTGGGTTATTTGCCACTATAAAGTGTAGATATTCTCTTAGCTAATGAGACATTTATGTCCACCTGTATAAACAAAGGATTATTCAATGTACATGTATTTATAGGTGATATTATTATGCTTCATAAAATGGAATGAAAGTTTGTCATTATAGATGTTACTGTGAAAGCAAAATTACACTGAAAAGTTAATTATTTGTTTTAACTGCATTAGGCATAATTGAGGTAATTAAATCCATGGGGACTTCTGAGCAGTATTTTAGATCAATGTTCGTGAGCAGCTAAACAAATCGAAGTTCTGTTTCCATCATAATTTTAATTAGTTAAGCAACACACATTGTTTTATGAGTTAGTTCTTAATGAGCTTTTCTTGGTGCTTCAAAAATGTAGAGGATGTGGCCCTAGACTCAAAGTAAGCTTACAACAGAGTCGATAAGTTGGCTACATAGGTTATTAATATCTTGAAGGTCATGAGTGTGAATAGTTCTCTCTTGTTTATTTGACCTTTGCTAGGTTTGAAAAATCCAAAAGGTAAATTTAAAGGTGAGAATAATGAGAAATATGGGCATATTAACTGGCAAACCTGTTCATTTGCTGTATATGATTGAAATTTTATTGGAGAAGCGCATACTTAAAATGTAAATTGGCAATCTAGTGACTCACACTTAGATTACACATACAGGAAATGTTAAATAAGCATCATAATTAATAAACTCACATGAAATAATCGCTCATAATAAGTTTACTTAGCCTTTGAACAATATAAACCTAATTAGTAGATGTATATTAAAATTTAAAGCTATCTTTGGTTTTCCCTAATAGTTAAAAACAACTTTCTAAATGTCAAATGTTTAATTAAGACACATTTTTTATGCACAGACACACACACGAGATCATCCTCAAGAATCACGTATATTTTCAATTTACAGGAAGGAAAGGAGAATTCCCTTTTTAACAGAGTTATTAAACTATGAATTATATTACAAAAAAGATAAAATGAATTCTAGCTAAATTATGCACTGTTACATAGAAACATGACGGTAGACATAAAAAAAGGCCATGATAGAAATTGTTAAAGATGTCAGGAAGGTAAATAACTCATACTTAGGTACACTTATATAGTTGGTTGGAAATAATGGGGAAAACGATTATAAAAGTAAACAATTTTTATATGGACAGTTGCACAATTTTTTAAAATTCTGAGAGCATGATGGTAGCTAATGGTAAATTAATGGCCTTCTTTTTTTTTTTTAACCTCCTTCCTTCCCTTTTTTGAATAGTTGAAAAGTATACTTTACTTGAAAACAAATCCTATATGAAAACCATTGGGGAAATGTATCAGATGTGAAAATCATTGCAAAGGTATTTTCAGTTAAATGACTGGAACACAGTAGTCTGCCTTTTTCCAAGGAGAATGTAAAAATGGCTCTGCTGAAAAAAACTGCTTGACACATATAAACACATAATAGAAAAATACATTTTAGAGGCTACCTGTATCCTTATAAGCTAAAGTGACTGATCTCAGAGACTATACCTTCTCAGACACAGAACTTTTATAATTTGGAACAGTTTTTATAATGGATGGAAAATTTGGTTGCCAATAATATTTTAAATTGACACTGTTACACTGATTATTTTAAGCTGGCCTTTTCTGTTCCATTTTTGTAATGTCATCTTGTAATATGATGTTTATCTAGGAATGAGTAAGGGTGCCAACAAGGAACCAGAGAACTACTGTTTTATAAGCAATCTCTATTAATTAATATGACTCATCAGTGAAAAGATTGATCAGGGAACAGAAAATAGAGTGAAGAGATAATTACCTAGTAAGACAGCCCACTCACCAGTAACTGCTTGTTAAGAGGGAAAACATGAACAATGATGTCTAGAGTGGTTTTTAAGTCAATTGTAACTTCCAAAATGCCCAAGTAATAAATGTTTAAGTGGAGAGCAAGAACCAACAAAAGCAAAAGAAAACAATTGCAAAAAGAAAAAGCCCATATCAGAGGCCTAATTTTGAAATAATAGAATCATACAGCAATAGCCAAAGTATTATAATAAAACAAATGATCAAATTAAACCAATGCAACATAAAAGTCAAAAACAAAAAAAAATTCTAGAATGTTAAAGGTCAGCATATGTGATCAGCTGCACTTCTCTCTGGCTCTGGGATTTCCTGACCGTAATAATTGCTAATAGCTTAAGAGGTTATCCCATCCATAGACATTTACATTTTAATAAGGATTTGTGAAAAATCTAAAAGCCTTCTAGACACAAAATGTATATTGCATTATTAAATGACAAAATGTCAGACTCAGTTTAAGGTTATTTTGTGGCAAAGAGCTTTCCTTAGTAACCCATAAATGTGGCCTAACTAGAAACCAAGGGCCTGACCTATGAGTTCCATTTAATCAGGAAATTTAAGGGAAAGTTGATGCTATCTAAGAAGCAAAAGTGAGAAGGGAAGAATTAGATGAGTCTTAAAATAGCACAGAACCAAAGCAATTTATAATCGCAAAATAGAAATCCAAAACTTGCCTGATTTTTAAATCCAATAACAGTAATCTGTTTTTCTTTTTCCTTGCCCTGTTTATACCAGTAATTGTAGGATTCTGTTTGTTTTTTTAAGATAAAACATATAGAAGGCATTATGCTGAGTGAAATGAGTTGCAAAAGGACAAATATTGTATAAGACCACTATTATGAGAAATCGAGAACTGGACTAAACCAATAGCAAAGAAGTTTCATGAATAAACTGAATGCTTCGAAGGCCAGCGTAGCAGGGGTGGGGATTTGGGGACCACGGTTTCGGGGGACATCTAAGTCAATTGGCATAATAAAATCTATTAAGAAAACATTCTGCACCCCACTTTGTAGAGTGGTGTCTGGGGTCTTAAACCCTAGCAACTGGCCATCTAAGATGCATCAATGAGTTTCAACCCATCTGGGTCAAAGAAGAATGAAGAACACCAAGGACACAAGGTAATTACAAGCCCAAGAGACAGAAAGAGCCACATAAACCAGAGACTACATCATCCTGAGACCAGAAGAACTAGATGATACCTTGCTACAACCAATGACTGCCCTGACAGGGAACACAACAGAGAATCCGTGAGGGAGCAGGAGGGCAGTGGGATGCAGATCCCAAATTCTCATAAAAAGACCAGAGTTAATGATCTGACTGAGACGAGGAGGAGCCTGGTGGTCATGGCCCCTAGAACTTCTGTTGGCCCAGACAGGAACCATTCCCAAAACCAACTCTTCAGACATGGATTGGATTGGACAATGCATTGGAGAGGGATGCTGGTGAGGAGTGAGCTTCTTGGATCAGGTGGACACTTGAGACTATGTTGGCATCTCCTGCCTGGAGGGGAGATGAGAGGGTGGAGGGGGTTAGAAGCTAGTGAAATGGACACGAAAAGAGAGAGTAGAGTTTTTGTGTGAGAGACTGACTTGATTTGTAAATCTTCACTTAAAGCACAATATAAATTAAAAAAAAAAAGGAAAAACAGCAGAAAAAGGGTATTAGTGGAGTTGAAACATGCGTGAGTAAATACAGAGTTTAGAGTATTGTGTCAATGTTAATTTCTTAGTTTTGATAAATGTACGATACCTGTGTAAGATATGAACACTAGGGGAAGCAGGGTGAAGGGCATTCAGGAACTCTCTGAATACCTTTGCAACTTTTCTGTAAAGCTAAAATGATTCCAAAATAAAAATTTATATTAAAAAAAAAGATAAAACATATAAAGTTCCAGTTCATTAAGTATTGAACAGATGTATTTACCACCATCTAGCTTCAAAATCTCACTAAAATGACAGCAAAAAAAAAAAAAAGAGAGAAATAAATGATGGAGATAGGGGTCGTGGTCATATACCCACATGAACGATGGTAATGACAGAGCAACAAAATTGGGGGAACTTTAAAGAAGATGGACCCCAAGTATTAGGCTTAGCAGGACACAGGAAGCTGGTGCCTAGGCTGGAAGAGGGTGATAGACCAAGGAACAGGTCATTAGAATCAAAAAAGCTCAGAAAGATTCAAGAATGGAGGCACCAGATTCTTTGAAAAGGGAATGCATCTGGGGTTGGAAACAAGAATATTGGTTGACAGTCTATTAAAAAAAAAAGTTTCGAATCCCGTTCCTTTACTCACAGCCCTGGTGGCGCAGTGGTTAAGAACTTGGCTGCTAACCAAAGGCTGGCAGTTCGAATCTACCAGCTCCTCAGAAACCCAATCAGGCAGTTCTATGCTGTCCTATAGGGTTGCTATGAGTTGAAATTGACTTGAAATGGGTTTTTTTGTTCTGTTTTGTTTTAGTCTTTTGATGAGCATAAGTGTTTGATTTTATTTTTTAAAATACTTTTTATTGTGCTTTAAGTGAAAGTTTACAAATCAAGTCAGTCTCTCACACAAAGACCCATATATATGCCTTGCTACACACTCCCAATTACTCTCTCCCTAACGAGACAGCCCGCTCTCTCCCTACACTCTCTCTTTTCGTGTCCATTTCCTCCGCTTCTAACCCCCTCCACCCTCTCATCTCCCCTCCAGGCAGGAGATGCCAACATAGCCTCAAGTGTCCACCTGATCCAAGAAGCTCACTCCTTACCAGCATCACTCTCCAACCCATTGTCCAGTCCAATCCATGTCTAAAGAGTTGGCTTCGGGAATGGTTCCTGTCCTGAGGCAACAAAAGGCCTGGGGGCCATGACCACCGGGGTCCTTCCAGTCTCAGTCAGAACATTAAGTCTGGTCTTATGAGAATTTGGGATCTGCATCCCACCGCTGTCCTGCTCCCTCAGGGGTTCTCTGTTGTGTTCCCTGTCAGGGCAGTCATCAGTTGTAGCTGGGCACCATCTAGTTCTTCTGGTCTCAGAATGACGTAGTCGCTGGTTCATGTGGACCTTTCTGTCCCTTGGGCTCGTAATCACCTTGTGTCCTTGGTGTTCTTCATTCTCCTTTGATCCAGGTGGATTGAGACCAATTGATGCAACTTAGATGGCCGCTTGCTAGTGTTTAAGACCCCAGACACCACCCTTCAAAGCGGGATGGAGAATGTTTTCTTAATAGATTTTATTATGCCAGTTGACTTAGATGTCCCCGGAAACCATGGTCCCCAGACCCCTGCCCCTGCTACGCTGGCCTTCAAAGCATTCAGTTTATTCAGGAAACTTCTTTACTTTTGGTTTAGTCCAATTGTGCTGACCTCCCCTGTATTGTGTGCTGTCTTTCCCTTCCCCTAAAGTAGTTCTTATCTACTATTTGATTATTGACTACCACTCTCCCACCCTCCCTCCCTCCCCCCTCTCCTAACCACAAAACAATGTTTTTTTCTCAATTTAAACTATTTCTCAAGTTCTTATAATAGTGGTCTTATACAATATTTGTCCTTTTGCAACTGACTAATTTCACTAAGCATAATGCCTTCAGTTTCCTCCATGTTATGAAATGTTTCACAGATTCCTCACTGTTCTTTACCGATGCGTAGTATTCCATTGTGTGAATATACCATAATTTATCCATTCATCTGTTGATGGGCACCTTCGTTGCTTTCATCTTTTTGCTATTGTAAACAGTGCTGCAATAAACATGGGTGTGCATATATCTGTTCATGTAAAGGCTCTTATTTCTCTAGGATATATTCCAAGGCGTGGGATTGCAAGATCGTATGGTAGTTCTATTTCTAGCTTTTTAAGGAAGTGCCAAATTGATTTCCAAAGTGGTTGTACCATTTAATATTCCCAACAGGACTGTAGAAGTGTCCCCATCTCTCCATAGCCTCTCCAACATTTATTATTTTGTGTTTTTTGGATTAATGCCAGCCTTGTTGGAGTGAGATGAAATCTCATTGTAGTTTTGATCTGCATGTCTCTAATGGCTAATGATCGTGAACATTTCCTCATATACCTGTTAGCTACCTGAATGTCTTCTGTAGTGAAGTGTCTATTCATATCTTTTGCCCGTTTTTTAATTGGGTTACTTGTCTTTTTGTAGTTGAGTTTTTGCAGTATCATGTAGATTTTCGAGATCAGGTGCTGATCAGAAATGTCATAGCTAAAACTTTTTCCCAGTCTCTAGGTGGTCTTTTTACTCTTTTGATGAAGTCTTTGGATGAGCATAAAGTGTTTGATTTTTAGGAGCCCATGTAACGTTGTCCCTACTTTTTCTTCCATGATCTTTATCGTTTTAGATTTTATATTTAGGTCTTTGATCCATTTTGAGTTATTTTTTGTGCATGGAGTGAGGTACGGGTCTTGTTTCATTTTTTTGCAGATGGATATCCAGTTATGCCAGCACCATTGGTTAAAAAGACTGTCTTTTCCCCATTTAACTGTTTTGGGGCTTTTGTCAAATATCAACAGCTCATATGTAGATGAATTTACGTCTGGATTCTCAATTCTGTTCCATTGGTCCATGTATCTGTTGTTGTACCAGTACCAGGCTGTTTTGACACTATGGCAGTATAAAAGGTTCTCAAATCAGGTAGAGTAAGGCCTCCCACTTTGTTCTTCTTTTTCAGTAATGCCTTATTTATCCAGGGCCTCTTGCCCTTCCATATGAAATTGGTGATTTGTTTCTCCATCTCATTAAAGAATGTCGTTGGGATTTGGATCAGAATTGCATTAAATGTATAGATCACTTTTGGTAGAATAGACATTTTTATAATGTTAATTCTTCCTATCCACGAGCAAGGTATGTTCTTCCCCTTATGTAAGTCTCTTTTGGTTTCTTGCAGAAGTGTACTGTAGTTTTCTTTGTATAAGTCTTTTACATCTCTGGTAAGATTTATTCCTAAGTATTTTATCTTCTTGGGGGCTACTGGAAATGGTATTGACTTGGTGATTTCCTCTTCGATGTTCTTTTTGTTAGTGTAGAGGAATCCAACTGATTTTTGTATGTTTATCTTATAACCCGATACTCTGCTGAACTCTTCTATTAGTTTCAGTAGTTTTCTGGAGGATTCCTTAGGGTTTTCTGTGTATAAGATCATGTCATCTGCAAATAGAGAAACTTTTACTTCTTCCTTGCCAATCTGGATGCCCTTTATTTCTTTATTTAGCCTAATTGCTCTGGCTAGGACTTCCAGCACAATGTTGAATAAGAGTGGTGATAAAGGGCATCCTTGTCTGGTTCCCGATCTCAAGGGGAATGTTTTCAGGCTCTCTCCATTTAGGGTGATGTTGGCTGTTGGCTTTGTATAAATGCCCTTTATATTATGTTGAGAAATTTTCCTTCTATTCCTATTTTGCTGAGAGTTTTTATCATGAATGAGTGTTGAACTTTCTCAAATGCCTTTTCTGCATCAATTGATAAAATCATGTGATTCTTGTCTTTTATTTATGTGATGGATTACATTAATTGTTTTTCTAATGTTGAACCATCCCTGCATACCTGGAATGAATCACACTTGGTCATGGCGAATTATTTTTTTGATATGTTGTTGAATTCTATTGGCTAGGATTTTGTTGAGGATTTTTGCATCTAAGTTCATGAGGGATATATGTCTATAATTTTCTTGTGGTGTCTTTACCTGGTTTTGGTATCAGGGATATGCTTAGCTTCATAGAATGAGTTTGGGAGTATTCCGTCCTTTTCTATGGTCTGAAATACCTTTAGTAGTAGTGGTGTTAACTCTTCTCTGAAAGTTTGGTAGAACTCTGCAGTGAAGCAGTCCAGACCAGGGCTTTTTGTTGTTGGGAGTTTTTTGATTACCTTTTCAATCTCTTCTTTTGTTATAGGTCTATTTAGTTATTCTACCTCTGTTTGTGTTAGTTTAGGTAGGTAGTGTGTTTCCAGGAATTCATCCATTTCTTCTAGGTTTTCAAATCTGTTAGACTATAAGTTTTCATAGTAATCTGATGATTCTTTTAATTTCAGTTGGGCCTCTTGTAATATCGCCCATCTCATTTCTTATTTTAGTTATTTGCTTCCTCTCCTGTTTTTCTTTTGTCAGTTTGGCCAGTGGTTTATCAGTTTTGTTGATTTTTTTCAAAAATCCAGCTTTTGGTCTTGTTAATTCTTTCGTTTTTCTCTTTTCCATTTCATTTAGTTCTGCTCTAATTTTTATTATTTGTTTTCTTCTGGTGCCTGAGGATTTTTTTTTTGTTGTTGCTCTCTTTCTGTTTGTTCAAGTTGTAGGGATAGTTCTTTGATTTTGGCCCTTTCTTATTTTTGAATGTGTGCATTTATTGATATAAATTGGCCTCTGAGCACTGCTTTTGCTGTGTCCCAAAGGTACTGATAGGAAGTGTTTTCATTCTCATTGGATTCTATGAATTTCTTTATTCCATCCTTCATGTCTTCCATAATCCAGTCTTTTTTGAGCAGGGTTTTCTTCAGTTTCCAAGTGTTTGATTTCTTTTCCTGTTATTGATTTCCACTTTTATGGCCTTATGGTCAGAGAAGAAGCTTTGCAATATTTAAGCGTTTTGGATTCTGCTAAGGCTTGCTTTATGACCTAATATGTGGTCTATTCTAGAGAATGTTCCATGTGCACTAGAAAAGAAAGTATACTTGGTTGCTGTTGGGTGGAGTGTTCTGTATATGTCTACGAGGTCAAGTTGGTTGATTGTGGCCTTTAGATCTTCCGTGTCTTTATTGAGCTTCTTTCTGGATGTCCTGTCCTTCACTGAAAGTGGTGTGTTGAAGTCTCCTACTATTATTGTGAAGCTGTCTATCTCACTTTTCAATGCTGATAGAGTTTGTTTTATGTATCTTGCAGCCCTGTCATTGGGTGCATAAATATTTAATATGGTTACATCTTCTTGGTGTATTGTCCCTTTAATCATTATATAGTGTCCTTCCTTATCCTTTATGATGGATTTAACTTTAAAATCTGTTTTGTCAGAAATTAATATTGCCACTCCTGCTCTTTTTTGATTGTTGTTTGCTTGATATTTTTCCATCCTTTGAGTTTTCGTTTGTGTCTCTAAGTCTAAGGTGTGTCTCTTGTAGGCAGCATATAGACGGATCTTGTTTTTTAATCCATTCTGCCAATCTCTGTCTCTTTATTGGTGCATTTAGTCCATTTACATTGAGGGTAATTATGGATAGGTATGAATTCAGTGCTATCATTTTGATGTCTCTTTTTGTGTGTTGACAGCTTCTTTTTCGTTCTTGATTTTATGTGCTGAGTAGATTTTCTTTGTGTATTGTCTTTCCTCATATTTGTTGTTGTTGATTTTGTTTCTGCTGAGTCTGTATTTTTCCCTTGTATTTTATTGTGATGAGTAGGATAGTTCGTCTCCTTTGTGGTTACCTTATTATTTACCCCTATTTTTCTAAATTTATAACTAACTTTTATTTCTTTCCATTGCCATATCTTCCTCTCCAAATGGAAGGTGTGTGATTACATTTCTTAAAAAAAAAAAAAATTAGTCCCTCTTTATTATTTTAATGTTGTCTTCTTTTATGTAATAACATCGCCATTACCCTTTTTTGGGCTTTTTTTTTTTTTTTAAGTCTTACTTTTTTTTTTTGGATTTCCCTGTCTGGGTTGACTTCTGGTTCCTTTGCCCAGTGTTCTGTCTTGGGTCGATACCTGATATTATTGATTTTCTAACCAAAGAACTCCCTTTAGTATTTTTTGTAGTTTTGGTTTGGTTTTTGCAAATTCCCTCAACTTGTGTTTATCTGGAAATGTCTTAATTTCATCTTCATATTTAAGAGACGGTTGATTCTTGGCAGGCAATTTTTTTCCTTCAATTTTTTAAATATGTCATCCCATTGCCTTCTTGCCTGAATGGTTTCTGCCGAGGAGTCCGAGCTTATTCTTATTGGCTGTCCTTTGTGGGTAACTTCTCTTTTATCCCTCGCTGCTCTTATCTTTGGTTTTGGCAAGCTTGATTATAATATGTCTTGGTGACTTTCTTTTAAGATCTACCTTATGTGGAGTTCGATGAGCATCTTGGGTAGATATCTTCTCATCTTTCACAGTATCAGGGAAGTTTTCTGCCAACAAATCCTCAACAATTTTCTCTGTATTTTCTGTTATCCCTCTCTGTTCTGGTACTCCAATCACTCATAGGTTATTTCTCTTGATAGAGTCCCACATGATTCTTAAGATTTCCTCATTTTTTTTAATTCTTTTACCTGATTTTTCTTCAAATATATTAGTGCCAAGTGATTTATGTTCGAGTTCAGAAATTCTAGCTTCTACTTGCTCAGTTCTGCTCCCCTGACTTTCTATTGAGTTGTCTAATTCTGTAATTTTATTGTTAACCTTCTGAATTTCTGATTTCTGCCTGTCTATGGATTTTTCCAGCTTATTAAACTTTTCATTATGTGCCTGAATAATCTTTCTGATTTCTTCAGTTGCTTTATCTGTGTGTTCCTTGGCTTGTTCTGGGTATTGCCTCATTTCCTTCCTGATGTCCTGAAGGGTTCTGTATATTAAGCTTTTGTATTCTGCATCTGGTAATTCCAGGAATGCACTTTCATCTAAAAGATCCCTCGATTCTTTGTTCTGAGAGCCTGTTGAGGTGATCATGGCCCATTTCTTTATGTGACTGAATATTGACTGTTGTCTCTGAGCTATCAACAAGTTATTGTATTAGTTTATGCTTGCTTACTGTGTCGTAGCTGCTTGCTTTGTTTTGTTTCGATATACCCCTATAGGTTGCTTGAGTGAGCTTGATTATTTTTACCTTTGGAGCCCGGGTGTCCTGTCCCCAGCTGGCTAGGGGTGTTATCAGGTATATCAGTCTAGGAGCCCATTCAGTTTTCTTATATGAATTCAGCTTAGGTTTCCAGGTACAGGCAAGTGTGTGGTACAGGCTCTGTCCTACAGTCTTAGAGGGGCAGGGGTGACTGGTGTATATACCCATATCTGATTGCAGCAGGGGGTCACGCTCTGAATAAGGCAGGGGGCTGAGAACTGACCCCCAACTGTTTCTGAGGAAAATGCGTCTCTGTTCCCTAGAGCGTGCTGGTGGGTGGGCCCTGCAGAGGGACCATGGGCACCCAAAGTTTTTGTTGTAAGGACTGGGAGGTACCAGTTATCCCTGGACCCCTTTTGCGGGTGGCTGGGCGACCCAAGTGGAGCCACCAGTCCTTAGGTCCCTGTTGTGGGTAGGTGAGGACCTTGTTTAATAGGCAAAGCAATGTCAGATGTCAAACACCCACCTCTCCACTGCACCACTGAAATGGTTGGAGTTTGCCAACAAGGGCCTATTCTCCTGAAATAGGCCCATACAGGTCCATGCAGAAGGGAAAGGTGCTCAAGGTCCACGGACAGTTTATGCCTGGACAGGAGCAGCTTCTGTCCTGAGCTCCCCAGTTAATGGAGCTAGCAGATGATCTTTTCCCCCAACTTGCAAATTTTTTCCTTACCCAAGGCCGGGAGGACAGTTCCAGGTGCTCACCAGGGTCTATCTCAGGCCTAGGGATTCAGCCGCTGAAGCTGGGTTGGGGGTGGGGGGGGCAAGGTAAAATATGTGCATGTACTTAGCTATTGCCTAGAGCGCCCTTCTGCTCAGGTTCTGGAGGTGTGAGTCGGCTGTGTGGCTGGCTGCTTCTTCCTGAGGAAACTGCGACCAAACGCTAGGACCAGCCCGCCGCCACAGCCACCTCTCGGGAAATGGTGCCTGAGGGTTCCCTGTGATTCATGTCCGTTAACTCCTCTCCACTTCTGAAGGCCTCTTCCTTCCCCAGTTCATTGTCTGAGCTTGCCTTTGATGCTCAGGGCTCCCAGCTTGTCACAAATATACTCATTTCACTTGTTTTTTCGGGTCTTTGTTGTAAAGAGGGCTCCACGGAAGTGTCTGTCTATTCCGCCATCTTGGCTCTGCCTCCTTGTTTTGTTTTTGTATTCCTTTCCTCACTCAGGTAACTGGCATTTGCCTATCTCCCACTCCATACAAATTCACATGTTTACTTTCTAAAGAGAATAAAGCAAAGATCTTCTAGACTTGAGACATGAAGCAGAGCTTAGGGCAGAGGCGCCATGATGAAAACAGGGCTGCTGAATAAAATCATGAATACTGAATAGTAATCATCTTTCAGCTCGTTTTTTTTAGTGTCTTACTTCACAATATCAGCAGATACCCCACCAGAAATTTGAGAAAATCCTCCCAGAGGAAAATTATTCACCCAAACAAATCAAAACAGAGAAAAGAATTTTGGAGTAAAAGCAAACAGTGCAGGGAGCCAAAGAAAATGTCAACACATTGTTGTTCAGAAAGGTAAGAGACAATGCTATTGCATGCATAAAACGAGAATGGTATCCTGTAAAAGGGGGATCTGCAGAGACCAACAACAACAACAAGAAAGGGCTCTTGAAAAATTAAAAATATAATAACAGACAACAAAAAGAAATATAAAGGACTGACATATAGCATTGACAAAAAGAGAATGAAAGAAAAAATAAACTTAAGAGCATTGAGAAACTTAAGAATATTTGAGAATGTATCTGCAATACCCAATGTCCAAACAACAGCAATTTCTAAAAATCAACAGAAAAAATGAAAAATTTCATAGAACCGAGAAATGATAATTTCCAAATAGAACGGGTCTGCTCATAGCTAATCACAATGAGTAAGACAAAATAATGAATAAAACCACCCCAATTCATTTCATTGTCTAAGTAGAAACACTAGGAATGAAGAGCAGATCATAACTGCTTCTAGAGAGGTTGTGATATGATCTAATACAAAGAATTATGAATTAGAACGCTATAAAACAGTAATACTGTATATTGATCTAACTCCAAAATATGACAATTTTATTAGAAGGATAAGAAAGGGGATAAGTAGATATATATTGAAGAGGGTTAAAATCATACAATTCTCACCATTCACAGAAAGAAATCAGTAAATGTCTTAGTCATCCAGAGCTGCTATAACAGAAATACCACAAGTGGATCGCTTTAACAAAGAGAAATTCATTTTCTCACAGTTTAGTAGGTTAGAAGTCCAAATTCAGGGCGTCAGCTCCAGGGGAAGGCTTTCTCTCTGTGGGCCCTGGAGAAACATCCTTCTCATCAGTCTTCCCCTGGACTAGGAGCTTCTCCATGCAGGAACACCAGCACTGCTTTCTTGATGGTATGAGGTCCCCAACTCTCTGCTTGCTTCCCTTTCATCTTTTGTAAGATAAAAGGTGGAACAGACCACACCCCAGGGAAACTCCTTTACATTGGATAGAGGATGTGACCTAAACAAGGGTATTACATCACACCCTATAGTTTATAACACATAGGAAAATCACAAAATGAGTACAACCACGCAGTACTGGGAACCATGGCCTAACCAATTTGACACATATTTTGGGGGACACAATTCAATACGTGACAGTAAATAATATTTAAATTTGAAAAAAGTCAAGATATTTAGTATGATATTTAGACTTAAATATTTAGACATTTAAAAACAAAACCAAACCCGTTGCCTTCGAGTCGATTCTGACTCATAGTGACCCATAGGATTCAGTAGAACTGCCCTATAGGGTTTCCACGAAGTGTCCGGTGGATTCAAACTGCTGACCTTTTGTTTAGTAGCTGAACTCTGAGTGCGCCACTAGGGCTCCACTATTTAGATATTCAGAACCTAGTAAAAAGTCATCAGGAATAATTAAGAGTTTCAAGTGCTTACCCCTGAGCCATGAAAATTGAGTATGGAAAGGAAAGCTCATTTTTTTTCTATGCCTTACAATTAGTCGTCCTGTTTAACTGGATACAAACTTTAATTACCTGGGGTTTATTTTGGTGTTGATTTCCATTTATTTGGTTTTTATAGAATACAGTAAGACCTATGTATCTTTTTCCAGTTCTAAAAAAATTTCCTCTTTTTTTTAATTCCTTTTGGCCCTACTCGATCAATGATTATTGAATTAATTCTCTTCTTTATTTAGAGAATCTGGTTGTTCATAAGGCAACTCTCCACATTCTATACCCACTCTGATAACTTCTGCTCACATTTTTCTGGATTCTTTGCTTACATCTTCATGTTCTAGATATTTCTCAGTATTACCTTTGTTCAGCTTCAGATAATCTCTACTGTATATTACTTTTTCTGTTTTCAACATTAATTGTATTTGGTCTATTTCAATTTTGATATCTTGGCACTCTTCATCTTGTATTTAATAGAACATAGCTATTTCTGAAATTGATTTCTAAATTCAATTTCTGTGAAATCCAATGAAGGGGATGAAGCTTCCTCTACATTGTGACAGTATAATCTGTTTATGTGTGTGTGTTTGTGTGTGTGTGTGCGTGTGTGTGTGTTCTAAGAATCTTTTCCATAAATCTAATAGTATTTTTTCTCTTATTCATCCATGAGTTCAATTTGTTGATCTTTGTTGTCGGTTTTAAGCAATATTGAAGCGCTGCTTTAAAATCCACCCTCAGAATCCTGGTGAAAATAGAAAAGTCTGCCCATATCTAGAATCAAAGGAAATTAAAAAAAGATAAACCATAAAGGGAAACAACTTTTAGTTTTTTCTTTTTTCTATATGGTCTCTAGGATCTCAGAGTCTTCTCCCTGAACCCAAGATTGGAAACCAAGCTGGGAGAAAATGCAAGATCTATTTTCCCTGGAAAAGATTATGGTACTAAACCCTTTCAGGATGTGTTACAAGCCCTAATCTTTTCCATTGTTGTTACTTGATCTAAAATATTTTAATAATGATAAATTGAGGAAAGGTAAGGACTTTGCTCAGGGAGCCCTGGTGGCACAGAGGTTAAAGTGCTCAGCTGGAAACTGAAAGGTTGGACAGTGGAACCCACCAGCTACTCCACTGGGGAAAAATGTAGTAGTTTGCTTCCATAAAGATTACAGCCTTGGAAACCCTGCGTCCTATAGGGTTACTATGAGCCGGGATTGACTCAACAGGAACAGTTTAAGGACTTTGCTCATACCTATAATTCACTAAATTTCCCCCAAAATTATAAAACCAGAGTAGCTGGAAGATCAAAAGGCAAACAAATTTAAACAAAGTTATTAGGGATTTTTTATAAAAAATGTAGTTAATCCATCTTCACCACAAACATCAGTCAATACTAGTGTCTGGCTTGTCTCACATGAACTAAAATGCAGATTCAATCCTTAAACTTCCTGAAATTTAAAACAACTGCTAATTTAAAAGTTTAACTAATAAAAATACAATAGTAATAACAAATGGGAAGCAAAAAATAGCTGCAGTTTAATTCATAGTACAACAGAAAGTATAGAATTTAATAAATTTCAAGGAAAAAAGCTTCACAAACTTATGGACTAAGTTTTTTTTTTTTTTTTTAGTGTTTATTCACATATTGATCAAATTACACAAAGGTAATGTTAGACCAATTAGCCATCGTTTCTAACAGTATATAAAGTTACAAGGATTTAAGGATAATGTTTGCTATCTGTTACAAGAAAGTACAACTCATTGATTTCCATTTTTGCTCAAACTGTTCCACTGATTCATCACCATTGATCTATTATAAGAGTAGGGATGGTTTTATTTTGCTTTGCCTCACTGCTTTCTTCTGTCCAACATAGCTACACAATAAATGCAAAGGACAATTTGATTGTCACCAATATATTTCTTTGGAGCCCTGGTGTCGTTAAGAGTGGTTAAGAGTTCAGCTGCTAACCAAAAGGTCAGCAGTTCGAATCCACCAGCCGCTCCTTGGAAACCATATGTGACAGTTCTACTCTGTCCTATAGGGTCGCTGTGTGGTGGAATCAATGCAACAGGTATGGGTAATATATTTCTAAAACCATAAAGGCAGTTCAAGAGAAACACTATTTTGTTCTACATGAAAGAAAATATTCTGTTTGTTACTTCACTGTTGCCAGACGAATTAACAGTCATAACAGCCTTGTTTTCAGGTGGCAGTTGCAGACATTTACCTCAGTTTCAGCTCTGAGAGACAGCTTGTCAGTTGTTACCTTCTTTCCTTCCTCTTAGAGGAAGGGGAAGAGTGGGGGAGCCAGGGTCAGCGCTGCTCTCACTAACCATCTGGCCACCTATTTGAGATGATTTGAAGGACCCCAGGCAATGACACCTGCTGTGGCAAATCAGTTCAATGAACCTGTCACAGTGAAAGCCATCACCAAAAATCCATCCCATTGGGTCTTAGAGATATCTCT
This sequence comes from Loxodonta africana, assembly GCF_030014295.1. NCBI lineage: Eukaryota > Metazoa > Chordata > Mammalia > Proboscidea > Elephantidae > Loxodonta > Loxodonta africana. Next base: position 126,105,669 of record NC_087348.1, read on the forward strand.
CCTCAAGAGGGCTAAAAAGGCTGACCTCCCCATAAATGTTAAAGCAGCAGTTATTGAGGGGAGGAGAAAGAAATTTCCTCAGTAGCTTTCAAAATATACCTGTCCCCACCTCCTTCCTTAGGCATAGCTGAGCCTCGAGAGGAAAAGTCATATGTAAGTTTTAAAGCCTGTCTGGATATTCTGATTCCCTCACCTCCCACCACCACCTTTCAGAACTATTCAGATGGTGCAATTTCACCTGACACCTTAAGATTGGGGGTAAGCAGATTTTTTGCATTACCATCATAAAGAAAATTGCAAAGGTTTGTAGAATGCCTTCTTCAGAATTATTTTTATGAAAAAATGCAATATCTGCAATTGTGCTTCCAAATATTTTTTAACCGTTATTGATTACTCCTTACTTTTTTTTTGGCTATCATTTTTAAAGCTATCTAGCATGCCCTGCAATACTGATTGCAGTGCTGCAACTTTTAACAAATAATGTGCAAGGCAAGAAGGGATGGGAGAGGCTGAGTGATTCCAAAGTGCTCAGTTGTGTGTTAACCAGAATGCAATTGCAAGAGAACTTAAAAGAACCCCCACTCCTCACACCCTCAAGAATGATCCATGCAGGGATCCTTAGGTGATAAGAGGAGAATGGAAGCTGCCATCATGGCCCTTGATCGAAAGGCCTGCAGGGAACGTGGCAGTGCCTCTGGGAGAGTCCAGGGTGACAGAAGTGTATTAAAAACAGGTTATGACTTTCAGATTTCCTTCACAAGTCTTAGACTAATAAAAAAAGATAGAAATAAAATTCTTATTGCCACCTACCTGGGAGGCAGAAGCAGTGAGAACCCTTTAACCCATCTCCTTGGTTCCTTTTTCTCTCACTCCATCTCCCATGTTCTTCCATTGCACCAAGTTCTCACATGTCACATCCCCAGAGGCAGCCTCTGGTGGCATCTGCTTCCAAGCTCCAACCTGGCAGTGAACAAAGGGCTGACTGGAAATGCTCAGTCTGGAGAGGACTTTCTTAATATTCATCTCTGAATGAAAGAGTTATATTACTAACCGAGTGCTTTACTGTTTAAAAAAAAAAAAAAGAAGAGAGACTCAGATTGGGTTGCTAGATAAAATACAGGATAAACAACATATATATATATCAGATAAACAATATATATATCTCTTTTTTGGGGGGGTAAGTACGTTCCAAATATTGCATGAGACCTACTAAAAATCATTTGTTAGTTATCTTCAAATTTAACTGGGCATTTTATTTTGTTTGTTTTTGCTGTCTCTGGAAACCCTAGACTCTGACCACATTACAAAGCTAGGTCATGACATACAAAGCAGGTAAACGACACAGCGTCTGTATTCTCTCTCCCTACTTACTACCTCCACTCAGACAGAATTCCGAAATGCCAGCATCCAGCATCCTTGAGGTGCCCATTTGTTCTCCTCTGCTCTCCCCTTTGCTGCACCCGCCACCCCATCTTCCTTCTCCCTATGCTGTCAAGCTATTCACGCTTATGGAAAGAAACCTGAAAGCTGTGATTTCAGAGTAAGATGCTTCGTTACTGCACCCAGAATGGGCATATGGAAGGCTGGGAAAAGTGCCCGGTAGCAGAAGGCTTGGTAGAGGAAGAGAAAGGAAAATACCCAAAGAAAATGTTTATTATCTCACTGCTTACCAAGGAGCAACTCTGTTAACATTTATTCATTCTTTCAAATATGCTTTTTGAGTCCCTACTGTCAGCCACCACACCTTTGTTCTTTCCACGTTATTGCCCACTTGCTGATGGAATCGCGTCTCTGTTTCTACCTAGGTTTCTCTTTCCCTTCCCATGTAATATTTATAAGGATTCATTTTGATTTATTTGGTAAGCATTTATGGCATAAACTAGGCTTTATGGATACCTTTAGAAACAATCTTCTGCTGCCATTTCATTCTCCAGATTAGGACACTGGACCCCAACAAGTTCTGACTTGTCCTTCCCACTGCCTCATGCCATCTTCTAACATAGTGGGGGCTTTGGACGCAGTCAGACCTCGGTTTGAATCCCATCTCTGCCATCTTTTGAGAAATTTAAATAACCTTCATGAGCATATTTCTTCATCTTTGAAGTATTGACAATAGTGGTTTAATTGGATCTTGAAGTGAGTTAAGTAATACTATACGCTGGTGGCTTAGTGGTTAAGCTTGTCTGGTAGCCAAAAGGTCAGCAGTTCAAATCTACCAGCCACTTCTTGGAAACTCTATGGGGCAGTTCTACTTTGTCCTATAGGGTCACTATGAGTCGGAATTGACTGGACAGCAACAGGTTTGTTTTAATACAGAGTGGGGGCTCAATGTTCCCTTCTTTCCCCTCCTTCTCCCTTATAGGACTGTATCACAACCGTTGTTAGGTGTGGACGAGTTGATAGAACTGCCTCATAGGGTTTCCTAGGCCATGATCTCTATGGTAGCAGACTACCATATCTTTCTCCGGCAGAGCTGATGGGTGTGTTAGAACTGCTAACCTTTTGGTTAGCAGCTGAGCACTTAACCATTGTGCCACCTGGGCTCCTTGTGCCACAACTAGATAATGTTATAACAAAATTAGAACTCAGGGCTTCTGATTCTTACCATTCTCTCCAAATCAGTCTGCTTGTAAATGGAGGTTAATTCATAAATTTGGGAAATAAGATGAGGGGAAACTGCTTTGATTCTTACAAAGAATCTAGGAATGTCTAGCTGGTCTCTTTATCCAGGCTAGGAAGTAAATAAATAGCCTGAGGGGTAAGCCTTGCCATTTTTTATAAGGGTAGGGAGAAAGGGGGAGGGAGGAAGAATCATAAAACCACATCTGGTCTATTCATATTCAGATAATGGATTAATTGAGGGTCCTGGAAAAGGAGGATTTTATCCGTTATGTAATTTGTTTTGTATTTAGTGATGCTATATAGAGCTCGTTTCAGGAATTGAACAGTTGTAATAAAATTCATGTTGTTGATACTGAGTCATTAAAGTGCCAAGAATAGTTCTGTGAAATAAATAAAATTTCTAGAAAGAGTTGAATGCAGAAACATTCATGCCTTATACTTTATAAATAACTCTAAATGGATAAGCAATCAGTATTTTTCTCCTGGGGAGAAAAGGTATTGGGACTCTGTCTTAGTTATCTAGTGCAGTTATAACAGAAATATAACAAGTGGATGGCTTTAACAAACAGAAGTTTATTCTCTCAAAGTTTAGGAGGCAGGAAGTCCAAATTCAGGGTGCTAGCCCCAGGGGAAGGCTATCTCTCTCTGTCAGCTCTGGGGGAATGTCCTTGTCATCAGTCTTCCTCTGGTCAAGGAGCTTCTCAGTGCAGGGAACCCGGGTTCAAAGGACATATGCTCTTAGCTCTCCTGGCTTGGTGGTAATAAGGTCCCCCTGTCTCTCTGCCCACTTCTCTCTTTTATATCTCAAAAGAAATTGACTTAAAACACAATCTAATCCTGTAGATTGAGTCCTACCTCATTAACATAACTGCCTCTAATCCTGCCTCATTAACATCATAGAATTGAATTTACAACACATAGGAAAATCACATCAGATGACAAAATGGTGGACAGTCACATAATACTGGTAATCATGGCCTAGCCAAGTTAACACACATTTTGGGGGGACACAACTCAATTCATAACAAACTATTACCAAAAAACCAAACCCATTGCCATCGAGTCAATTCTGACTCATAGCGACCCTCTTTAGGGTTTTCAAGGCTGTAATCTTTACAGAAGCAGACTGCCACATCTTTCTCCCATGGAGAGTCTGGTGGGTTCCAACTGTCAGCCTTTTGATTAGCAGCCAATTGTTTAAGCACTGCCCCACCAGGGTTCCTTGGGACTCTGTTACTTAGTTCCAATTCTAACTAGGATCTAGGAACGGCCCACACCAATAAGGGTGATAGCAGCAAATGCTCTGAAGTCAGGTAATCTGGCTTTTAACATGGGCTCTGCCACTTACCAGCTATGCAACATTTTGTAGTCCCTGGGTGATACAAACGGTTAACACACTAAGCTGCTAATGGAAAGGCTGGACGTTTGAGTCCACCCAGAGGCACCTCAGAAGAAAGGCCTAGTGATCTATTTCTGAAAACTCAGCCACTGAAAACCCTGTGGAGCACATTCTACTCTGTCACCCATGGGGTCGTCATGAGTCAGGATCAACTTGTTGGCAATTAGTTCTGTTTTTTTCTTTTTTGTTTTGTCCAACCCCATCTAACAAGACCCTTGTTGCCTCATTGGTATAAACTAAGTGAACAATCCTTTTCTCCTCAAAAAGTGCTGTGTGTCTAATAAGGGCCATGTCTTGTGCTAAGTGGTGGGGAAACATGAACAACACAGGACTGACAATTACAGACTAGAACTGCCACGAAGGAGATAAGAGGACATGAGAATGAGTAACTGACGGGCAGGGAGATGCGAGATGCTTTAGATAGGTAATCCTGGAAAGCCTCTCTTTCAGGGGATATTTCAGCTGAGACCTGAAGGATGAGGGAATCAGCCCTACAAAGAGCAAAAAAAAAAAAAGTCAAAAACTTCTCAGAGGATGAAACAGCAAGTGCAAATGTGCCAAAATGAAAAAAGAACCTGATGTGTTTCAAAATGAGCAGGAGATGGAGGGTTGTGAGTTGAGGTTGGCGAGAAAAGCAGGGCTTGTTAGCCCAAGGTAAGAAGTTTGGGTTTCATTTTAAGGGCAAAAGGAGTCAATGAAGATTTTTTCATAGGGAATGACATCGTCTGATTTATAAATTTAAAAATCATGTGGCTGCTATAGAGAAAATGGATTTTACTGCCTGATATATATATTTACTGCCTGTAAATGTGTATCAATAAATGTAAATTATTAGTGTGCTGTTATTTATTTAACAATGCCACTGCTAATCATGACTGTTGATATCACAACCGATTTACACCCAGAGTATTATGGAACTGTCATGTGCGTGATGACCATTTGCAGAAATTAAAATGGCCTGGTTGCTACCATCAAAGAGAATAAACGCTTTTGCAGCAAATGTTGCTTTCTGTGTAGACTTGAGCAAGTTAACCTTTCTGAACCTCAGTCTCTTAATTTGAAAAATGGTAGTAATAGTATATATGAGAAAACATATCTAAAACGCCTGGCGGAGTGGCAGACAGTAGGCAAATAACAAATGCCATCCATTATCGTCATGTGTATACATAAAGAAAAAATATAACTGGATACATTTTTCAGTCTCAGACCCTTAAGAATACATGAAATATATGCAGAAATAAATGCATAGCAATTAGTGTGAACATCTATTGTCTTACATTCCTGTCCAGCTTTTCCCCTTACTCTTTATGCTATAGGGAATCTCTACCAATTAGTTCATGGAGAATTGCTACCAAGGATGGGGTGGATATTGTTTCCCATTATCCAAAGAGGTGGACATATGATCCAGGCTTGAACAAATTACAGCACCCGCCCCAACCATAGTGATTGGCTCAGGGAAGGGCATGCGACCCCAGCTTTGCCAACCAGGGTCCACCAAGGGACTCTTCTGCCACAGCAATAAGTAAAGACAACCCTTTTGCTGTAGTGAATAAGCTGTGAGTCTGGGGGTACCAACAGCTCTTTTTTGTTTATGAAGAGATAGAGTCCTGATGACATTGTTGAAGGCCTTAAATTAAACACTACCCAAAGCCAGCTTTTTCGTTTAGCCTTTCAGTTGTTGTGGTTGGGTGCTGTGGAGTCAGTTCTGACCTGTCATGGATTGAATTATATCCCCCCAAAAATGTGTGTATCAATTTGCCTGGGCCATGATTTCCAGCGTTGTGTGCTTGTCCTCCATTTTGTGATTGTAATTTTATGTAAAAGAGGATTAGGGTGGGATTGTAACACCCTTACCCAGGTCGCATTCCTGATCAATGTAAAACAAGATTCCCTGGGGTGTGGCCTGCGCCACCTTTTCTCTCTCAAGCGATAAAGGGGAAATGGAAGCAAGCAGAGAATTGGGAACCTCATACCACCAAGAAAGCAGTGCCAGGAACAGAGCACATCCTTTGGACCTAAGGTTTCTGTGCTGAGATGCCCCCAGACCAGGGGAAGACTGTTGACAAGGACCTTTCTGCAGAGCTGATAGAGAGAGCCTTCCCCTGGAGCCAGTGCCCTGAATTCGGACTTCTAGCTTACGGGACTGTGAGGGAATAAACTTCTCTTTGTTAAAGCCATCCACTTGTGGTATTTCTGTTATAGCAGCACTAGATGGCTAAGACAGAACCCTATGTACAACAGAACGAAATACTAGCCAGGCCTGCACCATCCTCGTAATCATCGTTATGCTTGAGCCCTTTGTTGCAGCCACTGTGTCAGTCCATCTCAAAGAGGGTCTTCCTCTTTTTCAATGACCCTCTACTTTACCAAGCATGATGTCCTCCAGGAACTGGTCCTTCCTGATAACATGTACAAAGTATGCGAGATGAAGTCTTGCCATCCTTGCTTCTAAGGAGCATTCTGGCTGTACTTCTTCCAAGACAGAGCATCTCAGTTAACAGTCAAAAGCCCATTTTGCTTAAACCAATGTGATGAATGTAAAGATTCCTGTTTAATACCCAGTGCTGTTGAGTCAATTCCGACTCATAGCGACCGTATAGGACAGAGTGGAACTGCCCCGTAGAGTTTCCAAGGAGCGCCTGGCGGATTCGAACTGCTGACCCTTTGGTTAGCAGCCGTAGCACTTAACCACTACGCCACCAGGGTTTCTGTTGCTATTAAGATTCTTTCCTCTCTCAGAAAGGTAGGTGGAAACGTGTTTCCCTTCTCCAACCCCTGCTGTTGTTCCCACTCTTCATCTGTCCTCTCACCTGACTCGTGACCTGCCCTCACGTGCCCGGGCACCACGGAGTCTGAGGGAGCGCTCCTGCTGCCTGGCTCGTCTGCTGCTGATGCTGCTCCAGCTGTTACTGCTGGAAGCTGAGTATGAAACTTTTAGACAGACTTTCGATGTGTAATGGTTGACATGAATGAAATACGACCAAAAGGAAAAAAAAAAAACTGTATGGATGAGTTCTAAAAGGATTTCTTCTTTTTCACCTCTAAAGCATTAACAGAATTTGTAGTATTTCAAAATAACTCTGGGGGGGGCGGAGCCAAGATGGCGGACTAGGCAGACGCTACCTCGGATCCCTCTTACAACAAAGACACGGAAAAACAAGTGAATCGATCACATACATAACAATCTACGAACCCTGAACAACAAACACAGATTTAGAGACGGAGAACGAACTAATACGGGGAAGCAGCGATTGTTTCCAGAGCCTGGAGCCAGCATACCAGTCAGGTACGGCACAAGCACAGAGACCTACTCCACCCTCCTGAACTAACCCCGGGGGGGGACCAGACGGTTCCACGGGCGGCGTGGGACACAGCCGGTAGGAGAAGTCCCTGGGAAGCAGTGACTGGTCTTGGAGCAGAAAGAGCAGCATCTGAGCCGGGGAACCATCCCGCAGGGATTTGGACTGGACGCAGGTACGCCATAAACACGGAGAGTTCCTCCACCCCCCTGAACTAACCCCGGGAAGGGGACCAGCTGGGTCGCGCGGGCGGCGTGGGACGCAGCCGGTAGGAGAAGTCCCCGGGAGGCAGCGACTGGTATTGGAGCGGGGAGAACAGCGTCCCAGCTGGGACACTCGGTCACGGCACAAGCACGGGGACCTGCTCCACCCATCTGAACTAACCCCGGGAGGAGGCTCAACTGGTTCTCGGGGCGGCACGGCCACGCGGCTGGAGGGACAAGAAGTCCCCGGGAGGCAGCGACTGATTTTGGAGTTGAGAGTGCACCGTCCCAGTAGGGGAGCCTCGACGCTGGGCGTGGGGCTGGAAGCGGAGGATCTGACCGTGACTCCAGCGGGCCAGACCCCCCGGGGGCAATCTCCACACAGCCAGCACACATAGGCGACACGCCCGCGGGAATCTCAGATATAATAGTCATTCCAAGCAAGACAGGCAACTCTGGCTATATTCTGAGGTGCTACTCTCCTATCTCTCTGTTCCCTCCCCCACCCTCACCAGGCGGCTTCATTAACATCTGAATAGCCTGAGCCAGAGGGAGAACTCTGATAGGGATCTGACTGCATTTTTTTTTTAGCGGATTTTCTGGAAAAACTAGTTTTCCAGTGATGGCTCGGAGACAACAATCCATATCAAACCACTTAAAGAAGCAGACCGTGACAGCTTCTCCAACCCCCCAAACAAAAGAATCAAAACCTTTCCCAAATGAAGATACAATCTTGGAATTATCAGATACAGAATATAAAAAACTAATTAACAGAATGCTTAATGATATCACAAATGAAATTAGGATAACTGCAGAAAAAGCCAAGGAACACACTGATAAAACTGTTGAAGAACTCAAAAAGATTATTCAAGAACATACTGGAAAAATTAATAAGTTGCAAGAATCCATAGAGAGACAACATGTAGAAATCCAAAAGATTAACAATAAAATAACAGAATTAGACAACACACTAGGAAGTCAGAGGAGCACACTCGAGCAATTAGAATGCAGACTGGGACATCTGGAGGACCAGGGAATCAACACCAACATAGCTGAAAAAAAATCAGATAAAAGAATTAAAAAAAATGAAGAAACCCTAAGAATTATGTGGGACTCTATCAAGAAGGATAACCTGCGGGTGATTGGAGTCCCAGAACAGGGAGGGGGGACAGAAAACACAGAGAAAATAGTTGAAGAACTCCTGACAGAAAACTTCCCTGACATCATGAAAGATGAAAGGATATCTATCCAAGATGCTCATCGAACCCCATTTAAGATTGATACAAAAAGAAAAACACCAAGACATATTATCATCAAACTCACCAAAACCAAAGATAAACAGAAAATCTTAAAAGCAGCCAGGGAGAAAAGAAAGGTTTCCTTCAAGGGAGAATCAATAAGAATATATTCTGACTACTCAGCAGAAACCATGCAGGCAAGAAGGGAATGGGATGACATATACAGAACACTGAAGGAGAAAAACTGCCAGCCAAGGATCATATATCCAGCAAAACTCTCTCTGAAATATGAAGGCGAAATTAAGATATTTACAGACAAACACAAGTTTAGATAATTTGCAAAAACCAAACCAAAGCTACAAGAAATACTAAAGGATATTGTTTGGTCAGAGAACCAATAATATCAGATATCAGCACAACACAAGGTCACAAAACAGAACGTCCTGATATCAACTCAAATAGGGAAATCACAAAAACAAACAAATGAAGATTAATTAAAAAAAATAAATAAAAATACACATAACAGGGAATCATGGAAGTCAATAGGTAAAAGATCACAATAATCAAAAAGAGGGACTAAATACAGGAGACATTGAACTGCCATATGGAGAGTGATACAAGGCGATATAGAACAATACAAGTTAGGTTTTTACTTAGAAAAATAGGGGTAAATAATAAGGTAACCACAAAAAGGTATAACAACTCTATAACTCAAGATAAAAACCAAGAAAAATGTAACGACTCAACTAACATAAAGTCAAGCACCATGAAAATGAGGATCTCACAATTTACTAAGAAAAACGCCTCAGCACAAAAAAGAATGTGGAAAAAGGAAATTGTCAACAACACACATAAAAAGGCATCAAAATGACAGCACTAAAAACTTATTTATCTATAATTACCCTGAATGTAAATGGACTAAATGCACCAATAAAGAGACAGAGAGTCACAGACTGGATAAAGAAACACGATCCATCTATATGCTGCCTACAAGAGACACACCTTAGACTTAGAGACACAAACAAACTAAAACTCAAAGGATGGAAAAAAGTATATCAAGCAAACAATAAGCAAAAAAGAAGAGGAGTAGCAATATTAATTCCTGACAAAATAGACTTTAGACTTAAATCCACCACAAAGGATAAAGAAGGACACTATATAATGATGAAAGGGACAATTGATCAGGAAGACATAACCATATTAAATATTTATGCACCCAATGACAGGGCTGCAAGATACATAAATCAAATTTTAACAGAATTGAAAAGCGAGATAGATACCTCCACAATTATAGTAGGAGACTTCAACACACCACTTTCGGAGAAGGACAGGACATCCAGTAAGAAGCTCAACAGAGACACGGAAGATCTAATTACAACAATCAACCAACTTGACCTCATTGACTTATACAGAACTCTCCACCCAACTGCTGCAAAATATACTTTTTTTTCTAGCGCACATGGAACATTCTCTAGAATAGACCACATATTAGGTCATAAAACAAACCTTTGCAGAGTCCAAAACATCGAAATATTACAAAGCATCTTCTCAGACCACAAGGCAATAAAACTAGAAATCAATAACAGAAAAACTAGGGAAAAGAAATCAAATACTTGGAAAATGAACAATACCCTCCTGAAAAAAGACTGGGTAATAGAAGACATCAAGGAGGGAATAAGGAAATTCATAGAAAGCAACGAGAATGAAAATACTTCCTATCAAAACCTCTGGGACACAGCAAAAGCAGTGCTCAGAGGCCAATTTATATCGATAAATGCACACATACAAAAAGAAGAAAGAGCCAAAATCAGAGAATTGTCCCGACAACTTGAACAAATAGAAAGTGAGCAACAAAAGAATCCATCAGGCACCAGAAGAAAACAAATAATAAAAATTAGAGCTGAACTAAATGAACTAGAGAACAGAAAAAACAATCGAAAGAATTAACAAAGCCAAAAGCTGGTTCTTTGAAAAAATTAACAAAATTGATAAACCATTGGCTAGACTGACTAAAGAAATACAGGAAAGGAAACAAATAACCCGAATAAGAAATGAGAAGGACCACATCACAACAGAACCAAATGAAATTAAAAGAATCATTTCAGATGATTATGAAAAATTGTACTCTAACAAATTTGAAAACCTAGAAGAAATGGATGAATTCCTGGAAAAACACTACCTACCTAAACTAACACATTCAGAAGTAGAACAACTAAATAAACCCATAGCAAAAAAAGAGATTGAAACGGTAATCAAAAAACTCCCAACAAAAAAAACCCCTGGCCCGGACGGCTTCACTGCAGACTTCTACCAAACTTTCAGAGAAGAGTTAACACCACTACTACTAAAGGTATTCCAAAGCATAGAAAATGACGGAATACTACCCAACTCATTCTATGAAGCCACCATCTCCCTGATACCAAAACCAGGTAAAGACATTACAAAAAAAGAAAATTATAGACCTATATCCCTCAACAAAATTCTAGCCAATAGAATCCAACAACACATCAAAAAAATAATTCACCCTGATCAAGTGGGATTTATACCAGGTATGCAAGGCTGGTTTAATATCAGAAAAACCATTAATGTAATCCATCACATAAATAAAACAAAAGACAAAAACCACATGATCTCATCAATTGATGCAGAAAAGGCATTTGACAAAGTCCAACACCCATTCATGATAAAAACTCTTACCAAAATAGGAATTGAAGGAAAATTCCTCAACATAATAAAGGGCATCTATGCAAAGCCAACAGCCAATATCACTCTAAATGGAGAGAACCTGAGAGCATTTCCCTTGAGAACGGGAACCAGACAAGGATGCCCTTTATCACCACTCTTATTCAACATCGTGTTGGAAGTCTTAGCCAGGGCAATTAGGCTAGACAAAGAAATAAAAGGTATCCGGATTGGCAAGGAAGAAGTAAAGTTATCACTATTTCCAGATGACATGATTATATACACAGAAAACCCTAAGGAATCCTCCAGAAAACTACTGAAACTAATAGAAGAGTTTGGCAGAGTCTCAGGTTATAAAATAAACATACAAAAATCACTTGGATTCCTCTACATCAACAAAAAGAACACCGAAGAGGAAATAACCAAATCAATACCATTCACAGTAGCCCCCAAGAAGATAAGATACTTAGGAATAAATCTTACCAAAGATATAAAAGACCTATACAAAGAAAACTACAAAGCTCTACTACAAGAAATTCAAAAGGACATACTTAAGTGGAAAAACATACCTTGCTCATGGATAGGAAGACTTAACATAGTAAAAATGTCTATTCTACCAAAAGCCATCTATACATTTAACGCACTTCCGATCCAAATTCCAATGTCATATTTTAAGGGGATAGAGAAACAAATCACCAATTTCATATGGAAGGGAAAGAAGCCCCGGATAAGCAAAGCACTACTGAAAAAGAAGAAGAAAGTGGGAGGCCTCACCTTACCTGACTTCAGAACCTATTATACAGCCACAGTAGTCAAAACAGCCTGGTATTGGTACAACAACAGACACATAGACCAATGGAACAGAATTGAGAACCCAGACATAGATCCATCCACGTATGAGCAGCTGATATTTGACAAAGGACCAGTGTCAATTAACTGGGGAAAAGATAGCCTTTTTAACAAATGGTGCTGGCATAACTGGATATCCATTTGCAAAAAAATGAAACAGGACCCATACCTCACACCATGCACAAAAACTAACTCCAAGTGGATCAAAGACCTAAACATAAAGACTAAAACGATAAAGATCATGGAAGAAAAAATTGGGACAACCCTAGGAGCCCTAATACAAGGTATAAACAGAATACAAAACATTACCAAAAATGATGAAGAGAAACCCGATAACTGGGAGCTCCTAAAAATCAAACACCTATGCTCATCTAAAGACTTCACCAAAAGAGTAAAAAGACCACCTACAGATTGGGAAAGAATTTTCAGCTATGACATCTCCGACCAGCGCCTGATCTCTAAAATCTACATGATTCTGTCAAAACTCAACCACAAAAAGACAAACAACCCAATCAAGAAGTGGGCAAAGGATATGAACACACATTTCACTAAAGAAGATATTCAGGCAGCCAACAGATACATGAGAAAATGCTCTCGATCATTAGCCATTAGAGAAATGCAAATTAAAACTACGATGAGATTCCATCTCACACCAGCAAGGCTGGCATTAATCCAAAAAACACAAAATAATAAATGTTGGAGAGGCTGCGGAGAGATTGGAACTCTCATACACTGCTGGTGGGAATGTAAAATGGTACAACCACTTTGGAAATCTATCTGGCGTTATCTTAAACAGTTAGAAATAGAACTACCATACAACCCAGAAATCCCACTCCTCGCAATATACCCTAGAGATACAAGAGCCTTCACACAAACAGATATATGCACACCCATGTTTATTGCAGCTCTGTTTACAATAGCAAAAAGTTGGAAGCAACCAAGGTGTCCATCAACGGATGAATGGGTAAATAAATTGTGGTATATTCACACAATGGAATACTACGCATCGATAAAGAACAGTGACGAATCTGTGAAACATTTCATAACATGGAGGAACCTGGAAGGCATTATGCTGAGCGAAATCAGTCAGAGGCAAAAGGACAAATATTGTATAAGACCACTATTATAAGATCTTGAGAAATAGTAAACCTGAGAAGAACACATACTTTTGTGGTTACGAGAGGGGAGGGAGGGAGGGTGGGAGAGGGTTTTTTATTGATTAATCAGTAGATAAGAACTGCTTTAGGTGAAGGGAAAGACAACACTCAATACATGGAAGGTCAGCTCAATTGGACTGGACCAAAAGCAAAGAAGTTTCCGGGATAAAATGAATGCTTCAAAGGTCAGCGGAGCAAGGGCGGGGGTCTGGAGAACATGGTTTGCGAGGACTTCTAAGTCAATTGGCAAAATAATTCTATTATGAAATCATTCTGCATCCCACTTTGAAATGTGGCATCTGGGGTCTTAAATGCTAACAAGCGGCCATCTAAGATGCAGCAATTGGTCTCAACCCACCTGGAGCAAAGGAAAATGAAGAACACCAAGGCCACATGACAACTAAGAGCCCAAGAGACAGAAAGGGCCACATGAACCAGAGACCTACATCATCCTGAGACCAGAAGAACTAGGTGGTGCCCGGCCACAATCAATGACTGCCCTGACAGGGAGCACAGCAGAGGACCCCTGAGGGAGCAGGAGATCAGTGGGATGCAGACCCCAAATTCTCATAAAAAGACCAAACTTAATGGTCTGACTGAGACTAGAGGAATCCCGGCGGCCATGCTCCCCAGACCTTCTGTTGACACAGGACAGGAACCATCCCCGAAGACAACTCATCAGACATGAAAGGGACTGGTCAGCGGGTGGGAGAGAGATGCTGATGAAGAGTGAGCTAATTATATCAGGTGGACACTTGAGATTGTGTTGGCAACTCTTGTCTGGAGGGGGGATGGGAGGATAGAGAGAGAGGGAAGCAGGCAAAATTGTCAAGAAAGGAGAGACTGAAAGGGCTGACTCAAGAGGGGGAGAGTAAGTGGGAGTAGGGAGTGAGATGTATGTAAACTTATATGTGACAGACTGATTGGATTTGTAAACGTTCACTTGAAGTTTAATAAAAGTTATTAAAAAAAAAATTAAAAAAATAACTCTGTAGTGTTTCAAAATAACTCCTGCTGTACTAAATACTTGGAGCCCTGGTGGCACAGTGGTTAAGAGCTGGGCTGCTAACCAAAAGGTCAGCAGTTCGAATCCACCAGCCTCTCCTTGGAAACCCTATGGGCAATTCTACTCTGTCCTATAGGGTCTCTTTGAGTCAGAATTGACTCCACGGCAATTTTTTTTTGAATACTAACCTTAGTAAATATTTTAGGAAGTTAGATAAATTCAAGGAGCATAGAATTTTTATGAGGAAGGATCATTCCTTCTTATGAAATCTCAGTCAGTTTAAAGTTGTTTTTGTTTAATAGTGTGTCAAGGGATTTATACATTTTTTCAGGCAGTAAGAGTACACATTCCCAGAAATAATTTAATTAAAATAAAACTCCTCATTACTATCCAGTGGTCTTTCCATATCATGTATACCATGCTGTTGACACAACACACACTCTGGAAGTATGAGAAACAGCATGAAGTAACAAGAGGCAGTATAGTATAATGAAGAAAGTTTGAGCTCTGGATTTCTGATGCCTGGAATTTCTGCCCACCCATGCTGTGTCTACAGCATTGGACCAGACACTTTACTTTTCTGAGCCTTGATTTACTGTTCTTGTTATTGTTAGTTACTATTGAGTCTATTTTGACTGAATGTCAAATTCACATATCAGATTTATCATGAATGGCAGCATTTATCCCATAGGAAGTTTTGAGTTTATTTTTTTAGCTAGAAAATACAAGAATTATTCCCAAATATGTCTTCCTCATTTCAAAATTAAGTCTGGGATGCATTCAAGAACAGCCAGTCTTTAAAAAGAATTGATAGTTTTTGTGTGTGTGTGTGTTTTTTTTTTTAAACGTGCCCATTACGGCAATTTGCATCGGGATGTAAAACAACTATGTGAAGATGAGTTATAATGTTCTTTAGAGCTAGAGCCATGCCTTCTCTGTCTTGAATTCCTCACATCACTTAGCTTCACACCTCATCAAGTTGCCCAGAAGAAGTAAGACTGCAGGTTTTACATTCTGTATCCCACCTTGAAGAGTGGCACCTGGGGTCCTAAATGCTAGCAAGCAGCCCTCTAAGATCCATCAATGAGTCTCAACCCACCTGGATCAAAGGAGAATGAAGAACACCAAGGACACAAGGTAATTATGAGCCCAGGAGACAGAAAGGGCAACATAAACCAGAGACTACATCATCCTGAGACCAGAAGAACTAGATGGTGCCCACCTACAACCCATAACTGCCCTGACAGGGAACACAACAGAGAACCCCTGAGGAAGCAGGAGAGCAGTGGGATGCAGACCCCAAATTCTCATAAAAAGACCAGACTTAATGGTCTGACTGAGACTGGAAGGACCCCAGTGGCCATGGCCCCCAGACCTTGTGTTGCCCCAGGACAGGAACCATTCCCGAAGCCAACTCTTCGGAAGTGGATTGGACTGGAGAATGGGTTGGAGAGGGATGGTGGTGAGTGAGCTTCTTGGATCAGGTGAACACTTGAGACTATGTTGGCATCTCCTGCCTGGAAGGGAGATGAGAAGGTGGAGGGGGTTAGAAGCTGGCGAAATGGACATGAAAAGAGAGAGTGGAGGGAGGGAACGGGCTGTCTCATTAGGGGGAGAGTAACTGGGAGCGTGTAGCAAGGTGTATATGGGTTTTTGTGTGAGAGACTGACTTGATTTGTAAATTTTCACTTAAAGCACAATAAAAATTATTTAAAAAAGACTGCAGGTTTTAGCCTTGTAATCTCTTAAGTAAATATTATTTTGTTCTTAGCTGCCATGGAGTTGGCCCTGACTTTTGGTGACCCCATGCACAATAGACTAAAGATGGACTGTTGTGATCCATAGAGCTTTCACTGGCTGATTTTCAGAAGTTCATCACCAGGCCTTTCTCCCTAATCCGTCTTAGTCTGGAAGTTCTGCTGAAACCTGTTCAGCATCGTAGCACCATGTACGCCTCCACTAACAGACAGGTGGTGGCTGTGCATGAGGTGTTTGGCCGGAAATCAAACCCGGGACTCCCATGTGGAAGGCCAAAATTCTACCACTGAACCACCCCTGCCCTCAAGTAAATATTTTGTCTCACTCTGTCTATCCACAAATAGGTACCTTATTATACTCATACTTGGATAATTTACATACAGAGCTTGGATGAATTATTATTCTTACATAATTATTTCTTATAATAGTAGTGTGCTAAGAAAAAAAGTATAAAAGTCTTGGTAACTTTGGTGAATTGCTAGACTTTCTCTAAAGGCCACAAAGTACAGTTTATTAACAATTAAAGACCCACAACTCTGCAGCCAGACTGCCTGAGCTGTAATCTCGCTCTGCCACTTTCTACCTTGTGAGACTATGGCATGCTGTCTAACCTCCCTGTGACTCAGATCCAGCATCTTTAAAATAAGGATAAAATATACTTGCCTTAATAGGATCATGGTAAGGTTTAGATGTTAATGCATGTATAATTTACAGTGCATGTCACCTAGTAAGCCTCAATAAATGTTACTTATTACTCTCAGAAACAAAGAATTATCTCACGTAACAACACTCAGCACTTTCACAAAAGTGGAAAATAGTATTCATTGTTATGATAAAACATTATTATACTCATATCTATCATATCAACTATGTATTATATTATTCATACTAGATTCATTTAGCAAGAGAGTATTCATGAGATGGCAAATAGGATTTCAACCATTGCAATGCTCTCTGTAACTTATTGACCTAAAACCCTCATGGTCTTAAGTCAGGATTTTCATTCTTCATAAATATATTAAGATTTGGAAATTATGTTCTACGGTTAGAAGAAACAAAACATTATTGGGATTTAATTTAATTTTAATCATGGAAGAATTTAAGAGCATATATTCTATCTTACCATATCAGTAGCAAAACTAAATGAGTACACGTCATGTTACAACATTTTTGGTCTGTTTTCACAGCACATCTTAAAGAAAACATAACCAGCTCTGGTATCCAGAACATATAAAGAACTTTTATAATTCAACAATAATAAGAAATAATTTACCAAATGGTTGTTTCTCCAAAGAAGGTATACAAATGGCCACAAGCACATGAAAAGATGCTCAACATCATCGGTAACGAGAAAAATGCAAATCAAAACAACTATGAGATGCTAGTTTAGATTGACTAAGATAACAATAATAAAAGACAGATAGTAACAAGTGCTGACAAAGATGTGGAGAAATCAGAACCTTCATACATTGTTGGGCATGTACCTTGAAACCTATGAAAGCCAGAGCTCTATGGGACTGCCCTGTTCCCCTGGGGCTCACAAGTTTATCGCCTTGACAGAGTACAGTCTCTTACCACTTCTCTGTCCTCTCTATTAATGGAAAATATTTGAGTTTTCCTTCTCTGACAGGTTTCTACTTTAAACAGGTTCCAGCTTTTATAGGTTTTGCTATGTAATAATATAGACAATATGGACACTTTGAAAAATAGTAAAACATAGAATTACCTTATGACCCAGCAATTTCACTCCTGGATATAGATAACAAGAGTCCAAAACATATGTACACTCAAAAGCTTATACATGATTCATAATAGACAAAAAGTGGAAACAACTTGAATGTCTACCAATGATCAATGGCTAAACAAAACATGGTATATCCATATAATTGAAAATTATTCAGCAAAAAGATGAAGCACAAATACATGCAACAACATGGATGAACCTTGAAAACATGCTTAGTGAAAGAAACCAGAAACAAAAGGCCACACATTATATGATTCTGTTTACGTGAAATGTCCAAAATAGGCAAATCCATAGAGATAAAAGATAGATTAATTGGTAGGGGCTAGGAAAAACTTTTACTGGGTTCTGGGAGGAAGATGGGGGAATTGGAAGTGACTGCTAATGGGTACTAGGGTGCCTTTGGGGGTAATAAAAATTTTCTGAAATTAGATACTGGTAATGGTTCTAAAACTTCGTGACTATCCTAGAAAACCATTAAATTGTAAAATTTTAAAAAGATGAATTTTATGGTATGTGAAAGATATCTCAATGGAAAAAAAGGAAAGTATATTCAAGGAAAAAGAACAACACGTCTCTGATTCTTGGATGACCATGATCTCATGGAGTTTATTATAGCTTTTGCTTTAAAAAACATTGTTACACTTCATATCATGTTTAAATATGGTGACATAGCCAATTCTACTGTTCTGATTTTCCCACAACAAAAAACACTAAGAAGAATTAGAAACAATCATAAAGCCCATCATTTCTACAACTATTCTGTTGTTGTCATGTACAATTAAGCTGATTTCAACTCACTGTGAAAGAACAGAACCACCCCAAGGAGTTTCCTAGGCTTCAGTCTTTATGGGATCACCAGGTCTTCTCTCCCTTGGAGCTGCTAGTGGGTTCCAACTGCCAACCTTTCAGTTCCCAGACCAGTAGAGCTCCTTGTAAAATTGTAAAACAAAAAAATCTCAAAAATGCAAATTTTTATTTATTTGTTGTAGTTGTTGTTAGGTACTGTTGAGTTGGTTCTGACTCATAGCACTATGAAGAACAGAACCAAACAGTGCCTGGTCTTGCACCCATCCTCACAATTACTGATACGTTTGAGCTAATGGTTGCAGCCACAGTGTGAGTCCATCTCATTGAGGGTCTTTCTCTCTTTCACTGACCCTCTACTTTACCAATCGTTATGTCCTCCTCCAAGGACTGATCCCTCTTGATAACACATCCAAAGTACATAAGAATCCTAAGGAGCATTCTGGCTGTATTTCCAAAA
This sequence comes from Loxodonta africana, assembly GCF_030014295.1. Lineage (NCBI taxonomy): Eukaryota > Metazoa > Chordata > Mammalia > Proboscidea > Elephantidae > Loxodonta > Loxodonta africana. Next base: position 126,124,890 of record NC_087348.1, read on the forward strand.
CAGATTTGTTAGTTCTTCTGGAGTTCCGTGGTATATTCAATATTCTTTACCAGCACTGAAATTCAAAGGCCTCAGTTCTTCTTCAGTATTCCTTATTCATTTTCCAGCTTTCACACACATATGAGGCAATTGGAAATACCACGGCCTGGATCAGGTGTGCCTTAGTCCTTAAAGTGGAACTTTGCTTGTTAACACTTTAGAGAGGTCTTTTGGGGCAGATTTGCCCAATGCAATACCTCATTTGATTTCTCAACTGCTTCTTCCATGAGCATTGATTATGAATTCAAGTAAAATGAAACCCTTGACAAATTCAGTACTTTCTGCTTTTATCATGATGTTGTTTGTTGGTCCAGTTGTGAGGATTTTTGTTTGTTTATATTGAGGTGTAATCCATACTGAAGGCTATAGTCTTTGATCTTCATCATTAAGTGCTTCAAGTCTTCCTCCCTTTCCTCAAGCAAGGTTGTGTCATCTGCTTATCACAGGTTAATGAGTCTTCCTTCAATCCCGATTCTTCACATATTCCAGCTTCTCAGATTATTTGCTCTGCAAACAGATTGAATAAGTACGGTGAAAGGATACTATCTTGATACATACATTTTCTGATTTTAAACACACAGTATCCCCTTGTTCTGTTTGAATGACTGCTTCTTGGTCTGTGGACAGGTTTTGCATGAGCACAATTAAGTGTTCTGGAATTCCCATTCATTCTTCTCAATGTTATCCATAATTTGTTATGATTCACACAGTCAAATGCTTTAGCAAAGTCAATAAAACATAGGTAAACATCTTCCCAGTATTCTCTGCTTTCAGCCAAGATCCTTGTGACATCAACAATGTTATCCCTGTCATTCCACGGCCTTTTCTGAATCTGGCTTGAATTTCTAGCAGTTCCTTGTGAATTTATTGCTGTAGCCGCTTTTGAATTATCTTCAGCAAAATTTTACATATGTGTGATGTTGTTGCACAATTTCCCCATTCTCTTGGATCACCTTTCTTTGGAATGGGCACAGATATGGATCTCTTCCAGTCAGTTGGCCAATTCTTCCAAATTTCTTGGCGTACAGGAGTGAGTGCTTCCAGTGTTGCATCCATTTGTTGAAACATCTCAATTGGTACTCCATCAATTTCTGAAGCATTGTTTTGCCCTGGAGCTCTGGTGGCTCAGTGGTCAGTCGTTCAGCTACTCACCAAAATGTTTACAGTTCGAATCTACTAGCCACTCCTTGGAAACACTATGGGGCAGTTCTACTCTGTCCTGTAGGGTTGCTATGAGTCAGAATCCACTCTATGGCAATGGGTTTTTGTTTTTTGCCAATGCATTCAGTTGAGCTTAAACTTCTTTCTTTAATACCATTGTTTATTGATAATATGCTACCTACTGACATGGTTGAATGTCGGCCAGTTCTTTTTGGTGTTGTATATATTCCTTCCATCTTTTGATGCTTCCTGTGTCGTTCAGTATTTTACCTGTAGAATACTTCAATATTGCAATCCAAGTCTTGATTTTTTTTCTTCAGTTCTTTCAGCTTTAGAAATGCCGAATGTGTTCTTCCCTTTTGGTTTTCTAACTCCTGGTCTTTCCACATTTCATTATAGTACGTAACTTTGTCTTCTTGAGCCACTCTTCGAAATTTGTTCAGCTCTTTTACTTCATTTCTTGCATTTGCTTTAGCAGCTCTACTTTCAAGAGCAAGTTTCAGAGATTTTTCTGACATCCATTTTGGTCTTTTCTTTCTTCCCTGTCTTTTTAATGACCATTTGTTTTCTTCATGTATGATGTCTTGATGTCATCCTACAACTCATCTGGTCTTCAGTCATTAGTATTCAATGCATCAAATCTATTCTTGAGATGGTCTCCAAATTCACGTGGGATACATTTAAGATTGTATTTTGGCTGTCATGGACCTGCTGTAATTTTCTTCAGTTTCAACTTGAACTTGCATGTGAGCAACTGATGGTCTGTTCTGCAGTCAGCCCCTGACCTTGTTCTGACTGATGATATTGAGCTTCTCCATCATCTCTTTCCACATATGTACTTGATTTGATTCCTATGTATTCTGTCCAGTGAGGTCCACATGTACAGTCATTGTTCACCTTGTTGAAAAAAGGTATTTGCAATGAAGAAGTCATTGATATTGCAGAATTCTATCATGTGATCTTCAGCATCGTTACTATCACCAAGGCCATACTTTCCAACTACCTGTCCTTCTTTGTGTCCATCTTTTGCATTCCAATCACCAGTAATTACAAATGCATCTAGATTGCATGTTCAATCAATTTCAGACTGTTAAATCTTCAATTTCTTCATCTTTGGCATAGTGCTTTCATGTGTAAATTTGAATAATAGTCATATTAACTGGTCTTCTTTGTATGCTTATGGATATTATCCTACCACTGACAGTGTTGTACTTCAGGATAAATCTCGAAATATTCTTTTTGACTATGAATACGATGCCATTCCCTCTCAATTTGTCATTCCCAGCAGAGTAGACCATATGACTGTCAGATTCAGAGTGGCCAATACCAGCCCATTTCATCTCACGAATGCCTTGGATATGGATATTTATGTATTCCATTTCATATTTGATGACTTTAATTTTCCTAGATTAATACTTCATACATTCCCATTATTAATGGATTTTTGCAGCTGTTTCTTCTCATTTTGAGTTGTGCCACACCAGCAAATGAAGGTCCTGAAAGCTTGACTCCATCCACATCATTAAGGTCGACTCTATTTTGAGGAGGCAGCTCCTCCCCATTCGTATTTTGAATGCCTTCCAATCTGAGGGGCCCATCTTCCAGTACTATATCAGAAGATGTTCCGCTGCTATTCATAAGGTTTTCACTGGCCAGTTTTTTCAGAAGTAGACTGCCAGGTCCTTCTTCCTAGTCTGTCTTAGTCTGGAAGTTCCACTAAAACCTGTCCACCATAGGTGACCCAGCTGGTATTTAAAATGCCAGGGGAAGAGCTTCCAGCATCAGAGCAACACAGAAGTCACCACAGTATGACAAACTGACAGACAAATATTGGATTTATGTATTTATTAAGAAAAAATTTGCCAAAAGTCATATAAACCTAGCAGGGTGGCCGTGGAAGAAAATTAAAAAAGACGTCAGGGCTACATATCTCAAAAGAACTGCAAAATTAAATGCCTCAAAATAAGAGGTACAACCACAAGCTAAATTCCATGTTTACAACAGGGAACAGGGTAAAGATAATGGTGGTGGGAGCCCTTCTGCACTGTTTTGTTAGAAAAGTAGAGGTTGTGGTTTTTAGCTGCCTTCCATTGAGTTAGTGAAAACCCTGGTGGCATAGTGACTAAAAGCTACGGCTGCTAACCGAAAGGTCAGCAGTTCCAACCCACCAGGCTCTCCTTAGAAACTCTATGGGGCAGTTTTACTCCGACCTATAGGGTTTCTATGAGTCAGAATCGACTCGATGGCAGTGGGTTTGAGTTTGGTTTATTGAGTTAGCACTAACTCATGGTGAGCCCATGCACAATGAGACAGGACCATTGAGCTCCATAGGGTTTTAATTGGCTTTTTTGGGGAAGTAGATTGACAGGCCTTTCTTCTTAGTCTGTAAGCTATGCTGAAACCTGTTCAGCAGCATAGTAACACACAAACGTCCACTGACAGACGAGTGATAGTTGTGCTTGAGGTGCACTGGCCAGGAGTCACACCTGGATTTCTCACAGGGAAGACAAGAATTCTACCACTGAGCCACCACTACCCTCTTAGAGAGGCAGAGGAGACCTTGCCAAATTAGACTTGACACAGGCAATCTGTATGTGCGAAGAGGCAGATTCCCATGGCTGGCATAGGAGGGGGAAGGTTGGTGGAGATGAGAGGCTTTGCATTGCTACCAATCTAGCATCTACCCTTCCCTAATGTATGGAGAGAAGTAAAAGCTAAACAAACTCAAAGGCAGAACCCTATCTCTTAAGGAAAATTACTGCTTCCCTAGAAAAAAGTTCCACTCATCCTTCTTCAATGCATGTTGTCTATAAATAGCTACTTCAGGGATAACTGACCTTCTTCAAAAATTAATATTCAAAAAGGATATGACAGGGTGAAAATGGAAAGGAATAGCGAAAACAAACTGCAACCAAACATATTAAATCCAATGAATATTATGGCAAACATTTTAACTTAATGACACAAGCTCTTATATGAAGCAAGAACACGAAGCAGAGATACAACTGCTCATGATAGAGTTCAGGAAAGTAGTGTAAGAAAAGAAAAACAAAGATGAAATTAGAGGAATGACAAGAGAGAATCAGCATTGTTGCAAAACAGAATGAGTCATAAAAAGTGAGAAAAAATAAAATAGAAATAAATAGATACAATAGGTATAAAAAAACAAAATAGATATAGCTAAAGATTTTTACAAGATTAAATAGAAAATTGCAGTTACGGAAGACAGATGCATAAAGTTTATCACAAAAGTTGTTTAGGGAAAAGTGATGTTTGGTTTAGAGCCTAATGAGTTAGACGTGCCTGTGCCATCATCTGATGGAGATGTTCCGGAGAGAATTGGAAGTGCAGGTCTGGTATTCAGAAGAGAGGTGACTTTTTTCACAAGAGTGACCTGGGTAACCTACTGTACAGCAATAGCTTCCATATCTGGCTGGTGACAATTTCATCCAGTATAAAAATAAAAACAAAAAAATAAAAATAACAAGCCCATTGTTGTCGAGTCGGTTCTCACTCACAGCGACCCTATAGTATAACCACTAATATTTAAAGGTAAAGAGTTATTCTCCATCTTTCTTGGTCACTATCTTATTTTTCCCCAAATATTCAGTTAATACTAGGTTACACATAATAGAAGTGACAGATAGTTTAGATAGACAACAACCTCAGAGGGAAGCTTCAGTCACCTTAGAACATAAAACACCTGCTTAGAGCAATTACATGACAAATGAAACTTTTACCTGCTAATATCCTCCCTTCAACAGTAATGGAGTTGAGTATAATGGAAACCAAGTGACCAAAGCAGAGGGACCAAAAAGGCAGACACAACAGCATTTGAGTTAATAACCATACCTAGGTGACCTTTACTCTGTGATGCAGACATGCATTTAATATGCTGTCGTTGTGTGTCTTCCAGTCTCTTCTGACTCATAGTGACCCTATAGGACAGGGTAGAACTGCCCCATAGGGTTTCCAGGCTGTAATCTTTACAGGAGCAGATTGTTTTTCTCCTGAAGAGCAGCTGATGGGTTCAAGTCATCGACCTTTTGGTTAGCAGCTGAGCGCTTAACCATTGCACCACGAGGGCTCATTGCATTTAATATTGGCCTCTTAAAATTGCTACAAGTTTGATATGAGATTTTAGAAGTCATACTTTGATATCTTTTATACCTAAACTCTTCCCTTGTTTTTAATTTGATTTTTTATGATTGTATAGCAAAGCCAAGTTATGTGAATTAAGTTAAATTCCATGACCACAGATTTTAGACAAAGGAATAAGGACAATGGAAGAAAAGTTCCCTTCATCTTTCCAATGTGCCTGAATTGAGGACTTTTTAAAAGCAGCCATTCTAGTTTGAGCAGTCAGTTTATTTTAGTATAGAAATTGTCCCTGGAGGCATGGTGAAACATTTTAAGGTTTCAGGAAGAACTAGGGCAACTGAGGATAAAAAGAGTGAAAATAGCACTTTCTTTTACTTATTTATCTGCATGTCCAAAAAACTAAACCCATTGCCATTAAGTTAATTCTGACTCTTAGTGACCCTATAGGTCAGAGTAGAACTGCCCCGTAGAGTTCCCAAGGAGCAGCTGGTGGATTTGAACTGTCAACCTTTTGGTTAACGGCAGACCTCTTAACCACTGTGCCACCAGGGCTCCTTATCTGCATATAGGTAGAGCCATATCTGGTAGAAATTGGGAGGCTGTGGTCTAAAGTTGTGCTATCTGACTCTGAATCCTGGTTCTCATCTTGCTATTTATGTGACCTTGTACAAGGTAATTAACAGTCTCTGTACCTCAGTTTTCCATGTATTAAATGAGGATGATTATGGATCAACTTGGGGTGACAATTAATTAATTCTCCTAAATCACTTAGTGCAGTGCTCAGCACATAATATACACTCAATTATTGTTAACTTTCATTATTTGTATCTTTACAAGTAATAAGAAAACCATATTCCATTACTGAAAAATAATGTGTTAAACATCATTGATGGTGTCCACAAATTCAGTCGAGAAATAATTTTATTTTAAAAATAACGTTTGTTGGAGGTACTCTTCTTTGTGTGTGTGTGTGTATGCGTATGTGTGTTAGAGGAATGATGGGAACATGAATCCCTCTTGAGCAGGAGTAAGGATAAAAGAAATTGAATGACAGTTTGTATTTTATAACATGCACACTTTATCACATATCTTCCTATTTCAACTTCTCAACAAAATAACAAAATAAGTATTGCTATCCCATGTTACAAATAAGAATATTCAAGTCAAAGAGAATAAGAGATTTATCCAAAATAAATGAAGTTTTATAAAAGAACACAAGTGCTTTGGATTCCAGAGTCAATTCTTTTCATTGTGGCACCTTGTCCACTTCTAGCATTTCTTCACATACCCTCTACTCCAACGTGCTTTTCAACTACCCCTTCCTCAAACGTGCCAAGCATGAACACCCTTTATCTTTGATCATAGGAGGAAAATGTATTTATTGACTGGCTCCCCCATGCCAAGCGTCACACTAGGCAACTTTCATATTCAGTGTTCTCTCAAGTTGAATGTATTTTCCCCTCATGGAAATCCTTATCCGTCATCAGTCGAGTCAATGCCCCAAATCCATGCCAATTTTCATCTACCCAGTCAAAACTACTCCCTTTTTTCCTTTTGTTTCCACATCATGCCATTCATTATTCTCTTTAGTTCTAATTTCATTCAGTTGCATTTTTATGTGATTAATAGTCTATAGTAGTCTATCGATCCCAATGAATTTTAAGTTCCTCACACACATGATCATACATAGAACAGTCCTTTAAAGAACAATAGATTAAGACACTGGAAATTTTATTTAGACCCCACAGTTCTGTTGTATAAGGATTTGTGGAAGACTTATTAAAAACCTGCGATATGCAGATGACACAGCCTGGCTTGCTAAAAGCCAAGAGGACTTGAAGCACTTACTGATGAAGATCAAAGACTACAGCCTTCAGTATGAATTACACCTCAACATAAAGAAAACAAAAATTCTCACAACTGGGCCAATAAGCAACATCATGATAAACAGAGAAAAGATTTAAGTTGTCAAGGATTTGACTTTGCTTGGATCCAAAATCAAAGCTCATGGAAGCAACAGTCAAGAAATCAAAAGACATATTGCATTGGGCAAATCTGCTGCAAAAGACTTAAAGTGTTAAAAAAAAAAAAAAAAAAAGATGTTACTTTGAGGACTAAGGACTAAAGTTACTTTGAGGACTAAGGACCCAAGCCATGATATTTTCAATTGCTTCATATGCATGCAAAAGCTGGGCAATGAATAAGGAAGACCAAAGAAGAGTTGATGCCTTTGAATTATGGTGTTGGTGAAGAATATTGAATATACCATGGACTGTCAAAAGAACAAACCAGTCTGTCTTAGAAGAAAAGCAGCAAGAGTGTACCCTGGAATGGAGGATGGTGAGACATCTCATGTACTTTGGACATGTTATCAGGAGGGACCAGTCCCTGGAGAAGGACATCATGCTTGGTGGTAGAAGGTCAGCAAAAAAGAGAAGACCCTCAATGAGATGGATTGACACAGTGGCTACAGCAGTGGACTCAGGCGTAACAATGATTGTGCCTGTGGGGATGGCGCAGGAGTAGTCAGAGTTTTGTTCTGTTGTAGAGAGGGTTGCTATGTATGAGTCAGAACCAACTCAGTGGCACCAAACAGCAGCAACAATTCTGAAATGTAGTTTGTGCTGAATTACTTATTCTTTATGTGAACCCTGTCTTATTCTCCAAACCCACAAATTGGTCAACAGAGATGGAGGACTTCCATGACAATGTATAAGAAGTTTTGTTGTTGTTGTTGCTATTGTCGTTTTTTAATTGGCTGGCTCTCTGCCCTACTGGGCAGTCGCTATGAGTTGGAATCAACTAGATGGCAGTGGGTTTGGTTTTTTTGGTTTTTGGCTCTCTACTACATCATTGTTGACCCCTCTTCCTCGCCTTCATGCCTTCTGTTAAATTTGAAATTTCACCAGATTTTTAGATCTTGAACAGAGAACTCAAGTTTCAATAGAATGGTGATACTAAAACTTAGCCTCAATGTTACAGTTTAGAAAAAAAATTCAGAGAATTATATTTGAAAACAAAGGAAAAAGCCAAAATCTGAATGATTTAATTAAAATTGTGTTAAAGCAATTTAATTTTGGCAGTTTTGCTCCTTCTGAAGGAATCGTGGAATGGTCTTAATAATTTGAATTCTGTAGCTTTCATATCTTATCCATAATTTCTCTGTGAAATTTATGCTAAAAAAAAATCCATGCACACATACACTCCACTTTAGGCCAGTGGCTGGTACAAACCATGACTTATATTAAGTGAAGTCAGACAGATTTCACTGATGTTCTGAAGATTGCATATTGCAGATAGGCTAGTCTCAGTTTTGTTCTCAGAGAAGGTTCCCAGAACAGGGAAAATCCTTGGGCTATAAAGCAATTTGCATTACAAAGAGAGTAATACCTAAAGCTTAAGTGGAACTGAAATGCTTAGCTTTAAGTTTGGCCATCTCTTTGTAGACATAATGTTATTTTAACTTCTATAGCATCTTTTATTTTTCAGGGTAATAAAGCACTTGACAAATAATATATAGTTTCACCACTGCTATGCAATAATAATCAAAATAAAGTTTAAATACCAGCCAGAGGACGTTGCTAGGAGTGCTGCCCACGGTCCCCACTAAAGGAAAGCAGGGTAGGCTATTGAGAAAACGAAGCGAAAGTGTATTGACCTTCCTGTTTTCTTTTGGTTTAGCTTTAGAGTGAAGTAATGTGAGATACTTGTTTTAAGTGTTTAAAAGTTTGTACAAGTCAGTGTTACTAATTAGACTGTAAACTCTTGGCAAGAAAAATGTCTCAGTTGCTTTGCATATCCATAGCATTTAACACAATGTCTGCCATATTGTAGGTGCTCAAGAAATACACTGATTTTTTTTCCTACCCTGACTTTTTTCACCATATTTTGCTGACATTCTTCTTCTATTATGTGGCCTTATAAGCTGACTTAAGTTTTATTATGTTTTGGTAATTGAGTAATTAATTAACTAAAGCAAAGTGACGAACTGGAATTGAATTAGCCTTGAGATGTGTCTTAATTAAATATCTTCTTAACATTATAATAGTACAATGCCAGTGAAGACAGTAAAACCATCTGGAATAAGATGATGAAGAAATATGTCAAAAAATATATATAACCAAGGCGGAAATCTTCATAGGACTGTATAATATTTGTAAATTATTTGCAAAGGCTCGTCACAATATAAATATTGAATAACTATATTTTGGTTGATGAAATCCTTTCTGCTGCATTTAACACAATGAATGCTCCTGAACATTTCTACTTGCAGAATTTTTTAAATACTAAGTTCTTTTCAATATTCATAGGCTATTCTCAATGTTTTCTCTCATTCTAGAATGACAATGATGCTAGGCAATCTATTACCGCTCTCTCAGGTCAATCCCATTTCATATTTCCCCATTAATCTTGTCCAGGATTTCTGTCAGGTCTTCTTCCCCATGCGTTGTGACAAAGCAGTGTTCTTATCACCACTTACAAACCTTCATTTGGAATCACAGTATGTTTGCTGGCAGATTCCTGTATGTCTCCCTACGGATTTAGCCAGAGCTGGTATTGACTTTTTACAAAGCACAGTTTAACTAGTTACAAAGGTAACTAGTTACAGACCACAGAACCAGATTTCTTTTTTTTTCTCCTCTTGTCATAAACATCCAATGTCTTCTATAAGAATAGGCAAGAATTCTGTGACCAGATTCATGTGGAAAAATTAAGGTACCAAGCCAAAAAGAGAAGATGTCAAAAAAGGGGGTGGAGGGACCAAAAAAAAAAAAAAAAAAGTATGAGTAAAAAGCTTGAAGAGCTTCTGGGGAGAACTGGAGAAAGCAGACAGTGGAGAAGGGTGTTTTGCAAGGTTGAGTGAAAACAATGGATGAAAATAGTAGATGTGGCATTCTCCCAAGACATTGTAGTTATTCACTATTTTGCTTAAATTTTGATGAACTAACCCAAAATTAAATGTTTACTAAGTCCTAGAATATTGTACAAAGAATAATAACGTCTACCAATAAGCAACATCATGATAAACAATGAAAACATTGAAGTTGTCAAGGATTTCATTTTATTTGGATCCACAATTAACACTCATGGAAACAGCAGTCAGGAAATGCGACGACTTCTGGTTTGGGCAAATCTGCTGCAAAAGACCTCTTTAAAGTGTTGAAAAGCAAAGATATCACTTTGAGGACTAAGGCGTACCTGACCCAGGCCATGATATTTTCAATCACCTCATATGCGTGCGAAAGCTGGACAATTAATAAGGAAGACTGAAGAAAAATTAATGCTATAAATTTTGGTGTTAGCGAAGAATACTGAATATACCATGGACTGCCAGAAGAATGAACAAATCTGTTTTAAAAGAAGTATAGACAGAGTACTCCTTGGGAGCAAAGATGATGAGACTTTGTCTCATGTTATCAGGAAGGCCAGTCCCTGGAGAAGGACATCATGGTAGATAAGGTAGAGGGTCAGTGAAAAAGAAGAAGACCCTGAATGAGATGACTTGAAACAGTGTCTGCAACAATGGCTCAAGCATAGCAATGATTATGAGATTGGCACAGGACCAGGCAGTGTTTTATTCTGTAGTACACAGGGTCACTATGAGTCAGAACCAACTAGACGACACCTAACAATAACAAAATAGATATTGCAGTTGGAGCTAAGAGTGGAATTTGAATTTCCAGGTAATTGTTATGACATGCTTTACCTCATTTGTTTTTCATAAATTGGTAATTTATTAAACATATGAAGAGTTTTTGAGACGGAATTTTTATTATTTTAATTAAAATAGCAATGCGTATAGTTTCAAAAGTCAAATAATTTAATTAGACTTAAAAACACCCCATAGTCTCCTGCTCTACCCCTGCTCACCCCAGTTCCCACTCCCTAAAGGCATTCACTTTCACCTCTTCTAGTTGTTTTGCCTGGTAGATTCTTGCTTATTTTTAAATAGCATTTTGTACTTTTTTTTTTTTTTTTTACTATTCCTTAAATTTTTCATTAAACAATATCTACTTCCTTGTATGGAAGATGGGGGCTTCGCTCTTCATGTCTCGTTGGCTTACGCCACTACCATGAAAACATACCCACCTACGCATTTCACATTCTCCATCTCCACAATATAGTTTCATCACAATTTTTGGTTAAACAATATTTGGTGTTTTCACTACTGTTTCTACTTAAATTTTATTCATAGTTGAGCCATATAGGACACCAGGATAATATGTTTTCCCTGGAGTTAATAATTGCCTCATAGAGTGTGCATAAATAAAAAGTCAGGTACCCCTCCAGGAAGATTCCCCAGATAACCAAGGGGAGCCTCATTTTAGAGCGATTTCCGCTGTCCCCTGAAGGCTATGTCATCGACTGCTGGTGTCCCCTAAGAACGTGACACCTTCGTCTTGTGCCCAGTCTATGATGGTGGATGCGTTTTCATGTCCAGCATGATGATGTATTGAGGGAGCAATGGTGGAAGTGTGGTTATTGCAGCCTCGATGAGCAGCTTGATTGCCAGCGGTCTTGTCAGATAACAGGCCCTTAACATTGTTAGTCACTGAGGCCAGTAGTGACTCAGAAAGTTCAATCAGCAGCCACAATTTGTTTCCACAATTGTTGGTCACAAAGACAGATATTTTTAATCTGCCAGTCTGTAATTTTCCAAGTAGTAGGCCAAATACTAGGCCATTGGCAACTATCCAAGAATTTATAAAAATATGGCAAGGTTCATCAAGGGGAGTACTTTGGCCAGAACTATGAGAATGGCCTTGGGTTCTGACCACTGAGCAAAGTGACCAGATTCATTTTTTATTCTGCATAATTGGCACTGATTCTGTACAGTCACAACAGCCCGTAGACAATATTCAAACCATCAGTAAACCAGGACCACGCATTTCTGGGCACTCTTGTGAATGGAGCCCCAATAAGCCAGAGATTCAGCTCAGGCAGTGGAGTGCCACTTTTCCACCTAAAGCTGAGATGCCCTGGCTCCAGATCAGCTATGTTCTTGAATATGCCATTTCCATCTAATAACCGATGCTTGTTTAGCCCTTTCACCTTGTTAGACATTGAGTTCAAGTTGGCTTACCTCAAAATGGGAATATCAGGCCAAAGAATCACAGGCTTGCATGGGTCAGTCATTTGATTTCTATTCTCTGAACAGACCTAGGCTAATCCAGTAGCAAGCTAATAGCTGTTTTACAAATGTTTGTACCTGGTTGCTGTGCCATGGAGGCAAAGAGTCCCAAACCCCAAGGAGTGCTTCCACATGGAGGCTGCCTCCTTTTGTTAGAGGCCACAATCAGCAAAATCATCAGTCATTGAGACATTTATTTTGAAGGTTCTTAGGGCTGTGGGGTCCCTGAGATAGCAGCACTTCTCTACATACGTCCCAATTGGGAAAAATCATCTCTTGTATTTGTGAGCATTCACAGTACAGGCATACAATGCCACTGATGTGTTCTGCAGTGGAAATCACAAAAATAGTACATTGAATTGGCCCAAAGGCCTGACTCATAAAATTACTTTAACTTTCCTTCCCCACAGTGAACCCCATCGAAACACCACAATTTTATTTAGGGACTCTTCTCTCCTTCACAGGATGAGGTAGGACGGTGGGCACCAGTATCCAACAGAGCTATAAAAGTTTCAATCCCTTCCCTCCCAGCGTATGAAGACAGGTGTATATAAGTTTCAGCCCCCCTTGAGGTCAGGGAGACATCAGCTCCATCCTTAAACATTTTTCTCCTTAAAGTAGCTAAAGTTGGGATAGGATGGGAAGGAGAGATAAGAGTATGTGATGGAGGTAGGGTGCAGGGAGAAAGAATAAATTTTACTGTGGCGGTAAATACTAGTCAAAGATGAAAGGCAGTTAACAAATGCAGTAGCTAGAGTGTCATCATTTTTATGTCAATTCTTCCAGCACATATTTTCAGAGGGTAATAAAAATAAAAGAGCTAGGTAACACCTGCGTACACAGTTGGTTTTATCAAAAGACAGAAACTCTGAGTTTAGAGAACCTTAATCTTATCATGGACAGTGTCATCTCTGGTTTCTGACTGGAGTTAATCTCAGAGAAATCTACCCATCTAACTGAGAGGGTCAAAACTCCCTTATAGCAGCCAGCACCCACTTTGGGGAAAAGCTCTTAGATCTTTTACTGTCTTCTCTGAATACATCTAAATTTACCACAAGAGACTGCAAGAGGGAATGAGCTATAACACAACCTAGATGTTGACTTTCTTCCTTAACAAGCTTTGCACATCCACCTCAACTCCCAAACAAATTACCCAAACCCCTAACAGTTCATTTGGTTTCTGGCCATAACGGTCGAAAGTTTCTCTCATTCCTCACTCAGTGAGGGTGCGTGACTCTGGAGTTATTGTCAAACGGAGGAGGAGGAAACCCAGAACAAATTTAGTAATACTTATTACAGGAGGGCAGACCTGAGCCCGAACACCAGATTGACAAGGACATCCCTCTGCCCAGAGCAGGATTAACAACAATCAAGGCACTATTTGGCAGCTGTCTTTGAACCTACTTCTGATTAATTGGCCAGCAACCACCACCCTAATTCCGTCTTATTAACAGGCAATAAAGTGGAAGACCATTTATTCTGTAAAAACTTGTTGCCATCGGGTCAATTCTGACTCATAGTGACCATGTAGGACAGATTAGAACTGCCCCATAGGCTTTCCAAGGCTGCAATCTTTATGGAAGCAGACTGCCACATCTTTCTTCCACAGAGCAGCTGATGGGTTCAAACCGTTGGCCTTTCGGTTAGCAGCCAAGCATTTAACCATTGAGCTGCTAGGGATCCTATTTATTGCCTAGTTGACTATAAAATTTAGTAAACATATTTGCTACTGATGTCCATGAATCTTCTTCAAATTCTCTTTATCAGTCTGTGAGGCCCTCATCCTTCCTCTTCCTGAAGGCTGTATCTGTCAGCATCCCATTCTCATTGTCAAGACTGCCAAGAACTGTGATGAGTCTTAGATTTTATCCAATCTAAAAGCTAACAAGCTATACTGACGCAATCCGTGGATGCTGACAGAAGGCACAAGACCCCTAGGTCAAAGATGAAAGACAGTTAACAACAAATGCAGCATCAAGAGCATCATCATTTTTATGTTAATTCTTCAAGCATATATTCCCAGAGGGTAATAAAAATAAAAGGGTTAGGTAACACCTGCATACACAGTTGGCTTTATCAAAGGATAGAAACCCTGAGTTTACCCAACCCAGTTTAGGGTACCTTAATCTTACCATGGGCAGTAGGCATGCCTGCTCTATACTCCCACAGAGATACTATCTCTACTTCCAAAGCTGTCAGCAAAGCTATATTTTGCTCTGGGGAGAGGTGCTATCTCTGTTTTTCAAGACTGTTCGCTGTAAAGGTAGGCAGATTTCATAAGATATGCAAAAATCTGAGAGACCCATGGGGAATTATCTCCCAACAGTAGATGCGAGGTAAATGTTTGTTCATGAATTAACTTGTCTGAGTAAACTGTTCCAATGTGAAATTCGTGTCGTTCATTTCTAGGAAAATTTCTTATTGTTTCTTTGGTAATTTCCTCTCCTTTTTTTTCCTTTTCTAAAACACCTCTTATTCAACTATAGGATTTTCTTGATTCTCTCTCTTGCTCTCCTTCCTCTCTCTCTCTCTCTCTTTTTTTTTCTCCCCCCTGCTTTCTGGGAAATTTCTACTACTTTCTCTTCCTGTTTTAAATTTCTAATCTCTGCTATCGTTTTTAGAATTTTAAAGATACATTTTTCCCCATTTCTGAATAATCCTTTTTAATATCTTTTTGTTATTTGCAGTATTTTCTCTTATTCTCTGAACATACCAATTATACTAGCTATTTTTGTTTTTTAAGTTTTCTTCTGCTCCCTTTATTACTATGTTTTCTTTAACTTTTTGTTTGTGTGGACAGCTGTCTTACACCCTAGTGACATTTCTGAAACTTATGATGTTCCCTGGCTATTTAGTCTTTGTCTTGGATTGAATTGTGTCCTCAAAAAATATCTGTCAACTTAGCTAGGCCAGGAGTCCCAGTATTATTCTGCCATTTTATGTGATTTTCCTATATGTTGTAAATCCTATCATTATGATATAATAAGATGAATTAGCAGCAATTATACTGATGAGGTCTACAAGATTAGCTAGTTTCTTAAGCCAATCTCTTCTGAGATATAAAAGAGAGAAGTGAGTAGAGAGACATGGGGACCTCATACCACCAAGAAAGCAGCACCGGAACACAGCGAATCCTTTGGACCTCAGGTTCCTGCACTGAGATACTCCCAGACCAAGGGAAGATTGATGACAAGGAGCTTTCTCCAGAGCTGACAGAGAGAGAAAGCCTTCCCCTGGAGCTGACACCCTGAATTTGGACTTGTAGCCTACTAGACAGTGAGAGAATAAATTTCTCTTTGTTAAAGCCATCCACTTGTGGTATTTCTGTTACAGCAGCACTAGACGAACTAAGCCTTATCTAGGGTTGAGGCATTGAAGAACTTACTAGAAACTCTGAGAATATCTGGAGATTGACAAGTGGTGGGATTCCCTATAGGATAATGGGCAGGGGCCTAGCTGTTTCAGCTCCATAAGTATTTCTTCTTGAGCTAGTCAATTTCCCCAAAGATGAATCATCAATCTCTTGCTTGTTATATGTAACTCTGGCTGCCAAAATACTCAGAGCTGAGCTGGGGGAAGGAACCAAGATTCTTCACCTTTTAATACAGACTTTTTCACTTTATCCCTTCTCTTCAGTGTCATACCCTGTCCCTCAGCCTTACCTGGTATTATCTCCCTAGGGGTCTAACTCATTCTGTTATTTAGCCCTACCAATTCCCCAGCCCTAAAAAGTACCTAATGTCTCCAATTCCTGAGATGTTTTGGTGATGCGTAGCATTGCCTCAATTCTTACTTCCCTCGTTGCAGACACATAGCTTTCAGCCTTCTCTGTTTGTCAGTGTACATCATCATCACTTGTCCATCTGCTTTCCAGCTTCCGAGATGTTGTTGACATCTATAGGGTACTCTCATATCTTCACCAGTTCTCTTTGCTTTTGTCCATTTCATCTTAATTTTCTCCCGGATTTTAGTTATATTTGAGGAAGGGACAAAAATATACACTTGTGTTCAGTCTGCCAATTTTAACCAGAACAATGACAGGCTTTAAAAACAAGGGAAGGACCTAGGGGACACAAAGAAGAAAAATAGAAGTAAGTCCCAGTTACCATAGGGGAAATGGGAGCTTCATATATTACTTGTACATCATTTTTTAAAGTTCCAGAGATACTAAATATGAGTTTTTAAAGTTAGTCATTCTTTTCAAATAACCTAGCATAATATTTATAGGAGCCCCGGTAGTGCACCTTGGCTGTTAAATGAAAAATTGGCAGTCCAGACCCACCCAATGGACTCCACTGGTGATCTGTTTCCATAAAGATTACAACCAAGAAAACCCTATGGAGTAGTTGTACTCTGTCACTTGGGATTGAGGCACCCAACAACAATAACACCATAATATTTAGGCTCTTGCCTTCAGGTGAATATGGTTTTCAGACTTGGGTAACTCCAAAATGGCTACTTGAAACCTGAACAAATTTCAAAAATATTCATTCAAGAATTCATGAAATATTGTCATAGTGAAATAAAGAATATTTTATTATGTACAAGATACCAATTTCAGTGACATTACTTTAGTAGTAAATGTTAAGTTACATTGTTGATCAATTATTATTAAGTAGAATAGGAAATATTTAGAAGAAAAAAGGTAAACTGGTAAAAGTTGAATTTCTATTTAAGAAAATTATATAAAAGCAATTTATCAGGTGGGCGGGGCCAAGATGGCCAATTAGGTAAGAAGCTACCTCGGATCCCTCTTGCAAAAAAGACTCAGAAAAACAAGTGAATCATCCACATACATGACAATCTATGAACCCTGACCATCAAACACAGATCCAAAGAGTTGACCTGAGTGACAGAGACTGAGAACGAACAACCACGGGGAAGCAAAGACTGTTTTCAGAGCCTGGAGCCAGCGTCCCAATCAGGAAACCTTGGCGCCGGGCTTTGGACTGGGCACAGGGGAGCTGAGCACAGCATCAAGAGATGGCGCAAACACTGGATGCAGCCCTAGCCCCCAGAAGTGACCTCGGGGGAAACCCAGCCAGTGCACGCAGGCAGCGCAGCTACGCAGTTGACAGGAGGAGAAGTCACTGGGAGGAAGCAACTAGTTTTGGAGCCGGGAGTGCAGCGTCCCAGCCAGGGAACCTTGGCGCTGGGCTCTGGACTGGGAGCAGAGGAACTAACCACGGCTTCTGAGACAGCGCAAGCACAGGACGTGGGCCTGACCCTCAGGGGCAATCTCTACCCAGCCATCGCACACAGTCAACACGCCACTTGGGAATCTCAGATAAAACAGTCATCCCAAGCAAGATAAGTAACTTTGGCTATATTCTGGGGTGCTACTCTCTTCTATTTATCTGAACACTCCTCTCCCCTTCCCAGGTGGCTTCATTAACATTGGAATTTCCTGAGCCAGAGAGTGAACTGCGCTGTGGTTTTTCTTTTTTCTTTCTGGTCTTTTCCTAACCCATTCTCCTGGCCTGACAGAAGCAGCTACAAAAAACTCTGGTACCGGAGGGGCGGAGCCAAGATGGCGGACTAGGCAGACGCTACCTCGGATCCCTCTTACAACAAAGACACGGAAAAACAAGTGAATCGATCACATACATAACACTCTACAAACCCTGAACAACAAACACAGATTTAGAGACGGAGAACAAACTAATACGGGGAAGCAGCGATTGTTTCCAGAGCCTGGAGCCAGCGTACCAGTCAGGTACGGCAAAAGCACAGAGAGCGCCTCCACCCCCCCGAACTAACCCTGGGAGGGGGACCAGCCGGTTCCACGGGTGGCGTGGGACGCAGCCGGTAGGAGAAGTCCCTGGGAGGCAGTGACTGGTCTTGGAGCAGAAAGAGCAGCATCCGAGCCGGGGAACCGTCCCGCAGGGATTTGGACTGGACGCAGGTACGCCATAAACACGGAGAGTTGCTCCACCCCCCTGAACTAACCCCGGGAAGGGGACCAGCCAGGTCGCTCGGGCGGCGTGGGACGCAGCCGGTAGAAGAAGTCCCTGGGAGAGAGCGGCTGGTATTGGAGCGGGGAGAACAGCGTCCCAGCCGGGACACTCGGTCATGGCACAAGCACGGGGACCTGCTCCACCCATCTGAACTAACCCCAGGAGGAGGCCCAACTGGTTCTCCGGGGCGGCAGGGCCACGTGGCTGGAGGGACGAGAAATCCCTGGGAGGCAGCGACTGATTTTGGAGTCGAGAGTGCACCATCCCAGTACGGGAGCCTCGACGCTGGGCGTGGGGCTGGAAGCGGAGGATCTGACCGTGACTCCAGCGGGCCAGACCCCCGGGGGCAATCTCCACACAGCCAGCACACATAGGCAATGCGCCCCGCGGGAGTCTCAGATATAATAGTCATTCCAAGCAAGACAAGCAACTCTGGCTATATTCTGAGGTGCTACTCTCCTATCTCTCTGTTCCCTCCCCCACCCTCCCCAGGCGGCTTCATTAACATCTGAATAGCCTGAGCCAGAGGGAGAACTCTGATAGGGATCTGACTGCATTTTTTTTTAGTGGATTTTCTGGAAAAACTAGTTTCCCAGTGATGGCTCGGAGACAACAATCCATATCAAACCACTTAAAGAAGCAGACCATGACAGCTTCTCCAACCCCCCAAACAAAAGAATCAAAATCTTTCCCAAATGAAGATACAATCTTGGAATTATCAGATACAGAATATAAAAAACTAATTAACAGAATGCTTAATGATATCACAAATGAAATTAGGATAACTGCAGAAAAAGCCAAGGAACACACTGATAAAACTGTTGAAGAACTCAAAAAGATTATTCAAGAACATAGTGGAAAAATTAATAAGTTGCAAGAATCCATGGAGAGACAGCATGTAGAAATCCAAAAGATTAACAATAAAATAACAGAATTAGACAACGCACTAGGAAGTCAGAGGAGCAGACTCGAGCAATTAGAATGCAGACTGGGACATCTGGAGGACCAGGGAATCAACACCAACATAGCTGAAAAAAAATCAGATAAAAGAATTAAAAAAAAATGAAGAAACCCTAAGAATTATGTGGGACTCTATCAAGAAGGATAACCTACGGGTGATTGGAGTCCCAGAACAGGGAGGGGGGACAGAAAACACAGAGAAAATAGTTGAAGAACTCCTGACAGAAAACTTCCCTGACATCATGAAAGATGAAAGGATATCTATCCAAGATGCTCATCGAACCCCATTTAAGATTGATACAAAAAGAAAAACACCAAGACATATTATCATCAAACTCACCAAAACCAAAGATAAACAGAAAATTTTAAAAGCAGCCAGGGAGAAAAGAAAGGTTTCCTTCAAGGGAGAATCAGTAAGAATATGTTCTGACTACTCAGCAGAAACCATGCAGGCAAGAAGGGAATGGGACGACATATACAGAACACTGAAGGAGAAAAACTGCCAGCCAAGGATCATATATCCAGCAAAACTCTCTCTAAAATATGAAGGCGAAATTAAGATATTTACAGACAAACACAAGTTTAGAGAATTTGCAAAAACCAAACCAAAGCTACAAGAAATACTAAAGAATATTGTTTGGTCAGAGAACCAATAATATCAGATATCAGCACAACACAAGGTCACAAAACAGAACGTCCTGATATCAACTCAAATAGGGAAATCACAAAAACAAATTAAGATTAATTAAAAAAAAAAATACACATAACAGGGAATCATGGAAGTCAATAGGTAAAAGATCACAATAATCAAAAAGAGGGACTAAATACAGGAGGCACTGAACTGCCATATGGAGAGTGATACAAGGCGATATAGAACAATACAAATTAGGTTTTTACTTAGAAAAACAGGGGTAAACAATAAGGTAACCACAAAAATGTATAACAACTGTATAACTCAAGATAAAAACCAAGAAAAACGTAACGACTCAACTAACATAAAGTCAAGCACTATGAAAATGAGGATCTCACAATTTACTAAGAAAAATGCCTCAGCACAAAAAAGTATGTGGAAAAATGAAATTCTCAACAACACACATAAAAAGGCATCAAAATGACAGCACTGAAAACTTATTTATCTATAATTACCCTGAATGTAAATGGACTAAATGCACCAATAAAGAGACAGAGAGTCACAGACTGGATAAAGAAACACGATCCATCTATATGCTGCCTACAAGAGACACACCTTAGACTTAGAGACACAAACAAACTAAAACTCAAAGGATGGAAAAAAATATATCAAGCAAACAATAAGCAAAAAAGAAGAGGAGTAGCAATATTAATTTCTGACAAAATAGACTTTAGACTTAAATCCACCACAAAGGATAAAGAAGGACACTATATAATGATAAAAGGGACAATTGATCAGGAAGACATAACCATATTAAATATTTACGCACCCAATGACAGGGCTGCAAGATACATAAATCAAATTTTAACAGAATTGAAAAGCGAGATAGATACCTCCACAATTATAGTAGGAGACTTCAACACACCACTTTCAGAGAAGGACAGGACATCCAGTAAGAAGCTCAACAGAGACACGGAAGATCTAATTACAACAATCAACCAACTTGACCTCATTGACTTATACAGAACTCTCCACCCAACTGCTGCAAAATATACTTTTTTTTCTAGTGCACATGGAACATTCTCTAGAATAGACCACATATTAGGTCATAAAACAAACCTTTGCAGAGTCCAAAACATCGAAATATTACAAAGCATCTTCTCAGACCACAAGGCAATAAAACTAGAGATCAATAACAGAAAAACTAGGGAAAAGAAATCAAATACTTGGAAAATGAACAATACCCTCCTGAAAAAAGACTGGGTTATAGAAGACATTAAGGAGGGAATAAGGAAATTCATAGAAAGCAATGAGAATGAAAATACTTCCTATCAAAACCTCTGGGACACAGCAAAAGCAGTGCTCAGAGGCCAATTTATATCAATAAATGCACACATACAAAAAGAAGAAAGAGCCAAAATCAGAGAATTGTCCCTACAACTTGAACAAATAGAAAGTGAGCAACAAAAGAATCCATCAGGCACCAGAAGAAAACAAATAATAAAAATTAGAGCTGAACTAAATGAATTAGAGAACAGAAAAACAATCGAAAGAATTAACAAAGCCAAAAGCTGGTTCTTTGAAAAAATTAACAAAATTGATAAACCATTGGCTAGACTGACTAAAGAAATACAGGAAAGGAAACAAATAACCCGAATAAGAAATGAGAAGGACCACATCACAACAGAACCAAATGAAATTAAAAGAATCATTTCAGATTATTATGAAAAATTGTACTCTAACAAATTTGAAAACCTAGAAGAAATGGATGAATTCCTGGAAAAACACTACCTACCTAAAGTAACACATTCAGAAGTAGAACAACTAAATAGACCCATAACAAAAAAAGAGATTGAAACGGTAATCAAAAAACTCCCAACAAAAAAAAGCCCTGGCCCGGATGGCTTCACTGCAGAGTTCTACCAAACTTTCAGAGAAGAGTTAACACCACTACTACTAAAGGTATTCCAAAGCATAGAAAATGACGGAATACTACCCAACTCATTCTATGAAGCCACCATCTCCCTGATACCAAAACCAGGTAAAGACATTACAAAAAAAGAAAATTATAGACCTATATCCCTCATGAACATTGATGCAAAAATCCTCAACAAAATTCTAGCCAATAGAATCCAACAACACATCAAAAAAATAATTCACCCTGATCAAGTGGGATTTATACCAGGTATGCAAGGCTGGTTTAATATCAGAAAAACCATTAATGTAATCCATCACATAAATAAAACAAAAGACAAAAACCACATGATCTTATCAATTGATGCAGAAAAGGCATTTGACAAAGTCCAACACCCATTTATGATAAAAACTCTTACCAAAATAGGAATTGAAGGAAAACTCCTCAACATAATAAAGGGCATCTCCAAAGCCAACAGCCAATATCACTCTAAATGGAGAGAACCTGAGAGCATTTCCCTTGAGAACAGGAACCAGACAAGGATGCCCTTTATCACCACTCTTATTCAACATCGTGTTGGAAGTCTTAGCCAGGGCAATTAGGCTAGACAAAGAAATAAAAGGTATCCGGATTGGCAAGGAAGAAGTAAAGTTATCACTATTTGCAGATGACATGATTATATACACAGAAAACCCTAAGGAATCCTCCAGAAAACTACTGAAACTAATAGAAGAGTTTGGCAGAGTCTCAGGTTATAAAATAAACATACAAAACTCACTTGGATTCCTCTACATCAACAAAAAGAACACCGAAGAGGAAATAACCAAATCAATACCATTCACAGTAGCCCCCAAGAAGATAAGATACTTAGGAATAAATCTTACCAAGAATGTAAAAGACCTATACAAAGAAAACTACAAAGCTCTACTACAAGAAATTCAAAAGGACATACTTAAGTGGAAAAACATACCTTGCTCATGGATAGGAAGACTTAACATAGTAAAAATGTCTATTCTACCAAAAGCCATCTATACATTTAACGCACTTCCGATCCAAATTCCAATGTCATATTTTAAGGGGATAGAGAAACAAATCACCAATTTCATATGGAAGGGAAAGAAGCCCCGGATAAGCAAAGCACTACTGAAAAAGAAGAAGAAAGTGGGAGGCCTCACCTAACCCGACTTCAGAACCTATTATACAGCCACAGTAGTCAAAACAGCCTGGTATTGGTACAACAACAGACACATAGACCAATGGAACAGAATTGAGAACCCAGACATAGATCCATCCACGTATGAGCAGCTGATATTTGACAAAGGACCAGTGTCAATTAACTGGGGAAAAGATAGCCTTTTTAACAAATGGTGCTGGCATAACTGGATATCCATTTGCAAAAAAATGAAACAGGACCCATACCTCACACCATGCACAAAAACTAACTCCAAGTGGATCAAAGACCTAAACATAAAGACTAAAACGATAAAGATCATGGAAGAAAAAATTGGGACAACCCTAGGAGCCCTAATACAAGGTATAAACAGAATACAAAACATTACCAAAAATGATGAAGAGAAACCCGATAACTGGGAGCTCCTAAAAATCAAACACCTATGCTCATCTAAAGACTTCACCAAAAGAGTAAAAAGACCACCTACAGATTGGGAAAGAATTTTCAGCTATGACATCTCCGACCAGCGCCTGATCTCTAAAATCTACATGATTCTGTCAAAACTCAACCACAAAAAGACAAACAACCCAATCAAAAAGTGGGCAAAGGATATGAACACACATTTCACTAAAGAAGATATTCAGGCAGCCAACAGATACATGAGAAAATGCTCTCGATCATTAGCCATTAGAGAAATGCAAATTAAAACTACGATGAGATTCCATCTCACACCAGCAAGGCTGGCGTTAATCCAAAAAACACAAAATAATAAATGTTGGAGAGGCTGCGGAGAGATTGGAACTCTCATACACTGCTGGTGGGAATGTAAAATGGTACAACCACTTTGGAAATCTATCTGGCGTTATCTTAAACAGTTAGAAATAGAACTACCATACAACCCAGAAATCCCACTCCTAGGAATATACCCTAGAGATACAAGAGCCTTCATACAAACAGATATATGCACACCCATGTTTATTGCAGCACTGTTTACAATAGCAAAAAGTTGGAAGCAACCAAGGTGTCCATCAACGGATGAATGGGTAAATAAATTGTGGTATATTCACACAATGGAATACTACGCATCGATAAAGAACAGTGACGAATCTCTGAAACATTTCATAACATGGAGGAACCTGGAAGGCATTATGCTGAGCGAAATGAGTCAGAGGCAAAAGGACAGATATTGTATAAGACCACTATTATAAGATCTTGAGTAATAGTAAACCTGAGAAGAACACATACTTTTGTGGTTACGAGGGGGGGAGGGAGGGTGGGAGAGGGTTTTTTATTGATTAATCAGTAGACAAGAACTGCTTTAGGTGAAGGGAAAGACAACACTCAATACATGGAAGGTCAGCTCAGTTGGACTGGACCAAAAGCAAAGAACTTTCCGGGATAAAATGAATGCTTCAGAGGTCAGCGGAGCAAGCGCGGGGGTCTGGGGAACATGGTTTGCGGGGACTTCTAAGTCAATTGGCAAAATAATTCTATTATGAAATCATTCTGCATCCCACTTTGAAATGTGGCGTCTGGGGTCTTAAATGCTAACAAGTGGCCATCTAAGATGCATCAATTGGTCTCAACCCACCTGGAGCAAAGGAAAATGAAGAACACCAAGGCCACACGACAACTAAGAGCCCAAGAGACAGAAAGGGCCACATGAACCAGAGACCTACATCATCCTGAGACCAGAAGAACTAGTTGGTGCCCGGCCACAATCGATGACTGCCCTGACAGGGAGCACAGCAGAGGACCCCTGAGGGAGCAGGAGATCAGTGGGATGCAGACCCCAAATTCTCATAAAAAGACCAAACTTAATGGTCTGACTGAGACTGGAGGAATCCCGGCGGCCATGCTCCCCAGACCTTCAGTTGACACAGGACAGGAACCATCCCCGAAGACAACTCAGCAGAAATGAAAGGGACTGGTCAGCGGGTGGGAGAGAGACGCTGATGAAGAGTGAGCTAATTATATCAGGTGGACACTTGAGATTGTGTTGGCAACTCTTGTCTGGAGGGGGGATGGGAGGATAGAGAGAGAGGGAAGCCGGCAAAATTGTCAAGAAAGGAGAGACTGAAAGGGCTGACTCAAGAGGGGGAGAGCAAGTGGGAGTAGGGAGTGAGATGTATGTAAACTTATATGTGACAGACTGATTGGATTTGTAAACGTTCACTGGAAGCTTAATAAAAGTTATTAAAAAAAAAAAAAAACCCTGGTACCAAAAGTCCTTCCCTAATTGGACTAAAAACACAGAACCAGCTCCAGCCAAGCATATGTGATCCACAGTCTTGGGCTTTCATCCCTACAGGGAACAAGGTGGCTATTATAATGCAAAGGCATTTCTGATAGGGATCTGACTATAAGTGTTTTAGCAGATTACTGGAAAAACAAGTTTCCCAGGTCTGATATCTCTGCGTATTCAACAGAGCCCTCACTGACCCACAACAGGGAACTGAGGGCTGAAGCTCTCCCCAGAACACCTAACCTCCTGCCTTAGGGGTCTAAGGAGGATCACACCTACCAATCTGTAGAGATACTTGCATTGGGGCCTAAAGTACAGCTGCAGAGCCCACCCACCAAAGTGCTTTAGGAATAGAGACACACTTACCTCACTGGCACTTGGGGGAAGCCTGTCAGCATCCTGTCCCCCCTGGAGTGTGAACCCCTGCTGCTACTAGAATCTGGTGCACACAACTATCACCACTACTTCTCTAGGTGGATAGGTGACAGTCTGCAACACACACTTGATGACCCAAAATCAGATTCTACTCAAGAACAGTGAATGGACTCTTAGGATTATATATCTGGTAACAGCCCAAACCAGCTCGTAATAGGACATAAGTGATGCAAGGGCTACAACAATCCAGACAGCGCAGTCTAGTAACCCATCGACATATATTGTAAGAAAACAAAACAAGATAAGACTCAGTGAGCAAATATAGAATAAATCATTACAATATCTTAGAGATGGCTCAGAGACAGCAGTCGATATCAAACCACATAAAGAAGCAGACCATGATTGCTTCTACAACTCCCCAAATTAAAGAATCAAAATCTTTCCCAAATGAAGATACAATCCTGGAATTGCCAGATGCAGAATATAAAAAACTAATTTACAGAATGCTTCAAGACATCAGGGATGACCTCAGAAATGAAATAAGGCAATCTACAGAAAAAGCCAAGGAACACACTGATAAAGCAGTTAAACAACTCAAAAAAATTATTCAAGAACATAGTGGGAAAATTAATAAGCTGCAAGAATCCATAGAGAGAGAGCATTCAGAAATCCAAAAGATTAACAGTAAAATTACAGAATTAGACAACTCAATAGGAAGTCAGAGGAGCAGACTCGAGCAATTGGAATGCAGGGTGGGGAATCTGGAGGACCAAGGAATTGACAGCAATATAGCTGAAAAAAAAACAGATAAAAGATTTTTTAAAAATGAAGAAACCCTAAGAATCATGTGGGACTCTATCAAGAATAATAACTTGAGTGTAATTGGAGTCCCAGAACAGGGAGGGATAACAGAAAATACAGAGAGAATAGTTGAAGATCTGTTGGCAGAAAACATCATGAAAGATGAAAGGATATCTATCCAAGATGCTCATTGAACCCCATTTAAGATTGATCCAAAAAAAAATATCCAAGACATATTACCATTAAACTTGCCAAAACCAAAGATAAAGAGAAAATTTTAAAAGCAGCCAGGGATAAAAGAAAGGTCTCCTACAAAGGAAAATTAATAAGTTCAGACTACTCAGCAGAAACCATGCAGGCAAGAAGGCAATGGGATGACATATATAGAGCACTGAAGGAGAAAAACTGCCAGCCAAGGATCATATATCCAGCAAAACTCTCTCTCAAATATGCAGGCAAATTAAAACATTCACAGATAAACACAAGCTTAGAGAATTTGCAAAAACCAAACCAAAGCTACAAGAAATACTAAAGGATATTGTTTGGTCAGAAAATCAATAATATCAGATACCAGCACAACACAAGGTCACAGAACAGAACATCCTGATATCAACTGAAATAGGGAAATCACAAAAACAAATTAATATTAATTTTAAAAAGAAAAAAACGCTCAAAACAGGGAATCATTGAAGTCAATACGTAAAAGATCACAATAATCAAAAAGAGGGACTAAATACAGGTGGCACAGAACTGCCATATGCAGAGGGAAACAAGGCGATATAGGACAAGTTACGTTTTTACTTGGAAAAATAGGGGTAAATATTAAGGTAACCACAAAGAGGTATAACAACTCCATAACTCAAAATAAAAACCAAGAAAAACATAACGACTCAGCAAACATAAAGTCAAATACTACAAAAATGAGGAACACACAATTTACAAAGAAAAACATCTCAGCACAAAAAAGTAAGTGGAAAAATGAAATTGTCAACAACACACATAAAAAGTCATCAAAATGACAGCACTAAACACATACTTATCTATAATTACGCTGAATGTAAATGGACTAAATGCACCAATAAGGAGACAGAGAGTCTCAGACTGGATAAAGAAACACGATCTGTCTATATGCTGCCGACAAGAGACACACCTTAGACTTACAGACACAAACAAACTAAACTCAAAGGATGGAAAAAAATATATCAAGCAAACAATAAGCAAAAAAGAGCAGGAGTAGCAATATT
The DNA here is from genome assembly GCF_030014295.1 of Loxodonta africana. Classification (NCBI taxonomy): domain Eukaryota; kingdom Metazoa; phylum Chordata; class Mammalia; order Proboscidea; family Elephantidae; genus Loxodonta; species Loxodonta africana. The sequence continues at coordinate 126,152,622 of NC_087348.1, forward strand.
AATTTCTGACAAAATAGAGTTTAAAGTTAAATCCACCACAAAGGATAAAGAAGGACACTATATAATGATTAAAGGGACAATTGACCAGGAAGATATAACCATATTAAATATTTATACACCCAATGACACGGCTGCAAGATACATAAAACAAACTTTAACAGAACTGAAGAGTGAGATAGACACCTCCACAATTATAGCAGGAGACTTCAACACACCACTTTCAGAGATGGACAGGACTTCCAGTAAGAAGCTCAATAGAGACACGGAAGACCTAATTGCTACAATCAACCAACTTGACCTCATAGACTTATACAGAACACTCCACCCAACAGCTGCAAAGTATACTTTTTTTTCTAGCGCACATGGAACATTCTCTAGAATAGACCACATATTAGGTCATAAAACAAACCTTTGCAGAAGCCAAAACATCAAAATATTACAAAGCATCTTCTCAGACCACAAGGCAATAAAAGCGGAAATCAATAGCAGAAAAATTAGGGAAAAGAAATCAAATACTTGGAAACTGAACAATACCCTGCTGAAAAAAGACTGGGTTATAGAAGACATTAAGGAGGGAATAAAGAAATTCATAGAATGCAATGAGAATGAAAACACTTCCTATCAAAACCTCTGGGACACAGCAAAAGGAGTGCTCAGAGGTCAATTTATTTCGATAAATGTACACATACAAAAAGAAGAAAGAGACAAAATCAGAGAACTGTCCCTACAACTTGAACAAATAGAAAGCGAGCAACAAAAGAATCCATCGGTCACGAGAAGAAAACAAATAATAAAAATTAGAGCTGAACTAAATGAATTAGAGAACAGAAAAACAATCGAAAGAATTAAAAAAGCCAAAAGCTGGTTCTTTGAAAAAATCAATGAAATTGATAAACCATTGGCCAGACTGACTAAAGAAATACAGGAAAGGAAACAAATAACCCGAATAAGAAACGAGAAGGGCCGCATCACAACAGACCCAACTGAAATTAAAAGAATCATATCAGATTATTACAAAAAATTGTACTCTAACAAATTTGCAAACCTAGAAGAAATGGATGAATTCCTAGAAAAACACTACCTACCTAAACTAACACAATCAGAAGTAGAACAACTAGATAGAATCATAACAAAAAAAGAGATTGAAATGGTAATCAAAAAACTCCCAACAAAAAAAAAGCCCTGGCCCGGATGGCTTTACTGCAGAGTTCTACCAAACTTTCAGAGAAGAGTTAACACCACTACTACTAAAGGTATTCCAAAGCATAGAAAATGACGGAATACTGCCTAACTCATTCTATGAAGCCACCGTATCCCTGATACCAAAACCAGGTAAAGACATCACAAAAAAAGAAAATTACAGACCTATATCCTTCATGAATATAGATGCAAAAATCCTCAACAAAATTCTAGCCAATAGAGTTCAACAACATATCAAAAAAATAATCCACCACGACCAAGTGGGATTTATACCAGGTATGCAAGGCTGGTTTAATATTAGAAAAACCATTAATGTAATCCACCATAGAAATAAAACAAAAGACAAAAACCACATGATCTTATCAATTGATGCAGAAAAGGCATTTGAAAAAGTCCAATACCCATTTATGATAAAAACTCTCAGCAAAATAGGAATTGAAGGAAAATTCCTCAACATAATAAAGGGCATTTATACAAAGCCAACAGCCAACATCACTCTAAATGGTGAGAACCTGAAAGCATTTCCCTTGAGAACGGGAACCAGATAAGGATGCCCTTTGTCACTGCTCTTATTCAACATTGTGCTAGAGGTCCCAGCCAGAGCAATTAGGCTAGACAAAGAAATAAAGGGCATCCGGATTGGCAAGGAGGAAGTAAAATTATCTCCATTTGCAGATGACATGATCTTATACACAGAAAATCCTAAGGAATCCTCCAGAAAACTACTGAAACTAATAGGAGAGTTTGGCAGAGTCTCAGGTTATAAGATAAACATACAAAAATCACTTGGATTCCTCTACATCAACAAAAAGAACATTGAAGAGGAAATCACCAAATCAATACCATTCACAGTAGCCCCCAAGAAGTTAAAATACTTAGGAATAAATCTTACCAAAGATGTAAAAGACTTATACAAAGAAGACTACAAAGTACTAGTGCAAGAAACTAAAAAGCACCTACTTAAGTGGAAAAACATACCTTGCTCATGGATAGGAAGACTTAACATAGTAAAAATGTCTATTCTATCAAAAGCCATGTATACATACAATGTACTTCCGATCCAAATTCCAAAGACATTTATTAATGTGATGGAGAAACAAATCACCAACTCTTATATGGAAGAGAAAGAAGCCCCAGATAAGTAAAGCATTACTGAAAAAGAAGAAGAAAGTGGGAGGCCTCACTCTACCTGATTTTAGAACCTATTGTACAGCCACAGTAGTCAAAACAGCCTGGTACTGGTACAACAACAGGCACATAGACCAGTGGAACAGAATTGAGAACCCAGGTATAAATCCCTCCACATATGAGCAGCTGATATTTGACAAAGGCCCAGTGTCAGTTAATTGGGGTAAAGATAGTCTTTTTAACAAATGGTGCTGGCATAACTGGATATCCATTTGCAAAAAAATTAAACAGGACCCATACCTCACATCATGCACAAAAACTAACTCCAAGTGGATCAAGGACCTAAACATAAAGACTAAAATGATAAAGATCATGGAAGAAAAAATAGGGACAACCTTAGGAGCCCTAATACAAGGCATAAACAGAATACAAAACATTACCAAAAATGATGAAGAGAAACCCGATAACTGGGAGCTCCTAAAAATCAAACACCTATGCTCATCTAAAGACTTCACCAAAAGAGTAAAAAGACCATCTACAGATTGGGAAAGAATTTTCAGCTATGACATCTCTGACCAGCGCCTGATCTCTAAAATCTATATGATTCTGTTAAAACTCAACCACAAAAAGACAAACAACCCAATCAAGAAGTGGGCAAAGGATATGAACACACATTTCACTAAAGAAGATATTCAGGCAACTAACAGACACATGAGAAAATGCTCTCAATCATTAGCCATTAGAGAAATGCAAATTAAAACTACGATGAGATTCCGTCTCACTCCAACAAGGCTGGCATTAATCCAAAATCACAAAATAATAAATGCTGGAGAGGCTGCAGAGAGATTGGAACTCTTATACACTGCTGGTGGGAATGTAAAATGGTACAACCACTTTGGAAATCTATCTGGCGTTTCCTTAAAAAGTTAGAAATAGAACTACCACACAACCCAGATATCCCACTCCTCGGAATATACCCTAGAGAAACAAGAGCCCTTACACGAACAAATATATGCACACCCATGTCTATTGCAGCTCTGTTTACAATAGCAAAAAGCTGGAAGCAACCAAGCTGCCCATCAACGGATGAATGGGTAAATAAATTGTGGTATATTCACACAATGGAATACTACGCATCAATAAAGAACAGTGATGAATCTGTGAAACATTTCATAACATGGAGGAACCTGGAAGGCATTATGCTGACTGAAATTAATCAGAGGCAAAAGGACAAATATTGTATAAGACCACTATTATAAGATCTTGAGAAATAGTATAAACTGAGAAGAACACATACTTTTGTGGTTACGAGTGGGGAAGGGAGGGAGGGTGGGAGAGGGTTATTTACTGATTAGTTAGTAGATAAGAACTACTTTAGGTGAAGGGAAGGACAATACTCAATACATGGAAGGTCAGCTCAACTGGACTGGACTAAAAGCAAAGAAGTTTCCGGGATAAACTGACTGCTTCAAAGGTCAGCGGAGCAAGGGCGGGGGTTTGGACACTATGGCCTAAGGGGACTTCTAAGTCACTTGGCAAAGTAATTCTATTGTGAAAACATTCTGCATCCTACTTTGAAATGTGGCATCTGGGGTCTTAAATGCTAACAAGTGGCCATCTAAGATGCATCAATTGGTCTCAACCCACCTGGATCAAAGGAGAATGAAGAACACCAAGGTCACACGATAACTATGAGCCCAAGAGACAGAAAGGGCCACATGAACCAGAGACTTACATCATCCTGAGACCAGAAGAACTAGATGGTGCCCGGCCACAACCGATGACTGCCCTGACAGGGAGCACAACAGAGCACCCCTGAGGGAGCAGAAGATCAGTGGGATGCAGACCCCAAATTCTCATAAAAAGACCAGACTTAATGGTCTGACTGAGACTAGAGGAATCCTGGCAGTCATGGTCCCCAAACCTTCTGTTGGCCCAGGACAGGAACCATTCCAGAGGACAACTCATCAGACATGGAAGGGACTGGACAATGGGTTGGAGAGAGATGCTGACGAAGAGTGAGCTACTTGTATCAGGTGGACACTTGAGACTGTGTTGGCATCTCCTGTCTGGAGGGGAGATAGGAGGGTAGAGAGGGTTAGAAACTGACAAAATTGTCACGAAAGGAGAGACTGGAAGGGCTGACTCATTAGGGGGAGAGTAAGTAGGAGTATGGAGTAAGGTGTATATAAGCTTATATGTGACAGACTGACTTGATTTGTAAATGTTCACTTAAAGCTCAATAAAAATTATTTAAAAAAAAAGCAATTTGTCTTAAAACTAATCCTCTTCATTTCATAGGTTTACTAAAATGTTCTATGATTTAATTTAACAATCAGAGAATGATAAAGAAGACAATGACATGGCTATTTTGGTACCACTGTCTTTCAGAGAAGGAAAAGATGATGAGAGCTAAGAAAAAAAAAAAAAAAAACTTGAAAATTTCTTTGGGTTATCAGTGCTAAGGAGTTAGTGAGGAAATAGAGCTATTCCAAAATCAAAACCAAAACCAAACCCATTTCTGTCGAGTCTAGAATTGCCCCATAAAATTTCCAAGGCTGCAATCTTTATGGAAGCAGATTGCCACATCTTTCTTCTGCAAAGCAGTTGGTGGGTTTGAACCACGGACCTTTCAGTTAGCAGCCAAGTGTTTTAACAACTGCACCATCAGGGCTCCTGTATACAGTATTACTGCTGATTATTTTATGATTTTTGTCATCCAAGGAATAGAAGAGAAATCAAGAGTGACACCAAAAGGAAGGTATACTACAAAATATATTTATTAAGTCACCATACATTTTATTATACTGTGTAAATATTTTAAAATCAAAAATTGCTTGTTAAATCAATAGAGTATTAACTAAATGTGCTTCCTTATGTATGCAGAGATTAAATAATGAATCACAGATTCTCGCAAACAACTTGGCATGTGTGTTTCTGATACAAAGGAGGATTTTAATGCAAATATTGAAAGACCGTACAGTAAATGCTTTTTGTATGTTGTGCTTTGTTAAGACAACATCAGTGGAGCAGGGCAGCTTTTTAAGCTGGAATTTTTACTGCAACACTATTTTTAGTCATTAAAGATAGGTTCACCAGATCTTATGCCGACCTGACAACTGACATCACAAATATGAATTAAAACAGTTTAGCCATTTTTAAATACAAATGAAGGGGAATAACGCTGGATATTTCAAACTTATTACTGTTTCTCCTCTGCAAAATACAACTTATTTCATAACTGAGCTAGTGCCTCTGGGCATTTGTAGGGGAAAAAATCTCGCAAGCTGTATAGTTCTATATCAGAGCGACTGTGTTTACACTGAACGCAGAAGGATTTTTAAAGGTGGACAAATGACACAGCCAAGCATACATTTCTCATGCATGAGAAACTGTAGCTGGCGGTAGGCACCACTGGCCCTGTATGCAGTATGTACCAGGTGATTCTATATGTTGGAAATGCTACAGGAGCACGGTTGGCAGCTCCTCCCTGAGATGGCTAATGCAGGACATTTTGTGAGGCTACCAAAATGGATGGAAATCGTATGGAGGAAAGCTTGCCCTTCCCAGTAACAATCCAAAATGCACACAGATTTAAACACGACATTTTGCTAGCCAGCAGACTCTCCAGAAGATGAAAGACTGGTGAAACAAACCCCAGTGTTTTCATAAAGAGCGTGAGTCTTTCAATTTTGTCTGCCCCAGGATGGGATTTTTCATATGATGTAACAAAATTTTCAAAGACCAGTAACACAATTCTGGAGGAATGGCTTATCTTGGAAGCACCATAGAATCATATCTTTGGGGATTGCCTCTTGACCCAGGGGGTGTCACGAGATGGGGTTTTTGACTTGGAATTTCTTATATTCAGCTACTTAAAGCACTCCAAATTTTCAGAAAAAAAAAAATGTTCGGCCTTACCACAGAGAAGGGCTTGCTGATATTACAAATTGCAGACTTGAGTATTCGGAGGAGAGTTGGAGTTTTCGGTATTCCCATATAGACCTACAAGAGGCAAAAGAGTCATAGGATCACCTAATAATCATAGCTATTATTTATTGTGTTGTCTGCCAAGTAATGGAAACCCTGGTAGCGTAGTGGTTAACAGCTACGGCTGCTAACCAAAAGGTTGGCAGTTCAGACCCACCAGGCGCTCCTTGGAAACTCTATGGGGGAAGTTTTACTCTGTCCTATAAGGCCGCTGTGAATTGGAGTTGACTTGACAGCAACAGGTTTGGTTTTTGTTTTTTTTTATACCAAGTGATGGAGGTCTGGTGGCACAGTGGCTAAGCATTTGGCTGCTAACCAAAAGGGCAATTCAAATCCACCAGCCATTCCTTAGAAATCCTATAAGCGAGTTCTACTCTGTCCTAAAGGGTCACTATGAGTTGGAGTCAACTCGATGGCAATGGGTTTGGTTTTTGGTTTTGGTATGCCAAGTGATGCTGATACACACACACACACACACACACACACACACACACACACAAAAACAAAAGTCTTTGCCATCGAGTCTGATTCCAACTCATAACAACCCTACGGCAGAGAGTAGAACTGCCCCATAGGTTCCCAAGGGGCAGCTAGTGGATTCAAACTGCTGACCTTTTGGTTAGCAGCCAAACTCCTAACCACTGTGCCACCAAGGCTCTACCCTACACACACAGGCACTGATAATTTCTTATCAGATATTATTATAATCCTTTTATGGATGAGAATATTGAGGCTTATTAAGCCTTAGTAGCTTATCCAACACCATATAATCAGTAAGGTAGAGAGACTTGAACTGAAGACATGTCTAAAATGAAGAACTAAAACATCAAGTCCCTTCTGAGTTGATGGCCTGACTTCTGGCAATGCGAGAGCAGTAACTAGATCTTTAGCAGGAGTTACACGGAGTCAAGAAAAGAAATGCCTCCTAATGTTTAATCTTTCTTACTCAACCCATCTGCCACAAATTGAGGAGACTTCAGCAGATGGCTGTGGAATGATTTTAATTACCAGTCCTATCTACCAGTGACAAAAGTAGCAAGTATTGCTGGCTTCCAGTAACAGCCCGTGCAGTTGTGTTTGTAGAAAGTGAAGAGACTTTGCCAGGCAGTTTAAACTGAAACAGGACCGACTACCCACCGAGTGCCAGAGGGACAAGTTAAAGTAGCCCAGCTATAAGAAGACATAGCCCCCCACCTCATGTCAAAGTATACTAACAAAGGTGCAGATATCTGTTTGGGGAGATGTTTGAAGGAGAGGGAGGTATTTATCTAATGCACTGAAACTGGTTCCAGTGTCAAGATGTCAGAAACCCAAGGGAGAGAAGTGGAAAGCTCTTTTATCCATATGTAAATATGAGCTCAAATGGGTGGACTAAAACATGAAGGGCATGGGGAGGACTGAGTTTGCAAGATAACTATGAGTGTGGACTAGAGCATGAGAAGATATGAAGATGAGAGTGGAAGAAGCATTTAAAAAAAAAGAGAGAGAGACCTGTAAACTTTTCTTTCAGTTGCTATAACCTAAAACTAGCAGACTCGCAGACCTGAATAAAATCAAGAGGAATGAATAAATCTGATATTGTGAGGGTGGAAAGAACTTTTTCAAAATACTGGCTTGATTATTTTTTTCCCATCCACGAAAATTATTATAGCTTCCCTACTAAAAAAAAAAAAAAAAAACCCGTTGCCATTGAGTCAATTCCGACTCATAGCGACCCTATAGGACAGAGTAGAACTGCCCCACAGAGTTTCTAAGGAGTGCCTGGTGGATTTGAACTGCCTCCCTGTAGTCTCCTGCATAAAACCCAAACTCCTTCATCTGATTTTCCCGGGCTATTAACAATACCACTGTTCTCTGTGTTGAGAAATTCAGCGGCAAGTTTTCTAGCTGGGCAATAAGGTGACAGATTTTCATTTTAGAAATATTGCTGGCAGCAGAAGGTTGTATTCACTGGAAAAAATAGAAACAATAGACAGGGTCGCTATTTAGAAAAGTACTGTAGGGGGTTAGTACCAAAGATGATGAGGATATATGACCTAAAATAGTGAAAGTAAGAATGGAATTGTGTTGGGCTTGGTTTTCAAAATATTAAGATTTCTTCAAGTTTATTCATAATGCAGGACATTTTGTCTCTGGGCTATTCAGATAAAATCTGGAGGATCAAAATGAGACTAGGATATGAGCTGAGAAACACAAACCCCTGTCTGCTGGCTGGTTCTTAGTGCTGTTAAGAGTTGAAGATGGTAGTAGCCCCTGTAGGTGACAAGCAAGCTCTGAGCAGGTTTTCTGATCTTATAGACAGGTGAGCAGTTAGTAGGGGCTCTACTTATAGAATTTCAAGGTAAAAGAAGTGACGCTCTCAATCTTGAGTTTTATTCACTTTCTTGAAGTTTTATCTACTCAAGTAGGTATGTATGGCCTATAAAAGGATTAGCTAAAGCCTGCATTATGAGACCCATTTTCCACATTCTCCACTTACGGTCAGGCCCTACTCTACTCATGTCTGGGCCTTTTCTTCTTTTCTGTTATACAGCCCTCTGCCTTAATGGTGTGAGGGAAGATGGATTTAATTAATATTGCACTGAATTATTTTGGAAACTACTTCAACCGAAAGTATATACATCACTTGTAACTAATGGTCTTCTCTTCCTCTATCTTAGGCTCTTAAAAGAAGTGAGTTATATAAATACACACACACACAGACACAGACACACACAGACACAGTTGTACTAATCTATCACTGAGCAACAAACTCCATGTAAAACAAGCATTTATTATTTCTCATGTTTTTGTGGGATGACTGGGCTCAGCTAGGCATTTCTGCTACCTCTGATGATGGCTAGGGCTATAATCATTTGGCGCTTGATTGGGCTAGCATGACCAAGATGGCTCATTCACATGGCTGGCAGGTTAGTGCTGGCTGTCAGCTAGGGTCCCAGTTGGTTCTGTCAACCAGTGTGCCTTGGTTCTCCTCCTTGTGACCTTCTAAAAGCATGGCAGCTGGGTTCCAGAAAGAGTGTTTGAAAAGGACAGGCCCCAATGTACAAGCCCCTATCAAATCTTCAATTGCATATCTCTTGGTAACATCCTATTGACCAAAGTTAGTCACAAGACCAAGCCAGATTTTAGGGGAGAGGAAGTAAGTTCCACTTTTTGATGTAAGGTGCAACATGAGCTTATGGGGGAAGGAATTACTGGGGGGGGCATCCTTGGAGACTATGTACTACTGCTACTACTCTCTCACACACACACACAAACACACACACATATACAGGGTTGCAACGTAAATGTTTAAATGAATACAAGAAACCTTCCTGTTTTATAATTTTAACAACTAGCCATCCATGCTCAGACTATTGCCATTGCACTTACTGACTAAAAGCTGAACCATCAAAAAGTATCCTAAGTGTTAAAGTGGGAGTCTCTAATAAATACAGAATTGTCTGAAGGCTTCTCTTTATTGTAGAAATCCAGGGAAGTTGTGATGATTGAGATAATGGGACAAGTGCTAGAGCTCTTGGGAGGGCTGCTATGCTCAGTTGTGCAGGTTGTACGCTGCACTGCACAGCACTGACAGCATTCACAAATGGCACCCCTTAGAGCTGTGCAGCACAAAACCATCCACCAGATTGCTGGTCCTTTAGTTTCCAAATTGGGAGTCTGGGTAGATAGTGATGTAATTAACAGAGATAAGAAATCTAGAGAAGAAGTTGAGTGGGGACAACAATGAATTAATTTGGGTGTGTTGGGTTTGAGGTGCCTGTGCAACATCCATGTCTAAGTATGTGATGGGTAGTTGGAAATGTTCGTTTGGAGCTGAGTAAGACAGGGGTGATCGGGAGTGGATCATTCCATAGGTAAAGTAACCACAGTGCTTGCCTTGCTTACCAGATCATCTGTAGTGAACAATTTCACATTTTTTCACCACATCAAAGATTCAGCTTCTAGGTATGGCTGGCATCTGTCTCCTTCCCAACCCCATAGCACCTTCCTACAGAATCGAAGCCTCTTTTTCAAATTTACAGTCCCTGACAGGGGCAGATTACCCTGTAAGCAAGGTAAGCACAGGCTTACTTGTGCTTACTTACTAATCTGTAAGCAAGGTAAACTGTTTACCTTGCCTATAGGACAGTCTGCTTCTGGGGAGTGGGGGCTGTGATAGATGAGAACATCCAGGGAAAAGAGGTTTTGGAAGAAGAGGAAGAGTCAGAAACGATAACTAACCCTGGAATGTATGAGAAAGAAAGGTGGGAGCCAGCGAAGCATTCTGAGATACAGCAGTGAGAACGCTGCGCAAACGTGGTATGTATCTGCTAGAAGGAGACAGATCACTAAAAGCCACTTCCTTAAAACAAATGTGAAGATCTCTGCTTTAAAAAGGGGCAATTAATTTTCTATCCCTGTCTTTACACAGACTCTTTGAAGGTCTCCCAGAGACCAGATGTTAATTCGCAGTAAAGCTGCTGCTTCTTTCTGACTTTCTCCCTGCCTGCAGAGCATCAAGGGTGACCTTAGATAATAATAATAAGTTTGCCTTGTGTAGTACTTTGCAGTTTACAGAGCATGTTCACTTAATTTGTTCTCTATCACAACCCTCTGAAGTATGCAGAGCAAGTATTAGTATCTTCATTTTACAGATGAACAACTGAAGCCCAGAGAAGTGACATGTTCTCTGACTCCTAATTCAGTGCTGTTTCCACTGAGCCACTCAGTTACATTAAGGATAAAGTCCTTGCTTTTCATTTGACCGAGCAGATACGTGGGTTATCTAAACTGAGAGTCTCCTGTCTTACACTTATCAGTCCTGGCAGGGAATATGTGGCAGGAGCTGGTGCTCTAGGGTGGCTGACACCTGTCCTTTCAGGTTTTCATTGCTGTGGATTACATTTTTTTCTGTGGCATGAAATTCAGGGTATATGTTACCAACATTTCCTTTAGTAACGCTACTGGACAAAGTTACAACTAGGAGATAAAACATGCTTTATTATTGATAGAAACATCTTTCACATTTTTCGGCCCCCAAAGTTATATAATTATTAAAGAAATTCTCAACAGTATAACGATACTGTTTCCTTCACTTCCTCCCATCTTTCAGGAACGCCCTCCTTCATCACCCACTATCAGAACTTCTCTCTGAGGGGTTCTCCTGCCTCACTCTGGATCTCTGCAAACACACTGTGGCTCTATGCAACAAATATTTACTGGATGTTTACCAGGTGTCAGGCACTGTGTTAGTTTCTTGGGTTACAATTGGATACCCACTTGTAATAATTTGACAAAACTGGGTCTAAGCTATAATGCTTTTTTATGTAAAAATTAATAATTATTTTATTTGGATTCATTAGAAGACAGGCAAACTGGGGGAAAAAGCTTAAGCAATTGATGAATTTCAGATACACTTTATTATGGCAAAAGATATTACCTTCCATAAGATCCTTTTACTGTTAAAAGAGAAACTGTGACCAATATTAAGAGGTTGGAGTGATACGGTTGTTTTGTTTTTGTCTTAATCAAATGTCTCTATTTTAAATAGCGCAGACTGTCTCTGTACTTTGAAAGATGAAGAATTTAGTGCCCTCAAACTTTTTGCTACCTACTCCCAACCATCTTCTAATTTTGTTATATTATTTTTACATAGCCACATTTATATTTCTATTCTGTAGCCATAATTTCTGGCTGTTAACGTCTCAACCCTGTATTTAAACAGAATCAATGTTTATCACCAAACATTTTACTGTGTTTTTCCATTCCAGAGTTACCAACGGCCAGGCCATCGAGTTGCTACCAACTCATGGCAACCGCATGTGTGTCAGAATAGAACTGTGCTCCATAGGGTTTTCAGTGGCAGATTATTTTTTCAGAAATAGATTGCCAGGCCTTTCTTCTGAGTCACCTCAGGGTGGACTCAAACCTTCAAACTTTAGGATAGCAGCCAAGCATATTATGCAGGGACTCTCGTTCCAGAATACTTTATTTTGATTCATATGCTGATGAGTTGAATCATTTTAAGACAGATAATGTAAAGAATATTTACAATAAAAAAAATGTGCTAATTGCAATGCCTTTGGAAGCACAGATATGGTATGCTACTAAGAGCTTCTAAAAGTAAGTGTAGTTAGTTAGACAAAAATAGGAGACAGAACAAAGGAGCTAACATTCCTCCAGAAGTTTCTGTCTTATACCTCTACCCTAAAAATTATTTATATACCCCTACTCCATGTCTCAACCATTCCATTTCTATTATCTACATTATTCAAGGAAATAGTTATTTATCCTTATAAATTAATCTGTACAATTATAATGAAAAATAGATGAGAAAATATTGAAGGGCAGATGAGAGCTTGGAACCTGAATCATTCCCCCACACATTGCCCATACATCTGGCACCTTAGATTACCAAGCTCTGATCACTTCACGCTGAAATCAGCACAGATGTCCTGTGAGTCTGCAACTGTACAGTGTCACTAAATAGAGAGTGACATGGTAGCACATGACTACATTTTGACTCCACTAATGAAGTGTGTTTTGGGAGAGTGATGCTAGTGTTCTCTGTGGGAAGCATGCTGGCATTTTAAGGATAACAGGACAGAAAAGGTCTTAAGTGAACCAAAGAAGTTATGGAAAATGTGGCGTTCACCTAGAAATATGCAGTGAAACATAAAAGAGTTATTTAAAGAAGATTTCAGATGTAAGTATTACCGTCCTGCTACATAAAGACCTTTTAGCTACCATGCTGTGTGGCATAAAATGGTAAGTTCAGTTCCCTGCGGGTTGAAAGAAACATCCAGGCCTAGAGCTTGCCTGCAGCAAGTTGATGTACTAACAAAGACAAAAACTATTCAGGCTGACAGTTTAAATGTCAGCCTGCTGCAAGCAGTCTTCAATAAATTTTAATATCACCCTACTAAATATAGTTCATTAGTATAGTGTATGTATTTGACTCAAAAGTTTCTAATCAGTGTACTATGTGCAAGAATGGGGGATGATTAAAGCTTCCCGTTTTTTCCCTTAGAGCTGAAACATACTATTTGTATTCTATCTCCTTTATATTTTAAGTTCATTTAATTTTACTAATAAATATTATAGTTAATTATTTAAAAAACTCAGACAAACAAAGCGGAATATTCATTATATTGCCAACATTTAAACAGAGAATTTTATCAGTCTGTTAAAATATCATCTGATCAGATGTATCCCACTTGATTTACACATGAGCAGTGCATCCACTGCGTGACATGGTCTTTACCGTATCTTTATAGAGTATTACATTATAAATTATATATTATAAATTATACAAAGGTTGAAAACCATGAAACCACAGCTGTTGTGATGTGGCTTATATTTAAATTACACTATACTAAGGTTTTTTATACTCATCCTATGTGTATTATAACAAATAAAAAACTAAGCAATGAATGCAATAGTAGGCAGATTCAAATGGTGATGACATGTAACCAGGCACATCCAAGTGAAAATCTGCAAATCCACGGTCTTTTCTTAAATGATATTGCACTAAAACTTGTGATTAATTATCAGTTGTGGGGGACAGGGCCTGATTCGCAGATGGTACACAGTAAAAGTAGACTCTATTATTCCTTTATGGCTTCTAATCAATGTGAAAAGAATCGAAGGTCATTAGATTTGGAAAAGCAGAGTCCATTGATGATATTTGAGAGAGGATTGTCTTTAAAATCGAAAGCTAAGTAAATGAGGGTTGTAAGAAGATGAATCCACCAGATATACACTAATCACTCGAGAATTTTGGTAATAAAAGGAAGGAGAAAATCAGACAATAATTATAGAGTAAGAATGGAAAGGAAAATAACAAAGTTTATCAAGACATAAAAATCTCTGTATGTGACGGTAGAAGTTAGAAGCCAATAAAAGAAGGAGATTTAAAAAATCATGAAAAGGAGGGGGATAAAGTGATTATAAACATGTATTGCAAATTGATAAAATTTCCAGTCATTATATTTTTTTCCTTTGCTGCATACTAAAGAGTCGCAACAGAAAGTAAACAGTCATAAGCAGCAAGGTGCTCTTTGTTAGCAATTTTATTGCATTGTTCTCTCCTCTTCTCTCCCATCAGAGCCAGAGCACAGAGGACGGAAGGGAGGAAGGGGAAAACATCGAGTGCTGACTTACTCTATTTGGCCCATTTGTCTTGGGGTGGGGGGGGAGTTAATATTGGTCCCACTTCACTTAATTTTGATGTGGAAGCTGTCCTTGAAGATGTCTTATTTGGCTTACTCAAAGGTTTTAGCCATTAAACAGAATAATCATGGGTACATGATTAATAATAATAATTATAATAATACTATATTAATTATTGTTATAATTATTATATAATTATAGTAATTATATAATAATAATACAATGATACAACTTGCTGGTAGATGGTTCTCCTCTCCTCCCTGTCGGGCTATCTGCCCTCTGTTTACTCTGAGTCTCCTGCTGTGAGAGTGTTCTTCCTTCATATTGCATATATGATTCCTCAACTTAGGCTCCAACTTCAGAATATTCATACCTAATACTATCTCTGCCATCATGTCAACTCAATAGTTCACCACTTTATTTCCCATAATAATCACATGAGGAGCTTGTGAGTGTCACACCCAGATTCTGATTCAGTAAGTCTGGCGTACAGCCCAGGACTCCTCTTTTTGATAAGCCCACTAGTTGACCTGATGTAGATAATCTGAAAAATCACACTTTCAGAAATCGTATTACATAATTAACAAGGGTGAATGTATCCTGTGTGTGCACTTTTCTAATACAAATAACTCTGATTTTATATTTTATGTATACAATAATCCATAGTCTAACAACATTTTCATAGCACTCCTGAGCCAGCAGCAGTCACTAGTCAAGTGACCTAGTTAAAATTATTATATCCCATTAGTAAGGATTTTCCTACAAACAACTCAGGTCCACACTGGATCTTCACATGCTGGATCCAAGGCCACAGATGGAGTCCTTGGCATTAGAGAGAAAGAAGGACACGTAGTTCTTCATTCCTGAAGAAAGAATAAGGAGCATAGTATGGAGTCTAGTGTTGAGGTGTGATTAAAGATAAGGGAGGTAGATCTTTCTAGATGTCCCCTATCTGCTCAGTGAGGAAGAAGAACAAATGCAACTGCTGACAGTGAGACTAATACAGGACAGAGTCAATGTGAAGTTGGAAATTGAAAAGAAAAAGAGAAGCACCCTATGGAATTCAATCAGGAATCAATGAGGGCATTACATACTACCATGAAACAGATTCTCTTGTTATGAAGAATTTTTTTTTTAATCAGGAATTCTTGGATTTTGCATAATGTTTAAAATTCGAAGTATGATATTTATTGTTCTTACTTTTTAATTTATGTAAAAAAATATTGCCAATTTCAGTGTAGGTAAATTATCATATCCAAATAAGAACTATTATTGTGACTTGCAGTGGTAGGTGAGAAAGCATGACAGAGTGACTCATTCTGCTTCCATTACAAGCACTTATCTTTCCAGTACACTCTTAATGGAACTAGAGAGATAAAGCTCACTCTTGCCTCTCATCTGAAGACACTTTATTTAGATTGGTTTCAAAATTATTGACCTATTTCTGGCAATTTCCAAATTCATACTAAGGTTTTAATCTTTGGAATAAATTAAAGTTTGATAAAAAGCTGATCACAAAGCTTAGTAAAAGAAGATAAAGGTTAAAAAAAATGAGTAACACTTGCATTATTTTCTAATAAAGATAAAATCACTTAATCAAATAATTGTGGTTCTCTTTGTGTGAGTCTAAATGTTTTAAGTTTTAAATTAAAACCTGGAGTTTTGAACAGGTTCCTTTTCTACAAATTAAGCAGTAACATCAAGCTTTTTTCTACACGGCAATGCAGCACATGTGTCCAAATAGCACTGCAGGCCTATTTCATTCTATACAAAATAATGGTTTATTCTGCTTGCAGAACCAACCCACTCAGTTATGATCACTCTTCTTACACTTTCAAGGGTCCCAGGTAAAAGCTTGACTCTGCACAGTTCTGGTTTTGGCCCTGTTAAATGATCTAAGGAATACCGGCAAAAAAGATATAGAAGAGCTGACACCCATCTAACTTCTGATGTTGTTAGTTGACACTGAGTTGGCTCCCAATTCATGGTGACCCCATGCACAACAGAACGAAATACTTCCTGGACCTGCACCATCCCCGTGGTATGTTGGGGATCAGACCATTGTGATCCATTGGGTTTTCATTGGCTGATTTTCAAAAGCAGATCACCAGGCCTTTTTTTCCTAGCCCATCTTAATATGGAAACTCTACTGAAAACTGTTCAGCATCATAGCAACATGCAGATCTCCACTGACAGATCAATGGCGGCTGTGCATGAGGTACACTGGCTGGAATCAAACCCAGGTCTCTGGCATGGAAGGAGAAATTTCTACCACTGAACTACCACTGCCCTATTCTGGCTTCTGATGGAGCTTCTAATCTACCTGAGGCAGGAGCACTGCTTCTCAAGTCAACTCAAAGGACTAGTGGACTGAAGATCATGTTGCCTCACCCCTGTGGATAGGGTGGTAACTAATGATAAACCCCTGAAATTGGGCCACTCCATATATTCAAGCATCTATGGGTACAGCTTTCTTTGAAAATGCTCCTGGATCTTGCCACCCAGTTCTGTTTCACCTACTGCCTCGGTGTCTTCGGTGCTGCTACCCCCCATTCAGACAGACAGGACCCTTGTCCTGCCCCCATACAAAGACAGGCCTGCTGTAGCCTGCCTATTACTGCAATTACTAAGTGTCATTCCTTTCTGATATTATTAACACATACATCATATGGCATCATCTACTACCTGAGGAAAAGGAGAGAGAATATTGTTATTGAACTTTCACAATATAGTATCTGGAGCTCTTGAGTTACGTTTACTACTTTCTACCTTGTATGGAAGTCATTCATATACATGTCACCCTCCCTCCTATAGAATAGAATTCCTGCCTTTCCTGATGCCACATGAGCTGTTCATGGGTGTGGGCAGTTTAATTCCTCTTTGCAGGTCTCAATCACTGATAGAAAGGTGTTCAATAAACAATTTTGAAAGAATGAACACCAGAGAAACAAGAGTCTCCCAATTCTCATTTATACTCTACTAATGACTTTTATTTTAAACCTTATTTAGGTCATTTAATCTCTATCTTATTTTATTTTGCCTATAAAATGGAAAAGATGTCACAGCTCTTCTAAAAAAGTATCATGTGCTTCTGTGGGACACTATTGGAATTGTATATAAGCACAACTAATAATTTCTGGGAATTAATAGACTAAAGATTGAAAATAGGGATTGTAAATTACACATTTAGTCCTATTACTAGGTCATTAATAATGGTCGACACTTAGTGTCTATAAAAAAAAAAAAAATTTTTTTTTTTTATACTTGTGAAATGAGACCAGTTATAATCCCCTCTATCCCCTGTATTCAGAGGTGTTCTAAGGAAAAATAGATGGTATAAATGAACATATTAGTTTGTTTTTTTAATGGTTATTTTTAAAATATCAAGTATTGAAAGTCTAAGTAAAAAATAATGATGGTGGTCTCCCTTCTGATACGTTCAAATTTCACTAATAGGAAATAGGCATAAATCAGAATTATAGAACATTTTAAAAAGAAACAGCATTTTATGAAAATCAGACATATTCAGTAACATGCTGTTGATGAAACATTGTGAGCAAATAGAATTCCATAGGGGTCTTCTGTAATATACATAACAGTTATTTATAATTACTATAATTTTTGTCTTATAAAAAATGTTTATTGTGTATTTTTAGTCAGAACATTATAATTACCACAATCATTATCTTATTAAGAAATGTTTCTCAAGTATACTTTTTAACTAGAATCAAATTTTCTCAAGTTATTTAATTAATATTATTTTCTTGGGAAATTTTATGTGTAAGTAAGGGAAAGGTAAACATTAGGCTACCTTAGCTGAAATTTTTGCAAATGCTGAATTAGTTGAGTCTGCTAAGTTGTTTACAGTATTGCTACCAAAATGAAAATTATGTGTTTTCTAATAATTTAACCAATATTTGACAGATTATTATAGATAATATTTGTTATATTTCAAACAATTATTATTTGCTTTGAAAAAGAGATTAAAACCCCTGAGGGCTTTTTTCAGGTAATCTTTTTTTTTTTTCATAAATCAAATTAAATTTTTCTGCCATTATAAACTCTTGAACACAAGACTTTCCTCAAGGATGCTATTTCAAATCTTCAACAACTGAACAACAACCCATGATAAAATGAGTCATATTATTGGCACAGAAACCAAAACCAGCCAAACTCACTGCTGTTGAGTCTATTCCAACTCATAGCAACCTGTAGGACAGAGTAGAACTGCTCCGTGGAATTTCCAAGGCTGTAAATCTTTATGGAAGCAGATTGCCACATCTTTCTCCTGTGGAACGGCTGGTGGGTTTGGACCACCAACCTTTTATTGGCACAGAAACATTTATTCTTTCACACTGGATGTATAACTATTAAAATACACCCAAAGTACATTATTTTTGTTTCAAATTCTAAGACTGTCCCTCAAAATTGACAGCATAACTCACGGAAGCTTAATAAACATAATATGGTAGGGGAAAATGATATGATTTGTTTTGACAGGAATCTCCAAATATACATGCAGCATGTGTGTACAGCATTTTAGAATGCCCTCTTAATATAGCCTAGCAAACCCGGCTGTGCTGTATAACATCAGTGATATAGTGCTGTGTTCCCAAATACCTGTTGTTGATAGCTGCTGTGGAGCCCAATTTGATTCATGGTGACATGCACACAACAGAAGGAAAAGCTGTCCAGTCCTGCTCCATCACCATGATCTGTTACAGATCTGATTGTCATGATCCATAGGGTTTTCACTGGCTGATTTTCAGAAATATGTTGCCAGGCCTTTCTTTCTAGTCCATCTTGGTCTGAAAGCTCCACTGAAGCCTGTTTACCATTATGGCAACCATCCAGCCTCCACTGACAGGCATGTGGTGGCTGTGTAGGATGACCATTGGCCAGGAACATAACCAGGTCTCCCACATGGAAGGTACGAATTCTATCACTGTTCCATTTATGCCTCCCCCACCACACACACACCCTATATACCTCGAAGGTTTGAACAGTGCAGTTTCTCTACTGTATTTTCCTGTTCCCCAACATTGCTTCAAAGTGGTCCTCAAACAATTTCAGCATTTCTTCTTTAATTTTTGACATAAAAATTATAAACATCTCAGAGACTCAAAACATGGTAAAAAAAAAAAAAAAAACTGTGCCTTTGTCATTTGACAAAGTCCAACAACCATTCATGATATAAACTCCCAGCAAAATAGGAATAGAATGGAAATTCCTTAACATAATAAAGGAATTTATTTATACAAAGCCAACGGCCAACATCATCCTAAATGGAGAGAGTCTGAAAGCATTTCCCTTGAGAATAGGAACCAAACAAGGATGTCCTCTATCACCACTCTCATTCAACATTGTGCTGGAGGTCCTAGCCAGAGCAATTAGGCTAGAAAAAGAAATAAAGAGCATCCAAATTGGTAAGGAAGAAGTAAAAGTATTCTATTTGCAGATGATGTGATCTCATATACAGAAAACCCCAAAGAATCCACAAGAAAACTACTGGAACTAATAGAAGAGTTCGGCAAAGTAACAGGATACAACATAAACATACAAAAATCAGTTGGATTCCTCTAGACCAACAAAGAACTTTGAAAAGGAAATCACCAAATCAATACCATTTATAATAGCTTCCAAGAAGATAAAATACTGAGGAATAAATCTAACCACAGATGTAAAAGACCTATACAAAGAAAACTATAAGGTGCTACTGCAAGAAACTAAAAGAGACCTACATAAGTGGAAAAACATACCTCACTCATGGATAGGAAGACTTAACATTGTGAAAATGTCAATTCCACCTAAAGTAATCTACAGATACAATGCAATCCTGATACAAATTCCAACAACATTTTTTAATGAGATGGAGAAACAAATCACCAACTTCATATGAAAAGGGAAAAGGCCCCAGATAAGTAAAGCATTACTGAAAAAGAACAAAGTGGGAGGCCTCACACTACCTGATTTTAGAACCTATTAAACTGCAACAGTAGTCAAAACAGCCCAGTACCGGTACAACAACAGATCCATAGACCAATGGAACATAATTGAAAACCCTAATGTAAATTCATCCACTTATGAGCAGCTGATATTTGACAAAGGCCCAAAGTCCATTAAATGGGGAAAAGACAGTCTCTTTAACAAATGGTGCTGGCATAACTGGATATCCATCTGCAAAAAAATGAAACAAGATCCATACCTCACACCATGCACAAAAACTAACTCGAAATGGATCAAATATGTAAATATAAAATCCAAAATGATAAAGATCACAGAAGAAAAAATAGGAACAACGCTAGGAGCCCTAATACATGGCATAAACAGAATACAAAACATAACAATGCACAAACACCAGAAGTCAAACTAGATAACCGGGAGCTCCTAAAAATCAAACACTTATGCTCATCCAAAGACTTCATCAAAAGACAACCTACAGACTGGGAAAAAATTTTTGGCTATGACGTATCTGATCAGTGTCTAATCTCTAGAATCTACAAGATACTGCAAAACCTCAACAACAAAAAGACAAATAACACAATTAAAAAAATGGGCAAAAGATATGAACAGACACTTCACTAAAGAAGACATTCAGGTAGCTAACAGATACATGAAGAAATGCTCACAATCATTAGCCATTAGAGAAATGCCAATCAAAGCTACAATGAGATACCATCTCACCCCAACAACGCAAGCATTAATCCAAAAAACACAAAATAATAAATGTTGGAGAGGTTGTGGAGAGACTGGAACACTTAAACACTGCTGGTGGGGATGTAAAATGGA
Source organism: Loxodonta africana (assembly GCF_030014295.1). Taxonomy (NCBI): domain Eukaryota; kingdom Metazoa; phylum Chordata; class Mammalia; order Proboscidea; family Elephantidae; genus Loxodonta; species Loxodonta africana. Next base: position 126,173,883 of record NC_087348.1, read on the forward strand.
ACAGCCACTTTGGAAATCTCTTTGGTGTTTCCTTAAAAACCTAGAAATAAAAGTACCATATGATCCAGCAGTCCCACTCCTTGGAATATACCCTAGAGAAATAAGAGCCCACACATGAATAGATCCATGCACACCCATGTTCACTGCAGCACTGTTGACAATATCAAAAAGATGGAAACAACCTAGGTGCCCATCAACAGGCCAATGGATAAACAAATTATGGTATATTCACACAATAGAATACTAACAAGTGATAAAGAACAAGGATGAACCTGTGAAACATCTCCTAATGTGGGTGAATCTGGAAGGCATTATGCTGAGCGAAATTAGCCAGTCACAAAAGGACAAATATTATATGGGACCACTATTATAAGAACTCAAGAAAATGTTTAAATGCAGAAGAAAACATTATTTGATGCATATGAGGGTGGGGAGGGAAGGAGAGAGGAATTCACTAAGTAGATAGTAAGAAAAAAAGTAGATAGTAGGAGAATTATCCTCAGTGAAGGAAAGGACAACACAATACAGGGGAAGTCAGCATAACTGGACTAAACCAAAAGCTAAGAAGTTTCCTGAACATGACCAAATACTTTGAGGGACAGAGGAGCAGGGGCAAGGGTCTGGGGACCATGGTTTCAGGGGACATCTAGGTCAACTGGCATAAGGAAGTTTAAGAAAATGTTCTGCATCCCACTTTGGTGAGTGGCATCTAGGGTCTTAAAAGCTAGCAAGTGGCCATCTAAGATGTATCAATTGGTCCCAACCCACCTGAACCAAAGGAGAATGAAGAACTCCAAAGATACAAGGAAAATATTAGCCCAAGAGACAGAAAGGACCACATATACCAAGACTCCATCAGCCTGAAATCAGAAGAACTAGATGGTGCCAGGCACCACCAATGACTGCCCTGACAGGGAACACAACAGAGTCTCTGAAGGAGTAGGAGAAAAGTCGGGTGCAGAACTCAAATTTTAGTAAAAAGTCCAGACTAAATGGTCTGGCTGAGACTGGAGAAACCCCAGAAGACACGGCCCCTGGACTCTCTGTTAACCCAGAAGTAAAACCATTCCCGAAGCCAACTCTTCAGAAGAAGATTATACTGGACTATAAGAAATAAAATGATATTTGTAAAGAGTGTGCTTCTTAATTCAAGTAGATACACGAGACTAAATGGGTAGCTCCTGTCTGGAGGCAAGATTAGAAGACAGAAAGGGACAGGAGCTGGTTGAATAGACATGGGAAATCCAAGGTGGAAGGGAGGAGTGTGCTCACACATTATAGGGTTAACAAGTAGTGTCACATAACAATGTGTGTATAAATTTTTGTATGAGAAACTAACTTGAGCTGTAAACTTTCATCTAAAACACAATTAAAAAAAAAAAAACTGTGCCTTTGTTAGAAAGCTGCAATCTTGTAAGAAAAATTTGGAATCTGTACTTCTCTTCCATTTTAATGTTATTGTGATTTCATATATAGTCCGTTTTCATGTATTATTAGCCAAGAGATTTTGGCCTTTCCTTACTTTTGGAGACCTTATCATAATCAACCATCCTAAATGCTTAAAAAATATACTGTTGCCCTCTGGGATTTATGGACAGCTCTAAAACAGCAGCAAAGGAACTAGGTTGTACAGAAATGCCTGCTTATTTATTGAAAAGCCCTACAAATTTGAATTGCATTTTAGACTTCCATAAGCTTACAGTTTGCTCCATGGTGAAATGGAGATTATTAACACTCCCACTATATGTTTCAATGGGTTCTCTTCAACACTCATTTCTCTCTGACGTGATTTCTCTCTGTAAGTTCAAATAAGTCAACATTCAGAATGGGTATTCCAAAGTACAGTTCTTATTTTTTTTTTTTTTAATTTTTTTCACTTCCATTTCTACATCTAGTATCTTAACCCAGGCACCTTTTCCTAAACTATCCTTAGTGTTGTCCTTTGATGGAAGCTCTGTTCTGGCAAGAGACTTGTGAGCAGAGGGAAACTACTTCTCTGCCATGGACAGTTGCCACTAACTCACAGCAGGACTGCAGGCCTAGAGTCCAACTCTCAGCTTTCACAGATTTGGCAGGAGGTAAAGTCAGAACACTGTAGAGAGTTTTCTGTGAAGCTAATACTAATCAATTTGAAGAAATCATCTTTATTCCAAAATTGTCTTTCCTATTCTTTTTGAGTTAAAATATTTTCTTTTATAAAATTATGCTTATAGAGATGGTAGCTGTGTATTTTTTTAAGTATTTTTTACCATTTTACTGTCATAATATAAACCTGGCAAATCCAAGTAGATATCTCCATTTTTTGATGTTGTTGTTGTTGTTATGTTGTTCCAAAGACGGAAGTGCCTCTAAGTCTGAAGTCACACTGAGATCCTTCTCCCATTCTGGATTTATAGCCTTCAGACTTAATAGGCTATCTCATTCTATCCATGAAAAGCTAGAGACATTTTAGAAAAGATCTCTCATGCTGAGAGGTGTGAATGTCACACAAATGACTGCTCTCAATCATTCATTCAATTAATACTTATTGCATGCCTACTATGTACTAAGGAGCCCTAGTGGCAAAGCGGTTAAGCACTGGTCTACTAACTGAAAGGTCGGTGGTTCAAACCTACCAGCCACTCCATGGGAGAAAGATATAGGAGTCTGCTTCCATAAACATTACAGCCTTGGAAACCCTGTGGGGCAGTTCTATTCTGTCCTATAGGGTCGTTATGATTCAGAATCAATTCAACAGCAGTGAGTTTGGTTTTGGTTTTTGGTACTATGGACTAAACACTGAATTTTTATAGGAGTGTGTTTATGATTTTTTAAAAATTTAGAATATGATTCTCAGAGAAAGTCTCATTGAGAAGGTACCATTTGAGTGAAACCAGAAAAAAGGCCATGTGGCTTTCTGGGGAAAAACATTCAAGGTAGAGGGAACAGCAAGTGCAAAGCCCCAAGTAGGGTGTCTGCCTTGTATGACAGAGGTATAGCAATGAAGGCAATGTGACCAGAACTGCATAAGTGAGGCGCCAGAGAGAGAAGAGGTTCAAGAAGCAAAAAAATGGGAGAAAAGTGTTTTATAGGCCATTGTAAGGACTTTCTCTTTTGCCCTGCATGGCATGAAAAGTTATTTGAGGATTTTGACCAAAGGCATAGCATAATATAACTTGTAATTTAACAGGATTGGCCAGGTCCCTGTGTCTAGGATAGATTGGAAGCGGACAAGGACCAAAACAGAAAGAGCTGTTAAAAAGGCTATTGCAACAATTGAGATGAGAGATGGGGTGGCTTGGACCAGGGAGTAACAGTGGAAGTATTGAGAAGTCTCCAGATATATTTTGAGGGTAGAATCAAATGGATTTACTAACAAGATTAGGCATTACTTTCCTGACACATATGAATAACTGACCACTTTCCAGGTCTTTCTATCAGCTGATACATTACTCATTAGATTTGCTTAAGTAGGTCATATGACAGTTTCATAATCATGATCAGTTCATACTCTCATGATCTCTTCCAAAGATGTGGCAGGCACTTAGAGCAAATGCAATGAAATATTCAGTAAAGGTAAATCTTTCCCTGAAACATGTAAGGAAAGTGGATTTTCCAGTCTGCTGAGGCTGGCACCAGTAATTCTCTACGGGATTCAAGAATTCTTAATGCAGGTTGACTTCTAAACAGAATATGGTGTTGTCTTAGTTATCTAGTGCTGTTGTGACAAAAAATACCACAATGGTTGGGTTTAAAGAACAGAAATTTATTTTCTCACAATCCCAACCATCAAAACCAGTTGCCATCAAGTCAGTTCAAATTCAAGATATGGCTCTAGGGGGAGTTCCTTCTTCGTCTATTTCAGCTTCTAGGAGCCAGCTATCCTTGGAGTTCCTAGGCTTGTAGATACATCTGCCTGTAACATAGCAGGATCTAAAAACTCCCTTCTGGTGGTTCCAAGGACTTTGTCCTCATCGTTAGGGCAAGAGCTCCAGAAATCTGGACGGGGAAGAAGTCAGAGAGAGTAGACAGCCTTCACAGGGATTTTAACTACCACTAGCTTTGGGCAAGGTAGAGCAAAAGGAGAAAAAGGGCAAAATAAGAACATGCCTATTGAATTCCCATTAAGATAAGTTCTTTACAGTGGCACATAAGGATTACCCAAAGTTTGGTTCTCTTTCTCCTTAGCATCTGTTATGAATTGAATTGAGTTACCCCCCAAAATATGTGTTGAAATCCTAACCCTGTATGTGTATATATAACCCTGTTTGGATATAGAGGTTTTTCTTTTGCTATGTTAATGAGGTCGTATCATCGTAAGGTGTATGGATCCTAAACCTAGGCACATCTGAGTATTGAAAAGACTAAAGTGGACACAGAGACACACATGGGGACGATGCCACATGAAGACAGACACACGTGGCAGATATATCTACAAGGTGGCGTAGTGGCTGCTAACCAAAAGGTCGGCAGTTGGAATACACCAGGCGCTCCTTGGAAACCCTATGGGGCAGTTCTACTCTGTCCCGTAGGGTCGCTATGAGTTGGAATTGACTCGATGGCAGTGGGTTTGGTTTGGTTTTTGGTATGCCCATAACTAGCTTTTTGCCTTGGGCAAGCCATGTAACTACTTTAGCTAAGCCTTTATGTCCACATCAGGATTTGATTAAATTGTCACTATGATTCCTCCCAATTGTAAAATGCTTTCATTCAATGTGGATTAGAATTGGAAGTGAAATTGCCTTAACTAATAGCATCACTTGATCTTCAAATCTATTAGTTTATGTTGTTTCATAAATGCTACTCTCACAGGTTTATTGTTGTTGTTAACACTTGTAAATTGGTGTGAAAAATAGAAAATGTAATATCTAATAAACATTCAGTACATAATACATTACAATCTGTGAATACCCACGTATATCTAAAAATTAATTTGTCTCTTCTGAAATAGAATCTGATGAATCTATTCTGTTCATCCAAATTCAACACCCTTTTCCATGTCTTCCCAAATCAAGAAAACCAGGATGGACTTCCATTGTAATTGCAACAACCTTGGGTCTGGACATTCTGCCAACACTGGGATCTAGAATTCTCTGATGTCAATCATTTTATTCCAATTCCTGGCTCCAGCTCTAGATACCTCACAAAATTTCTAATAATGTCCTAAGTTTCTGAAATAACAAAATAGAAATTCCAAGAGAATCACACATAACTCCTCAGAGACATTGTCACTGACCTTTGGCCAGATGAGAAAGAGAAAAACAATAAGACTCAGGGACTCTGTGGACACCCACCACCTCTTCACAGATAATGCTGGCATGCCTCTGCACTTTCCGGTTCCCTTTTCCATTGGTTGTTTTCTCTGCCATTCCTTTTTGCCAGCTCTCAGTTACCACATAAGAGGACTTGAAGATTATGAGCTGGTTTAGGGCAGGAAATATGCCTTAATTGTCTTTGTTCTTTCCCAGAATTGACCCTGGTATCTAGCTTGTACATCCTGGTTTACCTGACACAGTCATGGTTCACACCCGTTACCCTAGTGTAATTATTAACAGTGCCCTGTTTTACGCTAAAAATTGTCTCAGTTCATATGGTAAATTGTATAGTCACCTAACTTACAAAAAGCAATCAAAGTAAAATATTATTGAGCTAAAAACTTAATGAAATGCATATAAACTCCCCTTCTATCCTATAAAGTGATCAATCCAGTCTGAATGAATTTGAGATACAGGTCACCTTCAGCCATGCTTGAAAAGATCTGAGATTATTCTGTGGACAAATAGTCTATTATTAAGCATGCCAAATGCTTTTCTTTTTTATTCTTCTCCTCTGACCTCCTCGCATTGCAAGAGCCTCTTCAAATGGAATACTAAGACCTATTAAATTATGAATTCTAGTGCGAGCTTTGTTTTACAGCTGTATATCCCAGACTCTCAGTGCCCTTGCAGGGAATAAAATGAAAATTAATGAATTGCAAAGCAATTGTAAAACAAGGCCTTTTGCAATAAGAACAAACTATTCAGTGTTTTTAATAAGGTAATTATCTATCCACAGTGTAATGGACTCTTTGTACACGTCATATTACTGGGAAAACATGTTAAGAGGTCAGATATTTCTCCAAATATCCTAGAAGTTAAACTATTTCATGAAATACTTTCCATTTTCTATCATGTTTTGGAAAGAATATACATTGTGGTGCTATCCAGAGACTACTACTGTTACTACTACTGGTGCTATCCAGAGTTATCCCTGCTGCTGCTGCTGCTACTATCACTACTACTAATATTACTACTGTTACTGCTACTACTACTACATGCACACACATACACGTGCATTACTTCATACATCTCTTAATATATTTATATGAATGTGTATGTCTCTACAGTTTAGAGAAGTCAATAAACAGGACATAGTACTAGGGCCCTGGTAATGCAGTGGTTAAGTGTTTGGCTGCTAACCAAAAGGTCAGCAATTTGAATCCACCAGCCACTCCTTGGAAACCCTATGGGACAGTTCTGCTCAGTCCTATAGGGTCACTATGAGTTGGAATCAACTCGACGGCAATGGGTTTGGTTTTTTGGTTATAGTGTAGTGGGTAGGTGTGTAGGTGATAAAGTAGGACTGCCTAGATACATGCCCAGGCTCTGCATACTAACTGTGTGGCTTTGGTCAATAGCCTGGTTAGTATTGCTTTGTAGCAGTTCACCCCAACATTTAATGGATTTAAACAGCAACCACCATTTTACTATTATCTTACATGGTTCTGGAGGTTGACTGGGCTCCATCAGGCAGCTCTTATTCAGAGGGCTCTCATGCAATGGCATTCGGGCTGGCTAGGGCTGGAGTAAGCTCGAAGACTCTCTTATGCACACGTCTGGTGGCTGGGCGTGGCTGTCAGCCAGAACACCTATATGTGACCTCTGCACTGGTTGCTTGGGGCTTCTCACAGCATGGTGTCTGGGTTCCAAAAGCAAGCATCTCAAGAGGAAGCGATAGAATGTGTATTGGCTTCTGGACCTAGCCTTGGAAGTCACATAGCATCATTTCCACAGTAGTCAGCACCCCACCTACATTCAAAAGAAGGAAACTTTGGCCCTGACTATTCAATAAAAAAAGAGAGAGAAATTTTTTCTTTTTTTATTCAATAGGAGGGAATTCTGGTGGCATAGTAGTTAAGAGCTACAGCTGCTAACCAAAAGGTTGGCAGTTCGAACACACAATACAGGAGAGGTCAGCACAACTGGACTAAACTAAAAGCAAAGAAGTTTCCTGAATAAACTGAATGCTTTGAAGGCCAGAATAGCACGGGCGGGGGTTTGGAGACCATGATTTCAGGAGACATCTAAGTCAATTGGCATAATAAAATCTATTAAGAAAACATTCTGCATCCCACTTTGGAGAGTGGCGTCTTAAACACTAGCAAGCAGCCATCTAAAATGCATCAATTGGTCTCAACCCACCTGGATCAAAGGAGAATGAAGAACACCAAAGACACAAGGTAATTATGAGCCCAAGAGACAGTAAGGGCCACATGAATCAGAGACTACATCATGCTGAGACCAGAAGAACTAGATGATGCCTTGCTACAACCGACGACTGCCCTGACAGGAAACACAACAGAGAACCCCTGAGGGAGCAGGAGAGCAGTGGGATGCAGATCCCAAATTCTCATAAAAAGACCAGACTTAATGGTCTGACTGAGACTAGAAGGACCCTGGAGGTCATGGTCCCCAAGACAGGAACCATTCCCAAAGCCAACTCTTCAAACAGGGACTGGACTGGACAATGGGATAGAAAATGATACTGGTGAAGAATAAGCTTCTTGGATCCAGTAGACACATGAGACTATTTTGGCATCTCCTATCTGGAAGGGAGATGGGAGGGCAGAGGGGGTCAGAAGCTGGCAGAATGGATACGAAAAGAGAGTGGAGGGAAGGAGTGTGCTGTCTCATTAAGGGGAGAGCAACTAGGCATATATAAAAAAAAAAAAAACAAGGTGTATATAAATTTTCGTATGAGAGACTGACTTGAAAAAAAAAATTTTCGTATGAGAGACTGACTTGATTTTACTTAAAGTGCAATAAAAATTTAAAAAAAGATAAATAACGTTGGCAGTTCAAATCTACCAGGTGATCCTTGGGAACCATCTGGGGCAGTTCTACTCAATGGCAACAGGTTTTTATTCAATAGGAGAAACTTCAGTATCACATGTAAAAAGACCATGTGGGAAGAGAGATCTCATTGCAGCAATCTTGGAAAAGCAATCTGCCACTAAATTTGCTAATCCTGTTTCATCATCTGAAAAATGTAGATACAAGTGTCTAACAGAGTTGTTTGAAGACTAAATGGGAAAAATCCATGTGGAGCACTTAGAGGGTACATAATAAGCACTCAGTAAATGTTAATTATGGTTCATACAGTTCCTTCCTAGAGGATCACAGTGTTTTTCTTTGTCAACTCAAAGAAAAAAAAATTGACAACTAACTATATGTTAATCTATAAAACTAATGCTAAGAATATGTTTGTGATTTGACAAAATTTGAAATTTTTGTAATCTATTTTTTTATGGAGCCCTGGTGGCACAGTGGTTAAGAACTCAGCTGCTAACTACAAAGTAGGCAGTTTGAATCCACGAGCCCCTCCTTAGAAATCCTATGGGGCAGTTCTACTCTGCCCGATAGGGTCTCTGTAATTGAAATCAACTTGATGGCAACGGGTTTGGGTTTTTGGTTTGTTTGTTTTTTGTTATGCAGTCCCAGGGTGACCTTCTAACTGGAAGAAGGTTGGTGGTTTATACCCACCCAGAGGCACCTCAGAAAAAAAGGCCTGGCAATCTGCTCCTGAAAGGTCACAGTCATGAAACCTCTATGAATATATACTACTCTGAAACACTTGGGCTCACCATGAGTCAGCATTAACCTGACAGCAGCTGGTTTGGCTTGGGGGTTTTTTGGTTTTGGAATGTGTACATACAATTTCTTTTGATATATTTAATATTTCTTTGTTAATAATACTAAAAAGTATAAAATATGTATTAGAAATTTAGAAAACAAAGCCCATTTTTAAATTCCTGATTCTTCCTATTTTCATTGCATGTAAATTGTTTTGTCAATACCTGTAGTTAATCTAGACAAAAACGGGAAGAAACTTTAAGTATAGTAACCTCACAAAAGTATTAACGTATGTGCTGTTATCTTGACTCTTTGTAAAATGAATCTGTGATGGCTTTATCATATAATGATTGTGTACACGTAATGTATTATGTAATTACATATATAATTACACACATATGTTACACACATATATGTACATACATGCATACAAATATTAATGTATATATTAGCACTATACACATATTAAACCAAAAAAACCAAACCCAGTGCCGTCGAGTCGATTCCGACTCGTAGCGATCCTGTAGGACAGTACAGTAGAACTGCCCCATAGAGTTTCCAAGGAGCGCCTGGCAGATTTGAACTGCTGACCCTTTGGTTAGCAGCTGTGTAGCACTTAACCACTACACCACCAGGGTTTCCATATACATATTACACATACGCATATTTGTGTGTGTATATATATATACTTTTTTTTTTTAGAGCCATAAAAAAGAAAAAAATATATGTGGAAACATAAGTGCTAATACAAGTACAATGGCTGAATATCACATTTGTTCTGAACTACTTGGTATCCAGTGTGGGAAAAGGAAAATTATTAATTCTATAATTCATATTACTATAAAAAATATTGAGTATACTAGTTCTCCAGGAAGGATCGGATTTTTTTCCTGGTTATAAAGAAAGGTTAAATGTGAGACCTTATTTGGAAATCATCGAGTAAAAGCGTTTTCTTTAAAGATGTTTACAACAAGTATAGAAAATATTTAAATATTTTACTTATTGCCAAACCATCAATAATAGTCAAAAGTGTAACAGTGTAGGTTATAAACCCACTTCTGCAGGTGGAACTGAGCTGGTGCTATTCAGTAATCAATTTTGGCACAGGCTGTCATGTAAAATATGTAAGCACCTAAACCGGAAATATATTACATGAACTAATCTCATTTTCTCTATGCATCTTTTGGCAAAAGAAGGAGAGTGTATAATTCAAGAATTTATTGAATTAGGGTCTAAAAGGCTAACTCTTTTTAAGTTGCTGAGTCAGCATCCTTATGTTTTATGAATCATATGATTAGGTGTCAGGGTAAGATATTTCATTTCGAATGTTGAAAAGCTTACAGAAAATGTATCCTATCCCCATGGAAAATAGGAGCAAAGTTTTTTTTTAGACAAAGCTAAAATGTTTCCCACAAGGCAGACTTGGAATTTTGTTAGGTCAAGCACTTATAATTGCTTGATTGTGACCCCAAAGTTTTATATGATATGGGAAAAATATTTAGATCTGGAAAATTTTAATAACATGTATGAAAACTGACCCATTTGATCCACTAAAACCCCACATAGATGCTCCTATAGAATATCTGGTTATAGACAGTATAGGAATTTTGCCAGAAAGAGAACACTTCAATACTACTTAGTTTCAACTTATAAAAGCCAAAGACCTATATTGCAATTTAGTCATGATATATTATTCATTAATAACAAAGAAAGTCTGTAATATTTTAGCCTTTTTTAACTTCTTCCTCAAGTTATCAATGAACACTGATTTGAAGTGAATTACATTTTAAAATAAGAAAGTTAGTGTTCTTAACAAAAGAAACAAATGGAAATAACCTAAATATTTAACAAATTATGGTACACCTATACAATGACACACTCAGTTATCACTGATGTGAAAAGATATACATGATCTATTATTAAATAAAAATGGGGGTTTCAAAAAAACATGTGTACAGGAATGATACTCAGCCAGAATGCACCCGTGTAGTCATACTGTTTGCTAATTGTTCAAATACTTCGGTACTCAAATTGGTAAATAGTCACTGGTTTAAGCCTTCTAAAGGCTCCCCTGCTGTTCTAGCTACCCAAGACTCTGCCCTAGAATCCCCTTCCCACCTAGGACCTCCACGCTAACTACAGAACACCCCAGGACCCTATGACACCTGTGCTCGTTTTGACTGACCAATGCCACACCTGTTAAATATTTTGACTATCACTCCCGTGTGTGTGTTGTAGTTGGTAGTTGCCGCTGAGTTGATTCTGACTCATAGCAACCCTATGTGTGTCAGAGTATAACTATGCTTCACAGAGTATTCAATGGCTGTGACCTTTTGGAAGCAGACAGCCAGGACTTTATTCTGAGGCACCTCTGGGTAGATTTGAAGCACAAACCTTTTGGTTAGTAGTTGAGCACTTAACCTTTTGTGCCACCTAGAGACTTCTACATATATATATATAGAATTCCATTTTGTAAATAAAATATAATAAATGTAAATAAGTGTAGCCAAATGATAGGTAGCACAGAGAGGGAGGGAGGGAAGGAGAAAAGGAGGGGAAAAAAGAGATGGAGAAAAAGAGAGAGAGAGCACTACTTCTGGGTCCTCACATTTTATGGGTGACTTTTTTAGGCTCTAGTCTCCAGGTACTGGTTTAGCTATTGACTTGTTAAGAAATGTCCATCATTTCCTCTTCCTAAGATTCAGTTCCCTTATCTGTAAAATGAGAGTTGAGTTCTTCTAACTTTACATTTTTATGATTACTAAATATTAATAATAGTACTCAATCATCTTCAGTAAGTACTCAACCACCATTAATAAATTTAAAATTTTTTTCCAACAGGGCTGATGCAGTTACAAACACACCCATCCATTATCTAGTGTAGGCCCCTTGTGACCAGAGCTTATATTTGGTAACAATATTAAATAAACTCCCTTGTATTTAGGGAAGCATTATATGAAAAATAGTATCATTATACAATATAATTATACCCATCAGGGAAAGATATGACTGATTCGCTTATCCTTCTTTGGATCCAAAGCAAAAAAAGGAAACATGATTGGCTAGATTTATATTGATACCTCCTGACAAAAGGTTCCACCCCAATTGACTAGGAGAGGCAAACTTCTCCTCATTCTGCATTATCATGAAGTACTTTCTTATACAAGGGACATTTAAAAAATACATTATTAATTTGCAAAATATCTGCTTTGAAGTTCCAAATATGTAAATAAATACATGATAGAGATTCATATATGACAATTAGATCCTTGGTGAAGAGTATATTTCTTAGACTGTTGTTGCCATTGTTATTAGGTGCCATCACATCAGTTCCAACTCCTAGTGACCCTATGTACAACAGAACGAAACACTGCCCAGTCCTGTGCCACCCTCACAATTATTGTTATGCTTGAAACCATTTTTGCAGCCACTGTGTCAGTTCATCTCATTAAAGATCTTCCTCTTTTTCACTGATGGTCTACTTTACTAAGAATGATGTCCTTCTCCAGGGACTGGCCCCATCTGGTAACGTGTCCAAAGTATGTGAGATGAAGTCGTGTCATCCTTGCTTCTAAGGAGCATTCTGGCCATACTTCTTCCAAGACAGATTTGTTTGTTATTCTTACAGTCCATGCATGGTGCATTCAGTATTCTTCACCAACACCATAATCCAAAGGTGTCTATTCTTCTATGTCTTCCTTGTTCATTGTCCAGCTTTCACATGCATAAGAGGCAATTGGAAATGCCATGGCTTGAGTCAGGCACATCTTAGTCTTCAAAGTAACATCTTTTTAACACTTTAAAGAGGTCTTTTGCAGCAAATTTACCCAATGCAGAGCATCATTTGATTTCTTGACTGCTGCTTCCATGAGCAGATTGTGTATCCAAATAAAACGAAATACTTGACAACTTCAATCTCTTCTCCATTTATCATGATGTTGCTTATTGATCCAGTTGTGAGGATTTTTGTTTTCTTTATGTTGAGGTGTAATTCATCCAGATGGCTATAATCTTTGGTCTTCATCAATAAGTGCTTCAAGTCCTCTTCACTTTCAGCAAGCAAAGGTGTGTCATCTGCATATCGCAGGTTGTTAATGAGTCTTCCTCCAGTCCTGATGTGTTCTTCTTCATATAGTTCAGTTTCTTGGATTATTTGGTTAGCGTACAGATTGAATAAGTATGGTGAAAGAATACAACCCTGACACACACCTTTCCTGATTTTAAAACACACAGTATCCCCTTGTTCTGCTCGAACGAATGCCTCTTGGTCTATGTAGAGGATCCTCAAGAGCACAATTAAGTATTCTGGAATTCCCATTCTTCCCAATGTAATCCGTAAATTGTTATGGTCTACCCAGTCACATGCCTTTGCATAGTCAAAACACAAGTCAACATATCTCTGGTGTTTTCTGCTTTCAGCCAAGGCCTATCTGATATCAGCAATGATATCCCTCACTCCGTGTCCTCTTCTGAATCCGGCTTGAACAACTGCAAGTGCTTTTGAATGATCTTGAGTAAAATTTTACTTGTATATAATATTAATGATAGTGTTCAATCATTTCTGCATTCTTTTGGACCACCTTTCTTTGGAATGGGCACAAATATGGATCTCTTCCAGTCAGTTGGCCAGGTAGCTGTCTTCCAAATTTCTTGGCATAGATTAGTGAGCACTTCCAGTACTGCATCTGTTTGTTGAAACATCTCAGTTGCTATTCTGTCATTTCCTGGAGCCTTGTTTTTTGCCAATGCCTTCAGTGCAGCTTGAACTTCTTTCTTCAGTATCATCAGTTCTTGACCATATGCTACCTGCTGAAATGGTCGAAATGTCAACCAGCTCTTTTTGGTACAGTGACTCTGTGTATTCCTTCCATCTTCTTTTGATGTTTCTTGAGTAGTTTAATATTTTTCCCATAGAATCCTTCTGTATTAGAACTAAATACTTGAATTTTTTCTTCAGTTCTTTCAGCTTGAGAAATTCTGAGCCTGTTCTTTTCCTTTTCATTTTATAAATTCAGCTCTTTACACATTTCATTATAATACTTTGTCTTCTCGAGGCGCCCTCTGAAATCTTCTGTTCACCTCGTTTACTTCATCATTTCTTCCGTTTGCTTTAGCTACTGTACGTTCAAGGGCAAGTTTCAGAGTCTCTTCTGACATCCATTTTGGCCTTTTCTTTCTTTCTTGTCTTTTTAATGACCTCTTGGTTTCTTCATATATGATGTCATTCCACAACTCATCTGGTCTTCAGTCATTAGTGTTCAGTGTGCCAAATCTATTCTTGAAATAGTCTCTAAATTCAGGTGGTATATACTTAAGGTAGTACTTTACTCTCATGGACTTTTTCTAGTTTTCTTCAACTTCAACTTGAAGTTATGTATGAGCAATTGATGGTCTGTTCTGCAGTCAACCGCTAACCTCATCCTGACTGATGATATTGAACTTTTCCATCGTCTCTTTGCACAGATGTAGTCGATCTGATGACTGTGTGTTCCATCTGGTGAGGTCCATGTGTATAGTTGCCGCTTATGTTGTTGAAAAAAAAAGGTATTTGCAATGATGAAGTTATTGGTGTTGCAAAATTCTATCATGAGATCTTTGGTGTCATTTCTGTCACCAAGGCCTATTTTCCAGCTATTGTTCCTCTTCTTTGTTTCTAAATTTTGCATTCCAATCACCAATAATTATCAGTGCATCTTGATTGCATGTTTGATCAATTTCAGACTGCAGAAGTTGGTAAAAATCTTCAATTTCTACATCTTTGTCCTTAGTGTTCGGTGCATAAATTTGAATAATAATAGTATTAAGTGGTCTTCCTTGTACACATATGGATATTACCCTGTCACTGACAGCATTCGTTGTACTTCAGGATAGATCTTGAAATGTTCTTTCTGACGATGAATGCAACTTCATTCCTCTTCATTTTGTCATTACTAGCATAGTAGACTGTATGACTGTCAGGTTCAAAATAGCTTATACCAGTCCATTTCACCTCACTAATGCCTAGGATATTGATTTTCATGCATTCCATTTCATTTTTGACAACTTCCAATTTTCCTAGATTCAGACTTCTTATATTCCACGTTAGAATTATTAATGGATGTTACAGCTGTGTCTTCTCATTTTGAGTCATGCCATATCAGCAAATGAAGGTCCTAAAAACTTGACTCCATCCACATCATTAAAGTCAACTCCACTTTGAGGAGGCAGCTCTTCCCCAGTTGCATTTTGATTGCCTTCCAACCTGAGGAGCTCATCTTCCAGCATTATATCAGACACTGTTCCACTGCAATTCATAAGGTTTTCACTGGCTAATTTTTTCAGAAGCAGACCTTCAGTTCCTTCTTCCTAGCCTGTCTTAGTCTGGAAGCTCTGCTGAAACCTATCCATTATGGGTAACCTTGCTAGTATTTGAAATACCAGTGACATAGCTTCCTGCATCACAGCAACACACAAGCCACCACAGTATGACAAACTGACAGAGTCTTGGGGATTCCTTCAACTGTCTTCCTCAAATATCAGTTGTTGAGCTGGAGCTTTGACAAGAACCAGAGACAGAGGTGTACAGGAAAGAATACTGGTTTAGGAGATAGGAGACTCCTGTTTTAGTTTCTACCAGATATAGTCCTTATATATTGGGTAACTCATCTTGCTTCTGGGCATTCATTTGCTCAAGTTCAACAAGTTTGGACTAGATCATCCCTAAAGTCTTTTGGGGCTGCTAGCAGTCACTGAGCTCTTGGATTTGCTGCGGGAGTAGGAACACATAAGTCCACATTCCCATTTGGAGAGAGAGTCTATATGCTCTAAGTAAAAGATATATAGGTGTCAAAGCTGATACGCTATTACAAAAATTCAGGAACTTAAAGTATACACTCATCTGGATACGAGGCCACCCCCACATACATAGAAGTGAATCCCAGGAATACAAAAAAACCTTTCAAGCTCTAGGATTCTTCATTTTTATAAAAACTTTTCTCTGTAAGACTGCTTTGAAATAGTTCTTAAGGATGTCTGATATCCAGAACTTGCTACACTTATCAAACATGGAAAAAGAACCATAAAAATTTGTCAGTGCCTAAGCAAGTTAACAGTGCTTTGGGAAACATCCCATATGAAGACTTATAACTCTAAGTGTCTGTCTACCAATGGGCACCTTTTCAGAAATGGCCTATAACGTATTTTCACCATCACAGCACTTAGAGCCTCTTAGAACAAAGATAATAGCTGAATTTAGGTATTATAATTACATTAATAACATTTCAAGCCTTGAGGGATCATTTGGATATTAAAACAGAGAACATAATTCAAATTTTATATTTCAAAAATCACATGAGGAAGAAATGTTTAATAATCTCAATGAAATAATGTATAGAATGCTTTATAAGATAATAACAAAGGGAATAAAAATCTAATTCATTAGTAAAATTACTTTGATTATGATTTATTAGCTTATCAAAATGAACCTTGGAAACTTTTTTTAAGTTTTAACCAGCGTGTCAATGGCACGTAGTATAGATGGGCAATTCAGGAAGCAAAACTGACATTGACTTATTGACATACTGTAAGTATTTGGTAAAATTTTTTAAAATAGCCTGATTTGACTTTCTTATGCTGATAATAAAGACGTGACTCAAATGTGCTACAATTATAAAATTTTAGATGTGTTTCTATATCCATTTTAATTTTCAGGCAAAGTTATTCTAATTAAACAGACAAGTACTTTGAAGTTTTGACATCTTAATACCTATTCAGAAAATCTCCCTATATTAACTTCAGTGTCAGCGAATATCGTTCCATACTGTGATTCAACTTTAATTTCTGAAATCATTCTTTGGAGTTTTTTGTGACTCTTTCTAGAAGCAAAGAACTTTGGCAAGCATACAGATAGATCTAAGTAGCAATTTAAAAGCTTTTTGACCAAAGTTGACCTAAATCTACTTTGTAATCTTTGCTGCCCTTAGAGAAAGAAGGCGATTAACATGTCCTGGGCAGTGCCTCCTGAGGCATCAGTAACCAAACTTGACCATAGGGCAGCATTCGCAGACTACTTTGTAGAAAGAAACTTTGTCCATTTTTGTAATCTTTGCAGTGGTTGTGACACTTGGTCCAAATCAGTCAGATACTGGTGATGGAGGGGGAGTGGGTAGGACTTTTCTTCCCTGTGAACTTGGAGTGAAAGCAGAAAGCATATCCCAACATGAAAGGCAGAAGTCACAGCACTCCCTGGAAGTACCCACAGTACCCAGGAGTGCTTCATAGTCAGAGATATTTCTGGGCCAAAAATGGATCCCTAGTAGGAGAATAAAATTAACCAAGCAGAATAGAATTGAGTTTTCATTTATTATAGACCGTATCATAGAGGAGAATAAAAAGCAGACTCTAATGTCAGACAGAATGAGACTCCACCAATTAATAGTTAAATGATCTTGGCCAAGAACTTAACTTCTCTATCATCAGTTTCCTTTATATAAAATGAAGATAATAAAATTAACACCATGCCCATAAAGCACTTAACACAATATCTGCTGTGGATTAGGCAAGACTTCAACAATTGTTCATTACTTTTATTATTATCTTTATTATTACCAGCCTTGATCAAATTGGGGGTATATAAGAGGCCAATGTTTTTACCTTTATCATTCAGTTCAATCTAACTAACCTTTATTGAGCTTATTCTTTCCTTTGTGTGAAAAAAATTAGGGAAACAAAATGAATAAAAACTAGTCTTATATTTAAAGAGAACTAGACTGGTGAACTAGCAATTACAATTATTATAATTTAACATTTTTGAGATCAGGAATGGTGGCTCATTGTATACATCGTACTTTCTAAAGTAGCTTATAGTGCTTATTCAATAAATAATTGAATTAATTCAGGATGATATGAGCTGTAGTTAGTGTCCAAATGGTTTGCTGGGGAAATA
This sequence comes from Loxodonta africana, assembly GCF_030014295.1. Taxonomy (NCBI): domain Eukaryota; kingdom Metazoa; phylum Chordata; class Mammalia; order Proboscidea; family Elephantidae; genus Loxodonta; species Loxodonta africana. Next base: position 126,191,676 of record NC_087348.1, read on the forward strand.
CAAAGAAAACAAGACCCCGGCTTAAAATGGGAAGTTCAGAGAAAGGCTTCTAAAATGGGGTGGAGTTAAAGCTGAGGCTTCAAGAGAGATTGGAAGTTGCAAATGAACATGGAGAATTAGGACTTTCTTAGCACAGGGAGTAGCCATTTCAAAACGTTAAGGCAAGAAAGAACATGGTTTATTCGCAGTGGCTGCAACAATGGGCTCAAGCATAGCAACAATTGTGAGGATGGCCCAGGACCGGGCAGTGTTTTGTTCTGTCATGCATAGGGTCAATACTAGTCAGAACCAACTCGACGGCACCTAATAACAACAACAACTAATCATTCAGTATGACGGGAGTGGTGTATACCTAAGAGAGACAAGTAAGAGATTGGGCTGGAAAGATAAGTGCCCTTCCCACCATCACCCCTAAATATCCCTATCCTTTTCTTTCTTTCTTCTTCACCTCTTGTTGTTATATTATAGGTGTTTATGTGTATTTGTTTATTGTCTGCTTTCACCACTTGAATGTAAGCTTCGTGAAGACAAGCACATTTTACTATTTTGTTTATTTCATATCAGCAGACCTTAGAGCAGAGGCCTGGAACATAAAAACAAAAACCCATTGCCATCAAGTCGATTCCAAATCATAGTGACTCTATGTACAACAGAACTCATGAAAGAGCTTATAATATTTAGGAAAAAAGAAAGACTTGATGATTTACTGTCTTGGGCTGAGGTTGGAGAAGAAGGATAAGTCTCCTAAGTTTCTGACTCAAGTGATTAAGTAAATGCTAATAACCAAGATAATAGAATTCAAGAATAATAATTAGAGTGTTTGTTTATTTTTTTGTTTGTTTTTGAGTAGGTGTGGGATGTTGAGTTATTGGTTATGATTCTCTCATAATTTGTAGGAACAAATTTCCTCCCCTATCAAGAATCCATGAGATACTCATCTCAAATGGACACCAGCATCTTAAGTTTGCTGTCCCATGGGAAATGAAGAAGCTTTGTATTGAGTTAATTATAGAACAAATTACTATGATTAAAAAAATGCTACATTAATCATCTTCAGTACATAAAAGTCAAAAGTGGAAGGTTAAGGAATTCAAACAACCTGCCTCAGAACCGTCTAGTTGAAATGAGAAACACCAGTTTTGCAGTTGAAAGTAACTGAGTCTACCGTTGAATCCATCCCTTTTCACCTGGCATGCTGTTCAAGAAATCACTCTTTATTTCCATGATCACCTGTGTGTCATTTCCCCACTAAAGACATTTAATAGTGAGTAATCAAATGCATTCACTCTCACAGTCACTGACATGACTTTGCAATTACTTCTTGGATTGAGCTCGCCTCAGTGGGATGTAAAAATTAGGCTAATCATATGGTGAGTGCTTACTTCATCCTGTGTTTGTTCCTGCTAGGAACAGAAATGGTCTAGATAATTGTATGCAAATTCTTTCACTAGAATCATCACTAGAAAATTATGTACTGCTACTCCTCTTCTAAAGAAAAAGACAAAACAGTGTTTTAAAATATCACTTTCAAATCAACTAAAATGAATGGCTTTGGCTTTGTGTAGAAAAGCCAGATCCAAATTAATATTATTTACAGTACACAGCTTGGCATGTGAATATAACAAACTGATATTTAATATGTTGCATAACACTTGTGTGTATTTGGTTGCTAGTGATTGCCTTCATGATTAATTAACGAGATCTATTGGACCCAAACTTCAGCATAGAGTGGAATGAATTAATTGGTCTCTTAAGAACCAGAATTCTTTTTAAAATCTTGGCTATCTTTCATCCTCAACCCAAGCTGACATTTCAGAGTTAGCTGAGGTTTTATGTTTTTATGACCCAAAATTATTTCTCCTTTTATCGTTTAGAATGGAGTTCTCTCTAAAGTGGATTTTACACTTCCTTTCGTTCTGAGTCATCTTACATGTATTTTAGCCTTTATTAATGATTCAGGATTGTTGCTATGAATGTTGATAATAAAAACTGTGCAGTAATATTCAAGGATACCCTCAGGGCCTGCTGAAGTTTGCAGGGCTCTTGGCTCCTACAGCTTGACCTCAATCTGCCCTGGTTTGGGAATTCTGCATTTACCTGCCACATTCTTCTAGTGCTTAACTAGTTTAGAGTCTTAGTTTTGAGTTTTAGCATGTTGACACTCTCAGCTCACTGTAATACCACTGAATATTATTCAGCATTAATTCAGAAGCTATCTCTACATTTTACCTAAGACATTGCTCATATTTGGCTCTTTTTTAAATCAACAAAAATGACAATTTCATTTGGTTCCACTTGATAAAATGAAAAATCTGCTGGCTCTTACACAGATAAGTACGGAATGAAGGACCAAGTACAGGTATGCAATCCTTAAGATGCACAGTGTGCTCTGTGAGATATGACGTTATGTAATTTGTACACTGTTTCAACACCATATTATATAGAAGTGTGCAGGATGGCCACCGGAAGCGCCCAGGGCCCAGGCCGCTGGCACCACGCTGAGGGACTGTGTGAAAGCTTACGCTCTGCCCCCGCTGGTCCTGCATGGTCTCCGCCCAGGCTTTGAGAGCCACGCCTGGCCCCCGCCCACCTCTCCACCCCCTCCCCCCAGCTTGCACTTGCCATCCAGCTGGCTGCCTCCCAACCCCACCGTGCCACCTGCTTCCTTCCCTTCCTTCCTCTCTGCCAGCGTTCCCTGCCCACCCCCCATGGGCTTTAAACTCTTCCAGCCCCTCCCAGCCCTCCTCCACCTCCTCCCCCGGCTGCCTTTCCTGCCGTCTTTCCGCCACTGCCACAGCCCAGACCACTAGGCAATCACCACCGTTGGAGGAGCCGTGCCTCAGGTTCCAGCGTGTCTGCGTGGTGGGACAGGCAGCCTCCGATGGGCCCCAGGACTCTCTCCCCCTGCGACCCCAGGGCCAGGGTGGATGCGGGACTCAGAGAGCTAGTGAGAGACAGATCTAATCTCCAGTACACCCACTACATCCTGTTTTATGGTTGGGATTTCTGAACTTTATTATAACATTATAGCCCTTTGAGACCTCGGACATAATGTGCTACGGGATGTTGCCAAACATATGTTAAGCAACACACACACCTGTATAGAATTTAAAGAAAAGCAAGCAATCACATTCTCCTTTTTTTGTTTGTTTGTTTTTTCACAATTAGTCTAGATTAGAAGAGTTATTGCATTACATCTATATTACTTTTAGTAGCCTCCTATTTGGATTCCCTTTCTCCCTTCTCTTTCTACTCTAATCCATCATTTCTACTATATCAAGCTAATATTACAAAAGCAGTTTTATAAATCTGACCCTTCCCTGCTCAAAAGCCTCCAGAAGTTCCCTGTTACCAGTGAAATGGAATTGAAACTCTTTAATCTTTAATTATTCAACAAGTATTAATTGAGTGCCTTTTAGATGCCAGGTCCTCTTCTAGATGCAGTTAGCAACACAAAGTCCTTGCCTTCATAAGCTTATCTTCCAGCGGGTGAAACAGACAATATACAAGATAAATTAGTTAAATATGTAGTGCATTAGATGGTGGTAACTGTTAAGGAGAAAACAAATCAGGGGAGGAAACAGGAAGTCTCAGGATGAGGGAGCTGAAATTTTAGGTAAAGTAGCCGAGGATTACGAGGCATTGGTGCGTTGGCCCAGGTTCAGTTCTGGCCCAGGCAGCTCATGCACAGCCACCACCCATCTGTCAGTAGAGGCTGGAGTGATGCCAAACAGGTTTCACACTAAAACAAGAGTAGAAAGAAAGGCCTGATGATCTACTTCTGCAAAGGAACCAATGAGAACCCTATAGATCACAATGGTTAAATCCAAAACTGATCACGGGGTTGGCGCAGGACCAGGCAGCATTTTCTTCCATTGTGCACGGAGTAGCCATTGAATTGGGAGCTGAGTACAGCAGCTAATAACAACAGCCAAAGATGACCTCCCTAAGGAGGTTACATTAGATTAAAAAGCTAAGGGAAGCAAATCCATCTAGGGGAGAGTATTCCAGGGCAAAAGTCAGAGGCAGAAGCATACCTACTATGTTGTAAAAACAGCAAAGAGGCCAGTTTTGTTGATAATGTTGGAGAAGGAGACAGCAGTAGATGAGGTGAGAGATGAGGAGCTTTGCAGGCCACCAGAAAGAAGCAGTTGGAGGGTTTGAGCTATAAGTCATATGATCTTAAACTTACAGATTGCTTGAAAAGTTTCACTCTTGCAGCTGTGTTATGAATAGTCTGAAAAGGACAAAGACAGAGCAAGAAAACCTGAAAGGAGGCTATCACAATAATCCAGACTAGAGACAATGGTAGTTTGGACCCATGTGGTGGCAGAGGAGGTAGTGAAAAATAGCCAGATTCTTGATATATTTTGAAGGTAGCATTGACAAGAATTTAATAAAGAATAACAAACATATTTGTGTTTGTGACAGAAAGAGAGGAGTTGATGATGACTGTTATTTAAAAACCTTTCACAGCACAGCGTCAACCTTTTTTTCCAGTTTTATCTCCTACTCTCCGTGTTTGCTAAAATGTAGTGGAAAAGCCTCTAGACCTAAGAATGGAAGACCTGAGTTCAGATTATAGCTCTGCCACTTACTGGGGTTATAAATTCATGCAAACCACTTAAACTATCTTTATTTCTGTTTTTTTTAGCTGTAAATGGGGGTAATAATATCTACTTCATACCAATTATATGGTACTATGGGTGGCGTAGTGGTTAAATGCTACCTACGGCTGCTAACCAAAGGGCCGGCAGTTCGAATCCGCCAGGCGCTCCTTGGAAACTCTATGGGGCAGTTCTACCCTGTCCTATAGGGTCGCTATGAGTTGGAATCGACTTGATGGCACTGGGTTTGGGTTTTTTTACAGTGGTACAGTGGTTAATGTGTTTGACTGCTAAGCAAAAGACTGGCAGTTCAAAACCATCAGCTGCTCCACAGGAGAAAGATGTGGCAGTATCTTCCATTTACTGCCTCAGAAACCCTATGGGGTCACTATAAGTAGTAATCAATTCAAAAACAGTGAGCTTTTTTGGTTTGGTAATAAAGCATAATGTCTATTTTATGAATCCTCTACCAAACTAAGCAATTAACTATTAATAGTCTACTAAGTATCCCTCAAGCTTCCTGCCTTCATACCTTTGCTGTATGCTGGGGTAGCTCCTTCTGCCTCACCATTTCATCAGTCAAGCCCTCCCCATCCTCTAAGGACCATATAGCAGCCCAGGTAATTCTTTCTGAAATGAAGACTTCCCTGAAGGAATCCATCCCTCTGCTCTACTCAGAACTTCATTTCTGCAAAGTGTTGGCATGCTGGTATGTTTGACATGCAAAATTTAGGATTTAATCACTTTTAATGCTCAATATAAGACGAAGACTTTCTTTGGATGTGTATTAATCCACAAATGTATATTTTACCCTCTCATGAGGATACAATGGTTACATTTATGCCATTTTGAATTGTCAGTTTTTTTAGTGTGATATAAAAAACAGATAAAAATCTCAATGTCTGAGTAAAATAATAAATGTGTAGGATTTATACAAGACATTTATTATGATCAAGAAAGTAGTCTTTAGTTGAGGAGGGTGGAACAAGATGGCTAAGTGAGTGGACACTCCCATTTACTCCCCCAGCAACTAACCCAATGAACAATAAATAAAAACAAGAACAGACTGAGATCTCAGAACTCTAGAAGGCGGCTGAAGTACTGGAGAGTTGAGGTGAGTCCAGAAGTGGGAGACAGGAGGAGTGGGGACAGCACAGAAGCTGGGATAAACTACCCTCTAACAGCTGTAGTACTTGCTCATCACAGCCGTTTTGGGCCAGGACTAGGCAACACCCCAAACAGGGACCACAGAAAGGGATCTAATCTGAGGATGCTGTAGCCCAATTTTTAACGTGGCACAGATTGGCTGTGGAAGTTCATGAGCTGTGCATTTGGGAGAGGACAAAGGAAGACCCTGGCTCTGTGAGAGAGTGCTGTTGAATCTCTCTGAGGCTTGAGACAGTTGGGCACTAGGACTAGGAGGAACTTCAAGGGCAATAGGGCAAGCAGAATACTTCACACAGACAGGCAACACAGAGGGAAATGGATGGCTCCCTGCCCACAGCAGGACACTATGGGTGAGCCTGTGCAGGGGCGCCCATGAGGGAAATACCTAAAGAGCCTCCCATCTTCACCACAGGGAAGTCGAGCCCCACTGTTTATGTCAGTATCTGTGACCAGCTTAATCCCGCTTCCCACTCATGCGTATTGGATTCCAAAGATCAATAATCCAGAACTCCTGAATTACCACTGAGAAAACCTAAGGACAAGAGTACCCTCTAGTGGTTCTCAGGAGAAGACACCAAGCTTCCTGTTGCTGGGTCAGCTCTGACTCATAGTGACCCTGTGGGGTGGAGTAGAGCTGCCCTGTGGAGTTCTCAGGGCTATGAGTCTTTGTGGAGGGAGTTTGCCACATCTTTCTCCCACAAAGCTGCTAGCAGGTGTGGGCCCTGGCCTTTCCGTTGGTAGCCAGGCACACGGCTGCTGTGCCACCACGGTGCTCAATCAGAAAATTTTCCCACAAACACCAGAATTCAACATTTAAAGTAAAAAATTAAGTAAATAAATGACAAAATGCCCTAAATTCAACAATAAAATAGTAAAACACACAAAATCACTAGAGAAGAAGGAACAATCAAAAGGAAAACAGTAAGAAAAGGAAATTTCCCCTACAGAGGCCAGACTAATAGAAAGGACTGATAATTTTCAGACTATGGTGCTAAATATGTTTAAAGACAGCAAAAGGCACACAGAAAACAAACTAGCAGAGATCAGGAAACAAATGAAGGAACAAAATGAGAGATTCAACAAGCAAAATTGAAAACATTAAAAAAAAAAAAGAGAGAGAGAACTACTGGAACTGAAGACTATAGCAACTGAACTAGAAAAATCAAGAGAAATATTCAACAATAGAGCCGAATAGACAGAAGATAGAATAAATAAACTGGAAGACAAAATAACTGCACTTAGCAAGTCTCAAGTGAAACAAAAGAAAAATGAACAAGATTCACATAGGATTCAATTAAGAATTCTAACATCAGAATTATTGGAATCACAAAGCACTGTGACAGCAATAAAGGCATAGAAACAATTCTCCAAGAGATAATCAGAAAAATTCCCAGACCTGAACAGAGAACCAAGCCTGCAAATATAGAAAGCTACATAAACCCCAATTAGAAGAGACACAAAAAGATCAATTCTGTGCCATATCCTAATAAAATTCTTGAAAACCAAAGACAAGGAGAGAATTCTGAAATCAGCAAGAGAAAAACACAACATAACATACCAACGGTCTTTCATAAGAATCAATGTGGATTTCTCCCCAGAAACTCTAGAGTCCAGAAGACAATGGAGCAACATATATAAAATACTGAAAGAAAACAATTGACAATCAAGAATTCCTTACCCAACAAAGCTGGTATTCAAAAAATGAGGGGAAAATCAAGACATCCCCAAACAAACAGAAGCTCTGGAAACTTGCCATTACCAGACCAGCTGTGCAAGTATTACTCAAGGGAGCACTCTAAATGGAAAGGTAAGACCATTAGATAAATATCTAAACACAAGGAAAAAAATGAATAACAAGAGAAAGAGATATCTCCAAAAAATGCAACAACACAGGCAATAAGGACCAAGTATATGTTATTTTCAGGGAATAAACTCAATTAAATCCCACAAACAATACAACATCAAGTGTGTAAGAAATAAATAAAAAGTAAAGGTACTGAATATAGGCTGTCTATTGATGTTAATGGAGACACACCAGCAGAAATGGGGGAAGGAGCAAATCAGGAATAGATTTATTATGTTAAGTGTTGTTCATATGTTACAGGTTGTTGCAATTGTAAATTGTGCAATGTAATATATGTGGTAACCACTAAGAAATCAGTGAGAAAAAAACATTCAAAAGAAAAGAAGGAAGAAAAATGACTCATCACAAGAAAGTAGCCAAATACAAACAAAAACAGAAAAATTAGAAATTAAGAACAAAGAATATATGAAACCCTCCAAAAACAAATAGCAAAATGGATATGGTAGACACTTCATTTTCAATAATAACCTTAATGTAAATGTTCTAAACTCCCCATGCAAAAGGCAGAGAGTGGCAGAATGGATTAAAAAAAAAAAAAGATCAATCCTTTTTCTATATACGAGAAACACACCTTAGACATAAGAACATAAACAGTCTGAAAATAAAAGGCTGTGGAAAAATATTCCATGCAACTACTAAACAAAATAAGAACAGGAGTGGCCATACTGATTTCAGATAAAATAACATTTAAATCAAAGTCTATTACAAGAGATAAAGAAGGATATTACATAATAATAAAAGGGTCAGTCCAGCAAGCAGACATAACAATTATATATACCTAAAAGCAATGTTCCAAAATGCTGACTAATATGAAAAGAGAAATAGACAACTCCACAATAATATTAGGGGACCTCAACGTACCACTTTCAATTATAGACCAAAAACTAAAACCAAACTCTTTGCTGTCAAGTCAATTCCAACTCATAGTGACCCTATAGGACAGAGTAGAACTGCCCCACAAAGTTTCCAAGGAGCACCTGGTGGATTCAAACTGCCGACTTTTTGGTTAGCAGCCGTAGCACTTTACCACTATGACACCAGGATTTCCTTAATTAGTACAGGCAGAACATTTAAAAAGAAGATCACTAAGGACATTGAGAACTTAAATAAAACCATAAGCCAGCTGGACCTAATGGACATATATAGAACACTCCACCCAGCATCATAACAATACACATTCTTCTCCAGTGCACATGGATCATTTTCCAGAGTAGACCATATGCTAGGGACACAAAACAAGTCTCAAAACATTTAAAAAGATTAAAATCATAGAAAGCATCTTATCTGACCGTAACGGTATAAAGCGAGAAATCAACAACAGGATAAATAAGGAAAAAAGAATAAATTTATGAAAAGTAAATAATACATACTAAAAAACTGTTGAGTCAAAGAAGAAATCAAAAGTGAAATTAAAAAATTGCTAGAATCAAGTGAAAATGAAAACAACATATCAAAAACTTTGGGACACAACAAAATCAGTACTCAGAGGGGAATTCATACTGATAAATGCCTACATTTAAAACGAAGATCCAAAATCATTAACTTAGACAACTTGAACAAATAGAAAAGAGTAAAAGAAGCCAAAAGCTACCAAAAAAAAAAAGGAATTAACAAAGATTAGAGAAAAAATGAACAAAATAGAAAAATAATAGAAAGAACCAACAAAACCAGACGTTTGTTCTTTGAAAGGATCAATAAAATAGACAAACCACTGTCTAGACAAAAGAAAAAAACCAGAACATTCAAATAACCAAATTAAGAAATGAAAGTGGTGACATTACACCTAATCTAACAGAGATAAAGAAGATCATAACTGACTACTATGAAAAATTGTGCAACAACAAATTTGAAAACTTAGATGGAATGGACAAATTCCTAGAAACATACTACCTACCCAAAAACTAGGCAAACAGAAATAGAAAATTTAAACAGACCCATTACAAAAGAAGAGATTGAAGATGTCATTTAAAAAAAAAAAACTGCCAACAATAACAACAAAAAGCCCAGGACCAGATGGCTACACTAGAGAATTCTACCAAACATTCAGAGAAGAGGTGACACCAACCCTACTCAATGTCTTCAAAAACATAGAAAAAGAAGGAACACTGCTGAACTCGTTTAATAAAGCCAGCGTAACCATGATACCTAAATCAAGCAAAGACAACACAAAAAAAGAAAATGATAGTTCAATATCCTTTATGAACATAGATGCAAAAATTTTCAACAAAATTCTAGCCAACAGACTTCAGCAACATATCAAAAAAATCATAGACCATGATCAAATGGGATTCATACAAAAATTACAAGGATGGTTCAACCTTAGAAAATCAATCAATGTAACCCACCACATAAATAAAGGAAAAGAACCATATGATCAAATCAATTGATGCCAAAAAGCATTCAGTAAAATCTAACATCTTTTCCTGATAAAAAGTCTCAGCAAAATAGGAATAGAAGGGAAATTTCTCAACATAATAAAGGACATATATGCAAAACCAACAGCCAGCATTATACTCAACAGAGAAAGGATAAGAGCCTTCCCTTTGAGAACAGGAATGAGACAAGGATGCCCATCATCACCACTCTTATTCAACATTGTACTGGAAGTTCTAGCCAGATCAATAAGACAAGAAAGAGAAGTAAAAGGTGCAAAAATGGGAAAGGATTTGAACTGCAGACGTTTTGGTTAGCAGCTGTAGCTCTTAAACACTGTGCCACCAGAGCTCCAATGAAGTATCTGTAGGTACGTGTAAATAGAAATACATGGGTGCAGGCACATATATTCTTTGAAGACACAAATACATTTACTCCTTAGACACATACCCAAACACCTTCCAAGATTTGTTGTCTGGGTTTGAAAACTTAGGACCATAGTTTCATAGGGCAACTCAGCCAATTTGTATAACATAGTTCACAAAAATCATGATCTGCATCCTAGAGAAGTGAGTAGCAACTGGGGTCTTAAAAGCATATAAGCGGCCATCCAAGACACAACTATGGGTCTCTACTTACCAAGAGCGAAACAGCAATAAGGTAGCTAAAGGCACAGGGAAGAAACAAGTCCACACAAGCCACAAACTCATCTACCCTAAGACCGGAAAAACTAGATGGTGTCTGGCTACCACCACTGACCTTCCTGACTGGGATCACAATAGATGGTCCCGGATAGAATGGGAGAAAAATGTGGAGCAGAATTCAAATTCCTAAAAAACAAAGTAAAAATCCAGAAGAACTGGAACAGTAGAGAACCGAGGGCTCCCTGAGACTATGATCCTGAGACACACTTTAAACCCAAAAATGAGCCTACACCCCTGAAATCACCTTTTAACAAAATACCACAGTGGCACACAAAACAAAGGAAATCATGCATAAGATTGGTGCTGTCCTTAAAAACCATCTTATTAAACCAAAACATCAACAATTACTCAAAAGCAAAGATGAGAAGGGGGAAGGGAAACTAGAGTACTGGCAATGTAACAAACAACATAATTAAAGAGAATGTTGACACATTATGATAAATGTAATTAACGTCATTGAACAATTTGTGCAGAAATTGTCAAATGAGAAACTAACTTGCCATGTAAACTTTCACCAAAAACTCAATAGATATTTTTTAAAAAGAGAGAAAGAAATTAGTCTTTAGTTGAGCTATTTGACTTGCAGATTTTTTAAAGAATGCCTCGCTTGCATAAAAAGAGATTGCAGGATTGCTTTATATTATCAAATGATATTGATCCAGACCAGCAGTGCTGAAGAGATAAAAATGCTGGTGGCAAACGTGAAAGGGGATCCGGCGTATTAGGCATATTCGGAATCTGTAGAGACGATCTCTAGAAAAACTGATGTCTATAGCAAAAGATAAAAAGGGACTTGTCAAACCTGTGTCAGAGTTAGCATACTGCTTTGGATGATGAAGGACATGGTTGCAGAGATTGTTTTCATCCAAAGTCAGTTGACACATAAAATCCAAACAGAAAAATACGTGCTTCTTTTGGAGATCAAAAAAGACCTGACAGTTTCATCTGAAAACAGAAGTAGAACCTTCGCTCCAACCAGGCAGCTGGTGCTCATGCTCAGACTCTCCTTCTTCTCATTCTTTACGTTTCATCAGTCACCAAGGCGATTGATACTGCCCCTTAATCTGGAACCTACTCTCTTTGCTCTGCGCAATCCCAATTCCAGCCCCCATTATTTTTCATCTGGGTTACTACAGTACAGCCTCAGGGTTTTCCTATGTCTTATGTTTCCCACATCCGTCCTGTTTTCCTCACTTCTGCAGTAATTGTCCCTCTAAAACACATTCTATCTTGTCACGCTCTCCTGAAGTCCCTGAGAAGCCCAAATTCCTGAATTTAACAGGGAAGGACCTTGTTAATATGTCCCTTGCCTTGTTACTTTTTCAGATTTAGGAGCGCTTCCCATAGGCCAACCCAATTCTCCATACCCCCTGCCTTGTCCTTTCAAACACACAAGGTTAACTGAAGTATTTGAAGTTACTGAACATGATCGGCCATGCTTCTTATCTCTGATGTTTTTACATGCTGATCCTTCTCTCTGAACTACCCACTAATTTATCCACAAATTCAAACTACTCTTTACTGAACATCTACTGGGCTAGGTACTGAGCACAAAAATAGTCGCCACCTTCATGTAGCCTACAGTTAAGTGGGAAGAAAGACACTAATTAGATCATCATTCAGATATATAATTAGAAACGGTGATAAAAATCTCTGAAAGAAACATACAGAAAGTTATGAGAGTTTACTTCAGGGGGAAGTGATCTAGTCAGGGGGTAAGGGAAGGTTTTTCTGAGAAAGTGATGTTTTAGCCATGATCTGAGGGATAAACACAAAGCAAAAGAGAAAAGAAACTATCTTTCAAAAGTAGCAGTAGAATGTGCAAAGGCACTGGAGCGGGGGCAGCATGGTGCCGAGAAGACTTCTGTGGCTACAGGGTAGATAGCAAGGAGGATTGTGGCACAAAATGAAGCTGGAGAGAGAGGCAATGGAAAAGTATGATCAGATTTTGGTGTGCATCATAAAATGTATAAAAACACTGAAGGCTTTATGCAAAGAAGTACCATAAGTAGAGTTTTTGTTTACAAAGGTCAATCTAATTGCTGAATAAACAAGTGAATATATGCATTAATGGGCCCAGCCACTCCTTGTACGTAAATAAAATTCCGCAGCTGGCCAGCTCTAGAAAAGCCCCAGAGAAATAACAGAAAACAGTGCTAGCAAATGCCTGAAGGAGATGCTTAGTGCCTTCACCCTGTGGCAGATAATTGAGAATATTTGTTATACGCCTATATTAATTAAGATTAGGTTCAATTGCAACTGGCAGAGAACCTTGTTTAAGCCATCTCAGTGGATAAAACAAGATAATAGGTTTATTCTTCTCTCTTTAAAAGCCAGGATAGGTAACCCAGGAGTGGTAGGCCTTCTCAAACTATTGTCCAGAATTTAGTTACAGGGTCATATCCAGCTCAGAAAGAGGCAAGAAATGTGTTTATTCTGATTGTCCAGATGCCCAGGTAAAAAATGCATGGCTTTGGATGAAGGGGAGAACTGATTGTAGAGAACAACTTGCAGAATGTATTACAGTGCTTTAACTTTGTAAGATTTAAAATACCAAATTCCCTTAGAAGGTGTTGTCTGGATACAGTAAATGTTTTTGTCAGAAAATACGAGAGGTCTTAGAAAAAATCTAGGACCCAAGATGATGGATTTTCTATTTTTACTATTGAGCGTTAGTAGAAAAGGGCAAACTCAAGACTTTCCGTCGTGTCAGAGGTTTACAATCACATGCATAGCTTCAAGCTGTATAAAGTGGAAAATTTTTGCTTCTTTTCACTATGCCCTCCTTGAACTGTGGCATAAACAAATGCTGCAGATAATTTTAACCAAGCTACAATGTTAGCTATTCCTTCTGTGTGCAGAGACCTTGGGATCCTGACTCTGGCCTTTGAACATGCTTTTTTAATTTCAGTAACTGAGCTGCTTTGGAAAGAGTCCAAACTAAATGGTTAGTAAATCTGCTCTGCAGTTCCAGTATGGTGGCCTTAGGTGCAGTGAGGATTACAGAACCTTACTCCTGTCTATGACTGAGGTTAACGCGAAGCATGAAATAGATTTCCAGACACAACCACATCTACTTGCATCTACTTGCTTGCTTTGAATGTTGGCAATTATGCCAGACCCCGGAAATTAGTGGCGTAGTAGTTGTATACCCACATATTAAAAAAAAAAATCTAGTTGCCATCAAGTCAACTCAGAGTCATGGTGACCCCAAGTGTGTCAGAGTAGAACTGTGCTCCATGGGGTTTTTACTGGCTGATTTTTGATTTTTCAAAAGTAGATGACCAGGCCTTTCTTCTGAGGTGTCTCTGGGTAGACTAGAACTTCTTTCCTTTTGGTTAGCAGCACAGCACATTGGCTGCAACACCAGAGACTGCATAGCATAGCAATTACTAATCTAATAAGAGAAGCTTTTGAGTGAGTACAAGCTTCTTTTTACACTTCAACAACTCCCACTTTTCCCCTCCTGTGAGATCCACCCAGTTCTTTTCTCCCCAAGCAGCTCCCATGACCTAGTGTTTCTCTACCCCATATTTATAAAAATGGCATACCCCAACACACAATACAGGAGAGGTCAGCACAACTGGACTAAACCAAAAGCAAAGAAGTTTCCTGAATAAACTGAATGCTTCGAAGGCCAGCGTAGCAGGCGTGGGGGTTTGGGGACCATGGTTAAGAAAACATTCTGCACACCACTTTGAAGAGTGGCGTCTGGAGTCTTAAATGCTAGCAAGCAGCCATCTAAGATGCATCAATTGGTCTCAACCCCCCTGGAGCAAAGGAGAATGAAAAACACCAAGGACACAAGGTAATTATGAGCCCAAGAGACAGAAAGAGCCACATAAACCAGAGATTACCTCATCCTGAGACCAGAAGAACTAGATGGTGCCCAGCTACAACCGATGGCTGCCCTTTCAGGGAACACAACGGAAAACCCCTGAGGGAGCAGGAGAGCAGCGGGATGCAGATCTCAAATTCTCGTAAAAAGACCAGACTTAATGGTCTGACTGAGACTAAAAAGACGCTAGAGGTCATGATCCCCAGACCTTCTGTTGGCCCAAGACAGGAACCATTCCCAAAGCCAACTCTTCAGACAGAGATTGGACTGGACTACGGGACAGAAAATGATACTGGCGAGGAGTGAGCTTCTTGGATCAAGTAGACACATGAGACTATGTGGGCAGCTCCTGACTGGAGGGGAGATGAGAGAGCAGAGGGGGTCAGAAGCAGGCTGAATGGACATGAAAATAGTGGAGAGAAGGAGTGTGCTGTCTCATTGGGGGAGAGCAACTAGGAATGTATAGCAAGGTGTATATAAATTTTGTATGAGAGACTGACTTGATTTGTAAACTTTCACTTAAAGCACAATAAAGGTTTTTAAAAAAGGCGTACCCTTCATCTCATTACTTCACTGCCCTTGCTGTATTCCCTGATAACTCCTACATTCTTACCTCTTCTCATTTTGTTCTCCATTTCTGAATATCACCTCTCAAATATGGCCTCTCCATCCAGCATGCCATTGGCATTGCTCATGTTGAGCACACCAATGTCACATTCTAGTTGAAAAACACAATGGGTGCTTTTTAGTCCTTATCCAATTGATTTTTTTTTTAATGACATGTAGATAACTGCCTCCTCTTCATAATTATATACACCCTGGCATAAATTTCTCCTACTTCTCTTCCTGCCCCTCTGTGTACAGACAGTTGAATCACATAGCACTTGTGAAAACAGAACACCAAATAAATAAGCCCAGGTTGTGCTGTTAGCAGCCATATATCTGCAGTACTGCCCGTCCAGAATAGGTCATTATCCTTGGATGATGTAAAAATTAGTGATGTGTAGGGATGCAATAGCTCAAGGCTGTTTACCTTGATAAATTAGCATAATTTATGATATCATTATATGACATAATAACATTTTTGAAACTATTTTATGTATAATGGATAGTGTTCTTTAATAACTACAAAAAAAGCCTTTCATTAATGAAATTCAGTAATATGTGTATACTGCATGCACTCAGTCCTACTTTAAAAATAATTTTGATTCTTTTGAAATTATTTCTAGAATGGTTAGTTACATAACTATTGGTTTGATAGACTGTAAATTCCTTCTAAAGACAAGAATCATGTTTTTGTTTATCTTGATAGATGTTACAGAATCTTGGATGTAGTAGGTTTTCAAGAAATTACATTGAATTAAAATATTTGACAGACTTGTTCTATAGAAACAAGACTTAAAAGATGCTTTACGATTCAAAATCTTTCCCAAATGAAGATACAATTTTGGAATTATCAGATACAGAATATAAAAAACTAATTTACAGAATGCTTAATGATATCACAAATGAAATTAGGATATCTGCAGAAAAAGCCAAGGAACACACTGATAAAACTGTTGAAGAACTCAAAAAGATTATTCAAGAACATACTGGAAAAATTAATAAGTTGCAAGAATCCATAGAGAGACAACATGTAGAAATCCAAAAGATTAACAATAAAATAACAGAATTAGACAACACACTAGGAAGTCAGAGGAGCAGACTCGAGCAATTAGAATGCAGACTGGGACATCTGGAGGACCAGGGAATCAACACCAACATAGCTGAAAAAAAATCAGATAAAAGAATTAAAAAAAATGAAGAAACCCTAAGAATTATGTGGGACTCTATCAAGAAGGATAACCTGCGGGTGATTGGAGTCCCAGAACAGGGAGGGGGGACAGAAAACACAGAGAAAATAGTTGAAGAACTTCTGACAGAAAACTTCCCTGACATCATGAAAGACGAAAGGATATCTATCCAAGATGCTCATCGAACCCCATTTAAGATTGATCCAGAAAGAAAAACACCAAGACATATTATCATCAAACTCACCAAAACCAAAGATAAACAGAAAATTTTAAAAGCAGCCAGGGAGAAAAGAAAGGTTTCCTTCAAGGGAGAATCAATAAGAATATGTTCTGACTACTCAGCAGAAACCATGCAGGCAAGAAGGGAATGGGACGACATATACAGAACACTGAAGGAGAAAAACTGCCAACCAAGGATCATATATCCAGCAAAACTCTCTCTAAAATATGAAGGAGAAATTAAGATATTTACAGACAAACACAAGTTTAGAGAATTTGCAAAAACCAAACCAAAGCTACAAGAAATACTAAAGGATATTGTTTGGTCACAGAACCAATAATATCAGATATCAGCACAACACAAGGTCACAAAACAGAACGTCCTGATATCAACTCAAATAGGGAAATCACAAAAACAAACAAATTAAGATTAATTAAAAAAAAAAATACACATAACAGGGAATTATGGAAGTCAATAGGTAAAAGATCACAATAATCAAAAAGAGGGACTAAATACAGGAGGCATTGAACTGCCATATGGAGAGTGATACAAGGCGATATAGAACAATACAAGTTAGGTTTTTACTTAGAAAAATAGGGGTATATAATGAGGTAACCACAAAAAGGCATAACAACTCTATAACTCAAGACAAAAACCAAGAAAAACGTAACGACTCAACTAACATAAAGTCAAACACTATGAAAATGAGGATCTCACAATTTACTAAGAAAAACGCCTCAGCACAAAAAAGTGTGTGGAAAAATGAAATTGTCAACAACACACATAAAAAGGCATCAAAATGACAGCACTAAAAACTTATTTATCTATAATTACCCTGAATGTAAATGGACTAAATGCACCAATAAAGAGACAGAGAGTCACAGACTGGATAAAGAAACACGATCCATCTATATGCTGCCTACAAGAGACACACCTTAGACTTAGAGACACAAACAAACTAAAACTCAAAGGATGGAAAAAAGTATATCAAGCAAACAATAAGCAAAAAAGAAGAGGAGTAGCAATATTAATTTCTGACAAAATAGACTTTAGACTTAAATCCACCACAAAGGATAAAGAAGGACACTATATAATGATAAAAGGGACAATTGATCAGGAAGACATAACCATATTAAATATTTACGCACCCAATGACAGGGCTGCAAGATACATAAATCAAATTTTAACAGAACTGAAAAGCGAGATAGATACCTCCACAATTATAGTAGGAGACTTCAACACACCACTTTCGGAGAAGGACAGGACATCCAGTAAGAAGCTCAATAGAGACACGGAAGATCTAATTACAACAATCAACCAACTTGACCTCATTGACTTATACAGAACTCTCCACCCAACTGCTGCAAAATATACTTTTTTTTCCAGCGCACATGGAACATTCTCTAGAATAGACCACATATTAGGTCATAAAACAAACCTTTGCAGAGTCCAAAACATCGAAATATTACAAAGCATCTTCTCAGACCACAAGGCAATAAAACTAGAGATCAATAACAGAAAAACGAGGGAAAAGAAATCAAATACTTGGAAAATGAACAATACCCTCCTGAAAAAAGACTGGGTTATAGAAGACATCAAGGAGGGAATAAGGAAATTCATAGAAAGCAACGAGAATGAAAATACTTCCTATCAAAACCTCTGGGACACAGCAAAAGCAGTGCTCAGAGGCCAATTTATATCGATAAATGCACACATACAAAAAGAAGAAAGAGCCAAAATCAGAGAACTGTCCCTACAACTTGAACAAATAGAAAGTGAGCAACAAAAGAATCCATCAGGCTCCAGAAGAAAACAAATAATAAAAATTAGAGCTGAAGTAAATGAATTAGAGAACAGAAAAACAATTGAAAGAATTAACAAAGCCAAAAGCTGGTTCTTTGAAAAAATTAACAAAATTGATAAACCATTGGCTAGACTGACTAAAGAAATACAGGAAAGGAAACAAATAACCCGAATAAGAAATGAGAAGGACCACATCACAACAGAACCAAATGAAATTAAAAGAATCATATCAGATTATTATGAAAAATTGTACTCTAACAAATTTGAAAACCTAGAAGAAATGGATGAATTCCTGGAAAAACACTGCCTACCTAAACTAACACATTCAGAAGTAGAACAACTAAATAGACCCATAACAAAAAAAGAGATTGAAACGGTAATCAAAAAACTCCCAACAAAAAAAAGTCCTGGCCCGGACGGCTTCACTGCAGAGTTCTACCAAATTTTCAGAGAAGAGTTAACACCACTACTACTAAAGGTATTCCAAAGCATAGAAAATGACGGAATACTACCCAACTCATTCTATGAAGCCACCATCTCCCTGATACCAAAACCAGGTAAAGACATTACAAAAAAAGAAAATTATAGACCTATATCCCTCATGAACATTGATGCAAAAATCCTCAACAAAATTCTAGCCAATAGAATCCAACAACACATCAAAAAAATAATTCACCCTGATCAAGTGGGATTTATACCAGGTATGCAAGGCTGGTTTAATATCAGAAAAACCATTAATGTAATCCATCACATAAATAAAACAAAAGACAAAAACCACATGATCTTATCAATTGATGCAGAAAAGGCATTTGACAAAGTCCAACACCCATTCATGATAAAAACTCTTACCAAAATAGGAATTGAAGGAAAATTCCTCAACATAATAAAGGGCATCTATGCAAAGCCAACAGCCAATATCACTCTAAATGGAGAGAACCTGAAAGCATTTCCCTTGAGAACGGGAACCAGACAAGGATGCCCTTTATCACCACTCTTATTCAACATCGTGTTGGAAGTCTTAGCCAGGGCAATCAGGCTAGACAAAGAAATAAAAGGTATCCAGATTGGCAAGGAAGAAGTAAAGTTATCACTATTTGCAGATGACATGATTATATACACAGAAAACCCTAAGGAATCCTCCAGAAAACTACTGAAACTAATAGAAGAGTTTGGCAGAGTCTCAGGTTATAAAATAAACATACAAAAATCACTTGGATTCCTCTACATCAACAAAAAGAACACCGAAGAGGAAATAACCAAATCAATACCATTCACAGTAGCCCCCAAGAAGATAAGATACTTAGGAATAAATCTTACCAAGGATGTAAAAGACCTATACAAAGAAAACTACAAAGCTCTACTACAAGAAATTCAAAAGGACATACTTAAGTGGAAAAACATACCTTGCTCATGGATAGGAAGACTTAACATAGTAAAAATGTCTATTCTACCAAAAGCCATCTATACATTTAACGCACTTCCGATCCAAATTCCAATGTCATATTTTAAGGGGATAGAGAAACAAATCACCAATTTCATATGGAAGGGAAAGAAGCCCCGGATAAGCAAAGCACTACTGAAAAAGAAGAAGAAAGTGGGAGGCCTCACCTTACCTGACTTCAGAACCTATTATACAGCCACAGTAGTCAAAACAGCCTGGTATTGGTACAACAACAGACACATAGACCAATGGAACAGAATTGAGAACCCAGACATAGATC
Organism: Loxodonta africana; assembly: GCF_030014295.1. Classification (NCBI taxonomy): domain Eukaryota; kingdom Metazoa; phylum Chordata; class Mammalia; order Proboscidea; family Elephantidae; genus Loxodonta; species Loxodonta africana. Next base: position 126,211,766 of record NC_087348.1, read on the forward strand.
CATCCACGTATGAGCAGCTGATATTTGACAAAGGACCTGTGTCAATTAACTGGGGAAAAGACAGCCTTTTTAACAAATGGTGCTGGCACAACTGGATATCCATTTGCAAAAAAATGAAACAGGACCCATACCTCACACCATGCACAAAAACTAACTCCAAGTGGATCAAAGACCTAAACATAAAGACTAAAACGATAAAGATCATGGAAGAAAAAATTGGGACAACCCTAGGAGCCCTAATACAAGGTATAAACAGAATACAAAACATTACCAAAAATGATGAAGAGAAACCCGATAACTGGGAGCTCCTAAAAATCAAACACCTATGCTCATCTAAAGACTTCACCAAAAGAGTAAAAAGACCACCTACAGATTGGGAAAGAATTTTCAGCTATGACATCTCCGACCAGCGCCTGATCTCTAAAATCTACATGATTCTGTCAAAACTCAACCACAAAAAGACAAACAACCCAATCAAGAAGTGGGCAAAGGATATGAACACTCATTTCTCTAAAGAAGATATTCAGGCAGCCAACAGATACATGAGAAAATGCTCTCGATCATTAGCCATTAGAGAAATGCAAATTAAAACTATGATGAGATTCCATCTCACACCAGCAAGGCTGGCATTAATCCAAAAAACACAAAATAATCAATGTTGGAGAGGCTGCGGAGAGATTGGAACTCTCATACACTGCTGGTGGGAATGTAAAATGGTACAACCACTTTGGAAATCTATCTGGCGTTATCTTAAACAGTTAGAAATAGAACTACCATACAACCCAGAAATCCCACTCCTAGGAATATACCCTAGAGATACAAGAGCCTTCATACAAACAGATATATGCACACCCATGTTTATTGCAGCTCTGTTTACAATAGCAAAAAGTTGGAAGCAACCAAGGTGTCCATCAACGGATGAATGGGTAAATAAATTGTGGTATATTCACACAATGGAATACTACGCATCGATAAAGAACAGTGACGAGTCTCTGAAACATTTCATAACATGGAGGAACCTGGAAGGCATTATGCTGAGCGAAATTAGTCAGAGGCAAAAGGACAAATATTGTATAAGACCACTATTATAAGATCTTGAGAAACAGTAAACCTGAGAAGAACACATACTTTTGTGGTTACGAGGGGGGGAGGGAGCGAGGGTGGGAGAGGGTTTTTTTATTGATTAATCAGTAGATAAGAACTGCTTTAGGTGAAGGGAAAGACAACACTCAATACATGGAAGGTCAGCTCAATTGGACTGGACCAAAAGCAAAGAAGTTTCCGGGATAAAATGAATGCTTCAAAGGTCAGCGGAGCAAGTGCGGGGGTCTGGGGAGCATGGTTTGCGGGGACTTCTAAGTCAATTGGCAAAATAATTCTATTATGAAATCATTCTGCATCCCACTTTGAAATGTGGCGTCTGGGGTCTTAAATGCTAACAAGCAGCCATCTAAGATGCAGCAATTGGTCTCAACCCACCTGGAGCAAAGAAAAATGAAGAACACCAAGCCCACATGACAACTAAGAGCCCAAGAGACAGAAAGGGCCGCATGAACCAGAGACCTACATCATCCTGAGACCTACATCATCCTGAGACCAGAAGAACTAGTTGGTGCCCGGCCACAATTGATGACTGCCCTGACAGGGAGCTCAGCAGAGGACCCCTGAGGGAGCAGGAGATCAGTGGGATGCAGACCCCAAATTCTCATAAGAAGACCAAACTTAATGGTCTGACTGAGACTGGAGGAATCCCGGCGGCCATGCTCCCCAGACCTTCAGTTGACACAGGACAGGAACCATCCCCGAAGACAACTCATCAGAAATGAAAGGGACTGGTCAGCGGGTGGGAGAGAGATGCTGATGAAGAGTGAGCTAATTATATCAGGTGGACACTTGAGATTGTGTTGGCAACTCTTGTCTGGAGGGGGGATGGCAGGATAGAGAGAGAGGGAAGCCGGCAAAATTGTCAAGAAAGGAGAGACTGAAAGGGCTGACTCAAGACGGGGAGAGTAAGTGGGAGTAGGGAGTGAGATGTATGTAAACTTATATGTGACAGACTGATTGGATTTGTAAACGTTCACTTGAAGCTTAATAAAAGTTATTATAAAAAAAAAAAAGTGAAAAAAAAAAAAAAGATGCTTTACAACAGTGAATTTCACCTTAGTCATGTGAGGTTCACCTAAAACAGCAGCATTAATTTTGTGGCTAACACTACTGTATTGCAGATTTTCTAATAACCAGAAGATAAAAACTATAGCCAAATGTAGAAATAGTATGACTTGATATAAGATTTTCCACTTTACATAACAGCTAAGTTACATAGATTCAATGGCAGTATTTTTTCTTAGTTATACTATCTTTGCAAATAAATTAAGATGTACACATCTGAGTAGCATTGAAAAATAAGAAAGCATATTAAAATCAAACACAGCTTATAAGAGAATTCGAGTTTTCCGCCAGGTTCTGAAACTGTAACTGTGTCCTTTGCGTTGCTTTGAAAAGTTGTCATTTGTTTCTATGATTAATGTTTTTTTGGTTTGCTTGTTTTGTTTTTTTAAGGCAGTCAACTTTGCCATTTAACAAAGATTGTATCCTAGGGTTTTATCTTATTTCAATTCTATTATCATTTGGAAATCTGAAAAATCAGATGATGCAAATCAGATTAGAATCATAGCTTTGTTTTTTTAGGGAGATTCTTTTAATACCTGTAATGCATCTGGGGACATTCATGTATTTCATCAGATGGCTTGTGGCTCTATCCACAGTCTATGAATGTCATACCAGCAAGAAAATAGCAACATGAACGCCTGGTACTGACATGAGACCTTGTGACCACATTATGCCAAAAAAAAAAAAGTAATTTCTAAAGAATTTTACCAAATTGTGAAATGATCTTGTGGAGCAAGAAGACTTCAGTATGAGTGGCCAATATCATAATATTCATCATTTTTACAACACTTAAATGAAACAAACAGAAAGTCTTTGAATTATTTTGTTATAACTAGAAGTAAAAAAGAGAAAAGAAAGCTAAAATCTCAGTTAATATTTTTAAATACATTTTGAGTCAAAGAAAATGTTCACAGGTGTGTCAAAAAGTGAATAAAAAGCAACGTTGCCTCAGTTATTCTCAGAGAGCAAGACCCAGTAACAGAATAAATGAGACATGAACACGTGTATTAAGACAGGACTTACACCATCATGTTACACGTGCATTGAATAGGAAACAAGGAAAAAAGTACTAGGCTTGGGGGAGAAATCTAGGTAAGATTTGAAAAGATAATTATAGGCATGCACCGCAAAAGGAAAGACTAAATGGAGCAGTAGGAATACCAGAATAATTATATAGCAATTAACATGCCCTCTTCCTCTTTGGGGATTTTTTTCCCCTGCTTAGATAAAAATGAATACTGACTGCCACAGTATTTCACTTGGCAAGATACCAGGTAACTCATATTTCAAATGTGATCTCATCATCAGTTCCATCTGTCGATATTAACTAAGCATCACCAATGTTCGAAACGCTAACATGTAAAAGACATACCTGACAATCAAAATCTCTGAATTTGAGAGACTCACATACCAATCAGAAAACTGAATAAACATGTTCTTTTCTTGCAAGGGCTATATATTCATTTCAGCTGCTAAGTCTTCAGTTTTTAACCCATCTAGTTTCCCCACTGAACTTCAGCAACCAAGGAAGGAGGGAACTCTAGGTAGCTGCTATAGAATGAGCTCAGATGAGTGTTGTTGTTTGCTACCTGCTGCCGTCAAGCGGCCCCCCTACTCACGGCAACCCCATGTACAACGGGATTGGATGGTTGTGGTCCATCTAATTCGACCACGACGGGTTTGGTTTTTTTGTGTAAGCACGAATAAAATATGGTTCCATCAAGGAACAATAAATTTCACCTATGCCTAATATTGAAAGAGTTGTGAAACTAGATTTGGTTTGTCCTAGAAGTTTGATGCTTTCCATTTGTATAGCAAAGCTGCAAAGATAACTGTTAGAATTGTGATCTGCTCTGTTTTACAATGCTTTCACACGTTATAATTTAAAAAAACGGTGTCAAGCCGATTCCAACTCAAAGTGATCCTGTAGGACAGAGTAGAGCTGCCCCATAGGGCTTCCAAGGCTGTAATCTTTATGGAAGCAGACTGCCACATCTTTCTCCCATGCTTGTTATGACAGCATATTGTAAACTATATGTCCCTTGGTGGAACCATGTTTTATTCGTGCTTACATCTCCACTTCCTACCTGAGTACATCCCAGCCTTTGAATCTCAACTTTCCCTTTTTGGTTTGGGTGTTTTGTGCCTCCAGTTGTCAGTGTCAGAACTATCTAAGAAAGCAAATGTTAAAACTCAATTCCTGACCCTAGTGGTTATTCAGCTCACCCCTACTTTACACCACTCCCTGCCAAGCAAGGGAGAATTAAATAATGCCTCCTCTGTATACACCTTCCCACATCACCAACTGAGTCTCAGATGTTAATGGATCCTCAATAAATACTGTGGTACTGCTTCTTTGACACCTTCTCCTCTAGAGTTGGACTCAAAAATGTTGCTCTTCAAAATGAATTCTGTCTAGTGAATAAATAACAAAGCATGTTTATTGAGTTGTTATTAACCACTGTGGTACTGGACTTGGTGTTTTGTGTCATTAAAAATTTGTCTAGAGCAATGCTGTATTCTTCAGTGGGGAGATTTTTGAGAGCTTACTAGGGTGACACTCCTTCATTCAACCAATATTTTAAGAAATTTTGTTGCACTAGTGAAGAAAGCAAGAACAAATGATTCAGAAATAACCACTCAGATTGTTAAATTTTTAAGTATTCAGTGTAGATGTTAGAACATAAAAACATTGATGTAGACTCCTTGACTGCATAAGTCACAAAAAGGGAGTCAAAAACTTTTTTTTAGTAATTCTTTTGTTTGTTTGTTTCCCCAATAGGATATTCGATACTTCAAGCTATTATGGAAAAAGCAGGACAAAATGGTTGGCACGTCAGTGCTATATGTGTGGAAAACTTTAATGATGTCAGCTATAGACAACTTCTAGAAGAACTTGATCGAAGACAAGAGAAGAAATTTGTAATAGACTGTGAGATAGAAAGGCTTCAAAACATATTAGAACAGGTAAGTTCTAGATTTTATATCACTTAACATAGACTGTCCACAGAAAAGTTAATCTTTGATTTATTTGTCTCCATCAATATGTTCTCCCAGTCTTTTAGTTTGGAGGGTGTCTTCCTATTTTCAAAAACACTAATTTTAAAGATTAATGCCATCTAAAATATGAGAATCTTTTTTTTTTTATCTTGTAGCTGTGTGCCTCTGTTTAATCCTTGGAGAAGTAACTCCATGAGAAATAGCAATGGAATACAAAAGAAAAGAAAATTAAGTAGAATGCTGTGTATTAGATATTTTCTGCTAGATGCTGCAAGTAAATATATTACCACCACAGTAAAAATGGTTTTCAACTATCCTCCCCAAAACGAATTCTTGAATAAAAAAAAAAAGCCTTCAATAATTATTTAATTTGATTTGAAGCAGACAGGAAGAGATAAAACTGAGCTTTGTCATTGTGTTAAATGATAGGAAAATATCATCAAATAATGGATAACATTTGCCTTCTTCGTAACCGTGCATATCATGATAAAGCTTTCAAAGTCTGTAATTCGGCCAAAATTACAGTGAATGAATGCCATCTAGTGGTTTTAAAAATGCTTGCTCATATTTAGCTACAATATATTCACTTGGCTAGACAAAAATCTAGTAACCCAAAAACCCACTGCCGTCGAGTCGATTCCGACTCATAGCGACCCTATAGGACAGAGTAGAACTGCCCCATAGAGTTTCTAAGGAGTGCCTGGCGGATTTGAACTGCAACCTCTTGGTTAGCAGCCGTAGCACTTAACCACTACGCCACCAGGGTTTCCAGACAATCAAGTAGCATGGTTTATTTTGTTGATTAGTTTGCTATATATAGTTTATCTGTACAATTATATGATTTGATTTGTAATAGTAAGCATATCAAATTGAAGGTTTATTTATAAGAATAACTTTAGTACTCAACTACAAAAATTGAAACCAACATATGTTTGTTTCAGGGATTCTCCCGTAATATCTAAGGACATTGAACTAAATGTTTCAAGTTTCCTTTCTCATCTACATTAAAAGTTAAAAGTAAAAAGCATGTTGTGTTTCTCTTGAAAGTCTAGCGAAGCCAGACTATACTATCAGAGGAAATGACACTATTCACTTCCTGTTATCCCTTAATAAAAAAAAAAAGCAAACAAAAACTTGACTGAATATTGATAAATAGTAACTCTAAGCCTGTAAATCACGCAGGTTGATTCTTGAGGGAATCCAAAAAAACATCAAGGCTATAGCTATTCAAGGTTTGTGAATTTTTCTTTTACAACGGGGATTTGTGGAATCCAAGAAAAGAACCTATTCTCTTTCTTAAGCAAGATAGTCACTACAGCTCTAACTCCCTCTCTGTGGCTCTCTCCCTTTATTGAGAGTTTGAGTTGTTTGACCTTAACAACTGAAGCTTTGTAAATATCTCCCCATGAATCCCACAGAGAAGCCAATTCTAAGAACTGCCTGGATTGCCAAGTTCCTGTCAGAGTATGAGTAAGGCACAGAAAGACCCTCCACTTAGCACTGTGCTTAAAGGACCTAGCCTGGAGAAGGCAATTGAGTGCCTAAAGTACACTGACCCATTTCAGAGGCTTAGCTGGTTTCTAAGAAGAAAATTGACACACCTGGGTGCTTTGGATAAACTCTTTGAATAAGCCTTAAATAAGTTCTCCCTAAACGGACTAGATATCTATATTTTTTCCCCGTCATTTCAAAGACATTAGAAAACTTGAGTGTCTACCTTTTCTATTCTTCTTCTTTTTCCTTTTGAATTCTTAAAGGTTTCTCTTCTACCAGGACTGCATAGTAATAGGGAGAATAATAACTGACCTTTGTCCCTTTAAAATGCCTCTAAGGTATGAATCTTATAAATTATAACAAAGTCTGCTGTATTGTAAGAAAATAACATGCTGTTAATGGCCCTATAAAATTTTCTCCCAAAGAAGGGCTATTTTCTGATTCTGAACATGATTTTTTTTTTTTTAACTCTAATTCTTGAGGCATTTGTGGTTCGGGGGGAGAATTCTCACCTACCACATGGGAGAGCAAGGTTAGATTCCCAGCCAGTGCACCTCATGCAGAAGCACCACACGTGGCGGGACTTCATCTCATGTCCTTTGAACATGTCATCAAGAGGGACCAGTCCCTGGAAAAGGACATTATGCTTGGTAAAGCAGAGGGTCAGCAAAAAAGAGGAAGACCCTCAATGAGTTGGATCGACACAGTAGCTGCAACAATGGGCTTATACATAGCAAGGACTGTGAGGATGGGGCAGGACCGGCCAGCGTTTCATTCTGTTGTAGATTGGGTTGCTGTGAGTTGGAACTGACCTAACAGTAACAACAACGTGATGCTGAACGGGTTCCAGTGGAGTTTATAGACTAAAATGGATTAGGATAAAAGTCCTGGTGAACTTCTTCTGAAAATTAGCCAAGGAAAGCCCTATAGATCACGCTTGTCTGATTCCCAACAGATCGTAGGGTAGTGCAGGAATGGGCAGCATTGCGCATCAGGTCACCATGAGCCAGGGGCTGACTCAGTGATAGGTAACAACAGTAACAACATAAGTTAATTTTTTGTAGCCCTCAGCAGAATAACCTGTTGTGTTTCTTGGTTTAACTCTTGCCTCATCCAAACACAAGCATTAATCCAAAGCCTGTCAGGAACTTGTACGTGTACCTCAGTATTCCTGTGTTTCAATACCCTCTTGCATAAATGGAGACAACGATAGAAAACTATTGAGAGAATCATCCGAAGCATTTTTTTTTAAGTGAAAAACAAATTGCTAAGTAATCTTGATCAGAAAATGCCTTTGAAAAAGCAACACTGTCTATGAAGATGGTGAGATTATTAATACAGTGAAGCTTAGGAAATGTGTAAGTAAATTTCTGGAAGGTTGGGCACACATCGTATTATGGTGGCATGCTGACAATAATTACTTCATTGACATTTTAATTCATATCAGTTTGCAAAAACATAATGTGAATAGCTTATGCAATTTTCTCTCAAAATATGTTAATGGACAACTGTAGTTGTTTTTAATGCCAGGATCAAATTAGTTCTTAGAAATGTATTTCTACTTAAAATAGAACTTGGCCATATACTCATTCAAAAATTTTTAAAAGTGAGTGTCAAAACAAGTATTTGAAAATACAGTTTAAGTTATCTTGACTTTTCCTGTCTGAATTACACCATAAACAAAATGGAAGCATTTATGTAAAATATTACCCACTGAGTTTAAGGCAATAGAAACAACAAAACTACAAAGTTAGATTTATTGTCATTTTTTAACATTTTATTTTCACACACATCCATTAATTTTAAATCCTGAGCTCAATTACTTGCAAAGAGGCCCTAGGAATCTACCTGATACCTTATCAAAATAACCCAGTAGCAAAACACAACAACAAACTCGATCATAACTCTCTCTCTGACATCAAAAATTATTTGAAGAAAATAGCACTTAAAGCTAGTGATTACTCACACATTTTATTCCACCTTGAAGAAACCCAAGGGTCCAGCATCCACATTTGTGTAGCTACCGTACAGAACACATACACACAGAAACATACATGTACAGCACTGTTGGCTCGATTCTGGCTTCTGGCAACCCTGTGTGTGACAGAGCGGAACTGTGCTCCGCGGAGTTTTCAGGGGCTGAGTTTTCTGAAGCAGATCATCAGGCCTTTCTTCTGAGGTACCTCTGGGTGGACCTGAACCTTCAGCCTTTCAAGTAGCAGACAAGCACACTAACCTTTTGCACCACAGAGAGACTTTAAAAATATAGTCCATAGAAAATGAGCAAGGGTCTCCCATTCTTTCATGCTTTTCCTACAAATGCCAGTTCTAACTGAACTGATAATAATGACAAAGACCTTAAGTAGAGAACTACAACTGTATTGACCCTAGGATACCCGACGGATGTATTTAAAGAGTTAAACGACTATTTATCAGTAGAAGATGGTAGGGACTGACTCTACAGTATGAAATTGATGTTTAACAAGAGAAAGGAGAAAAATGGTTCTACAATTGGCTCATAGGTATCACAAACTGCTTATTTATCAAACACCTCAAATTTAATTGGCACCCCTATCAGCAGTGTTCTCACCTTCACTGTTTGAAAGGGAAACTCAGTGTCCCATTAGGTGCAATGTGAATCTCTGATAACTGGCAGAGCCAGTGACCTACCTATAAACTGTTTGCAAATTAATCAAAAAAGCCTAAAAGCCATGATTAACCTCTCTGAAGTTTATTACATAACTACAGAAAGTCAATAATCCCACCTCAGGGCAAGGTCAATTCAAAGAGAGGAAAATTCCCTGCAAACATAAATTTGGCCATTTGTATGTAAGTTGAATGGTAAAATGTGAACATATTATTCTAAACTTAAGGCGTCATCAGGACACCTACCATGTCTAGCACAACCTAAGTCAACAGTCAGGTTCCAGACAGGATTTTTGGCTCTCAAATGTGTAGCATCACTAATTAAAAGATAAAGTCCATTTATCAACTCCTCCTACATTCATTCAACACCTATATGCCAGACATCTTTCCACGCACTGCAGGGTTGTACAAAGGTGAGGAATACCATGGTTCTCGTACTGGGAGTGCTTACAGCCAAGCTGGGAACTAAAAACATGAATAAATAATTACAAGACAATTTGATGGGTTCAGAAACTGAAATATTTACAAAATATATCAGGAACCCAGAAGATGAGGTGCCTGACTATAATCAGAGAGGTCTGAAATGTTCCACAGACATTACAATAAAAGATACACTGGATTTTGCTGGGCTTGGAAAAGTTACCCCAGACAGAAAGAAGTGCTAAGACAATGAAGCCTGAAAAGGCTCAGAAGTTCTAGGTGATAGCAGTATGTGATAAAAATTGGGTGTGGGACAAAGGTGGAAAGTGGGGTGAGACAGTAGTCATAGATGAAGCTAAAAAGACTGAAAGCAGCGGGAATGTGGTAGGCTCTGGGTTCTTTGTACTGCATCAGTTTAGTTGTCTATCTTTCCCGTTGAAATCGGCCTGTGTTTATGATCACTTACCCAATATTTCATTTCACTGGTAACTCTTTACCAAATTACTCAGTGACATGTTAGCAGCTCAAAAGTAATTATTGAATAAATGAGAGTCTAAACAAGCTTCACTTACAGACACAGGCAGGAGATATCGCTTTGTGTTTAAGGTGAGAGCTTCCAGTAGCCATCTGAAGTTCCTGAAGGAACCTGGAAAGCTTTCTTATCCAGAATCACTCATCCATCAAAGATAATGAGAAATCTAGGTTTTCTAAAGTTTGCTGTATGGGCTGTAAAAGCACAAGAGTTTCATTTTCATATCTTAAAGTAACAATGAGTATGGTGCAACAGAAACAAATCGGGCACCCAAAGAAATCCCTACAACAAAGAAATCCCATCAGCAATTTCCCACACTGCAGTACAGACAGTTTGCTGCTTTTGCTTCCTTATAAAGCTGCTTTTGCATATTAAGCTTAATCAGTCAGGATCTACGAGAAACTAAGAAGAAACTCAACAGATATGAAGTTATGCAAGAAGATGAATTTTACTTCTCTTAATCTTACTTTTAGTCGAATTTATTAACATGTGCAAATCCTATACAAGGTTTGTTGTTTTCATGGAAAACAGAAACAGCTTTAGAGATCTCAGCCAGACTAGTGCAAATGGAATTGGTGGGGGCTAAGAATGGGTGTCGAATGGTCTCTTAGCAACTGTTGCCATGGTTGCAGCTATTCCTCTGTTCTTACAAATTAAAAAAAAAAAGGAAAAGTAAAGAAAGCAAATGATGTAAGTTTTATCCAGGAAGAAAAATAATATGATTTTCAGAATACAGTTAACTTTTCTGTTTTGGAAGAAGTGCGAGCTCTAGAATTAGTTTGAGTTCAGCTGAACTGGCTTCAGTTGATGTTTCCAGAATAGTTACTAGAATCATTTCAATTATTGTTCCTGACAAAAGTATTCAAAAGGTCAGCTTCTTTAAAAAAATACAAAGGAAAATCTGCTAGATAATTTTAGAGGTATAAGATGAATTAATTTTTCTAGTCTTAAATCAAAAAGAGCTACGTAGAAGTATCTACTATGGTTTAGGGAAAGATGAGAATTATTTCTCATTAAGTAGAAAAGAGATGCAGACCTCATAATTTCAATAGAATTCTGTATTTATTCTTCAAATGTTTAAAAGGCAGTGAGATTAACAAAAAGGAAGCGAAACATTCAAGAGTACCTTTGAGGACACTCCTCTGAGTCTTATAAACCCCATAAATATAACTATTATTTTTTTCAATTATATGTATATTAAATAGGTCAGTAACAAAGAGTTCTGCCTACCAATAAACTACATAAGGGTTAAAAAAAAAAAGGGTTACGTCTTTTTAATCACTTTGATTCAGAGAGAGAGGTAATGGAACAAGTTCGCTCCTAACTCTACCCTAAAGATTAATCACATAATGAACACTACTACTTATGGATCTACATTTTCTCTGAGCTTACACACAACTGGTGTCAAGTCTAAGGTCAGATTGTGAAAGGAAATTAAAGTGATGTTTTTTTGTTTTGTTTTTTTGTATGCGTGTTGTTTTTAAAGTACGTTTCACTGGCAAATGGGAGAAAGATTAAAAATATAAAAAGAAAAACTTTATTTCCTTTTTTTAAAGGCTTTTCTCAGGGCCACATATACCAAATGATTGACATTTTTCCAAAGTCCAGGCTTTTGCTCTGTACCTGTCTCGTATCCTTCTCTTTAAAACCGTAGAACCCATATTTGAAACAGAATATGTGTGTGTGTATACTACATATACATACACATATGTAATATATACATATTAGGATTCTATTTTATAATTATTTTCTGTTTATTTTTGCTGACCGTTATAATGTAAAATGAAATGCAAATTTTCTAATATAATATTAAAAAAGAGTTACCATCAAGTAGATTCTGACTCATGGCGACCCCAGGTGTGTCAGAGTAGAACTGTGTTCCACAGGGTTTTCAATGGCTGATTTTTCGGAAGTAGATCACCAAGTCTTTCTTCCAAAGCACCTCTGGGTAGTCTTGAACTTTCAACCTCTTCAGTTAGCAGCCAAGCGCACTAACCATTTGTACCACCCAGGAATAGTGATATAATAATATAAATATCTTTCAGGCAACATAGCAGAAATGCATTTTTCTTGTCTCTTCCCACCCTTTTGTTTCCCTTTTTCGTACACGTACATAACAATGATCCATTGGGTCAGTTATTTGACATTCATGCAGTACCTATTAATTTCCAAGCACTGTGTATAAACATGAACAAACGCACTCCATTCCATGAAGGAGTTCCAAATGTAAAAGAAGACAGAGGAACACAATCAAGTAATACAGCACAATGTAGAAAGGTGTAATAAAACGAATGAGAGCAAATTGTTGAAAGACGATTAGGAGTTTCCCCAGAAAGAAAAGCTGGGGACAGGACACTCAAGGTAGACGACATGTACAAGAGCAAAGCAATGGGAAGGAGCCACATGTCTGGGGAAAGCACGTGAGTGGGGTTGGAGCATCCTGTGCAGCGGAAATGAGAAGAAGGTCAAGGCCAGTGTGGGACAGACTACCAAGGACCTCGTAAGCTACGCTAAGTAGTTTTAAATTCATCATATAAGCATTAAGAAGCCATTGAATGTTTTTAAACATGATAGACTTTGTGTTTTAGAACAATAATTCTGATGACAACATAGAGAACGGACTGGAAGGTAACTGAGTTGTGTACCTGGTGATTAAGTAGTGTGCCAAATGAGCGATGGTGTTTACTTAATCTTTATATTTTAAAGTCTCATTTATACCAGTATATAAAATTATTCATTCAATATCTACTTAAATATTTATTGAGTGCCTGTTATGGGCCTAGCAATGTCCTAGGCTCAGGAAAGTACTGAAAATGTAAAATGTAAATGAAACGGAGCTTACATTTTAGTGTGGGACCCCCATAATAAACAAACAAGCAAATATGTAATTCTGGGTAGCTGTAAGTCACATTACTCACTTATTAAATGTCCACTTTGATAAGCACCATATTAATGCACTTAATTAACCCGCTGCTGTCAAGTCCATTCCAACACAAGGCAAACCCACATGTGTCAGAGTAGAACTGAGTATCTCTAGGTGGACTCCAACTTCAAACCTTTCAGTTTGCAGCCGAGTACATTAACCGTTTGTACCACCCAGGTATGCAATGCTCTTCATTAAGGGATTCTTATTTTTTGTTGTTTTTCTTAAGATCTTTGAGAAGCTTAACTGATCTGACTAGAGAAACAGGAAAAAAAAGAATTTTTTTTTTTTTTTGGCAATTGTTAGTTTTTATAGATAAAAAGCCTTTAAATTTTGACTCTCTTATTCAAAACATGGGCGGAATACCTACCCATGAATATTACATTGTGTGTGAATATTACATACTAACCAAATAGGAAGATCCATTTTATACCTAGAGGCATTATTTACAGCCTTTTCTCTCTGTAGTTATGACCCCTCATTTGTTTATTTTTAAAAATAATATTGGACTTAAACATTTGAACCAATCTTAAGGGTTTACCCAGAAATTTTTTTTTTTTACTCTTTTAATAAGACAAGGTATCTTCTTAAATCTGTGTCCTCTCTATGAATTCAATTCGTAGGAACCTGGTTCTCTAAACCAAAAAAAAACCAAACTCATTGCCGTCGAGTCGATTCTGACTCATAGCGACCGTATAAGACAAAGTAGAACTGCCGCATAGAGTTTCCAAGGAGCACCTGGTGGATTCGAACCACGGACCTTTTGGTTTGCAGCTGTAGCACTTAACCACTATGCCACTAGGGTTTGAAGTAAAGTATAACAAAGTCCACGGGAGCTCAGTTGCAAAGAAAATGTTCTGCTGAGTAGAAGTAAAGAGAAGAATTTTGGGGTCATATGTCTGACATATTTAATCAATTACAATCTCATCTGTTGAATAGAATTAAACTGATGCAAATATAAAAACCCATGACCAAAAATTTATTAGCTGAAGTCATTAAATAATGAGATGTTATCCCAAAAATTGTGGACAGAACTGATCTTAAATATGCTTTAGATGATTTGAGTTATTATTATGGGTAAAGATGAGCAACGATGATGGGAAATAAGAAAGTACTGGTAAAGCTACTGAAGCCTGAAATGTATATGAAAAATAAGGAAAGAGATGAACGAAGGGTGATGCTATAGGAAGAATGCCCTTAAACAACCTTTAAAAACCTCTCCTACAGAACTGCATACTCTATTTGGCTTTTGAGATTTCAGTGTATATTAGCATATTAAAGTCTCTAAAAATTCCTACAGCAAAGAAACCTCTTCAACCTTATTTAACCTAGTGTTCTCTGCAAAATTAGCCACAAAACACTTTTTTTTTTTTTTGCAGCCATCTTTTTACTTTCATTGGCCTAATAGTTATCCACGAAAACAAGGGAAATTTTGAAATCAAAACAATGAGAAAAGAAACTCCAGATAATAATGTTTCAAATATATATTTTTTTAATATAAAAGCAAAGAGACCATGGTGGGAATATGAGACATTAATTAAAGCTGCTCAGAAACAATGGCATTTGGTCTTCTAGCACTGAGAGTCACAGAATCATAGGATCTCAGTTGGGCTGAATCATCCATCCCCAAACAACATTTTCACACAGTCCTTATTTTGAACAGAACATGTTTGAAAAATTGGGTTTCATCTTGAACATATTTGACCTTATAATTTAGTAAATATTCTGTCATAATTGTATATCTCTTCAAAGTCTATGGAACAATGTCACAACTAGCCCCCCTCAAGTTTTCTTTATAACCCAAGAGTAGGTATTTTTTCAAGGTTGATATGTCTAATTAGGAAGATCTCAAAAGATGAGATATTTTAATTATTATTTTATGATTAATAGAAAGTTAACTCTATATACTACTATTTATGGAGTTTCCATTTTTAAAGCAAATAACATAAATTGTACTTAACACTGAACTATACTGCAGAAGGTAACCTTTAATTTATTCCTTACAAATTGTCACACATAATAGAATTATCTATTGGATTGAGTTGAATTTGCATTAAATTTAGGATATATAATTGAAACATCTTTTAAATAGGTACTAGGTAAAGTACAAATCATATGAAACTATATCCATGTTTTTTAAGTTTTTCTGCTAATTAGCTTTATTATGGATGTATGAAGAATTTGCATACCTTGACTGTGATGGGTTAAATTTTACTTTGATACTTCTCCATTCGTATATCCCTGCCCCAGTCTGGTGCAAAATGAAATTAGCAACACCTCGCTTATATGCATCAAAGGCCATGTTATTCAAATAAGCAATATCTTCAGACAGGAGTGTATTTGCAAGAAAAGGAACTGTGTCTTTGTTTCATTATGAGAAAGCTGGTTTTTCTCATAAACAAGTTTGGCATTGGTCAACTATTCAGTGTGATAGAGTATGTCACTCTTACAAGTATCTGTTTTTATTTATTTTCCTCCTATAAAAGATATATTAATAATGGCCAAAAATAAGTCATTCTTCTAACTGCTATGGCCTAAGGAAGGCAAAAGGTTATAGTGAAAAGTATGGAATTTGTAGTCAAAAGATCTGAGCTGGAGTCCCAGCTTTCCAGCTTCATCACTTAATGACTGTATTTATTTAATGTACTTGTTTGTAAAAGCAAAAGATTACCCTCCTCCACCTACATCTCATTGGAGTTCTTTTTATATTGCTTCTTGCAAAATGTCTCTTTAATTAAAGAAGAGCATGCTGCTAACTGGTTATTTCAAGCTATTATGTGTGTTTCATAATCACCAATTCCATGGAATCTTTTTTGCCTCTTTGCAAATATTTTAAATCACTAAATTAAAATGCTATTAAGTCAAAATGGATCTCTGCTGAGAGATGCTCATAGTTAGCATGATGAGAATCATAATAGTATTCAAGCTTTGTGGTTGTAAAATTTTAGAACCATCTGAATAGGCTGAAGGCATTCCTGGGTGGCACAGAGTTAACACACTCGGCTGCTAACTGAAAGGTTGGCTGTTCAAATTTACTAAGAGACTTCTCAGAAAAAAGGCCTGGCTCTCTACTTCCAAAAAAGCAGCCATAGAAAACCCTATGGAGCAGAGTTCTACTCTGATACACATGAGGTCGCCATGAATTGGGATCAGCTTGACAGCAGCTGGTTTGTTTTGGTTTTAATAGGTGGAGAGAAGTATACACTCTACAATGTACTTTTCTATAGCCACTGGCAGTAACTGTAATGGGATCATGGAGTGTCATGTAAAGAGTGCCAGAATGTGAGTTAAACACTTGAATTTCGGCACTTGCTCTTTACAACCTAGTTCTACGAAGCTTTTCAAATCATCTCTCTTCTAAAGTCCTCAGTTCACTAGTCCATAAAACTGGGGGAGAGATGTATATAAAGCAATCTAAAATCTGTGACCTGAAAGCATGAAACTGAAAGAATTCTTTTTAACATTTGGAATAAAGTCAAAGAAATAAACAATATAAACCAGAACAGGTGTGTTTATATATAAGACAGCATGGAGGGGGACATCATTGTGTTAGGAATATAAAACCCACCCAGTGCTGTCGAGTCGATTACGACTCAATAAAGAACTTATTAAATAAAAACACTGATTGGTTTCTACTTTCCTATATAAAAAGCACGTTCTTTCACCAAATTTTAAGTAAATATGGTATTTTATGTGTCTTAGTCATCTAGTGGAAACCCTGGTGGCATAGTGGTTAAGTGCTATGGCTGCTAACCAAAGGGTGAGCAGTTCAAATCCGCCAGGCGCTCCTTGGAAACTCTATAGGGTCGCTATGAGTTGGAATCAACTCGACAGCACTGGGTTTGGTTTGGTTTTGGTTTAGCCATCTAGTGCTGCTATTAACAGAAATACCACAAGTGGATGGCGTTAACAAGGAGAAATTTATTTCTTCAAGTAACGTAGGCTAAAAGTCCAAATTTGGGGCATCAGCTCCAGGGGAAGGCTTTCTCTCTCTGTTGGCCTTCTCCTCAGTGTCCCCCCCAGACTAGGAGCTTCTCCACACAGGGACCCTGGGCCCAAAGGGCACACTCTGCTCCCAGCACTACTTTCTTGGCGTATGAGGTCCCCAACTCTCTGCTTTCTTCCCTTTCCTTTTATCTCTGTAAGATAAAAGATGGTGCAGGCCACACCTCAGGGAAACTCCCTTTACATTGGATCAGGGATGTGACCTGGGTAAGGGTGGTATTACAATCCCACCCAAACCCTCTTTAACATAAAATTACAATCACAAAATGAAGGACAACCACACAATACTGGGAAGCATGGCCTAGCCAATTTGACACATTATTTTGGGGGGACACAATTCAATCCACAACATTATGCAACTTGAGTCCTTGGTTATATAGAGAGATATTTTGTTGTTGTGTGCTGTGTAGTCCTTCCGACACATAGCAGCCCTATAGGACAGGATACACCTGCCCCATAGAGTTTCCAGGGCTGTAATCGTTACGGAAGCAGACTGCTACATCCATCTTTCTCCTGTGGGGCAGCCGGTGGGTTCGAACTGCCGACGTTTCAGTTAGCAGCCAAGCATTTAGCCACTGTGCCGCCACCAGGGCTCCTTACATAGAGATTAGGGACTCGTATATGACGTAGATGTGTTACGCTGCAGAGCTTAAAAGCTTTGGGCAGGTAAAAAACAAGAGTAGGTATTTTTTCATCATCTATACCGCTATTAGGAGTCCCTGGGTGGCACAAGCAGCTAAGCGCTTGATTACTAGCTGAAAGATTGGTGGTTCAAACTCACAAGTGACACCTCGGAAAAAAAAAAAAAAAAAAAAGGATTAATGATCTGCCTCTGAAATGCTATAGCCTTGAAAACCATATGGAGCATTTCCACTCTGCACAAGTGCGGTCACCATGAGTTGGATTCAACTCTATAGCAACAAACAACAACATACCATTACTGGAGTCCCTTGGTTGAGCACTTCCAGTTGAGCACTAGGCTACTAACTGGAAGGTTGATGGGTGGAATCCACCCAGTGGCACCTCGGAAGAAAGGCATGGCAATCTACTTCCAAAAGATCACAGCCATTGAAAACCCTGTGGAGTGTTGTTCTACTTTGCATACATGAGGCCACCGTGAATCAGAATAGACTTGACGACAACTGTTTTGGTTGTTGTGTTTTGTTTTGTTTTGCTTTGTCTTGTTTGTTTTTTAAAATACCTTTATCACATTGGTGATTTTATTAGTTAATTGTCTTAGTTTGGTTTCCCCCAGAAGCAAACCCTAAGAGAAGGATATGAGTGCATATCATTTGTGTGAGAGACAAAGAACACACAAATGGAAGGGGAGTAGAGAGATACAAACAAATAAAGGGTCCATTCATCAAGTAAATTACCACGTTGGTGCAGGGGCTCAATCTCAATTGGAAACTCTGGAAGCTAGACTAGAACACACACCTCAGAGTCATCCCACTTGTGGGCAATGGATTTGAAGTATTTATTCCACCAACCCTTGTCATGCATTGCTTGAGGGCTGCTGAGAAGGTAGACATTAATCCTCTGACTTGCCCTTTCACCCCCTCCAAGGACAAAGTGGACCCTAGAAACCAGCGAAGACCTTCAGACAAGGGAATTCAGGGACTGGCAATCGAAAGTTGAGTGATTATGCACTGAAATGGTAAGGGCGGAAGCACAGGTGGGGCATCAGCAGTGTCTACGACAGTGTCTGGCTGTAAAAATATAGAACTTTAAGTCTGTACAAGATGCTAAAGCCCAAAGATGAACACTTCCCCAGCACCTATTACTAGAGGTGAGTCAGCCTTTGTTAGGTACTTCTGGTGAGAGAGATCTCACCACTTTGGGATGCTGTCATTTCCATTTGGTGGCAACTCTCTCTTGCCTCCCCCTCAAAAAAGAGCTCTTTCCAGTTCAAAACTTTGGTAATTTCTAACATCTCCAAGTATGGAAGAAAATAAAATACATACACACAGAGACATACAAATACACACAAATTTATGTCCTTGTGTATACTCTTTCTCTGAAAAAAAAAAAAAAAAAGCTTTGAAAAGAGCTCTTATCTCTATCCTCTCCCTAAATCTCTTCTTACACTAAGCACCCTTAGCCCTTCTTGGTCTATAATGCTTTATTTCCCTCTCTCCCTCCCTAAAACATACCCATGAAGTTAAAAGTCCTGCCATTATCTTACTAGGCTATAGTTTAAGTTTGCAGCTTATTTGCAAAGTAAAACTAAAGCATTTGTTTTTATCTTCAATAAAATATTCTTAACATTTGAAAATCAATATTTGAGAGTTTTGAATTCCTTTAGAAAAAGGATTAGTGAGGGTAACTGCCTTCCTGACTGTCTTAGTCATCTAAGACTGCTATAACAGAAATACCACAAGCGGACGGCTTTAACAAAGAGAAGTTTATTCTCTCACAGCCCAGTAGGCTAGAAGTCTGAATTCAGGGTGCTGGCTCCAGGGGAAGGCTATCTCTCTCTGTCAGCTCTGGGGGAAGGCCCTTGTCATCAGTCTTCCCTTGGTCTGGGAGCATCTCAGCACAGGAACCTCAGGTCCAAAGGACATGCTCTGCTCCCAGCACTGCTTTCTTGGTGGCATGAGGTCCCCCTGTCTCTCTGCTGGCTTCTCTCTTTTATATCTCAATAGAGATTGGCCTAAGACACAGTCTAACCTTGTAGATCTCATCAATGTAACTGCCGCTATTCCATCTCATTAACATCACAGTGACAGGATTTACAACACACAGGGAAATCACATCAGATGACAAAATGGTAGACAATCACACAATACTAGGAATCATGACGTAGCCAAGTTGATAGATGTTTTGGGGGGACAAAATTCAATCCATGACAGTGACAATGTTTCCAACATTTATAATATCAATTGTTCTATCATGTCCCTGATGCCACTAAATGTGTTGTACCGTTTTCTCCATGTCACTGAATTCTCTGGAACAGGGTAATAACTGGGAAAGAAATTTCCATCTGACTTATAAAATCTAATTAAAAGTAAAACCAAAATCTTTCCGTAAACGAACAGTTTCTTTTATACGGATTAGCACAAAGCTGGTTCCTATGAAGTGGAGGTTAAAGATGTTCCAAATGTTCAGCTTTTCCAAACTGCTGTTCCACTCCATCATCTCTATCATCAACTATTCCCTCTCCCCTCAGCACTCTTCCTCCTGTCTTTGGGTTCCCCATTTTGCTGCAACCAACTCATAGAACTCACAAACCATATAAAGGAAATGGCTCAGACAGTTGTGGAGGCTAGCAAGTCTCAAATTCATGGGTCAGGCTTAGGCTTCTCCCAACTTATGTGGCTGCAAGGCCTGACAAACCTAAACCCTGGCAGTTCAGACCACAGGCTGCTGGCTCACAAGGCTATAGAAGCTGGCGAATCAGGTCACACGATAGGCCACTGGCCCAACGAGCTATGGAGGCCAGCAAATTCTAGAATCAGCAGGTCAGACAACAGGCCTCTGGGAAAGTCAGTTGATCACAAACTGGATGCGGGATTTGGACACAGAGTGAGAGAGCCTCACCAGGACCACACATATATCTTAGATAAGCCTCACCAGGACCACACATATATCTTAGATGCAGGCCATACCCCAGAGAACTGCGTAACTTTAGCAAGAGTGGGGCTTGAGTCACACCCCAGGGAACAGTATAACTTTAGCAAGGGTGGGGCTTGAGTCATGCCCTCCTGCAAGGCTGCAACCCAAGAAACACCTTATACCAGTCCTGCCTCATCAACATGTAGAGGTCAGGGTCCACAACACATAAAATGGAGGACAATCACACAATACTGGGAATCATGGCCTAGCCAAGTTGACACATAACCCCAACCATCATAAGTTCTATATACCTTATTTGCATAGCCCCACTCAATCATTGGGTCAGAATCGACTTGACAGCAACAGGTTTGGTTTTTGTTTTTACTCAGTCATTGCGTGTGAGTCCCAAAGACCATGACCAGAAGGGCCACATTAAGTAATTCCCCTGCACTGCATTCATATTTGAGTGAACCATCTCATGCCTTTAGCTAGAAGACAGTGCTCAATATAACAATTGCAAGTTAGTAATAATAGTTTGAAATAATATGTAGAAGCTCTTATCTAGAAGGACTCCTGGATGCTTTATAGACCATTGATATGTAAGGAATTAACACAGAATCCAGTTATGGGTTGAAAGCCGAACTTTTATTCATTTGCAAATCTCAAATTGATCTTAACACACTAGTGTCTTGACATTTATATCCTCATCAACCTCTTTATTCATCCATTCAATCAATACAAGTTCCCCCCACCACCCCATTCGAAAATAGAGCATCCCTATGAAACCTTTCCTAAGCCAAAATGGCATAAGAAGCAATTCCCATTAATTTGTATGGGAAAATTTTTTGAGCGTTCCCGGACCCAAAAAATAACCTACCTGTCTTAGTCTTCTAGTGCTGCCATATCACAAGTGGATAGCTTTAACAAAGAGATACTTATTTTCTCACAGTCTAGTAGGCTAGAAGTCCAAATTCAGGGCATCAGCTCCAGGGGAAGGCTTTCTGTCAGCTCTGGAGGAAGGTCTTTGTCATCAGTCTTCCCCAGACTAGGAGCTTCTCCTCGCAGGAACCTCGGGTCCAAAGTACACGCTCTGCTCTCAGCACTGCTTTCTCAGTGGTATGAGGTCCCCTTGTGTCTCTGCTTCTTTCTTTTATACCTCAAAACAGATTGGCTTAAGACACTATCTAGTAGATCTCATGAATATAACTGCCATTAATCCATCTCATTACATCATAGTGATAGGATTATCACATCAGACAACAAAATGGTAGACAGTCATATAATACTGGGAATCCTGACCAAGTTGACAGATATTTTGGGGGGACACAATTCAATTTATGACACTACCAAACCATACCAAATAACGCATAAAACCTAAAGTAAAACTAACATATAGTAAAAGAAGAAATGATACGATAAATACACAGCCTATATAATGTGCCGATGGTGCAGGACTGAGCAGTGTTTCACTCTTTTGTACCTAAGGTTTGCAATGAGTCGGAACCGACTCGACGACACCTGACAGCAACGACAACATTTAAAGTGGAAATAATGTATGTAATCTGTAATTTCACTTACCAGAACCAGGAAGACAGCGAGTACACTGGAAGGCTGAGGAGCGGTGGTAGTGATGATGGTATCCTCAGCAGCCTAGCTGGCAGTGGCACAGAAGCTCATAGACACACTTCAAAGCCATGGCAGTTGGAGGCTGAGATGCTGAAAGTAGCTCCAGGGAAGGCACTTAGCCAGGCCACTCTGTCTGTTTCGGGGCATGCGCTGCCTCTCTTAAGGGCTCGCTGCAAAACAAACGGTGTTCGCACTTTTCCACTTTTTTTGTGAGCGTGGAACATCCCCCAGATTTCTTTCGGGGTTAGTGAGAACAGGTCTTAATGTAGGTCTTCCGTAAAAGCAAAGTGGGATAAAACGAACTTTCGAAAGTGGGGGGGGGGGGGGGGGGACGGAGACGGCGGTACCTGCATTTAGTTTCTATTTACTCTTAAAATCTGTCTTGTTCTCCCAAGCAAATGATACCACTTTTCCTTGAAACCCATAGCACTCCACTTACTCTGTTCCGTATTTGAATCATTTCTCTTTGAGTCTTATCCCCTTATGAGATAATAAACGCACTTGTAACAGCAGTACTGATTTACTTATCTTTATAATCCTTGAATCTCCTAGCCATAAATTTATACATGTGGGCACTCTATTGAAATTTGTTGAAGTAAATTGAATTGAAAAGTGGGGTCAAGATGGAAACGTGTCCTTTTGAATTCAGTGTTTCCTTTAACTTTAATCAATAAATAAATATTTAAAAGTCATATTCATACAGATTGACTTTGTCATAATTTGGAAATAAAATAATTGCAGTGTTTCCGCCCAGTGTTTCGCTTAATTTTATACATAGTCCTGATTTTAGAACTGAATTATTTGACCAGCACAATAAATAGTGCTGTTTCCTAAAAAACAAAGCAAAAAGGTAATTAAAGGAATCAATTATTCGCTTCTCTTAAACATTTTAGTCTTGTAAAGATGGGCTCCTTTGAAAGTATGTGATCAATATAACTTTTGTGTCCTTCCTAACCTGTCCGACATAACTCTGATAAACAGACACCTGATCATTACTCCCTGTCCAGGTACGTCCTCTGTTTCTTTTAAGAATATAAAACAGTGGAGTTGCAAATTCTCTGATCCTATACTTTTTTTCTTAATGAAAGATCATAATTAATTTTTGTAACAAGTCCTCACCCTAGACATTGTTTTCCCCTGACAACTGGGCCAATTATACCTGTAGGAAGACAGTGCTGTTTTGTATTAATATCTTTCATCTCAAGCTGTTGCTTTTCCCTATTCATAGAAGAATAACATCAAATATACAGAAACACAAAGTTTGGTCTGCAATCAAAGTCAAGTCACTCAGGGTTTTTTTTGGTTTTTCTTTTTTTTGCACAAAGTACTTAGGTACAGATGATAAAAGCCATGTAAAATCACAACCGTGGCATTGTCAGTTTTAAAGCATCATTAAAAAAAAAAAACTGAACAAACAGAAGTTTATTTACAGGACTCTATGGAGTGGCGTAGTGATTAAGTGCTAAGGCTGCTGTAATGGATTGAATTGTGCCCAAAAATATGTGTCAACTTGGATAGGCCATGTGTGATTGTCCTCCATTTTGTGATTTTCCAATGTGTTATAAATAATAATCTCTGCCTTTGGTTAAAAGGATTAGAGTGGGATTGTAATACCACCCTTACTCAGGTCACCTTCCTGATCTAATGTAAAGGGAGTTTACCTGGGGTGTGGCCTGCACCACCGTTTATCTCTCAAGAGATAAAAAGGAAAGGGAAGCAAGCAAAGAGCTGTGGACCTCATACTACCAAGAAAGCAGCACCGGGAGCAAAGCACATCCTTTGGACCTGAGGTTCCTGCGTTGAGATGCTTCCAAACCAAGGGAAGACTGATGCATCACAAGGACCTTCCTCCAGAGCCTACAGAGAGATAAAGCCTTCCCCTGGAGCTGACTCCCTGAATTTGGACTTATAGCCTACTCGACTGTGAGAGAATAAAATTCTCTTTTTGAAAGCCATTCACTTGTGGCATTTCTGTTATAGCAGAGATAGATGAATAAGACAGCTGCTAACCAAAGGGTTGGCAGTTCGAATTCACCAAGCGCTCCTTAGAAACTCTGTGGGGAAGTTCTACTCTGTCCTATAGGGTTCCTATGAGTTGGAATCGACTCAACAATGGGTTTGGGTTTTTTTTTTTTTGGTTTTTATATAGCGTCGCTATAAGTTGGAATGGACTGGATGGCAACGGGTTGGGTTTGGTTTGGTTTATGAAGTGTAAATTGAGTTTTTTCACAAAGAAACTTCCATCTAGTAGTAGATGCGTGTGGTAAAGGGGCCAAGATCTAAGAGTAAAAGCCTGGGCTTCCCAAGTCAGGGTGGTGGGCAACTTCACTACTGCTGAAAGGCAACGAGGCTTCCATAGCCCTTTGTGTAGCACATTTGTTTTTTCCCAGCCAGGATCTGGCTCAGCAAAGATGGTGATCTCTAGCATCCCAACCAGGTAAATAAATCTTCAGATCACTGTTCCCAGAGGCCCTTGGTCCCCAGAATATTGATGCATTCTAAGCATTGCAAGACCTTCTCTGGTAAGATTTTTGTCCCTTTCAGTTTTTATAAGTTCTCACCCTTTGAAAATATGTTACATAAGTTTTAATTTATTACAGTTCTTTACTAAACAGTCCAGAACTGATGTGATTTCTTTATGGAAACACCTAGTGCAGAATTTCTACTAGTTCCACATCTTTTTAACATTTACAAGTGTTTACACCTTAGAATGAATTTTTTAAAAAACTGACACAGGTTATTGACTAGAGTTGTGCAGAAATCACAAGCTGAAAGTGTTGAACCAGAAAAGGCAGGGTGGAGCTTAAAGAGAGCACAAAAGTGCTTAAATAACCTCAGCAGAAAAAGTTGTGCTGAATGGCAACAATCCCTGCTGAGGTCAAATAGCAGGAATCTACAGTGAACTCTATTGAGTGACTGACTCCTCACTGAGTACCAACCATCAAATATCTCCTGATAATTGTCTTTTGCACAAAATGTACCTGAGACTCCCAGAGAACTTATGAAAGCCCCAGCCTGCTTAGCCCATGGCAAATCACTAAGGTTGGATTAACCAATATGAGGACTAATTAACTTTCTTTGCTGTACTTTCTTATAACCTGATCTATTTATTGCTCATCTTAATGGTAAGATTGTCAAGGGACGTTCATTTTTAGATCAGTTATGGACTAGATAAATCTGGCACTCTAAAACATGCAGAAATGCTATATAAATATTACACATGCATAACAGCTTCCAAGAAAGTAAAGAAAGCCTTCAGGGACCAAGAATAAAAGGGACCCGCCCCAAAGAAGGTTATCAGATTGGATAGGCTGATTGGAGTTGTAATGCTCAAGAACAGGAGCTTTACACTCAGTTGAGGCAATGAGTTCGAATTTAGACTCACATTGAAGGATACTACCCTCAATAAAAGAACACAGCAGGAAAATGACTTCCAGCCATTTAGAAAGTCAACCAAGTGTTTTCTGTCTTGGCCACGGCTTGGTATTATAAGGGAACTATCTTCCCTGGGAATTTGTCATCACAGGCTTATTCTTAGGCAGAGTCCACTTGGAATTTACATCATACTCTGCTGTCTGGGAAACCTAAAGCTGAGAAATTAACATAAATGTAGCCCAAAGCCAGTGATACCGACATTGCAGTCTCTGATAAAAAATCAACACAGAGCATTTTGAAGGGATATTTGAGGGGTTACTGAGAATTTTCCAGTACTACTAAAAGATAAGAATTTTCATAGTCAGGAAGTATAACAAATCTCGAACAAGACAAAGCTAAAAAATTAAAAATCTAGATTCACTGTAGTGAAACTGCAAAACACTAAAGATAAAGAGAAGTAATCAAAAAGGAAAACTGAGTCGTGTTGCATTTATTACCTCGAACAGAACACTGAGGTTACCACGTTTATGCTAAGTTCACTGAGGGTAAGAGTTTTAATGGCTAATTCAAAAATACAGTTGTAATTTTTTTGTAAATTCCTATATTTTCCTTTATAAAAAGTTTTCAGTTTCTCATTTCCTAAACATTCTCAAAAGGAGAAAAAAAATGAATCTAGCAGAGAAAAGCCCCCTTGATGGTATTATTTTTGTTTGTTTTTTTCTTATTCTTGTTAGTATAATAAATATTGCTATAACTATATGTAGACAGGAAACACTGGTGGCATAGTGGTTAAGTGCTATGGCTGCTAACCAAAAGGTCGGCAGTTCGAATCCACCAGGAGCTCCTTGGAAACCCTATGGGGCAGTTCTACTCTGCCCTGTAGGGTCACTATGAGTCAGAATTGACTTGATTGCAATGGGTTTAGTTTGGTATATGCAGATGAGAAGTAACTAAGTATTCATAGACAGTATTTTTTGTCATCTGAAGATACCTAACAGTCTACATTGCTTTTCTATAAATTATCAGTGGACTACGTACATCTAATTATCGATGAAGATAATTTTGCTTCTTATGTTAATTCATTCTTTTGAAAATATATGGACACTCTTGCTTTGTTTCATAGCATTGTCATTCTCTTTGAGAGGATAAGATACTATTTTCTGAACAAAACATAGTGAAATTATACGTCATTTGAAATAAGTGGTATTTTTTACTCTAACCACTTATTTTTTTAATGTGGCACATGAAATTCTTCTAATTACAATAAATCACTTTTATAAGGAAAACTACATCATTTTCTCATCATTGTTTCACACAGCATCATGCTAAAATGCTTAATATTCTATTTAAAAAAAAATAACCATTCATAAAATTTAAATTGGTTTTCTCTTATTTTGTGTTTTCACAGATTGTAAGTGTTGGGAAGCATGTTAAAGGCTACCATTATATCATTGCAAACTTGGTAAGAACTCTCTATTTTCTATTTTTCATAAGAATTGCTAAAAGATTCAAGGTTTTAACAGTGCCTTAAAATAATGCTGCAATATAAGATTAGACTATATTATTTGCTAAGATTTTTATAGCATATAAGATAATATTTTTTAGTTAAAATGATCATTGTATTTCTAAAGTAGAATTCTGCATATATTGATGCTTGATATCTGCTAAAGTGAGCTTTAAAGCTCATTATAATGTTATAATGTTTACTTTTCTGGGGTATTACTTATCAAATTAAATAGTGGTTTTTTCTTTGTCTAAATGACAAATGCTAGTCTATTGATAAAGACTGCCAGTATTTAGGTACTACAAGAATAATCTAACTGATGACTCATTCTCCACTTTTAAGAATGAAAAGATTGAAATGGCTATTTAAGCATGTCTTTTGAATGTGAGTAATCCATTTTTTTTTAATTATGTCATCTTTTCAAGTATTTTGTGCAGTTATTGAACAAGATACATGCATTATTACAAAACACTTCAAGGCCTGAGACAACTCCTAGATTTCTTGGCAAGACTGCTAAATATTTCTTGTTAATGTTGCAGTGCAGGACTAACTATGGAGAGAGCCATTTCTCTCTGCCTTATTAGAGCGCCAACTGCCCTAGGGCTTGGTGTCTAAAGTGGTTTATCCTAGACAAGTTAAGACTGTTTTCTTTCTTTTTCCTCCACACATTTTTATGGTAAGTGTCTTGAATTTGAAGAAGAAAAATAACTAAAGGATGCAAAAGAAGTTCAGATCAATGGACCATCATGCTTTGAGAAAGGAATTCTCAGTCTTTAGTGAGCTGTGTGTCTCTGCAGAGCTGAGATATTAATATGCAGCAATGGACTGAAAATTCTCATTGTATTGTGTTTCTTGAATAAAATATAATTTCACTACTTTTAACAGATTATCATGAAAATAATGGGAATTTTAAATTGTCTTTTCTATTGAGTTTAATAGACCCATAGTCTGGGTGTTTTATAAAAACACAAATCTTAAAAACTAATATATTTTTGTATTAATGTAACTAATATATTCTGGTATTAATGTATTAATCACTATAAAATAAGAGACCGCTGCTTATGAGATGTCTGCTTTCACAATAACATTGCACAATGAGGTGCTAATCAGTTACCTTTATGTAAAATAGTGTGTTTTGACATCTGTTCTTTCCAAACAATATAGTTCAGGGGAAGAAATCAAAATGTTATAGACTATCATGCCAGAAATGAGTTGCTGACATTGATAACCAAAATAATAAGCCAGTACAAAATGGAAGGATGTTAATAGTTATACCATACTAATGAATATCACAGGCTGTCATAAACAGCCCTAGAAGATGGCAGCATATTTAATTATCTAAATATTTATAATGGCTAAGTATCAACACATGAAGTAGAAAAACGATCACTCTCACTAAAAATAGGCAAACTTTACCATATACAGCTTATGTATTTGTAACATGTGATTAGGCCAGTGAGTTGCACACATCTACATTATAATGTAGTGTACTAACGTAGGAGTTTATTGACTTATTCATTTGTTCCTAAAGAATTGTGATCCCAAAACCACAGTGGCTCTTGTTTCATTAAGTCAATCAACAACTATTTCTTGAAAGCTACAAGTTTAAGATTCCCAAACTTAAAGTCAGTGCAGAATTAAATTAAAATTATACTAACAGTATATATGGTGAATGATTTTTCCCTAAGGTCAGGAACAAAACAAGGATGTGCTCTCTCATCACTTCCATTGAACATTGTACTGAAGGTCCTATAAAAGGTAATTAGGCAAGAAATACCAATTGAAAAATCCAAACTGTGAAAGAAGAAGATCTTGTATATAGAAAATTTTTAGAAACCTAATAAAAAAACTGGGTTTTAATAAAAACTATTAGAAGAAATTAATGAGTTCAGCAGGGTCACAGGATATAAGATGAACATATAAAAATCTGTACTGTATTTCTGTATACTAGCAACAAACATTGTAAAAATGAAATTAATAAAATAATTCCTTTTATAATTTATAATTACAATTATAATTTACAATAAATGAGGAACTTCTACTTAACTGACTTTTTTGAGACTAGGTTAATGGTGTTAGTAAACACTGATTTCTAAAATAACAATTCTTATTGACTACTGGTGGCTACAAATAGTCCAGAGCTTTAAAATATTCTGTAGTCACAATGCTCAAAAACAGGAAGTTTGGAGTTCAACCCATATTTATGAAAAAGAGAAGAATGAAGCTAAGCAGACATCAATATGTGATCCTATCAAAGAGAATAAAATGTTTAGGTATAACTTAAACAAAAAAAAATGAGAAGAGAATACTGAGAACTACAAAATATTGTTGAAAGAAATTAAATAACATCTAAATAATTGAAAAGACATCCATGTTCAAGTATCAGGAGACTTAATATTGTTAAGATGGCAGTATTCCCTAAATTAACAAACACATTCAACAGTCTCCATCAAAATCCCAGGTGTCTTCTTTGCTAAAATTGACAAGATGATCCTAAAATTCATAAGGAAAATCAAAGGACCCAGATAACCAAAAGAATTTGGGGGGGGGGGAAGGGACAAATTTGAAGAACTCTTATTTCCTGATTTCAAAAATTACTACAAAACTACAGTAGTCAAAACTGCCCAAAACCCATACATTTGTGGTCATTTGACTTTTGTCAAGCATTCCAAGAGAATTCAATGGGGAAAGAATAGTCTTTTCAACAAATGATGCTGAGACAGCTGGATGTCCACATGCGAAAGAAGGAAGTTGGAATGGTGTCTCAAACCATATTAAAAAATTAACTCAAAATGGACCAAAGGCTTAAATGTTAGAACTAAAACTATAAACTTAGAAGAAAACGTAATCTTATTTTTTATGACCTTGGATTAAACCCCACTGCCATCAAGTCAATTCCAACTCATAGTGACACCATAGGACAGAGTAGAAATGCACCATAGGGTTTCCAAGGCTATAAATCTTCACTGAAGCAGACTGCCATAATTTTCTCCCACAGAGTGGCAGGTGGGTTTGCACCACTAACCTTTCGGTTAACAGCTGGGAGCTTAACCACTGCACCATCAGGGCTGCTATGATTTTGGATTAGGCAGTGTTTTTTTATAGACGTTACACCAAGAGCACAAGAAACCAACGAAAAAACAGATAAATTGGACTTCATAAAAATTAAAAAACATTTGTACTTCAAAGGGCACGATCAAGAAAGTGAAAAGACAATCCGTAGAACGGGAGGAATTATTTGCAAATCATATATCTGATAAGGGACTAGTGTGCAGAATATATAATAAACTCACAATTCAGCAATAAAAAGGCAAGTAAGACAATTTTAGAATGGGCAAAGTATTTGAACAGACATTAATTCAAATAACATGCAAATGTACAATAAGCACATGAAAAGATGTTCGATATCATTAGTCATTAGAAATATGCAAACGAAAACCACTAGAAAATTAACTTTATGTCCACTAACCCATTGCCCTCGAGTCAATTCCAACTCATAGTGACCTTACAGGACAGAGCAGAACTGCCCCATAGGGGTTCCAAGGAGCAACTGGTAGATTTGAACTGCCAACCTTTTGGTTAGGAGCCGAGCTCTTAACCACTATGCCACCAAGGTTCCTTACACCCACCAGGATGGCATAATCACAAAGACAGACAATAACAAGTGTTGACAAAGATGTGAAGAAATTGGAACCCTCATGCATTTCTGGTGGGAATATAAAATGGTTCAGCTGCTATAGAAAACAGTTTGGCAGTTCCTCAGAGACTTCAAAGAGTTACAATATGACCCAGAAATTAACTCCTTGGTATATACTCAAGTGAAGTGAAAAACTGTGCCCACACACTTGTGCACAAATGTCTACAGCAGCACTATCAGTGCTCCTTATAGTACCCAAAAGGTAGAAACAACCCCAGTGTTGATGAATGAATAAACAAAAAGTGATATATCCATACAATGGAATATTATTTAGCAATAAAAAGGAATGAAGTAGTAACACTGCTACAATGTGGATGAAACTGAAAACATGATGTTAAGTGAAAGACGCCAGCCACAACAGATGATATATTGTATGACCGCATTTGTATGAAATATCCGGAACAGACAAATCTATAGGCATAGGAAGTAGATTTTTTTTTATGGCAAGAGGAAGGAGGGAGGAATGGGGAGTAATTTCTTTATATGCTACAAGGTTTGTTTTTAAGGAGACAGAAAAGTTCTAAAATTGAGTGTAATGATAGTTGCACAGTCTTACGAACTTACTGAAAACTGTTGAATTGTACAGTTTAAACAAGTGCATTGTCTAGCATGTGAATTATATCTCAATAAAGCTATATTTAAAGCTATATTAGAAAAAGAGAGAAATCAGTGGGAAACTGTTACTTAACCAGATTTTTAAGGCTAGTTTAATGATGTTAATAAGAACTGATATCTAAAATAACAATTCTTACTAGTTACTCAACCCAGAAACCCAGTACCGTCGAGTTGATTCCAACTCATAGCGACCTTACTAGTTACTAGTGGCTACAATTATTCCAGGAGATTTAAAATATTCTGAAGTCACAACGTTCAAAAACAAAGCAGGAAGTCTGAAACCCAACCCATGCTGGTTAGAAAGAGGAGTATAAAACTAGGTAGACATCAGTGTATGACACTCCAAGCATACATTTTTGCAGAAGTCTCCCTGGAGAGACTGGATTTAATTCTGAATATTCTTTTGATTACTTTAGAATGATAATTCTCTAAACCCAGAATAAAAATAAAGAATGTTACAGAAATATTGGCTTCCTAATGGTCATTGAATCGACTCCACAACATACAACAACAACAATGGTCATTAAATTATTTGGTTCAAATAGAGAAAGAGATTCTATGTATTTAAATAAAATAACATCCTATTTCATTATTCAAATGGGTTGTAAATGCTTTTTGGCATTATTTAAAATTTTCTTGTCATTACATAATTTGAATGTATCTTCTTCAACTAAATACAATATTAATCTCACGCTTTACATATTGGCATCTGCCTGATTTCATTCTATTCTGATTAATTGGAAGTAGATTGGTGCTATTACAGCTACTCTTGTGTCCTGGCATCTCATCTCCAGCTAGGCTGAAAGAGATGAGAGTCCGTTCCCTTTATTACTCAAAACCTTGTGAGCGACCATCTAAGATATACCTATTAGTCTCGTCCCATCCAGAGTGAAGGAGAATAAAGAAAACCAAAGACTCAAGGAAAGTATTCATCCAAAGGCCTAATGGACCACATGATCCACAGCTTCCACCAGCCTGAGCCCAGAACAAATGGTGCCCAGCTACTACCACCGACTGCTCTGACAGGGATAACAATAGAGGGTCCTGGACAGAAAGGGAGAAAAACGTCGGAGAAAATTCAAATTCACAAAAATAAAAATGACTTATTGGTCTGACAGATACTGGATTAACCCCTGAGACTACGGCCCCGTAGATAGCTTGCTAACACAGAACTGAAGTCACTCCTGAAGTCTACCTGTTAGTCAAAGATTAGACAGGCCTATAAAACAAACAATAACACATGTGAGGAATGTGCTTCTTAGTTCAGTCAGGCATGCTAGACCGAATGGGCAACACCTGCCCCAAAGCAAAGACGAGAAGTCAGGAAGGGACAGGAAAACCAGATGAATGGACGTAGGGAACCCTGGGTGGAAAAGAAAAGCAAGAGAGTGCTGACAAAATGCAGGGATTGCAGCCAATGTCACAAAACAATGTGTATATAAAGTTTTGAATGAGAAACTAATTTGAGCTGTAAACTTTCACCTAAAGGACAATAAAATTAAAAAAAAAAAAATAGTAAATAAAATTTAGCCTGCTTAAAGTCCAAGCATGGGGATTTGATGTCTGAATACCATGAGCTTGACTGATAACTAAGTGGATAAGCATGCCCATCCCTGATTCTTGAAATTTCTCTGTGAGTATCACTTCCACTATCAATAATAATTGCATATTAAGGATGAGTAAGAATTTATAAGAAATGAAAGATGGCTGAAATCTTTTTTTTTTCCTATGCTCTCTGTGTGGTTTGTATGTGGGTACGTGTGTGTGTGTGTTTTAAACATACCCATCACCTAGAGGTACTAGCATGAGCAAATGTTATCTCAACAGATTAAGCTCTGTTCTGAAATTTCCAAGAAACTTAGAGGCAGGAGAACCTTATCTGTCTGTTGGTTTTCAGTATATTTTTCAGAGATTTAAGTAAGAACACTGCATTCTCTTTTTGCCCCTAGACTGTCTCCTTTCCAGTTCTTCTTTCACTTTGCTACCAGTTATTTTTTAAATGATCGTATCGTTTCCCTGCTTAAGTTTTTTCACTGGCTCCTGGCCGCAAATACTGTAAAAGACTTCAGGCTCTTCATGATCTGATCCCCTTTCCAGCCTTACCTGCCAACACTTGCTGTCTCATCCCTCCAGAGAACTTCTTACAGTTCCCTCAAAATGACATCACCTCCCAGCTCTGAATCATTGCCCAAGCTATTACTATTTTCTACCAGAGTAATCATTCTAAATGTAAACACTGCCCGACTAAATCCTTTAGGATAAAGTTTAAGCTATTTACCTTAATGCCAAAGCACTTTAACATCTTGCCCCTACTCAACCCCAGAACTTCTTTCTACTCTACTCCTGAACTAATTCTCAGACAACTAATACTGTTCTACTCCTTGAAGCTTTAACTTACGGTATTGTCGCCACCAGCAAACACTTATCTCACCTGGTCCTAATGAATGGTTGCTTCTAGAAAGCTGCCCTTAATTACCCAATCTGATAGCCCCTGATAGAGCAAAAATAACCCCGTGCACTGATAGTACAGAATTCATTCATCAAATCATTATTTTATACCTGTGCCAGGTACTGGCCGACATCCTGGGACATAGCTGCAAATGACAGGGACTCTTTTTTTTTAACCTTATAAAAAGGGCTCTTTCCCTAACTGTGGTGTTGGTGAAGAACACTGAATATACCACAGACTGCCAGAAGCATGACCAAATCAGTCTTAAAAGAAATACAGCAAGAATGCTCCTTAAAAGTGAGTATGGTGAGACTTCATTTGGTCCATTTACTTTGGACATGTCATCAGAAAGACCAGTCACTAGAAAAGGACATCATGTTTAGTGAAGTGGAGGGTCAGCAAAAATGAGGAAAATCCTCAATGAGATGGACCGACACAATAGCAGCAGCAATGGACTCAAACATACAAACGATCATGAAGATGGCGCAGGACCGGGCAACTTTTCATTCTATTTCACAAAAGGTCAGAACCAGCTCAGCAATGAACCACAACGCCAACAACCTAGAAGTTCTATGGAACTTCTGCTTATTCTCTACCACCCAGCTTAACTGTCACTAAAATTGTTTTAATTATTCCTTTAAAAGAAATAGGTTTATTTCATAGATTGGAAAAAGAGGTTCAGTATAAATACCCAAGATCACACAGATCCTAAGTGTCAAAGGCAAGATTGAAACTCTGGTCTACCTGATTACAAAGAATTAATAAATTCACAAATAAATAACTTACATAAGGAAAAATGCCACAAACAGTGACCATTCATTTAAGCATTGCCTATACCACCCTTCATCATATGGAATCGACTCAACAGCAGTGGGTTTGGGATTTGTATACCACCTTTGGAACCCTAGTGGCACAGTGGTTAAGAGCTCAGCTTCTCACCGAGAGGTCAGCAGTTTGAATCTACCAGTCACTACTTGGAAACCCTATGGGGCAGTTCTACTCTGTCCTATAGGGTAGCTATGAGTCAGAATCGACTCGACCCACGGGTTTGGTTGTGGTTATACCGCCCTTAAGGGAAATCTGGCCTTAGATACATTGTTCTGTATTTACAGTCAAATCTTTACTCCTCCTCTAGCAGTCAGATAATTTAAACATGGCCTCCAATGGCAGCAGAAGCTACTGACATTTGTTTGACCTGCAAGGCAAATTCCTAAAATCTTCCTCTCATTTTGATTTTTCATTTTTTAAGATATATTCAGTCTACATCTAGGAAAACATCTGGCTGTGCCATAAAGAAGTATAAAATTATAGAATGTTCGGAGTGTATCATTAAAGATTACAACATACATTATTTACGCCTCATTTAGAAGGTAAGAAGGAGCCTGGTGGCATAGTGCCTAAGTACTCGGCTGCCAACCAAAAGTTCAGTGGTTTGAACTCACCAGCATCTCTGCGGGAGAAAGATGTGCCAATCTGCTTGCGTAAAGATTACAGCATTGGAAACCCTATGGGGAAGTTCTACTCTGTCCGATAGGGTCAGTATGAGTAGGAATCAATGGCAAAGAGTTTTGTTTTATTTTTTAGAAGGTAAGGAAATCAAGATACAGAGTACAGTGATTTGTCTATATTAAGGCACCTGGTTAGTAACGGAATGGCAACTAGAACCTAGTACCTATAATCTACAACCTAGCACATTTTTATTAAAGTGCAATGACCCCAGATAAGATTCTACCAGCTTGGTGGTGGTGTTTCATATTTTCCTTTGTGTTTCCTATGTTTTTCAACTTTCTGCATTGAGTACATCTGACTCCACTGTCTTATCTACTTGTGCTTCTAAACTGCATATTTTAAGTTGGTGTCTTTACAACTTAATTTTTAAAAAGATGTTAATGGAGAATTTCCCCCATTCTATTTGAGGTTCCCTCTGTTACCTACATCAGAGCTGTCCTGATGTGTTTTAGTCGACTTTTGAACCTGAAATGCAGAGCACAGCAGAAATGTGGATGAGATAAAACTGAAAGGATGAGCAGTTTTTTAAAATCTTTGATGTGATAAACTTATAGATTTACATAAATAGTCATCAGGATATCTGAGATTCTATAATTTATTAAACATAAGGTCTCTATGAGTTGGAATAGACTCAATGGCAATGGATTTTTGGGGGGATTTCTCCCAGAGGATATGTGAATTACAACGAAATTCAAAGGAAAACCAAGTCAGAAGTCAGTCCTTTCTTGGGAGATCACTAACCATTGTACAATACAAACACCACAGTAACCAATGTCAACATATAAATCCTCTCCCCGGACACCCCCGCCCTCGGGGGCATTAGTTACTAATGTACTTACCAATCGATTTCCCTGAGTGCGGCAAATGGTTAAGCCCTGGATTTACTAGCTGAAATGTTTGCGGTTCAAACCTACCCAGAGGCACCTGGGAAGGCAGGCCTGGAGATCTGCTTCTGAAAGGTCACAGCCCTGAAAACCCTACAGAGCAGTTCTACCCTGCACAAATGGAGTCACCATGAGTTGGAACTGACTTGACAGCAAGTAACAACATACCAATTTTTTCGCAAGGTTGCCTGCCCCAGGATTTTAGTTCCACAATTGTATTCTCTGAATAAAAACTGAAGTCTAAATGACCACCGAAGTAACTGTTTCCAAGGAAACTACTTCACAGTCTAACTCCTATCGGTTTTCAATATAAAATTATAAGAAAATATATGAAAGGAAAAATACTGCCTGTACTTAAAGAGACATAGCTAAAATTTACTGAGTCACCCACCATTCGTTCAAATTGTAACTAAAAGAGTTTTTTACTCAGATTTGGCAATTTTTTTTTCTTTTACCTTCAGGATAGCAACAGGATAGAATCAGAGAACAATAGACTGTTATTTTTCAGTTAGACTTTACATGAGATGACTTTCCTGAAGGCTGCCTGTGTGTCTTGCAGCTGTGGGTTAATACTATGAAACAAAGTTTGGCAGAGTGTCTATTTCAGCCACTGCTGAAAGAAAATAACAATGTCATCAATTAGCAACTAATGGAATAGTTGAATCACTGTGGCTTTTAGAAAACATTGAAATTATTTGCCTGCCTATGGGTCGGCCCAGTACTGTGGTAGGAGCAAACCAATGCTCAACTGACATTCTATTAGCTAGAGATTGATGGACAATACTTGGCCCATTTCAAAAACACAGATTTGCTTTCAGATGTCTGGTTTCTTTCTCAGTGAAATGAGAATGTTACTGATGAGCTGTCAAATTAGCCGCCATATAATAGGCATGAAATAAATATTCTATTCAGTGAATTAATTAATAATGGCTGACATTTACTGAATTACAACTAGATGTGCCAGATAACTTTAGGGTTATCTTTTTGATTTTGCATGTGGGAAAATCAAGGCTAGAAATTTAAAGAGGTGGGATTTAAAGACTGGGCTTTTTCTGAATAGCACCACTTCTCTCCTAGAGACACTAAGATAATTAGCAAAATTAAAAACTACTTTGTGTGGGAATATACAGCATAGAGGTTAAAAAAAAAAAAGGGAAACAAGAGGCAGCTTGTTTCATTGGAATCTTGGTTCTACTACATATTTGCTGTGTGACCTTGAATGAGAGGATCTACCTCATCATGTTGTAGTGAGGACTAAAAGTGATATACAGTCTATGTGACATACTTTGAACAGTGCCTGGCACATAATAAGCCCAACATTGATATTTGCATTATTACAGCCCCCTGGGACTGGTGGCATAGTGGTTAAAAGCTCTGCTGCTAACCAAAAGTTTGGCACTTGAAATCTACCAGTAGCTCCTTGGAAACCCTATGGGGCAGTTCAGCTCTGTCCTATAGGGTCACTATGAGACGGAACTGGCTCGACAGCACCTAAAAACACAGCAACTGGAACTGTTGACAACAATTCTGCTTAGTTGCTAATAGACTGGTTTGTTTCTTATTAGACAACAAAGCAATGTAAATGTAATGCCTAGGAAGACAATCTCTTTCCTTATAACAAAACACAGAAGCCTCCAAATCATGGGTGAGAAGTCATCAGAAGTATGGTCAACGCCAAGTCTTCCCCTTCTCTCTCTTAATTCCCTCATTGATTCCTAATATAACCACATGGTTACTGCAGCACATTGTACTTCAACCAAAAATCAACAAAATTTTAAAAAAGGACAAATTACTTTCCCTTAGTTCCTCAGCACAATTGATCATATACCTTCTCCTCACTTATCGACTATCTGGTTACCTCACATTTCTCATTTATGACAGTAGTAAAAAATCTACTGAATATTTTGTCCATTAACTATGTACATCTGGAAGAAATGAACAGTAATGAATGCAGAGATATGAGGCAAGAGTAACACTGGCAAGAGGTGAAGCCAAGATGGCGGAATAGACGGACGATTCCAGCGAGCCCTCTTTACAATAAAGACCAGAAAAAACAAGTGAAACGAGTATATTTATGACAAGCTAGAAGCCCTGAACATCAAACACAAGCTTAGAAAACGAACTGAGGAGCGGGGGCAGGAAGAGACGGTTCAGAAACAGAGAGGAGTTACTGGGCCTGAATTGCGGGGAGCCCTCAGGCACCATTCCCGGGAGAGGCGGTGGCGGGCTGGTACTAGGGTTCGGGCCGCAGTATCCTCAGGGAGAAGCAGCCAGCCACACAGCCTACTCACACCTCCGGAACCAGAGTAGAATGGCACTCTCGGCAAAAGCTAAGTACTTGTGTATATTTTAGCACCCCCTCCCCCGCAGCGCCCAAGCTGGCTTCTGCTGCTGTTGAATCCCGTGAGCCTGAGACAGGCCCGGTTGAGCACCTAGAGCCATCCTCCTGGCCTTGGAGAGGGAATAAATTTGCCAGTTGGGGGAAAAGATAATTTGCCAGCTCCACTAACCGGGGGAGCTCAGGACAGAAGCAGCTCCTCTCCAGGCATAAATGGTCTGTGGACTTTGAGTACCTTTCCCCTCTGCATGTACCTGTTTGGGACTATTTCAGGAGAATAGGCCCTTGTTGGCAGATTCCAACCATTACAGCTGTGCGGCAGCTAAGTGGGTGTTTGATGTTTGACATTGCTTTGCCTATTCAACAGGGTCCTCACCTACCTACATCAGGGGCCTAAGGACTGGTAGCTCCACTCAGGTCACCCAGCCACCCGTGACAGGGGTCTAAGGATAACTGGTACCTCCCAGTCCTTACAACCAAAAACATTGGGTGCCCATGGTCCATCTGCAGAACTCACCCACCTGTACACTCTAGGGAATAGGGACACACTTTCCTCAAAGACATGTGGGGGACGATTCTCATCCCCCTGCCTTGTTCAAACTGTGACCCCCTGCTGCAACCAGATACCAGTACCTACACCAATCACCCCTGCCCCTCTAAGACTGTAGGACAGAGCTCATACTACACACTTGATGATCAGCTACCTGGACACCTGAGCTGAATTCATACAAGAAAATGAATGGACTCCTAAACTGATATACCTGATAACAGCTCTAGCCATCAGGGTACAGAACGTCAGAGTTCCAGAGGCGAAAATGATCAAACTAGCTCACTCAAGCTACCCGACTGAGCATGTAAAAACAAAACAAAGCAAGAAGTTAAAACACAGTAAGCAAACATAAAATAAACTAATACAATAACTTATAGATGGCTCGGAGACAGCAGCCAATATCAAGTCACATAAAGAAACACACCATGATCACCTGAACAAGCTCTCAAAACAAAGAACCCAGGGATCTTCTAGATGAAAGTACCTTCCTGAAATTACCAGAGGCAGAATACTAACAATTAATATACAAAACCCTCAAGACATCAGGAAGGAGATGAAGCAATATGCAGTACAAGTCAAGGCACACACAGATAAAGCAGTTGAAGAAATTTAAAAGATTATTCGGGAACATAATGAAAAATTTAATAAGATGGAAAAATCCATAAACAGACAGCAATCAGAAATTCAGGAGATTAACAATATAATTACAGAAGTAGACAACACAATAGAAAGTCGGAGAGGCAGATCTGAGCAAGTGAAAGGCAGAATTTCTGAACCTGAAGATAAAGCACTTGGCACTCATATATTTGGAGAAAAATCAGATAAAAGAGTTTTAAAAAATGAAGAAACCTTAAGAATCTTGTTGGACTCTATCAAGAGAAATAACCTACGAGTGATTGCAGTACCAGAACACAGAGGGATAACAGAAAATACAGAGAGAATTGTTGAAGATTTGTTGGCAGAAAACTTCCCTGATACCATGAAAGATGAGAAGATGTCTATCCAAGATGCTCATCGAACGCCACATAAGGTAGATGTTAAAAGAAAGTCACCAAGACATATTATGATCAAACTTGCCAAAACCAAAGACAAAGAGAATATTAAGAGCAGCTACGGATAAACAAAAAGTCACCTACAAAGGAGAGCCAATAAGAATAAGCTCGGACTACTCGACAGAAACCCCACAGGCAAGGAGGAAATGGGATGACGTATACAAAAAATTGAAAGAAAAAAATTGCCAGCCAAGAATCATATATCTAGCAAAACTGTCTCTAAGTGAGCTACTTATATCAGGTGGACACTTGAGACTGTGTTGGCATCTCCTGTCTGGAGGGGGGATGGGAGGATAGAGAGAGTTGGAAGCTGGCAAAATTGTCATGAAAGGAGAGACTGGAAAGGCTGACTCATTAGGGGGAGAGCAAGTGGGAGTACAGAGTAAGGTGTATATAAACTTAGATGTGACAGTCTGACTTGATTTGTAAATGTTCACTTGAAGCTCAATAAAAGTTAATTAAAAAAAAAACTGTCTCTAAAATATAAAGGTGAAGTTAGGACATTTCCAGATAAACAGAAGTTTAGGGAATTCGTAAAAAGCAAACCAAAACTGCAAGACATACCAAAGGGAGTTCTTTGGTTAGAAAATCAATAATATCAGGCATCAA
Source organism: Loxodonta africana (assembly GCF_030014295.1). Classification (NCBI taxonomy): domain Eukaryota; kingdom Metazoa; phylum Chordata; class Mammalia; order Proboscidea; family Elephantidae; genus Loxodonta; species Loxodonta africana. Next base: position 126,252,718 of record NC_087348.1, read on the forward strand.
CCCAAGACTAGAACACTGGGCAGAGCAATCAGAAGTCAACCCAGACAGGGAAATCAAAAAAATAAATCAAGGTAAAAAAAAAAGCTCAAAACAGGGTAACACTGATGTTATTACGTAAAAGAAGACAACATTAAAACAATAAAGAGGAACTAAGAAATATAATCATAGATCTTCCCTACGGAGAGGAAGATAAGGCAATACAAAGAAATAGAGGTTAGGTTTAAATTTAGAAAAATAGGGGTAAATAATAAGGTAACCACAAAGGAGACAAACTATCCTACACATCAAAATAAAATACAAGAAAAAAATAGAGACTCAGCAGAAACAAAATCAACAACAACAAATATGAGGAAAGGACAATACATTAAGATACTATACTCAACACATAAAATTAAGTGGGAAGAAGAAACTGTCAACAACACACAAAAAAAGACATCAAAGTAACAGCACTAAATTCATACCTGTCTGTAATTACGCTGAATGTAAATGAATTAAATGCAACAATAAAGAGACAGACAGTGGCAGAATAAAGGAAAAAACATGATCCCTCTATATGCTGCCTACAAAAGACACACCTTAGACTTAGAGACACAAACAGACTAAAACTCAAAGGATGGAAAAAAATATAGCAAGCAAACAACAATCAAAAAAGAGCAGGAGTGGCAATATTAATTTCTAATAAAATACACTTTAAAGTTAAATCCATCATAGAGAAAAAGGGAGGATAGTATATAATGATTAAAAGGACAATACACCAAGAAGATATAACCATATTAAATATTTATGCACCCAATGACAGGGCTGCAGGATACATAAAACAAACTCTATCAGCATTGAAAAGTGAGACAGACAGCTTCACAGTAACAGTAGGAGACATCAACACACCACTTCAAGTGAAAAACCGGACATCCAGAAAGAAGCTCAATAAAGACATGGAAGATCTAAATGCCACAAGAAACCAACTTGACCTCATAGACATATACAGAACACTCCAACCAACAGCAGCCATGTATACTTTCTTTTCTAGTTCACACAGAACATTCTCTAGAATAGGCCACATATTAGGTCATAAAGCAAGCCTTAGCAGAATCCAAAACATTGAAATATTACAAAGCATCTTCTCTGACCTTAGGCCTTAAAACTGGAAATCAATAACAGGAAAAGCAGGGAAAATAAATCAAACACTTGGAAACTGAACAATACCCTGCTCAAAAAAGACTGGATTACAGAAGACATAAAGGATGGAATAAAGAAATTCATAGAATCCGATGAACGTGAAAACAGTTCCTATCAGAACCTTTGGGACACAGTGAAAGCAATGCTCAGAGGTCAATTTATATGAATAAATGCACACATACAAAAAGAAAGGGCCAAAATCCAGGAATTATCCCTACAACTTGAACAAATAGAGAGAGAAGAAAAAAGAAACCCTCAGACACCAGAAGAACAATTAATAAAAATTAGAGCAGAACTAAATGAAATAGAAAACAGAAAAACAATTGAAAGAATTAACAAGACCAAAAGCTGGTTCTTTGAAAAAATGAACAAAATTCATAAACCATTGGCCAAACTGACAAAATATAAATAGGAGAGGAAGCAACTAACCCAAATAAGACATGAGATGGGCGATATTACAACAGACCCAACTGAAATTAAAAGAATCATATCAGATTACTATGAAAAATTGTGCTCTAACAAATTTGAAAACCTGTAAGAAAGAAGATGAATTCCTACAAACACACTACCTGCCTAAACTAACACAAACAGAGGTAGAACAACTAAATAGACCCATAACAAAAGAAGAGATTGAAAAGGTAACCAAAAAACTCCCAACGAAAAAAAAGCCCTGGCCTGGACAGCTTCACTGCAGATTTCTACCAAACTTTCAGAGAAGAATTAACGCCACTACTACTAAACGTATTTCAGAGCATAGAAAAGGATAGAATACTCCCAAACTCATTCTATGAAGCCACAATATCCCTGTAACAAAACCAGGTAAAGACACCACAAAAATCCTCAACAAAATTCTAGCCAACAGAATTCAACAACATATCAAAAACGTAATTCACCATTACCAAGTGGAATTCATACCAGGGGTGGTTCAACATGAGAAAAACAATTAATGTAATTTTTACCACATAAATAAAACAAAAGACAAGAATCACATGATTTTATCAATTGATGCAGAAAAGGCATTTCACAAAGTTCAACATTCATTCATGATAAAAACTCTCAGCAAAATAGGAATAGAAGCAAAATTTCTCAGCATAATAAAGGGCATTTATACAAAAGCCAATAGCCAACATCATCCTAAATGGAGAGAGCCTGAAAGCATTCCCCTTGAGATCGAGAACCAGATAAGGATGCCCTTTATCACCATTCTTATTCAACATTGTGCTGGAGGCCCTAGCCAGAGTAATTAGGCAAGATAAAGAAATAAAGGGCATCCAGATTAGAAAGGAAGAAGTAAAAGTATCTCTATTTGCAGATGACATGATCTTATACACAGAAAACCCTAAGGAATTCTCAAGAAAACTACTGAAACTAAGAGTTCAGCAGAGTATCAGGATACAAGATAAACATACAAAAATCACTTGGATTCCTCTACACCAACAAAAAGAACATCGAAAAGTAAATCACCAAATCAGTACCATTTACAGTAGCCCCCAAGAAGATAAAATACTTAGGAATAAATCTTACCAGAGATGTAAAAAACTTATACCAAAAAAACTACAAAACGCTTCTGCAAGAAACCAAAAGAGACCTACATAAATGGAAAAACATACCTTGCTCATGGATAGGAAGACTTAACATTATAAAAATGTCTATTCCACCAAGAGTGATCTACAGATTTAATGCATTTCTGATCTAAAATTCCAATGACATTTTTTAATGAGCTGGAGAAACAAATCACCAACTTCGTATGAAAGGGAAAGAGGGTTCTGATAAGTAAGCCCAAGCCCAGTGCCATCGAGTCAATTCCGACTCATAGTGACCCTATAGGACAGAGTAGAACTGCCCCATAGAGTTTCCAAGGAGCACCTGGTGGATTTGAACTGCCCACCCTAGCATTACTGAAAAAGAAGAACAAAGTGGGAGGCCTTACTCTACCTCACTTTAGAACCTATTATACTGCCACAGTAGTCGAAACAGCCTGGTACTGGTACAACAACAGATACATAGACCAATGGGACAGAATCGAGCATCCAGACATAAATCTGTCTGCATATGAGCAGTTGATATTTGGCAAAGGCCCCAAAACAGTTAAATGGATAAAAGACAGTCTTTTTAACAAACGGTGCTGGCATAATTGGATATCCACCTGGAAAAAAATGAAACAAGACCCATACCTCACTCCATGCACAAAAACGAGCTCAAAATGGTTCAAAGACCTAAATATAAAATCTGAAACAATAAAGATCATAGAAGAAAAAGTAGGGACAATGTTAGGAGCCCTAATATGTGGCATAAACAGTATACAAAACATTACTAACAGTGCAGAAGAAAAACTAGATAACTGGGAGCTCCTAAAAATCAAAAACCTATGCTCATCCAAAGACTTCACCAAAAGAGTAAAAAGATTACCTACAGACTGGGAAAAAGGTTTTGGCTATGACATTTCCGATCAACGCCTGATCTCTAAAACCTACATGATACTGCAAAAACTCAACTACAAAAAGACAAATAACCCAATTAAAAAATGCTCAAAAGATATGAACAGACACATCACTAAAGAAGACATTCAGGTAGCTAACGGATACGTGAGGAAATGCTCACGATCATTAGCCATTAGAGAAGTACAAATCAAAACTACAATGAGTTTCCATCTCACTCCAACACAGCTGGCATTAATACAAAAAACACAAGATAATAAACGTTGTAGAGGCTGTGGAGAGATTGGAACACTTAAACACTGCTGGTGGGAATGTAAAATGGTACAACCACTTTAGAAATCTATTTGGTGCTTCCTTAAAAAGCTACAAATAGAACTACCATATGATTCAGCAATCCCACTCCTTGCAATATATCCTAAAGAAATAAGAGCCTTTACACAAACAGATATATGCACACCCATGTTTATCGCAGCAGTGTTTACAATAGCAAAAAGATGGATGCAACCAAGGTGTCCATCAACGGATGAATGGATAAATAAATTATGGTATATTCAAAGGATGGAATACTATGCGTCACCAAAGAACCATGATCAATCTGTGAAACATCTCATAACATGGAGGAACCTGGAAGGCATTATGCTGAGTGAAATTAGTCAATTGCAAAAGGACAAATATTGTATAAGACCACTATTATAAGAACTCGAGAAATAGTTTATAAACAGAGAAGAAAATATTCTTTGGTGGTTATGACAGGGGGAGGGAGAGAGGGCGGGACGAGTATTCACTAATTAGATAGTAGATAAGAACTACTTTAGGTGACCACAAGGACAACACACAATACAGGGGAGGTCAGCACAACTGGACTGAAACAAAAGCAGTTTCCTGAATAAACTGAATGCTTCAAAGGCTAGTGTAGCAGGGGCAGGGGTTTGAGGACCGTAGTTTCAGAGGACATCTAAGTCAATTGGCATAATGAAATCTAGTAAGAAAACATTCTGCATCCCACTTCGGAGAGTGGTGTCTGGGGTCTTAAACACTAGCAAGCGGCCGTCTAAGATGCATCAATTGGTCTCAACCTACCTGGATCAAAGGAGAATGAAGAACACCAAAGATACAAGGTCATTATGAGCCCACGAGACAGAAAGAGCCACATGAACCAGAGACTGCATCAGCCTGAGACCAGAAGAACTAAATGGTGCCTGGCTACAACCGATGACTATCCTGACAGAGAACACAACAGAAAACCCCTGAGGGAGCAGGAAAGCAGTGGGATGCAGACCCCAAATTCTCGTAAAAAGGCCAGACTTAATGGTCTGACCGAGACTAGAAGGACCCTAGTGGTCATGGCCCCCAGACCTTCTGTTGGCCTAGGACAGGAACCATTCCCAGAAGCCAATTCTTCAGACAGGGATTGGACTGGACAATGGGTTGGAGAGGGATGCTGGTGAGGAGTGAGCTTCTTGGATCTGGTGGACACTTGCGACTATGTTGGCATCTCCTGCCTGGAGGGGAGATGAGAGGGTAGAGGGGGTTAGAAGCTGGCGAAATGGACACAAAAGAGAGAGTGGAGGGAGGAGGCAGGCTGTCTCATTAGGGGGAGAGTAATTGGGAGTGTGTAGCAAGGTGTGTATATAAGTTTTTGTGTGAGAGACTGACTTGATTTGTAAACTTTCACTTAAAGCACAATAAAAACTTTTTAAAAATTAGAAATAGGAAATGGTGATGGTTGAACAACATATGAGCATTATTAATGTCACTGAATTGTGCAGGTGAAGAATGTTGAAATGGCAAATATTTGTTAAATATATACCTGCCACAATTGAAAAAAAAGGGGGGGATATGAGTAGCTACCAGAGAGTTTCTAGACAAGAAAGAAACAGGATTATATCTGAATTTTAGAAGGTATTTTGTCTCTGCAAATATCTATGTCTAGGGGAGAAGCCTAGCTGCCTTGAGGTAGGAGCAGGGTTTTATGAGAGAGAGAACAGCGGGGACTGAACCCAGGCAGGTGCTGATGATGGCCCCTAAGAAATGTTAAAAGGTCGGTCTTAGTAATGATGACTGTGTTTGACTTGCCACGTTGGTCAGCCTGATAATGTCCTGTGGAACAAACAAATAAATCACTGAATACCTTTGCCCTGACAAAAAAAAAAAGAGTAACACTGGCTTTGAAGCTTAAGGAGTTATATGTCAAATGGCTGGGCCATGATCCTCAGTGATTTGGCAGTTATGTAATGATGTAATTTGGCAGTCATGTAATGAAGTAGTCATCCTCCATTTTGTGATCTGATGGGGCCATCCTCCATTTTCACGTAACGACCTGGTCTTTGGAATCTAAGCATGTCGGTAAGTGAGAAGAGGGTGTATTTACATTTTCAAAAGAAACTTTACTACTTAATGAAAAGAAAAAGAAAATAATTATGGATGCCACAAACATATATTTTTATATGTTTTTATTTATATATATATATTTTTATGAGTGTGTATTATAGTTTGGAAACCCTGGTGGTGTAGTGGTTAAGTGCTACGGCTGCTAACCAAAAGGTTGGCAGTTCGAATCCGCCAGGCGCTCCTTGGAAATTCTGTGGGGCAGTTCTACTCTGTCCTATAGGGTCGCTATGAGTCAGAATCAACTCGACAGCAGTGGGTTTGGTTTTTTTTTATTATGGTTTACTTTTCTGTGAGCCAGTACATTAGGATTTGTTAATTCATTTCCTTAATGCGCTTTTGCCCCCTTCTTTTTTTTTTTAATTGTTCTTTAGGTGAAAGTTTACAGTGCAAATTAGTTTCTCATTCAAAAATTTATACACAAATTATTTTGGACATTGGTTGCAATCCCCACAAAGTGTCAGCACTATCTCCCTTCCCCTTTACATCCCAAGCTCGTTCACCAATATTCTTGTCCCTTCTTACCTTCTTGTCTTTGCTTTTGGGCAGGTGTTGCCCACTTGGTCTCAAATACTAAATTGAACTAAGAAGCACATTCCTCACCTGTGTCATTGTTTTATAGGCCTGTCTAATCTTTGGCTGAAAGGTAGACTTAAGGGAGTAGCTACAGTTCTGTGTTAGCAGGGTGTTCGGGGGCCATAGTCTCAGGGGTTCCTCCAGTCTCTGTCAGACTAGTAAGTCTGGTCTTTTTTTGTGTGTGTGAATTTGAAATTTGTTATACATTTTTCTCCCACTCTGTCCAGGACCCTCTGTTGTGATCACTGTCAGAACAGTCAGTGGTGGTAGCCAGGCACTATCTAGTTCTGAGCTCAGGCTGGTGGAGGCTGTGGCTGAAGTGGTCCCTTAGTCCCTTGGACTAATATTTTCCTTGTGTCTTTGATTTTCTTCATTCTGCCTTGCTCCAGAAAGGATAAGAACAATAGATGTATCCAAGATGGCTGCTCAAAAACTTTTAAGACCCCAGATGCTACTCACCAAAGTAGGATGTAGAACATTTTCTTTATGAATTATGTTATGCCAATTGACCTGGACGTACCCTGATACCATGGTCCCCCACCCTCAGCCCCAGTAACTCTGTCCCTCAGGATGTTTGGATGTGTCAAGGAGGCTTCTATGACTTTGTCTTGGTCAGGTTGTGCTGACTTCCCCAATACTGTGTGTTGTCTTTCCTGTCTGCAAAATTAACCCTTGTCTGTTAGTGATTTCCCCTCCTCAGCTTTCCCCTCCCTAGTAACCACCAAAGATTGTTTTCTTCTGTGTGTAAACCTTTTCTTGAGTTTTTATAACAGTGGCCTCATAAAATATTTGTGCTTTTGTGACTGACTTATTTTACTCGTCATAATGCCCTCCAGATTCATCCATGTTGTGAGCTGTTTCATGGATTCATCATAGGTCTTTATTATTGTGTAGTATTCCATTGTGCGTGCGTACCATAATTTATCCATTCATTTGTTGATGGGCACTTAGATTTTCCTATCTTTTTGCTATTGTGAATAATGCTTTTACGAACAAAGATGTGCATACATCTATTCATGTGGTAGCTGTTATTTCTCTAGGATACGTTCCTAGGCATGGGATAGCTGGATCATACGGAATTTCTATTTCTAGCTTTTTAAGGAGGCACCATAATGTTTTCCATTGGAGTTGTACATTTTACATTCTCACCATCAATGCATAAGAGTTACAATCTCCTGACAACATCTCCAACATTTGTTATTTTCTGTTTTTTTTTTTTTAATTTGAGCCAGTAATGTTAGGATGAGATGATATCTCCTTGTAGTTTTGATTTTCATTTCTCTAATCGTTAATGACTGTGAGCATTTCCTCAAGTGTCTGTTAGCCACCTGAATGTCTTCTTTGGTGGAGTGTCTGTGCATATACTTTGTCCATTTTTTAATTGGATTATTTCCTTTTGGGGGGGGTCAGGTGTTGAAGATTTATTCCTAAGGTTTTTTTTTGTGTGTTTTGTTTTGTTTTTTAAGGGGCTATTATCTTTTTGTAGTTCTCTTTGTTGGTGTATAAGAATCTAACTGATTTTTTGTGTTGATCTTATGCTGCTACTCTGCTGACTCTATTAGTTCCAGTAGTTTTCTTGTGGAATCTTTGGTGTTCTCCATGTGTAGTATCATATCATCTGTGCATAGGAATAGTTATGCTTTTTCCTTTCCAACGTGGATATCCTTTATTTCTTTTTCTTGCCTTATTGCTTTAGCTAGGACTTCCAGCACAATGTTAAAAAGGAGTGGTGAGAAATGACATCTTTGTCTTGTTCCCGTTCTCAGGGGGAATGTTTTCAGCCTCTCTCCATTGAAAATGATGTTGGCTGTTGGTTTTGTATAGATGCCCTTTATTATGTTGAGGAATTTCTCTTCTACTTCTGTTTTAATGACAGTTTTATCAGGAATGGGTGTTGGATTTTATCAAATGCCTTCATCAATTGAAATTATGTGATTCTTTTGTTTTATTTTTGTGGTGGGTTAAATCAATTGATTTTCTAATGTTGAACCATTCTTGCGTACCTGGTATGAATCCCATTTGGTCATGGTGTATTGTTTTCTTGATATGATGCTGGATTCTATTGGCAAGAATTTCATTGAGAATTTATGTGTCTATATTAAGGAGAGATATTGGTACATAATTTTCTTTTTTTGTGATGTCTTTGCCTGGCTTTTAGTATCAGGATTACACTGGCTTCATAGAATAATTTCGGGAGTATTCCTTCCTTTTCTATGTTCTGAAATGGTTTGAGTAGTACAAGGGTGAACTCTTCTCTGAATGTTTGCTAGAATTCTCCCGTGAAGCTGTCCAGGCCAGGGCTGTTTTTTTTTGTTGTTGGGAGTATTTTTTTTTATTACCTCTTCAACCTTTTCTCTTGTTATGGGTCTGTTCAGATTTTCTATCTCAGCTTGTGTTTGTTTAGGTAGGTAGTGTGCTTCTAGAAATTTGACCACTTCCTCTCGGTTCTCAAATTTGTCAGTACAGTTTTTCATAGTATTCTGATTCTTTTTATTTCAGTTGGGTCTGTTGTAATGTCCCCCATTTCATTTCTATTGTTTTTCTGTTCTATATTGCATTTATTTCGGCTCTAATTTTTATTATTTCCTCTGTCTAGTTGCTGTGGACTTCTTTTGCTGTTCTCTTTCTATTTGCTCAAGATGTAGAGCTAACGTTTTGATTTTGGGCAGTCCTTTTTTGATATGTGGGTTTATTGCTATAAATTGAACTCTGAGCACTGCCTTTGCTATGTACCAAATGTTTTGGTATGATGTGTTTTCATTCTCAATTGACTCTAGGAATCTTTTATTCCGTCTTTTATTTCTTGTTTTACCCAGTTGTTTTTAAGCAAGGTGTTATTCAGTTTCCATGTATTTTTTTTTTTCTTTGCTCTCCATGTTATTGATTTCTACTTTTATGGCATTGTGATAAGAGTGATGGATTTGTATTATTACAATGTTTTGAATTTTATTAAGGGTTGCTTTGTAGCCCAAAATGTGCTCTATTTAGGAGAACATTGCATGTGCATTGGAAAAGATTATATACTTTGCTGCTGTTGGATAGCATACTCTATATATGTCCATGAGGTCAAATTGGCTGATTGTGGCCTTTAGATCTTCTGTATCTTTGTTGAGTTTCTTTCTAGATATTCTGTCCTTTACCGAGAGTGCTGTGTTGAACTCTCCGACTATTATTGTGGAACTGTCTATTTCTCTTTTCAGTGCCATTAAAGTTTGTTTTGTGTATTTTGGAGCCCTGTCATTCAGTGTGTAGATATTTATTAAGGTTTATGTCTTCTTGGTGAACTGTCCCTTTAATCATTATATAATATCTTTCCTTGTCTTTTATGGTGGGTTTTGACTTACAGTTTATTTTATCTGAGGTTAGTATTGCCATTCCTATTCTTTTTTGGTTCCTGTTTGCACGATACATTTTCTTTTTTCCATCCTTTGATTTTTAATATAGTTATGTCTTTGTTTCTAAGGTGTGTGTGTATCTGGTACAGAACATCTTAATAAGCCTTTTTTTGTTTTTAATCCATTCTGTCACTCCCTGTCTCTGTCTTAGTCATCTAATGCTGCTATAACAGAAATACCACAAGTGGATGGCTTTAACAAAGAGAAGTTTACTTTCTCACAGTACAGTAGACTAAAAGTCCAAATTCAAGTGTCAGCTCCAGGGGAAGGCTTTCTCTGTGTCAGCTCTGGAGGACGGTCCTTGTCCTCAGTCTTTCCATGGTCAAGGAGCTTCGCAGGCACAGGGACCCGAGGTCCAAAGGACGTGCTCTACTCCTGGTGCTGCTTTCTTGGTGGTGTGAGGTCCCCAACTCTCTGGTTGCGTCTCTTTCCTTTTATCTCTTGAGAGATAAAAGGTGGTGCAGGCCACACCCCAGGGAAACTCTCTTTACCTTGGATCAGGGAGGTGACCTGAGTAAGGGTGGTGTTACAATCCCACCCTAATCCTCTCAAGATAAAATTACAATCACAAAATGGAGGACAACCACACAATACTGGGAATCATGGCCTAACCAAGTTGATACACACATTCTGGGGGAGGACATAATTCAATCCATGACAGTCTCTTTACGGGTGCATTTAAGCCATTTACATTCAGTGTGATTATCAATAAGTATGAGTTTATAGCTGTCATATTGTCATGCTTTTTTTCCTTTTTTGTGGTGCTGGCATTTTCTTTGTTCCTCTTACTTTCCTGTGCTCAGTTCCTTTTGTTTGTGGATTTTCTTTTCATTTCTTTTTGCTATTATAGATTTTGTGTTTACTGAGTCTTTATGTTTTTCTTCTTTTTTATTTTGATGAGTAGGTTTGTTAACTCTCTTTGTGGTCACCTTGAAACTTACCCTTGTCTTCCTAAGTTTGAACCAGTCTTTTATTATTTGATGTCACTTTGATTTCCTTTCCATCTGAAATTTCTGTACCTACACCATTTATTCCCCATTTTATTGTTTTGACATTGTCATCATTTACAGATTGATGTCTTTTTTTTTTTTTTTTCCATGTTTTAAGTCTTCTAGCTTTGTTTTATTATTGAGAGTTCTTTGCCTAGGTTGGTATCTGGCTGATACTATCCTGTGTCCTAGACTCTGGTTGCTGTCTGATGTTGTTGGTTTCTAACCAAAGGACTCCTTTTAATATTTCTTGTAAGTTTGGTTTGGCTTTCAGTAATTCCCTTAATTTCTTTTTGTCTGGAAATATCCTAATTTCATCATCATATTTGAGAGAAAGTTTTACAGGGTAAATTGGTTGGCAATTTTTTTCTTTCAAGGTTTTTTATATGTCAGCCCATTGCCTTTTTGCCTGAATAGTTTCTGACAAGGAATCTTACTGTTTCCCCTTTGTAAGTGACTTTTCATTTTTGCCAAGCTGCTCTTAGGGTTTTTTCTTTGTCTTTGTTTTTTGAAAATGTGATTGTGATCTCTCTTGGTGACGTTCTTTTGGGCCTTATCTTATGTGGGGTTCATTGAACTTCTTGGATGCTCAGCTTTTCATCTTTCATGATATTTGGAAAGTTTTGTGCCAACAAGTCTTTCACAATCTTCTCTGTTTTCCATTTTCTTCCCTTGTTCTGGAACCAAGATCATGCACATATTGTTGCTTTTGATTGTGTTTCATGTAAGTCTTAGGTTTTCTTCATTTTTCTTCATTATTTTCTGATTTTTCCTCAACAAAGTGGCATTCATGGATTTGTCTTCAATCTCATCAGTCCTGTCTTACATTGTTTCAAATTTATTCCTAAAACCTTCTATTAAGTTGCCCATTTCTGACATTTAGTTGTTTATCCTTTGGATTTCTAGTTGTTGTTTTTGTATGATTTCTAATTATTTCCTTATTTTAATCTTTTGTTCTTGTATTATTTTCCTGAATTCTTCTATTGTTTTATCTGTGTTTTCCTCAATTTTGGCTATGTTTTCATAGGTTTTGTCTGTGTTTTCTATTATTTTGTCTATTTTTCCTTGATTTTCTCTGTGTTTCCTTGACCTCTTTCCTAATCTGTTGGAGAATCATAAATATTAGTCTTTTGAATTCCATATCAGCTAGTTCCAAAGTCTTTTCTTCTACTGGAAGGTTACCTGATTGATCACTTGCTGGAGTCATCTTGTCCTACTTTTTTTTATGTTTTGATATTGTCTGCTGTCTCTGAGACATTAAGATACCATTTTCCTTATTTACTGATTATATGTCAGTTTGTTTCATCCAGCTTTTTTGTTTTGTTTTGATGTCAGGGCAGGCACATCGGACGTGCTTGGCTGTTTGCTCATCTCTGGGCACAATAGTTCTTACCACCTTGTCCAGGTGAGCAGGGTAGTAGCAGGCAGGATACTTTGCTGTAAACTGATTTGGCAAATGGCTGAGGGTGGATTTGGCAGATGTCTTATGCCTCCTGCTGTTGGTCCAGCAGTGTGGGAGTGTTCACAGCTCCTGGCCACATGGGCATGGGTGTTGGCAAGGGCTTGCTTCCCACAGTTCCACACCTGGTCCAGTGGAAGGAGGGGGGGTAATGCTAGCCCAGTGCTCAGCAGGCCTGAGCACTGGGGGTACTCCAGCCAAGCAGTGTGGCAGAGGCTGGTGGGAAGGGAGATAGGTGGCTACAGGGCTAGGTGGGATGGAGAAAGAAAAGGAAAAAGAAAATAAATAACAGTAAATGACTGTGTAGTGGGGGCCAGCAGGTGGGGGCAGGGTATACCTGTGGTAGCAGCAGCTGGAGTACCAGTGGTGTTGTATCCATGGTAGCAAGGCAGAAGCCAGTAGGAAGGGGGGAGGAAGCATGTGGGGCTGTATGGGAGGGAGAAAGAAAAGGAAAAAAGAGAAAAGCATGTTTCTCTGGTTATCGGGTCTTCTGTCTCCTCTTGGGAGCTCCACAAAGTTGCCTTCCAATACTGTCTGTCCAGGGTCATTGCTAGCTGTGTTTCAAGGTGGCCATACTGTGCTGTGTTATTTGGCAGGGGACCTCCACTCTATATCTCTTCTTGTTCTCTGTTTTCCATCAGTTTTTTCTTCAACTCGGTGTTTGATCTAGTCCTGTATCCCTTCATTTGATACTCAGGTTTCTGGGATTGACGTTTGTATCATTTTTACTTAGTTTTTGGGTCTTTGCCACAGAGGGACATCATGATGCGTCTTTCTTTTGCCTTTTTCTTGGAAACGTTTATTTTATACTTTGCATTCTGTATGAGGCAAAAGGCATCCATTCAGTGGCAAAAGGGAGCCCATACAAAACAAACTAGAGATGGATAGACAGAAAGAAAGATAGATAATTAATATGTTTCTGGAATTTTCGAAACCCAGATAACCCAGAAATTATGCCCTTTCCTCTCAGCTCCCTGACTCCACCTGGTGGACACCACCTTTTTTCCTCCCATATACAAGTCACTGAATGGTTTACCTTGCTCTCTTCTTCTACCGTTTTGCAAAAGTATAAGGGTTGTAGCAACTGATGTAATGAAAGCTTTTGCCCTTTCTGGCTCAAATTACCAGCTCTGTTACTGCCTTTAGATCACTTTGTACTTAAGCTGAAACCCTGAAAATGATCTTACCCATCATAGACTCAAAGTATAATAATACCTTGGCATTGCCTTCATATAATATGCGTTTCTACATACCTATAAAAAAAAAAACCAGAGGGCAATTATGTCCTCAGCAGGAGACTTTTTGATGCTCTCCTACTGAGAACTACTTGTGAAATTGAATTGAACTGCACTGAAAACATTTACATCCTTTTTCAAGTATTGGATTTTGAATGACAGAATTTAATAGCTCAATTGGCGTAATAGAATTTTCCTCTTCCTAGCCATTGCTTTATTAGAAATTGATTTGGAAGTCCATATTGGTTATTAATTAATGGTACCATTAAAGAACTGAAGCGTATATAATGAACTGGACTTAACAAACTGTCATATTGATTTTTTTAGGGATTCAAGGATATTTCGCTTGAGAGATTTATACATGGTGGAGCCAATGTTACAGGTTTCCAATTAGTAGATTTTAACACGCCTATGGTAACCAAACTAATGGATCGCTGGAAGAAACTAGATCAGAGAGAGTATCCAGGATCTGAGACTCCACCAAAGGTATTTGTTTTTTTTTATTTTACGTGCTGTTATTTTCTATTTAAGGTAGAGGTGTGTTATGCAGTTCTTCCCGTCAGATACTAGCGTGGCATGGGAAAGAATAATTTTATCGCTATCATTGTACTGCGTAAGCACTTAGTAATTTCTAAATTTCTCTGTTTAAGAGTAGAATTGTTAACAATTAGTTCGAGTAATTTACTATTATTATTATTTTCCATATGAATTCCCTTGAAGAAATTGCATGCTCTTTTAGTTTGTTGTTGTTGTTGTTTTAAACTCAGTATTTCAAATGTGAAAATCGTAGATAACTTTTCCATTGAGACAATAATTATATTTGCAAAGTGATTTGTAAGTAGGTAAATTGGGAAATTGGTAGGAAAGCAAACTGTGCCAGCTTCTGCAAAACATATTTTTCAAATTAACAGTACAAGATCAGGTTGCTTAATTTTTCTGACAGACATTGTAGAAGAGTAGAACTGCCCCATAGAATTTCCAAGGAGTGCCTGGCAGATTTGAACTGCCAGCCTCTGGGTTAGCAGCCATAGCACTTAACCACTACGCCACCAGGGTTTTATTTGGTTTTTCATGCTATTAGTATGTGCAAAGGAAGGTAGGTAAGTTTCTGAAAATAAGATGACTTTCTTAGGCATTATGTAAATAATGGCATAATGTTTCTTAATCCCAGCTTAGTGATTTTCTGATCTATTATATAATAATAAATCATCGTTAACAAACATTTGCTGACCTTTCATTGGCAGTGTATTACAGTAAGAAGTTTTCAAAGGATAATTTGAAAACACAAGCCTAATAAAACTGATTAGGGGTAGAGAGTCTTAGGTCTTCCATTTCCTGAGTATAAAACTTTTCTTAATGGCTGTATCAGTTTCTCCTCTGTAATATGGGAATTGGGCTGGTCATACCACCTTCACTCTCCTATAGAATCATGGAATTTCAGAGCACAACATATATTGAATGTTCATTATGCATCTAGCAGTATAGTTCAACCCCCTGATTTTATAAATTAATATATGTAAGATATTAATTGACTGACCCCGAGTCAGGGGCCAGGTTCATGAAATGCCCAGGATAAAAACTTAGGCTCCCTAAGTCTTAGACAAGTACATTTTCCATTATATTGCTCCACTTCCCAAGCTTAGATAATATAAATGAAGCTTATTAAAAAGCCAAATTTCCAAAATGCAAATTATCTTCAGGATTAAAAGAAGCTTTTTAGGCTGTCTTTTGTCTCTAAGCAGGTCCAAAGATAAATCATCCCGAAAACTGAATTCTACCAAGCATTAACATCCAACGAGAGGATCGTAAACCTGTTTTGGAACCCATTTCGAATCTGAGCAGTTGGCTGTACAGCATGTTCTCATTCTGTGGGCAATGTATGCAGAGACTTCTTTGCCCTTTCTCTTCCCCCTGATAGACAATCTCATTTCCTCCTTCCTCATGCCTCCAATATGTTAGCGTCTCTTCTGTGAACCATCTCTTTAACATCTTGTTATTCTTTTAGCTTTAGTATCTAAAATGGGCTTCAACCTTCCTGGCAGTGTTTCATAGCTCTACGGGATTATCTTTCATTTTAGATCCTAACATGCAGTCAGAGTTTTGCCCCAGTGATCCTCCCATTCAGATACATCCATGTAATGAGTCCTCTCCTTTTATGCCTTTAACCCATCCCAATGTCTCCTATTTTATAACCTCCAAATAGACTTGTCTAGGTCACAGCTTTGGGCACATTGTTATATTCTCTCTGGTATTATTTTATTGAATCATTTATGTAAATCTCATCTCCCAAGCAACAGTAAATACCCTGAATGAAAAAAAAATACATATAGATAACTCTTTCGCGTCTTTCACAGCTCTTATCATGATGTTAGACACTCAGTAGCCATTTAATTAATACTTAATTAAATTGTACTTGAATTGTTTAGTATTTTAACTGACATTAAAATCACAACTTCTGATCTTGTTGCTTCCCTCCTTTAAAAAAAAAAAAAATCTGCAATAAAGGTCTTCCACAATACAGGCAAAACAAGTCTTTCCGGTAGCATATCCCTCTGCTCTCTTTCTGATGCCCCAGCCAAACTGAACTGCCCCAACCCTGTCCAGGAGTATTGGTGGTTCAATGGTAGAATTCTCACCTTTCATGCAGAAGACCCGGTTTGATTCCTGGTCAGTTGCACCTCATGCGAAGCCACCACTTGTCTGTCAGTGGAGGCTTGCGAGTTGCTCTGATAATAAACAGGTTTCAGAGGAGCTTCCAGACTCAGATGAAAACGAGGAAGAAAGACTAGACTATCTACTTCTGAAAATCAGCCAGTGAAAACCCTGTGGATCACAATGATCCAATCCACAACCGATCCTGAGGACAACCCAGGACTGGACATCGATTCATTCTGATTTCCACTCATCAGTCCCTGTGTTCTCTCCACCTCAGCTGCCTCCCACTTTCGTTTCTACCTGTTCAAATCCAACCGTCTTCCAAGACTTTACCTCAAATTCTACTTTCTCTATGAAGCCTTTTCTCATTCCTCCAGTGTACATGATCTCTTTCTCTTTTATAATCTACATAATATTTAATTTTTTAACTCTCACCAAGAACTTAACATAATTATTTCTATTCTTTTTGTTTCACTCCTATAAACTCCTTTGAGGCAGTCACCATCTATCACTCATGTTTTTAGCTTCATGATTCCCAGCCAGTGTCTAGTTCATTTTTCAAAGAGCTCAGATATGATATGAAATTTCACCCTCTCAACAACCACAGGAGACAGTCATTGTTATCTTGTGTCTTTTGGTTTTGTTCTGTTTTGTGTTCCATGTTGAAGAATGTGCTCCACATTCTCATAAACCTACAAGTAGCAAAATTAGAATTCAACCAGTTTCTTTCTTCTCAAAGCTCATGCCCTTCCCCATGCACTATTCTTCTGCCCCAGCTTGGTCTTGCTATCTACAAACTTTGACAAACAGAACTCTTCACCATTCTGAGCACTAATCAAAGCAGTAAATAACTCTAGACCAAGATATAGTTTTATCCTACCCCAAAATGAAATATTTATTTACTAAAAATTTTCTAATAATGCCCATGAATATGGCTTCCTAGATGGTAGCATAAAAAGACAAATGAAAAAGAATTAAATCCTTCCAAAAAAGGTAAAACTAATTTAACCTGCTGCTTCTTTCCATCTGTCACCTCTATGACTTGTCGAATTCCAGGTCCTTGCCACTCTGGCTAAATGTCTGCTTGGCTCTGCCTTTCTGCTCTGCTCTGCCCTGCCCTGCCCTGCCCTGCCCTGCCCTGCCCTGCCTTTCTGCCCTGCTCTGCTCTGTGTGATACCTGTTCTTTTTTCTAGTTCACTTGTTTCGTAAAAATGGATGGACTTTTTCAAAAACAGCAAGATTTGATTTTTGGTGCAATCTTTCTCAGCTTTTCTCTCCCTATTGAAAAAAGCAACAATATGTTTCATTTCCCTCTCTTGATCCTGATATACTAGCAACACATTTTTCTCTTTTCCTTTATGCCTTTAGCAAGTTTCACTTTATTTCTCATCATTAATTTCTCAGCCTACAAGAAGACACTTGGATGGCTTTCTCTACTCAAAGATGTGTTGGTTCTGGCTGGGGAGGAGGCATATTTGTTTTTTGAGTATAGCACCTTGCTTAAATTAACAATCTGAGTTTCCTTCAGCTGCCCTAACCCAGTTATGAGAAGGGATGCCTATCCTCATGCCTTTGAGGTATATATAGTGATGCTCTTAATGTACCTGTCCCTCTTAAATCCTTCTGATAAAAGCCTTACTAGTGAGATGTAGGTTCTTTATTAGAACTTATAGTCTTTACTGTATTCCATATTTAGCCTTTCTCTTCCCTGGAATACAGGCTGCTATGCCAAGGGTAATGTTGCCTGGGTTTGCTTTATACAATTGGAATTTCAGATAACTTTTCTTCATTTGCAAGCAGCAAATCAAGGAGAGCATTTTCCTCCAAACCACAAAACCACTCATAGCGTAGGCTTAGGATGTGCTAATCATATGGAATTGACCCTATGGGATCCCTAATGTAGTGGCTTGTCACGATTAGTAGTTGATGCTCTGCCATGCTTCAAGAAAATTGTGCCACATTTTTCATGTAAATCACACTCTACCAAAAGTTACCCCCTGTTCCTTTCATGTTCAGCTTAAACAAATTACATTTTCCCTCTCTGTTTTTCCTTATTTGCTCTCCTAACCTTGATAACTTTCTCTTGAGGGCTCAGTCTTTTTCCAAGGAGAAGCATGGGTGACCATCACAAACCAGATGGTCTATACTTTATTTCTTTACTTTGGTCCCAGGTTATAATGGAAAAGTAGGGAAATAACTTAACCCTCCTGAACACACTCAATGAGTATAGCTAGCTGTTCATTCCTACTTAGCACAGTGATTGATGCATACAATTTGTTGAATAAGTCAATATTATTTCTCAATTTGACTTTATATTTCTGAATAACAATAAACAGTTTTATTCATTCTTCTGCGGGGCTGAAGAGAAATATAGACTTTAAGTCAAAAAGCATATTCAATCTTTGAGAACTCTGCTAAGCATTTTGGAGGAGCCCTCCTGGGCTCAGCCACAGTGACAGAGTACAGGGCAGATTGTGACAACCCTGCTCGAGCTTAGGCTGACCTGGCTTTACCAAGTCTACTTTAGATATTATTCATATGAAATTACATTCCTGTTTAATTATTTGAGTTCTTCTCTTATGCAGGGTACAAATACTTCAAATTATTTGGATAAAATACAATAAGAACGTGAATTGATGATTTACATTTTCCTTTAGCTGTTTATACTTTTGCACAACAGAAGGACCTCATCTAGAGTTTTCTTTCTCTCAAACTGCTTGCATTTCCATGTATAAAAATATGCTTATGGAGGTCTGCTACTCCTTGAAATCCTAAGTGACTGAAAATATTTGTTACAATTTCTATTTTTCAGAGTGTCTTCTTTTTAAATTGGGATACTGACATTTAGTATGGAGCTTTTGTAATCAATCAATAATAGAAATTTCTGAGCCAGACTCAATTACCTATCAGGAATTTAACTGCCCTTCAGACAGAGTAGGAGCCCTGGTAATGCAGTGGTTAAAGTTCTCAATTGCTAACTGAAAGGTCAATGGTGCTAACCCACCAGTTGCTCCGTGGGAGCAAACTGTGGCAGTCTACTTCTGTAAAGGTGATAGCCTTGGAGACCCTATGGGACAGGCCTACTCTGTCCTATTGGCTCACCCTGAGTTGGAATCGACTCGACAGCACCAGGTTAGACAGAATGGTGCTTTATGTCTTAAACCCACAGAGACCCCAGATTATTTCTGGTGTTTAAGGAGTTTTAACATTGACTCTTGTAATTGCTTTTATTTGGTCAGTACACTTCTGCTCTGACTTATGATGGAGTCCTTGTGATGGCCGAAACTTTCCGGAATCTTAGAAGGCAAAAAATTGATATTTCAAGGAGAGGAAATGCTGGGGATTGTCTGGCAAATCCTGCTGCTCCTTGGGGTCAGGGGATTGACATGGAGAGGACACTCAAGCAGGTAGCTCACTTTATTAAGTTCAAATTATTTCACGGTCTTGTCTGAATGGCATGTTTGAGAAAGTAGAATAATGTATCTAAGCATAAGTATATATTATCAATTGTCATTTTAATGTATCAAGCCATTGCTCTTTTTTGAGACATTTTCTATGTAGAATATGGAGTAGAATACTCATGTTTATATCTTATGTAAATTTGTAGTCAAAATAAGCTAGGTTATGCTACAGTAATAAACAACCCCAACACTCAGTGGCTTAAAATAGCAAAAGAGGGCCACAATAAATGGGTCCTTACAGAATGGAAGAGAAAAGTAAACAGAACTCAAGTTCTCAAAAAGTCCATACTTACTGAACTGGTTGAGACCAGAGGACTCCCTGAGACTATTGCCCTGAGATACACTTTAAACCTTAAACTGAATTATTCCTTGAGGTCTGTTTTTAGCTAAGTAACGGATTGGCTCATAAAATAAAGAATATCACCCATGAGTAATGAGCTCCTTTAAAAAGTCATCTATAGGAGACAAAATGGTCAAAAATTACTCTAAAACAAAGATGAGAAGGTAAAAGGGCAGGGAAACTAGAGTATTGAAAATGGTACAACTAGAATGGAATGAACGAGAATGATGACACAGTGAAAAATGTAACCAATATCACTGAATAATTTGTACAGAAATTGTTAAATGGGAACCTAATTTGCTGTGTAAACTTACTTTCACCTTAAGCACAATAAAATATTATATGTATATATTAAACAAACACACACACACACAAAAGAAAAACATCAAGAGTTGCACACTCACACACACTAGATGAGCTGGGACACTCTGCTCATTGTAATCTCTCAGGGACCAGGCTGACAAAGCAGCTGCCATCTTGAATGCTGAAAAGGGAAATAGAGAGCTGTGAGGAGGCCTCAAATTGTTCGTTCAGTGCTCTGGCCCAGTAATGACACATGTCACATAAGTCGACAACACATTTGTCAGAGTCACATAACCCTAGCTAACTACAAAGAGTTCAAGAAGTACAATCCTACCTTGAGCCCAGAATGCAGAAGAACTAGGATTACTCGGCAAAACTACTAATGAGTACTCTCTGAATTGCCTTATTACCTTGCATTAAATAATTTGTTTATTTTAGTCTCTCGCAGTTATATTAATACTGTTTTTTTAACAATTAATGCCATATATATATGATTTTTTAAATATTACATCTTAAATATTGTGAAATTTTGAGTACAAGAACAAAAATTAAGTAAAATGGAGTAAAACATACTTGAATATTTTCAAAAATATATTTTTATTTTATGAACTTCTTAGATCTTAGTGTTAACATTAGCAAAGAAGAAAATATAATCTGGTGTGGGTATCAGAGCTATTCAATTCAATGTGTGGCTATATGGACTAAACTGAAAAATAACTATAAACAAGCCATTCATATTCCCATGACTATAAACAATACTTTAATATTGAGGAAAAACTCTGTTAGTTAAAATGGAATCTTTATAATAAAAATAAATAAATAAAAACATTCATCTTTCAGGCATATAGCAGAATTGTTATACATTCATTTAATAGTCCTCTTTCAGATTTTATCCAATAACTCGAATATTTCATGGCTTTTTTAGTGATTTGGTTATAGTTTGGAGTTCCACACTCCTGTGTAGTCATAAGCCTCGCAGACGAAGTTGAAATTTCTGTTAGTAAAATGGTAAATGAATCTATGTATGGTTTTTTTTTTTCACTCTAGGTTCGAATTCAAGGGCTTACAGGAAATGTTCAGTTTGACCACTATGGACGTAGAGTCAATTATACCATGGATGTGTTTGAGCTGAAGAGCACAGGGCCTAGAAAGGTAAGCCATAGTCAAACTGGGAAAAGAAAATCCTGTGTTCTTAGTTCTTATTTGACATTTTTAAAATCCTGTGTTCTTAGTTTTTATTTGACATAGCTGGATATTCTATGTTTTCTCTTTTGGTTAATATAATCAGTTACAATTATTACTTTCTTGGTAATCTGTGTTAAAATAAACTCCTGTGCCATAATAACTGATATTTAATGAAGTCCCAAACCTGAAACAAACTAATTTATACACTGTGTATATCCTTTATTCAAAATGAAAGTAATAATTTGAAAAAAGGCTAAGCCAAAAGAATCTCATGCACACAAAAAATTTACTCCACAGGAGAGCACGCAATGGAGGTAAAGAGACATAATCACCTCCATGTAGTCACTTATGAGATCATTAGAAAGGGCACAAAGAAAAACTACTAATGGCAAGCTGTATTTAGAACAGGTTGGATGTTCTTGAAGTAGGCAAGGAGGCAAATTCAACTGAACAAAGAAGAGAGCAAATGGAAGACTGGATGATTAGATTATTATTAGGCTGAGGAGGGAGAGAAACGCCCAAGAAACTCCAACTAGGGTGGGGCAGGGAGGTGGGATTTAGGAAGGCTCTGGTGCCAGATTCTTGGACGTAGGAAGATGGCTCTGCTGGTCTTGTGATGTGACTAAGTATATCAGCAGCCTGATGTCTAAAAGAAGTACTTGATTGATGGAGCCATATCCCCCATCACCACTGCAGTAATTAGTTATAAACATTTTATAGCTTGCACACATAGGTTTTAATAATCCTTTTCCCTATTTGCCATGATGCTCGAGGAAAGAGCCGTTCAAGCTACCTTTTCTGAAAACTCTGTTTGTTTAAACATTTGGCTATTTAAAAAAAAATCTCTCCAGAGATTATGCTCTTTTAAGAACTATCTATATGGGATCAAATTGACAACAGCAACTCAGAAGATTAGATAGGAACCTTCAGGGGCAGTGAATTTATATTAATGGGGGAGGAACAGCTCAGAAAAGGAGGATGAGAATGGTTACATAACTTGAAGAATATAATCAATGTCGGTAAATGGTACATGTACATGGGTTGGTGTATGTTTGCTGTGTATATTCTCAACAACAACAAAGTAAACAAAATTTTTAAAAAACTGTCCAAAATATGATTTAGTGCTTTAATATAATAATGATGGCTACAGTGTATGAAATGCCTGCTATGTCCCAGACACCTTTTTGTAAAATTTAATCCTCACAATTAACCTAAGTGTATTATTATGTCCTTTTCAAATGAGAAAATTTAAGGCCCAATAAGTTATGGTTACTTGTCTAAGCCCATACAGCTTGTGAGTGACAAGACAGCAATTTTAATTCAGATGTATCTGACTCCAGAGTATTTCCATATTACTACACTCAGGAGCAGCAGACCCTGCTCTTGAGAAGTTTATTTGCTAGGATGGAAGAATATAATAGTAAGTTCCATATGGCAGCTAAAGAGAGGGCGTGTGGGCATTCTAAAGGGGAAGAGATCACTTCCATCTAGAGGAAAATAAATCAAGGAAGGCTGCACAGAAGAGATGGGATTTAAAGTTAGCCATTAAGTTAGAATTTGGGTCTGTAGAAACAGATGAGGCAATGACCTGAGGAAAGGCATGGAGGCAGGACAGTAAAGGTCATACCTGGAAAATGACAAGGCTCTCTGAGTTGTGTTTTGCTGTAGTAAATCACATGGCTGTGCTTCTGCGTATGTGTGTGAGAGAGAGAGAATTGGAGCTACCATGAAAACCATCGCCAGCTTTTCAGCCTCTTATCAACAGCTCCTTGAGTGCGGGCTGCTGGCTAATACCAGGTAGGCTGGAGCATACCTGATCAGATCAGGTAGGACGGGAGAGCGATGACAGCTGGGAAGCCAAGCTGCACCTCTAAGGATACTGTCTTCCGCAAGGAAAGGAGACATGCTCCCAAGAAATGCCTTTAAGAAGAAATTTAGGGAGTTCCATGTAAACACTGGCTTTACCGAACACACAGAGAGCCAGCAGCAAGGAAGAAAGAGGCCTGTTTTAAGGAAAATCCCTTTCGTTAGCTGTGTAGACAAAATCCCTTAAAAATGTTGCCTAATTGGTAAAAAAAAAAATTGGTAGGCAGAGGTAAACCTTCCTGGTCTTGAAAAATTAGCCCTTTAAGAAAAATCTTTTTAAAATGCAAAAGACAATTCCATATTTAATAAAACAGTACAAAAACTCAAATGATTATAAAAGAAAGGATAATGGAAGCTAGTGGAAACTAGCAGTAATATCAAAAAATTATAGCACTGAGTCCTTTCATGGCCTATCGAACCATGATTATAACAAAAATGAACATTTTTTGAAGAGAAAGTTAAAGAGTAAGTTGGAAGAGTGCGGAACAGTACATCTTCACACTCAGCTGACATTCATCTAAGACTCTTAGAAATAAAACATGAGGTGTAAAATGATGTAGACTCATCTATCTTCGTTTTTCTGTGGCAACGATCAACTTGGGCATTCTGTCAGGAATATTAAACTTAAAAATGAGGTACCAGGAGAAACACTATGCTGGTGAGACTAGGCAATATGTCTGCAAAGCAAGCAATCCTTCTTGTAAATTGAAAACTTGCCAGCAAGGGAGCTATCTTTGAAAATAGATCAAAGATTGAACCAATCAGTTTGTCTGACTTGTGTAACAGGAAAACTGATCGAAAGTCTCCTTAAGCAGTAGCCAAAAGCTCTTTCTGAAGTCCCAGCTCCTGGGCATGGTAGAATCTTCTTGTCATTCCAGGTGACTCCCAGGATTCCACGGGGAATATTGCAGGACCATACTTGCTTGGTTTCCAAGAGTTCATAATAGTTAAAATTACATTCATATGCCAGAGACTGTAATAGAAAATATATGTGTATTTTTATGTTTAATCTTTACCACAATCTGCATATAAGATATATTTTTTCTCATTTTTTAGAGAAGTGAGGCTCAGAGAAAGTAACTGACTTGCCCAGGGATATTCAGCTAGAAAAATGTGATAATTCTGGAATGGAAGACAAGATCCACGTAGCTCCAAAGCTCTCTCTCTCTGCTGCTATAAAACATAATCAGTCCTAGGACCCATAAAAAAGTGGGAATTTAGCTAGATTTTTCAAGACAGGTTTGGCTGAAGCGGAGCCCTGATGGTGCAGTGATTAAGAGCTCGGCTGCTAACCAAAGGATCAGCAATTTGAATCCACCAGCTGCTCCTTAGAGACCCCATGGGGCAGTTTTATTCTGTCCTGTAGGGTTGCTATGAGTTGGAATCGACTCGGTGGCAATGAGTTTGCTTTGGTTTTTGGTTTTGGCCAAAGTAGCTCTCTAAGGAACGAACTTTGAGTAGAACATAGACTTCACAGCCCCTCAATGCCTACTCATTCCCAGCCAAGTTCACAGCAGATACAGAACTGTTTCCTCACATATTTTTATTATGGTTATATTTGCACACAACTCACCTATAGGGAATCAAAGAAAATTGATATCTTTTAGACATCCCTTGTCAGTTTAGTAATTTAAATGTTTCCATATTTTTGCTCCAACATTAAAAAAACACTTTTCAGCCAACTTTTGACTCTAAGATAAGAAGAGAAAATGCCTAGTTTCTGACCTGATTAAATGAAGTCAGGCATGGGAAAAGTTTTTATTAAATTGTAAAATGTTGTGAAGAATTAGGGAGGAAACCTTCATATCGTCTGAAGTTTTAGGACCAAGTTTTAGAGAATGACCTTTCTTTCTTGGAAAGCGACCCCTGTGTGGTCTTACTTCCCTATAAACCCATGACCTATATGAAGTCTACCGTTAATTAATTGGTCTCATATCACATAATGTAGCTTTTCTTTTTTCTCCAGAATTGCATGCAGATACTGTTGTTGTTGTTAGGTGCTGTCGAGTCAGTTCCGACTCTTAATGACCCTATAGGACAGAGGAGAACTGCCCTATAGGGTTTCCAAGGAGTGGCTGATGGATGTATTTGAACTGTCTACCTTTTGGTTAGCAGCCGATATCTTAACCACTACACTATCAGGGCTTCACGTAGATATAGGCAAGTACATATAATACTATATACTCACTGCCGTCAAGTTGATTCCAACTCATAGCGACCCTATAGGACAGGGTAGAACTGCCCCATGGAGTTTCCAAGGCATCCCTGGTGGATTTGAACTGCAGACCTTTTGGTTAGCACCCATAGCACTTTACCACTACACCACCAGGGTTTCGGCAAGTACATATAAAAAAAATAGATGGGTAAAATTTTGCTCATCATTTTAATTTTCCTGCACTTCTGAATCATTTGTCTTTTATGAGGGGTGGTCATAAACCCACAGGTCAGTTTTCAAATGCAAAATGCCAACGTCTTGCCAACATCCAGGTACTTTCCAAGATGTGTCCCAGATGTATGATTTTTCTGTTGTAGGAACTCATTAATAAAGAAAAATGGTATTTCCTGGAGAATGGGATGTTGAAATCTGCAGAGTGGCTACATCTTAATGGAGTGCTAAACTGTGAAACCCATTTTGATGTCATATAACTGTCAAATGGAAAAGAGAATTAACAGGAAGCACCTGGCTTTCTTTTTTTTAAGTTCAAGAAGAAATTGAGGAGAGAGGGGATCTCGCAGGCATACTTGTTTTTAAATTACATTTTTCACAGAATTATTCAAGAAATGTCAACTCTGAATGGATTCACATGAATGATGGAAAATCAACAAATTGCTGAACTGATATATCCTCATAATTTTGAATCAAGCCAAAACGCATAACGTGACATATTGATGAAAATTCTTTTGCTCCATCTATTCTCTTATTGTATTATATATGCAACATTTGTGATAGTTATCAGAAAGTACTTATTTATAACGTGTTAACGCTTACTTTATTTATTATGTTCATGACAGTTAAGAAATCTGGAGTAGGCAAAAGAGACTTCCAAATATATTACAACAAATAGTGAATGCAGACCAGTGAACAAATGTTGTTGTGTGTCATCGAGTCAATTCTGACTCATAGCAGCCCTATAGGACAGAGTAGAACTACACCATAGGATTTTCTAGGCTGAAATCTTTATGGAAGCAGATTGCCAGGGCTTTTCTCCCATGGAGCCACTGGTGGTTTTGAATGGTCGACCTCTCGGTTGGCAGCTAAGCACATAACCATCGTGCCACCAGGGCTCCAATGAACAAGTACATACATTATATTGAAAAAATGAGTTCTATCAACTGCATCAAGAAAGGAGTTTGGCAAGCATTAAATGATCATCCATTTTGAGAAACTGTATAGCAGAATGGCAACGTATATGGAGTTGGTGTCATTCAGACTGGGGTTCTAAATTCTGGCCCTACTAGAGTGTAACCTCATGTAATGTATTTAACTTTATAAAATGGTCCTTATCTCTAAAATGTGGCTAATAATAGCCTTACCTCTATGTTTGCTATGCGTATTAATTTTAAAATATATATTTAAAAAGCATGTGTACAGCACCCCTCACAGAGTAAGCACTCAATATGTGATAGCCATTACCATTACTTAATGGCCTGCATAATGCAAAGAACCCTAACCTGTCCAGTAAGACATCTGTTGGAATTTACTACTTTTTAAAGTACTTAACTAATTACTTGGTGTGTTTTATGGCAAAGTGTTTCATTTTTAAGTAAAAATTATATATATATAAGGATTAAAAAATGTAGAAATTACAAATTTAAATGTAGTCTTTGAAAGTGAAAAATGTTATCCTTTAATATTCATCTCTGATGTATATAGCATTTGAGAAATGGTAAGATTGAGTTACCTAGTGACTAACTAGGTTATGTCAAACCAAGAACCATTTCTATACTGCTTTCAAAATATATAAGTTATTTTTGTCTGCTTGAAAATATTATGTACATATCCCCTTTATAAGTAAGGCTATTCCCTTTACCATACAACGTGAAAGTTTATGGATAAAATCAAGTACATTAATTTTTAGGGCCTATTAGTCCATCTCACTAGAAGAGAGGATCAACACACAGTGATTATTCATCTGCCTCAATATTCCTTTTGAAACCACCCACTCCCAATACCTTGGCTGCTCCGTGATTATAAACTGAAAAGTTGCCAAATATGTAACCACAAGAAAGCTGGCTGATTATCAGCTAAGAAAGCTTCTAATCACGTCTTTTGTTCTTTGTTTGTTTGTTTTTAAAATGTGTTTTGTGTGCTTACTTATTTATACCCCTCACTGTTTCAAGAAAGACTAGAGATAACTCTTCTAAAATATGTCTTCAAGTATTTTGTCTATTTTGCAGGTTGGCTACTGGAATGATATGGATAAACTGGTCTTGATTCAGGATGTACCCACTCTTGGCAATGACACAGCAGCTATTGAAAATAGAACAGTAGTTGTAACCACAATTATGGTAAGTTTTGGTCTATGCTTTATGCTCTTCCGTTTGGTCCACAGGCATTTCTAACGCTCTAGCTCTGGTGATCGGGGGGTAAAAGCTGCATCGTAGCAGTTGTGTAATGGGTGTTCTGATTCAGAATGAGTCTGCTGAGGCTTTGAATAAGTGTGTCTTGAGCTTTGAGGACATTCAGTACTTTTATTTGTATTATCTTTTGTTGCATTATTGTTCTTGGGAAAATGCTCAGAGGTTAAAGATTGAGACTGTCAAGCTCTAGTTGGAAATGTATGAAATGCTAAGACCCCAAAAGACAAAAGAGGGAACATGGAAAAGGTCAACAACCAATCACATAAAAATATTTAGTAGCAAATACGGTATTATTACTGTTATTGTGTTATTTAAAACATCAATGTACTAATAGTTAAAATATTTAAAATTTTAATTTTTCGGTAGTGATTTGCATTGTCTGTTTATAACAGTGGAGATACAAATGTGAAGATTTTAATGAGCATGTTTTATATAACTGAATGCTTTAGAAATTTTTTTGTTTTGTTTTTTTTTTAATGTGAAAGGGTTATTTGCACCGATTATTTTTCTCATTGGCCATAGACAAATACATAATTTTATTGGACCTCTAAGTATCCAGAAAAATATGATTGCTTCATTCAGTCATATCATAAAAAGAAAACTACTCTAAATTTTAAGGCTGCTTTTTCAGAGATTCTCATGGAATCACCTTTTAAATAATGGAATATTTTATGTGTTTTTCTCTTCCAAAGTCAAACATGCCCTTTAGAGTCAATGCTAGTCAAAGGAGATCAACAATCGGTGACCTTTTCTATCTAGTTTAAAGTTATGTATATCCTCAGCTCACTGTCTAATTAGGTAGAACTTATTTTTAATTATTTATGGAAACACTACTCTAAATAAAGCATTTTCTGTGATTTAGTTTTTAGCTTACATGATTTTAGTTTTAGATTTTCAAGAATGTCAAGTTATTCCCAAAACTGACATTTGAGGTCAAAGCATGAAAATGCCAGAGAAAATCTTTCATATATTACAATTAATTTTATCTGTGCTGCATCACCAGTTAGCAATTTAATGTAACCTGTCAAGTCTTGATTGAAAGATTATGATTTTAGGATGCAAACCAACTAACAGCAGTTTGTGTGTAAGGTTCAATATATATACCTTCTAACTTAATTGTGTGATATTTGCATGGGACTTGAAAAGCAATATATATATATATTTCTTTTCCTAAACAAGACACAGTAATGGAAAGTCATACTTCAGTACAGTCCTCCTCTTTTCAGCCTCTGATGAAGAATCCTATTTTAAGAAATTGATCAAGAAAGAAAAGAGTTCCACGCTGTTCGACCATTCCTAACTAAGGCTCAAGGCTTGTTCTCGAATGTAGTAAATTTAAGCTAATGTTTCATATGGGATTCTACTTGGAGGACCAACTCTGGACTACCAGAAAAAAAAAAAAAATTTTTTTTTTTTTAAAAGTTCTGTGACTTTTCTGAGATACTAGAACAAAAGAAGAATTAATGCTCATCTTTCTCAAGAAAATAAATAGATGCTGAGAAAGCATCACTTAGTAATTCTGACATATCGATTCGCACATCTTGAAATGAGGTCTTTGTATGTAAATGATGGCATTATATCATTCCTAATTCCAAGCATAGATTTTTAAAAAGTAAATATGAATGTGTGTGCTTGTTTTCTAAATACATACGGTAGCTTTCTTTAGAGATTTTTTGGAAATTTTGCCTGTACTATGTGCAATAAAGTGTTTCAATGTGCATTATAGGTGTAATATAGAAAATCTCATTTCCAACCTCTTTATTAAAGGGACTGGAGAAAATATTCTTAAAACCAAAATGCTGAATTAATTTTGCAAGCATGACTAGTTTTCAGGAAGCATGATATCAAAAAATAAGTAAAAATAATTGGAAAAATCCAACTGTTTCCTAGATACCTAAAGAATATTCTGTAAAGCATCTGTTGTTTGACAATGATATCAATATTTTTGCTATCAAATTAGTCCAATGCTAGTATCTGTCTTTTTGTGTAAAAATGTAATCTTCATGTAAATAGTATCTCCAGTATTTGCAAGTGCATAATCATTAAGTAATTAAAAAAGACCTTCCAGAATCCTTTCCCTAAAAGTGTCCCTTGTATTTGCTTTTGTTCAAAATGGTAGCCAGGGACCTATGACATCCCCACCAGCTCATTTGTACTGAAAGAAATGTGATTCCTTGTAGATGAATGCAACATTGGCACCTGCATGTAATAAACCCCCAAATTCAATTGAAAAACTCCCAATGCAGACAGAGTTGTTTAGACATGGTAATATGTGCAAGACAAATATCTAGACACAGAAGAGGGCTGAGAGTGTTACAGCACTGGAAAGCATTCCTTTTGATAGAAATAAATATGGCGTTGCTGTTCTCCCATTTGTTTTTCCTTTGTGTATGTTTGTTATTTATATGTCAATATACTGTAATGATATGTGCTATTGTTAAATAAAATTGATTGAGAAATTCATTTATTCATTCATAAATATTTATTGAGCGTCCGCTTTGTGGTAGGCCCAGGGGACATAGGAATAACAAAACAGACAAAAATTCTTACACTCAGTGCAGCTTATAGTCTATTTAGAGAAAGTAAACAAAAAACATAGTGAGTCTGTTAGTTATCATTCTAAATAAAATATAGCTTTAGCCTCTTATGCTGTTAAAATTTACTTTTCTTTTCAACACAGTATTGTATATCTATAATGTGATCTTCATTTTAATGAGTTGATGCTACCTGAATATAGCCATACTGAATACAACTTAATCCACAAAGCACACCCATTGCAGCGACGTTGGTTCCGACTCATGGCGACCCTATAGGACAGAGTAGAACTGCCCCGCAAGGTTTCCAAGGAGCAGCTGGTGGATTCATACTGCTGACCTTTTGGTTTGCAGCCAAGCTCTTAACCACTACGCCATCAGGGCTCCGAATATAACTTAGCTAAATCTAAATAAAAAATAAAAATTGACAATATCATCACAGGAAAATCATGGCAAAAAAGTTGAAAGGTCTCAAATCAGGGATTCAGGTCCCCATCATTTTTTTATCTTTCAATCCTAGTGGCTAAAACTTTTGTCCAATTCATGTGACTATGATCATACTGATTTCACTTATCAAATGCAAAAAAAACAGTTCCTGTAAACAACCAAAGGAAGCCTAATCTGTGCCATGTGTTTGGATCAGTGCAGCAATTTACGAAAAGAAATTTATCGTAGACGTTGAAGGAAGAGAAGGAAGTGTTTTCCTCTTTAATCTCACTGCTTTATTTGGGTGGCTATCTCTAGAAAAGCAGATAGAATGTAGTGATATTTCAGCAGAGCTTTTTTCCCCCAAAGCTTCATTATTGAGGTTAAATGATGGTCATGACATGTTGCATACTAAGAAGGCATTTCTTACCATCTTATGAATGTAGTTTTTTTTATAAGAAAAGGTACATAAAACTAAATTTATTCAACTATGATTTCAGAATTATGTCAAAAACCTATAAGTAATTTTGTTCCTTATGTGTGATCTTTTCAGAGATTAGTTTATATACTTTTTAAGAGATGCTTGATATTTATCTTCTTTTCATAGAATTTTGTAGATGCATTACATATATATGTACGTAAAAATATAAAATGTGTATTTCTGTATTATTGTTGTTGTGTGCCATCAAGACAATTCCAACTCATAGCGGCCCTATAGAACAGAGTAGAACTGCTAGGGTTTCCTAGGCAGTTCTTTATGGGAGCAGATTGCCAAGTCTTTTCTCCCACAGAGCCACTGGTGGGCTTAAACTGCTGACTTATTGGTTAGCAACTGAGTGCTTAGCCATTGTGCCACCAGGGCTCCTTGTATTTATATATGCATATATGTATATATGAGAACACACACACAAAGACACATATACACATAAAATACAGATATCAAGTTGTTTTACAAAGTATTAATATCAAGTCACAAATACTCACACAGACACACAAATACCACCCCAGGGACTTATAACTCAGTTTTTAAATAAATTATTTTGAATAAACTTAAAATTGTGCAGCCATTAAATTTACTCATTTTTTCTGAATTGAATAAAAACACTTTACTTTCTACTTTTAAGAATTTTACCAATGGGATAAAGTATTTACATCCATTAGCATTTTTTGGAGAAACACAAATACCTGCATAGGAAATAACTTTGGTTGATCCTACAGATTTTTTTTTTTTAATTTTAACTGTCTTCAATATGTTTATGTCTTCAATAGTGCTTATGTTTGTGATATTTAAAAATCTTGGAACCTTTCTAATAAGTATATTTTTTTCAACAGTTTCACTGTTGTGAAATACAGATAATCCCAAATGAATTTTTTTCTTGGTAGATTGGAAATCATTTTAATTCATATACACAAACATTTTCATAAGCAAGCTAAGCCCTAATATATAACAGCTTTAAACAAAGTATGTTTTCTCTCTGAAATAGCAGAGCAGATGTAGAAGACCATCCATTATGAAAATTGTTTCAATAAATAAACTCATAATCACTAAGAAGGAATGCATTTCAATATATATTGCTTCTAAGAATATATTGCCCTGTAGAGCATGGTAGTAGATAAGAAAGATGGAAGCTAATTTCTTAAGGAGAAGGAAGAGGCTATTATATTCCATTCCTCTGATGCCTGTTTGAATCCACAATTGAACACTTGACACTCCTATAAAACTTCTTTACAAAGATGCCCCACAAATCCTGCTTGGTGATTTTTCGTTACATTGAAAAGACTGAATATTTTATTCGTCCATGTTAACCCCAAAACTTAGTGTTAAATCTGCCCAAGTATGTAGAGGTTTAAAAGCTGTTTGTAGACAAATTATCAGATTAGGGGTAAGGCAAGGGGGGAGGTTGGAGTGTTGAGGATTTGCTACCCATTTGGATTTGACATGGAAGAACAGCAAAATGACACAGACTCCACGAAACTGGGTAGAGCTCCCTTCAAACCTCCCCAAGTGTGATCATATTTCTCTTACGCTGTGTGCACCACTCATCCCGAATTTTAATACTTGTTTGTGCTCCTGGTTGTGCAAGAAGTCTAGCTAAATTCCATATTAATCATCATCTTCAGCCAGCTGAACACTTTTTAGCCCTTTTTTGTAGGGGTGGGGGCTCAGGAAAACAAAGATCTATCTGATGTGGCTACAGCTGTCAAAAAAAGTGGGAGGGGGCAAGAAGACACTAAATATTTTTTTTGCTCATATACCTAAGTCTATTTCAGAAGAGATGACCTAGCACTGGTTAACATTTACTTTTCTTTTGAAGAGCTGAATCAGAATATCTTAATATAATTACTTTGCAGTGATTTTCCTATTGAGACACACCGTTAGGCCAGGAAATCTTTATATTATTGAGCACCTTCTATGTGCCAGACACTATGAGGAGAAATGGAAAGGTTTTATCTACATTGTTCACTCAAGATTTTCTATTCAGAATTTCATTCAAGAAAAAATGCAGAAATATATTTTTAATCTTGTCTCCTTTCTTGTTAAATCATATGAAATCTCAAATCATTGTACATATTGTGGAGAGATGCTATATTTTCCAAAATTTCTCAAATATTTCAAAACATAAGTTCAAATCCCAGCTCTGCCCCTTGCAAGCCCTGTGAAAATGAATAATTTGTTTAACCTCTTTGAGCCTTAATTTTTTCATCTGCAAAATAGGGAATGCCTACCTCAAGATGTCATTGTGAGAAGTAAATGAAAGGGTACAGGTAAAATATCTGAATCAGAGTAAGAGCTGAATAAATAATACCCATACCCATTGCTGTTGAGTCAATTCTGACTCATAGCAACCCCACAGGAGAGAGTGGAAGTGCCCCATAGAGTTTCCAAGGAGCGCCTGGTGGATTTGAGCTGCCCACCTTTTGGTTAGCAGCCGTAGCACTTAACCGCTATGCCATCAGCATTTCCAAATAAATAATAGCTATTATTATTTTTATTATTATTATTTTCACTAATATATGTTACTGTATTATTGTCCCTCTTCCCTCTTGCCCCTTTACCACTTTTACAAAGAATTTTCAGTGACTTTAATTGCAAGAGGATAAAGGGTATATTTTATTTACTTTTATCTCCTTAGCTCCTAGAAAAGTGCCTGGCACACAGTGGATGCTTAAAAAATGTTTGTTGATTAAACAAGAAGAATACAGCTTTATTATTCATTATCTAGTATAAAGAGAATTTAGCAAATTAAATGATCATACTAGCTTGAGGAACTTCTGCACACAGGCTAATAGGGTAATATGTATACTTAAAGGGTAAAATGCATAAGTATTCAAGTATTTCAGGCATTTTAAAATTGACCTTCAATATGAGTATCAAATGGAAACCTTACCTATACCACCTTTTAAAAAGTCTTAAACTTGTTATACTAATAGTTATAAATAAGTAATAGCTGTGCAGCCATTTCAATTAGAATGTCAAACATTTTCTAATACAGGGCTCTTGCTCTTTTGAACATGCTCTTCCATGTTTTAATTAGGCTATTTTTTAAAAAAAAGAGAAAATAAAAGAAATAGCTCATAATAACTACTAATATTTTATAGCATAAATTAGAAATTAACAATGCTTTGCAACAACTCATCAATTTTCATGATGTCATTTATAATTTACAAAACCCTTTATATTTGCAGAATGTTATAGGTGAACTAATACACAATTTTCATCTATTTAAAGGAGAGGCGATCAGTCGCCTTCAATTTATAAGCAGAGAAACTTTCATTACCCAAGTCCAGCGTTAAAATACTCATCAAATTCAAAGAAGAACGGGAGACTTTCAGTTCACTTGGCCATTTCAACCTAAGGCAGAATTTAAGAAGATAATATAGAGACCAAATCCTGGACAATGGCCACTGCAGAGTTACTCATTTAGGGCATCATTATAAGAAAACCTCATATCATGTAATTTACTGTTCTTATTAAGTTTTCAAAGTA
This sequence comes from Loxodonta africana, assembly GCF_030014295.1. Taxonomy (NCBI): domain Eukaryota; kingdom Metazoa; phylum Chordata; class Mammalia; order Proboscidea; family Elephantidae; genus Loxodonta; species Loxodonta africana. Next base: position 126,287,713 of record NC_087348.1, read on the forward strand.
GTTTCTACATTTACGAAGTACTTAAACTCAGAATTTGGATGAACTGCCACATTATGCAAAGTAGATTGTCTTCTAATCCAGCTCCCAAAAGCAAGTTCAACTTTTCCAATTAAGAATTTGCTGGAGAAAAAGAAAAGATATTTATGAGAGATTATTAAAAGTCTTTTATGGTACAATTATGAAATATAAACACATGCCATTGGTCTCAGTGATGCTATGGTCAGTGATGATCACTCCTGGTCTGCAAATGAAAGGGAAAACTCAGCCACAGCCTGGAGTTCTCTACCGATTAGCTATTCACCAAGCCTGTCTTTTGGTTGGTGGCTGTAGTTGCCATTTCTGAAATCAAGTGATTTTTTGCTAACATATCTCTTTAGTTGATGGCCTTTAAATGTTTTTGTTTTTGTTTTTTGGTGGGGGGTAGAATTCTTTGTATTTTTTTTTAACTGAGAGCTCTGCAATTGTTATTAGCCACCAGTAAATCTTTGCATTTTATTAGGACTTTTAAAATAATTTTTCATCATATTTTCTGTCTCCGTTGCTTAGAAAACTAAATGGAAACATCACTTGAAGTGTGTGCTTGTCACAACTGGAGAAAAATTATTAGTTTCCATTGGAGATGCATTTTATAATAGAATTCAAATTCGTGGAGCACAAAACCTACTTAAAGCCAAAATATCAGACAACACTAGGAAACCAAATTTAATGCAAATAAGTAACTATATAAGATTTTTCAACAATTAGTTCATTTATTCTTTGAACAATTATGTGGCAAGTTCCTGCTCGGAGAAAGGCGTCTTGCTAAAATGGTAGAGATCAAAGAAAAATGAGCTAGTCATTTTCCTAAAGGAGGTCACAGTCTAATGTGGCTAAACAAGATTCAGAATGTGGCCTTGAATGATTCTTTTCAATACATGAAGCTGGAACTACTGAATAGTCTTTTCTTTTGAGACTTTTTTTGAAATATTAATTTCATTGCCAAAGATTATAATTTATGCTTCCTAGACCCTGGTGGCGTAGTGGTTAAGTGCTAGGGCTGCTAACCAAAAGGTCGGCAGTTGGAATCCACCAGGCGCTCCTTGGAAACTCTATGGGGCAGTTCTACTCTGTCGCTATGAGTCGAAATTGACTCGATGGCAGTGGGTTTGGTGTTTGGTTTTGTAGACAACTATATATATATATTTTTTTTATTATTGGAAACACTGGTGGCATAGTGGTTAAGAGTTCAGCTGCTAACCAAAAGGTCGGCAGGTTGAATCCACCAGGCGCTCCTTGGAAACCCTGTGGGGCAGTTCTACCCTGTCCTACCGGGTCACTGTAATTGAGAATTGACTCTATGGCAAAGGGTTTAGACAACTATTAATGGACATTTTTCCTATCACAGACACAGTGATAGGTATATAATAATCACTCAACAGAAAATTATTTTAATTATTTCACTTTGAGTATCCAAGGTAAAAAAAAAATGTAATATGCTTCTAAGCATATTTACATTTTCATACGTTTTATTATTGATTTCTAGCCACACAAAGTCAGGATGTATATTACTACTAAATATAATCTTTTCAAATGCTGAAACTAAGAAATTACATAAAGGTTTTCAAATTGCATGTTTTATAATTTCTCCTTTACAGTTCTACTTCTCTCATTATAGGAATCCCCATATGTTATGTACAAGAAGAATCATGAAATGTTCGAAGGAAATGACAAGTATGAAGGATACTGTGTAGATTTGGCATCTGAAATTGCAAAACATATTGGTATCAAGTATAAAATTGCCATTGTCCCTGATGGAAAATATGGAGCAAGAGATGCAGACACAAAAATCTGGAATGGTATGGTAGGAGAGCTTGTTTATGGGGTAAGCAAATCAATTTATTGAAGAATTTACTTACGTAAACCTGAAACTTCTTTCCACGTGGGCACATATCGACGTTAAAATGTCCACTGCTGTTGGGTTTCTGTTTTGTTTTGTTTTAATTTGCAGCTACATTCAAAGAAACAGATACAGTAGTCAGATGTTTCTCTGTTACATTAATATTGCAATTTCCAAACAATGAGAGAAGTTGACAATCGGAATCGTCAACATCAGGGAAAAGATAAGAATTAAGAGTATGCTGTCCTCTTAAAAAAGCACTGACCTCAGGATCTCTCTGTTGACTAGTTTTTTTAGCTTGATGCTTCTCTGCCATAGGTATTTTGGCAACTACAAAATTAAATCCATTAGTAATTTGTTGTTCTATAATTGTAGAGACAGATTTCTTTCAATAGTACAAATATGGACATTATTTTAGCAAATTTATATTGTTATTTTTCATTACTTATAAATAGCTTTTCTGTAATTGGTGAATCAATCCCTACACAGGCAATACTTCAGAGTCTCTAAAATATTCACCAATATTTTTTAATGTGAGATTCTTACATTTCTGCTAAATGCAATAAATTTAAACTGTATGCAATACCATCATTTTAGCATATATAATAGGAAAACACAAAACATAGAATTTATTCCACAGCAGGCCTCGCATGAAAGTGTGCAATGCCCTTTTCTTATGTTCACCACATATTGAGTGTACACGTTCATAGCCGAGAGCAAATACAACGTAGACACTCCTGCCTGAATGAGAACAAGCTCGGTCTCCTTAGCTACCAGCACAAAGTGTCAAAATCACACTGACAGTTATCAAATACTTAATGATGGTGACAGCCTGTATGATATTTCAAAAGTCCAAAAGCCATACCTACAGCTCACAGTAAGCTCTATTCATTGAGTAGCCAATTAAAAATTAAGAGACACTTGAAATGTATTCTAAAATTTGCTATAAGCCAATCATGCTGAATTCATATGTCGCAAATTTCATCTTCAAAGCATACTCTGATTAATTCTCATAAGACCTCTTTAAAATGAGAAATTACACAGAGAGTCACCCTTTCTTGGGAAAGAATTAGGTAGAAAGATGTAGAATATAACTGAAGCCTACAGAGGGACCCACCTTCTGAGCCAGAGCCTCAATTCAGTAGTTCCATGATCCTGCGTCTTGCTTTTCAGACCATGAAGCGATGAACATGCATGGTACGGTACAGTTGCTCAAACCTCAGCAGAAAGAAGGTTGTTTGACATTATAAAGCAATTGGTTAGTTTTATATCCTTGCAAAAAAACTGCTGACTGGCTAGGTGACCCTAAATGAGGGGGGAAAAATGCAGTTTTAAAAAAGCAAAAGGTATTTTACTACAGACTTCATGGACAATTTCATATTGAGCTTTACTGTCTAATCTAAACTTTTAAGAGAAATAGTTTCTAAAACCTATGTTCCTTGGTAATATTTTAAACTTTTGATACAGTAAGAAAACTTTAAATGTGAACGTCATCCAAGCTGTGACAACTATAGCAATTCGTTTCCTTCAGAAAACACTATTGAGTATTTCATCTCAAAAAATCACACTTGAATTATCAAGTTATGGACAGTGTAACTAACCCAAGTGACTTTCTAGGATATGTGTCACACATCTCTCCTCTGTAGGAGAAATCCCTACCTACCCCATTGCAAATGTTCTGACCACATTTTATGGGAGGAGGGGTGAGTAAATAATGAAAGAAAAGAAAAGATTTGAGGAAAGAGTAGCATTATTAACAAAAAAAACATCCTATCAGTAATACACGTCACAGTAGCAGAAAGTCCTAAAGTCATGCAGTTCTCAGAAAGAAGACAATGTAGTGGTTATTAATGCTAAGTTATCACCCACTCAGCCAAGGTTTAAATGTAACAATCTCTGCCCCTTGAATTATCCACCTTTGTCACAAAAGAAATCTAATTCCACATCTCTTAAACACTTTTTACCAACCTGAGACTTTATATTCCGGCAGTCTGCTTCTGAAAAAATTAGCAGTGAAAACTTTATGACTAGCAGCAGAACATTATCTGATATAGTGCTGGAAAATGAGCCACCTCAGGTTGGATGGCACTCAAAGTACAACTGAGAAAGAGCTGCCTCCTCAAAGTAGAGTTGACCTCAATGACAAGGATGGAGTAAGCTTTCAGGATTTTCATTTGCTGATGTTTGTTGCACAACTCAAAATGAGAAGAAACAACTGCAAACATCCATTAATAATTGGAATGTATGAAATATGAATCTAGGAAAATTAGAAATCATCAAAAATGAAATAGAACTCATAAAAGATCCATATCCTAGGCATTAGTGAGCTTAAATGGACTAGTACTGGCCATTTTCAATCAGGAAATCATACGGTCTACTATACTGGGAATGACAAAATGAAGAGGAATGGCGTTGCATTCATCATCAAAAGGAACATTTCAAGACCTATTCCGGAGTACAATGCTGTCAGTGATAAGATAATATCCATACACCTGCAAGGAAGATCAGTTAATACAACTATTATTCAAATTTACATGCCAACAATAAGGCCAAAGATGAAGAAATTGAGGATTTTTACCAACTTTCCCATTGTGAAATTGATCAAACATGCAATCAAGATGCATCGATAATTACTGGTGACTAAATTCAAAAGTTGGAAGCAAAGAAGAAGGATTGGTAGTTGGAAAATATGGTCTTAGTGATAGACATGACTCTGGCAATCACATGATAGAACTTTGCAAGATCAATGACTTCTCCATTGCAAATACACTTTTCAACAACATAAATGGCAACTATACATGTGGGCCTCACCAGATGTAGTAATACAGAAATCAAATCAACTACATGGAAAGAATGATGTAAAAGCTAAATATCATCAGTCAGATCAAGGCCAGGGGCTGACTGTGAAACAGACCATCAATTGCTCATACGCGAGTTCAAGTTGAAGAAGAAGAAAATTAGAACAAGTCCACGAGAGCCAAAATACAACTTTGATTATATCCCACCTGAATTTAGAGACCATTTCAAGAATAGATTTGATACACTGAACACTGATGACCAAAGACCAGACAAGTTGTGGAATAACATCAAGGACATCATACATGAAGAAAATAAGAAGTCATTAAAAAGACGGGAAAGATCAAAAAGACAAAAATGGATGTCGGAAGAGATTCTGAAAATTGTTCTTGAACTTGGAGTAGCTAAAGGGAACAGAAGCAATGATGAAGTAAAAGAGATAAACAGAAGGTTTCAAAGGGCAGCTTGAGAAGACAAAGTATTATAATGAAATGTGCAAAGACCTGGTGTTAGAAAACCAAAAGGGATGAATCCACTCAGCATTTCTCAAACTGAAAAACTGAAGAAAAATTTAAGGCTTGAGTTGCAATACTGAAGGATTCTACAGGGAAAATATTCAACGACACAGGAAGCATCAAAAGAAGATGGATGGAATACACAGAGTCACTGTATCAAAAAGAACTGGTCTATGTTTAACCATTTCCAGAGTAGCATATGATTAAGAACTGATGGTATTGAAGGAAGAATTCCAAGTTGCACTGAAGGGAATGGTGAAAAACAAGGCTCCAGGAAATGACAGAATAGCAATTGAGATGTTTCAACAAACAGATGCAGCACTGGAAGTGTTCACTTGTCTATGCCAAGAAATTTGGAAGACAGCTACCTGGCCAACCAACTGGATGGTATCCATAGTCATGTCCATTCCAAAGAAAGGTGATGCAACAGAATTTGGAAACAAATGAACAATATCATTTAAAAAAAAAAAAAACCTGTTGCCATCGAGCCAATTCCAACTCATAGTGATCATAAACAAGCAAACTTTTCCTGGAGATCATTCAGGAGCATTTGCAGCAGTATATCAACAGGAAACTGCCAAAAACTCAAGCCAGATTCAGAAGAGGACATGGAATGAGGGATAGATATCATTGCCAATGTCAGCTGGATTTTGGCTGAAAGCAGAGACTACCAGAAAGATGTTTGCCTGTGTTTTATTGAGTATGCTAAGGCATTCGACTATGTGGATCATAAAAATCATGGATAACATTTTGAAGAATGGGAATTCCAGAACATTTAATTGTGCTCATGGGGACCCTGTACCTAGATCAAGAGATAGTCGTTAGAACAGAACAAATTGATGCTGCATGCTTTAAAGTCAGGAAAGGAGTGCGGGAGGGTTGTATCCTTTTACCATACCTATTCAATCTATATGTTGAGCAAATAATCTGAGAAGCTGGAGTATATGAAGAACACGGCATCAGGATTGGAGGAAGACTTATTAACAACCTTCGTTATGCAGATGACAAACCTTAGTTGCTGAAAGTGAAGAGGACTTGAAGCACTTACTGATGAAGATCAAAGATCACAGCCTTCAGGATTGTACTTCAACATAAAGACAACAAAACTCCTCACAACTGGACCAATAAGCAACATCGTGATAAACAGAGAAAAGATTGAGTTTGTCCAGGATTTCATTTTACTTGGATCCACAATCAACGCCCGTGGAAGCAGCAGTCAATAAATCAAATGATGCATTACGTTGGGCAAATCTGCTGCAAAAGACCACTTTAAAGGGTTGAAAAGCAAAGATGTCACTTTGAGGACTAAGGTGCACCTCACCCAAACCATGGCATTTTCAATCACCTCATATGCATGCGAAAGCTGGACAATGAATAAGAAAGACCAAAGAAGAATTGATGCTTTTGAATTATGGTGTTGGCGAAGAATATTGAATAAACTGTGGACTTCCAGAGGAATGAACAAATCTGTCTTGGAAGAAGTACAGCCAGAATGCTCCTTAGAAGCAAGGATTTCGAGACTTCGTGCCACAGGCTTTGGATATGTTTTCAGGAGGGACCAGTTCCTGGAGAAGGACATAGTGGGTCAACAAAAAAGAAGAATACCTTCAATGACATGGGTTGTCACAGTGGCTGCAACAATGTGCTCAAGCATAAAAATGATTGTGAGGATGGTGAAGGACCAGGCAGTTTTTCGTTCTGCTGTAGTTAGGGTTGGTATGAGTCGGAGCTGACTTGACAAGTTTACTCAAACTTGAAGGTGTATACAATCAATTCTCAGTCTCTCAATGGACAGCAGACAGCCGGCATGCTCTCTCCATCATACCCCTCCAGTTGCCCTCGTATCAAGCTGCTGACTGTAACATCAAATCAGGAGCTTGAGCGTTATTAAGAGTGAATGTGCAAATGGCAGCCTCTAGGTAAGAACATGTGTGTCTGATAGTGATTCTGATTCCGTTTTGAGTCAAAGTATTTTCCTCTTAAAATAAATAATTTTAAAAACACTCTTTTCTTTGTATGCTATGTGACAGTTCACAAATTTTTTCACAGTACTTTATTTCATTAGGTTATTGAGGTACCATGAGTTAATTGAAGAAGCGCAGGCTCAGATCCCCGAGCTGGCATGATAGGGAAAACTCACCTTTCTGAGCCTTAGTTCAGCACCTCTAAAAGAACAATGATAAACATAATATTGTTGTAGGATTAAATGAGAGGCAATTTAAAACAGATCAGGGTCAGGCACATAATCTCTCAATTAAGGCTTACTAAAGTTTTTTAAAGTTAATCTCACAATGACACCGAGAGGTAAATAGGATCGTCTTCATTTTGGAGAAATTAAAACCGTCTCAGAAAATTGAGCAAAATCACAAAACTAAGAAAACAGAAGCTGATAGCTTATGATCATAATATCTGAACATTGAATCTACCAAAATCTTTTTTTTTTTTAACTGCAAGTAGAAAATCAAAGTATGTGAATAGCAAGAAATAAATGCCAATTTCCACATTTTTGTGTGTGTGCTGAGTTGGAAAATATTGTCAAACAATAGTTTTATTTTATTATACAAACAGACTTTATAATTGGCTTTCTCATAACTGGAAAGGCATAAAAATGAAAAGACTGTTTTGAAATTTGCAATTCATAATAGTAAGGGGTAGCCAAGTAATGAATAAGTGGCAACTTTCCACATGAAAAAGAGAAAAGGCTGCAACGCAGCAGTTTTCCTGGCCAAGAAATTCAGAAATTCAGACGTATGGAAAGGCCGTTAAGTCTTCTCCTCTGGCCGCTTCCAAATTCTTGAACACTAACGTGGTTATTTGAGTTCAAGTTATTTTGCTTATGGCCACTTTTTCTCTGTTCCTCTTCCTCATATCTAATTACCAGCACCAATAAAAATGTTTTGTGTAATTTAAGTGATATATTTTATTATGAAAACAAATATACTGTTCTTTGTATTTATCATAGGCCTTATTCGTTGTTGGCAATCCAAAAAAAATGTAGAATGAATGCATAGTTGCTTAGGTTTGATTGGATTGATCCAGTTCTAATTCCTTCATGAAATTCCTTGACCTCTGTGCTTTCTCATGTGTCTTTTCTTTTATAGAAAGCAGAGATTGCTATTGCCCCTCTGACAATCACTTTGGTTCGAGAGGAGGTCATCGACTTCTCTAAGCCCTTCATGAGTCTGGGCATATCTATCATGATCAAAAAGCCTCAGAAATCTAAACCAGGAGTGTTTTCCTTCTTGGACCCTCTGGCCTATGAGATTTGGATGTGCATAGTCTTTGCCTACATTGGTGTCAGCGTGGTCTTGTTCCTAGTTAGTAGGTTTAGCCCATATGAGTGGCACACAGAAGAGCCAGAAGATGGAAAGGAGGGACCGAGCGACCAGCCTCCCAATGAGTTTGGCATCTTTAACAGCCTCTGGTTTTCCCTGGGTGCTTTTATGCAGCAAGGATGTGACATTTCACCCAGGTTAGTTTCTAAATACTCAAGTTCTTCACCAATTCCCTAGTAAATCTGCATGTTGTGCAGACCATTTCTCTACATATTCTTTCCTGGAAGGCAGAGAATTCTTTGAAATGCCAAAAAACTTGTAATTCCCAGATTAACGTACGTATATTCGTACTCCATTTCTTCCAAGTTAGCACAAAATGGGATACATTATAAAGATTAACTTTTCCAATAAATATGTAACTTATGCAACCCATCAGAACTCTCAGAATTATTTAGTATTAATCTTTCATTCAGTGGTTTGACAGATGGAAACTAAAACCTAAATTATAAGAACAGGAATTCATTTTCATTTCATCTCCTTTTCAGAAGCAAGCATTGCTAGTGTGGCTCATTTTTTAAAATTAATGTTGATTTTCATCCCATATATCTTGGAGATTTCTGCCACAGAGTCTGTATAGTAGGTACCATGTATGCATTGTTTTATATAACAACTCATGAACAAGCTGTCAGTGGGCAAAGAACCAGCAATTTTAACACTATGTGAGTTGTTTTACAAAAAGATTTTTCCGTATCTGAGGAATCAGGGCTCCCTTCCTTTGGATGCCACCAAGACGTTACTCAGTTATGTTTGCAAAAAGGCAGCCGATCTCCTGTTGCAAGAGAAAAATGACACATTTCTCCCATAGAGAAACTAGCTGAAGGACGAAGAAGCAAAGTATTGAATTTAATAATTGAATTTCATTATTCACAAATATATGGATTTTTTTTTTTTGTGAAAGGTATGCTTTCTCAAAAAGAGAGATTTTGGGCACAATGCCATTTGTGTTCCTTAAGACCCAGGAAAACTATAAATGTGCTTAAATTTCCAATACGTTAAAAAAGTCAATCAACAACTTTTTATTAATGAAGTGAGAAAAAAGTCAAAGCAAATCAAGTAATGGTTTTTAAGAGCCAGGATTAAGCAAATAGTAAGTTCAAACCAATAGATGGCACTTATATAATAAAGGTGAAGGGAACTTTTTAAATTTGAGAATGCTGTGGAAATTTTTTTTTAATGATTCCTCAAATGAAAAAGAATTGGACGCAGGAATTTTAAATTGTTTGATAGTCAATGCGGAAGATCGATTATCCATGTCCTAGATTTTTCATTCAGCTCATTCTCACTTTTCACCTGCACTTGTACTCATCCACATACCCTTGACAGCCAGAGAAAAGGTGATGAGAGAAAAATGTTATACCAGTACATGTAAAGATGCCTTAGGACACAGCCCATCCTCCAGTAAGATCAGAAATGGTATATGATACCAAAAACAATTCTGAACTACAGTCACTTTGAGACAAGCCCTAGAGCCTCTTATCGCCCAGCCCTACGTTGGCATATGCCCATCCATCCTGGCAGGGCTCTGAGTGAAGGTAAAAATAGGCTCTATCCTTCAGTCTCAAAAAGGCACCTACCAACTTGTATCAAATTGGAGACTCTAGCCATTGTTAAGATGCATCACTATTATATATGCCCCTAAGAAAGAAACAAAGCTGCCAATTAAACCGTGGTACCGTGCTCCCCTCTGTCATCAACTGTAAGCTGCATCCTAATTTCAGAGATGCTAAAATACGATGGGGAAGGGTATCAATGGATTTAAGTGTGTATTTCTCTTCAATAACCAAAGGAAACACATTAAGGTTTCACATTTCTACCAATTAAAAAAGAAAAAGAAAATTTGTCCATATTTTCAGTAGCACATTACCTATAGCAGAAAAGACATCATATTGTTCAGAAATACTACAGTCATTCTTGAATACTCTTATCAGAAAATAAAACAATACTTGGCAATTGTTATTTTAAAACATACGTGATGTGTTGATGGTATTCCTTTTCATTCAGCAGTATGTTGGTTAGAGAAAGGAAAACGTGCATTATCTTATCCATGTTTAGATCCCTCTCAGGTCGAATTGTTGGAGGTGTTTGGTGGTTCTTTACACTCATCATTATATCATCTTATACTGCTAACCTCGCTGCTTTCCTGACCGTTGAGCGAATGGTCTCCCCCATAGAAAGTGCGGAAGACCTGGCCAAACAGACAGAAATTGCCTATGGAACCCTGGATTCAGGATCAACAAAGGAATTCTTTAGGGTAAGTTAAGGGAGAAACTAACAAAGATATCTTCATAATTTTGAGATTCAGGCAATTTTGCAATTATATCATGGGCTGTAGCTATTATAGGTTTTGCAAACACAATGTTGACTATTACGTATAATACTCATACTTTAACTTAGATTTTATAATCAATTTAATTTTTAAAAGCTAATTGATTCATTCATTTGTAAGAGGGACCAGTGCAAAGGAATAGTAACAATGAAAATGTAATTAGAATAACTTTATAATATATCAAAAAATTCCAATGTTAGTAATGCTACCATGATACTGAATCTAGCAAGACTTATATATACCTTTGGGCTAAAACGATGCAAGACTTTAAGTTGAGTAGATTTAACTTGCGGCATTTGAAATCCAAATCATTAATTGCAGGTTATACTGCCTATGTGAGTTACATTATTCTATAATCTATTCTATAACAATTGATTTTAAACCAACATACTTGCCTTCTCACAAGATAATGGCAGCAAGGCTATTAAGTTTTGGATGCCATTATAAGACACTGTATAGTATTTAGTTTGCACTGATTTCTCTGCTTTTGCAGATAAAATTGTTCAAACTGGTGAAATTGGACTTCATGTATGGATGATTACTTTAACTCACCATCAGAATTACAGATTCTTTGTTTAGTTGTTTGTTCCATTGTGTAGATGAATCTTTTGATCAGTGAACTCTCTCCTCTCGTTCTGCTTACATCCAGAGATACACATTTGGTAATATCTGATCAGAAAGATAGGGCTCATTTTGTGACTTCAGAAGCAAGAAATAAGTAAGAGTGATATGTTCAGAACTATTTAACGAGGCTATAATGAACACATTTTATATTTCATTTCAGTTGTCTGAAGATTGATATATATAATATTTTAGGAGATAAGATACATTTTTCTATTTCCTAAGATTTTATGTCAAAGTAATAATAGTTCTTTTTGTTTATGCTTATAAACACTACTTGAGAAATTAGATTATAATTTTAAATGTATATATTTTTAATTTTCTTGCTCAGCTTGGAAATTAAAAACAACAAAGTGTTCTGCCTCGTAAGCCAGTCTTAACTTTCATGTACTTGAGTTTCAGTAAGCTATTTCTTTTTTAAAATAAGATTTGATTATAGCGTCCAAATTTACTACAAATTTTTACATAATACTAAATCAAGAACAAATCATTCAGAAACTCAGTCAAACCCAGTCTTAAAAAGGCTCTGTCCAGTCAACCAAGTTCTTGTCAACAGTTTGGAGTGTTAGTAAATTTCTAAGTTAATTAAAAAAATTTGTAAATTTTTTCAAATCTGTGACAGTCATGACAACAGATTTTTATTAACAATATTCAATGGGTAAGCTTCATTAACAAACTTTTTGTATAGATTGAGTGCATCCCAATCTCTACAGCTTAATAGTAGAAATATACTTTTCGACACATTTTAGCATAATTTCAGTACCTTGCTGGAAATCTGTAAATTCTTAACTGCTCCCACCCAAAAGTAAGTAGGTAAAATTTATTTTGTCTAGAAACTACTCTGCATATACATCAACATGGAATACGAGCTTGTGTTATCACTTGCATTTTAGTGAAAATTGATGCCTGATTTTCATTTGAATAAAGAAAATATTTACTGGTCAGTCATTGTGCCTGGAGTGATAAATAGAAAAAGAAATGTCATGTCCCAGAAAAAATCCAAAACTAACTCACTGTAAAGCATTTTAGCATGAGGCACGCTGAATAAGTTTATTTCTAAACTTTATAGAGTTTAAAAAAAAAAAACTGCTCAAATCCTAAAAACTGGTGAGGAAGATAAGAGAGTACATTGATAAGAAATACAGGAATGAGGAAATCTGCTTCTGAGATTTATAGACGTCTTCCATACAAGCTGTGCAATCTCCATGCCCTGTTTCCATTCTCTCTCACCCAAATTCAGTTTTAAAATTGGAAGATGTTGACAAGTATAGACATTTATTGTTGCAGAACACTTTGAACCCTAATGGGACAAGAAAATAATTTTCCCTGGCAGCATACTCTCAGACATGCATAATTTCGGGTTCTCTGATAAAAATCTCATTCGTTTCCAACACTGTTTTCTCCCTCCTCTTCCCTTAGATGACGACCTGGTTTAAATAAACCATTTGTCTGACGGGTTGAGGAAACAGAACGTGAAGGGTATTTTTGTACTTGTCAGAAATGTTTTCTCATAGGAAGCGTACATCTGTCAGCTCTACTAAGCTGCCTTAGGCAGTGACCTATACTCAGCCCTTCAAAAAATGTCTCAGTCATAATCAGCTAGAAAAAGAATTAGACCATGGGGGAAAATTACATCTAAATTCAACCGTTGCCTCATTTTTGCCCCATTATAAAACTAGATATGCTTCATGTTCTGGGCACCTACCTTATTAAGCGTAAAGATGGAACCATTTAAAGAAAGTTTGTGCTTGTCACTTCATGACAGCCTTTGTTGTTTAGGTTCTTTTACATTATTATACACTTTATAAAAATACACTGATTTTCATTTCACTGCAAATTTTATCCAGTGCCTTCTTCAGTCGTCAGTGAAATCAAGAGTGCATAAAGGCAATAGATTTCTACCTCAGGGTTTATAATCTCATCAAATAATGCATTTATGAATTCTCACTACAACTTCAGTCTTACTGCACAGCCTACTGGAAGAGTGAAATAACTCACATGATAACAATGTAAACTTTATAACACATGGCATTTATATGTATTTTTGTTGCAAGCAGAAAGGGCAAAGTACTTCATAATGGGGGAATTAAAAGGACAGCACATTTTTTAAACTGTAAGAGTTGTCCTGAGTACTAAAACAGTGCTTTAAATCAAATAGTTTCCCATGTGCTAGCTTTCATGATAAAGAGGAAACAAATAAACCTGAGGATAATTTTCTGATTTAAAAAATAATTTTTTTATATTATCTCTGTTTTTACTCCCATGGGCATGTTGAGTCCCCAAACCTGATTTTTAAGTAGATATCACAGATGAAATTTTTAGGAGCTAAAAAGTTCCATTACCACTCTCCTTATGAGCTTGCTAGGAACCTTGGTGGCACAGTGGTTAAGTGCTCAGCTGCTAACCAAAAGGTCAGTGGTTAGAATCCACCAGCTGCCCTGTAGGAAAAAGATGTGGCAGTCTGCTCCTGTGTATATTTACTGCCTTAGAAACCCTGTGGTTCTCTATGAGTCAAAGTCATCTGAATGGCATGAGCCTGCTGAGTCTGCAGAAAGTTCCTCATTTTAGTCTACCTCATTAAATTTATAAATATTTGCTTGCCCTCAGTCCTTAGCAAGCACCTTCTTGCAGTCCCAGATGAGGCACAGGGATATTATCCCCAGTGTCTTCTCTTGATTTCTGCCCCCTTCACCATGTGTATGTGACCTTATCTAAGCAGGGTCTCTTTAAATCAGAATTTCTAAACATTTATGTTGTGACAAACCATGCTAATTTTTTTCCAAAAAAAAAAGTCACTTTCATCTTTTCTCTATTCTCTACTAGGAATCCATATTTCATAATTTTTATTATACCTAAGCTGTGCTAAGCATAGCGTAACTACAGTATATAATATTCCTTCCAAATTCTAAAGGAATTAATTTAACCTCTTTTAAACTCTTTTGCACTTACCAAAAAAAAAAAACCGAACTCGTTGCCATCGAGTCAATTCCGACTCACAGCGACCCTATAGGACAGAGTAGAGCTGCCCCATAGAGTTTCCAAGGAGCGCCTGGTGGATTCAAACTGCTGACATTTTGGTTAGCGGCCGTAGTACTTAACCATTATGCCACTAGGGTTTCCCTTTTGCACTTAAAAAAAAAAAAAAAACTTAAAAAGGTATACTTAATTCAGTAAATTTAAACAAATGCAGAAGTAATGTTCTATACCTTAATGTGATAGGAATGGACTTTCAAAATACATCAAAAGCCTAAATACATTTTATTCCTTTAAGAAAGGAAATGAATCATGTGCTTTAACGGTATGCTGCAGTCTAAAGTTAAATGACCTAAATCATTACCAAGCCCTTAAAAAACTTTTTTCATTTTGTTTAGGTGTTCCCTATGTCTTTAATAAGCTACTGAAGAATAACTGGAAATTTGCCACATAACTAACATAGACGTCTATGTATGACTCACACATTCTTAAAAAACTTCAAACAAATATTTTAATTAAACTAATGTTTGGATAGGTTTGTCTCTTCTGTTTTAAATGTGGCATACATAGTTAAGTATACAATTTAAGTGGTAATCTCCCTTTCATGAAGGAAAACTCTCAAGTTATGTAAATATATTGTTGTTGTTGTCGTTAGGTGCCATCAAGTCAGCTCCAATTCATAGTGACCCCATGCACAACAGAAGGAAACACTGCCAAGTTCTGTACCATCCTCACAATTGTTGCTATGCTTGAGCCCATTGTTGTAGCCACTGCGTCAATCCATCTCATTAAGGGTCTTCCTCTTTCTTGATGATCCTCTGCTTTACCAAGCACGATGTCCTTCTCCAGGGACTGATCCCTCCCCACAACGTGTCCAAAGTATTTGAGACGGAGTCTCCCCATCCTTGCTTCCAAGGAGCATTATGGTTGTACTTCTTCCAAGACATAAATATTGTCTGTAAATATATAGACAAGTGATTATATTCCTAAAGGATATTATTCACCAGCACCTCTCTAAATTTGAAACTATCAGAATGGATGTTAACAGACACACTGTATCAAGTGGCCCAGAGAGTTTTATATTTTTCAAAGATCAGAACTCATAAAATGGATGGGTTAGCTCTCTGGAACAGAACTTTATTTTTAAAGATAGAACGAATAAGACCTGGCAACATAGTCTTGCTAGTGGATTCCACAGTTGAGGGCCCTGAATCCAAGCACTCCTGTGTCCTAGAAGGACATAGAGACTTTGCACCTGCATCATAGCATTGCATGAAATTTCCTGAGTGAGGATTTCTGTAGCCAGAAGTGAGCTGGCACTATCTATACTCACAAGCATGCACTTGTGTCTGCATACATACACATTTTTTATATCATGAGATATTTTTTAAGTGTTAATGACATAAAACATTTCCTAGGACACTAAAAAAAAAACTGTAGGGTGTCAATTTCCCATCTTGATATATATCAACATTTGAATATACATGAACAGAAAATACCTTCTTTGGTGTTCAAACCATATTATATGGTTTATTAATTTGGTCTATTGATTACTAATTTCTTATCTTATGAAACCAAAATTTGGGATCCCACTTAAGAGTTTTTAGTGGTTTCTTTCTTTGTCCACCTGAATAATTTGCCTTTGCCCAGACATACGTGTTCATAAATTTGTTATTCAGGATATTCATTGATTATTGAAGAGCTGCTTCTTGTTAGAGTCTATATTTTGATAAATAAAGGAAGCTCAATGGAAATAATGTACATGCTACTAAGGCTTGACCACACACAGAAATTCAAGTCTGAATGGACTCTCCATTACTTTCTATTTGGATCCAGAGCCAAAATTTTAGCACCTTGTAATTAAACAAGTGCAAATAGTCTGTGTGAATCATTGTATTATCAAACATCAAATGGAATTCAGGCTTTTTTATCTTATTAAATATGTCCTTTGCAGACATTTGAATTCTTTTAGATATATGTCATATTAAAGATGTATGTGTGAATGAAAAATCTAATGTGGATGCAGATGACAGCAAAAGTACTTGGATAAATTAAATAAAAAAAGAAAAATTAATAGAGGGAGTAAAATAGATAGAGCCCAAGTAAGTAATTTACAAAAATAAATAAGTTTCTGGACGGAAATTAGGGGGTTAGAATGATTAACTCTCCTACAATATAAATGTGGAAATACAGGAATCATTTCTCTTTAAAGTTCAATATATCTTATACTTGAGAATCTTGTGAGAAAAAAAAACCTAAAAATGTCTTGCTAGACCTAGAGTTTGATTCTTGTGTTAGAGATATTTAGTTTGTAAACTACAGTGGATTTCTCCTCCTCCTTTGGTATTCAAATACTAACTTGCTGTGAACTGTACTTTGTATACATGTTAGAATGGTTTTCTTTAAAACTTTGGATCATAACAGATGTATCTTATTTGTTATAACAGGTGTAGTAATAAGAGGAGTTTGGCAAAGCTGAAATCAAACCATCTCTGGTCTTTTTTCAAGTTTACCATAATGTGATATAAAACATGATTTTAAATGTTCAACCCTTCATGGCATCCTACATCAGAAGGAAATAATAAGGTGCTATTTAAGCAGTCGGAGCCCCAGTGGTGCAGTGGCTAAGAGCTTGGCTGCTAATCAAATGGTCGGCAGTTCAAATCCATCAGCCACTCCTTGGAAACCCTATGGAGCGGTTCTACTCTGTCATATAGGGCCGCTATGAATCAGAATCAACTTGATGGCAAAGGTTTTTATTTAAGCAGTTGAGTGTGGTAATTAATATGGCAAGAGGTAATATGACTGAGCTCTTCCTCAAATATCACTTTTAAATGTGTACCATTTCAGTAATTTCCTTAAATAGTTTGAAAAGGCCATTTTCCAATTTGAAAAGATGACCATTACTATAAGGCAAAGTGGAGTTAGAGGGCAACGGAAAAGTACTAAAGGGCTTTTTATCCTGATCTTGATTCAGTCAATATTAACATGTCGTTCCCTTCTTTCCTGTATTTAATTTTATTTTCATTTCCTCCAGAGATCAAAAATAGCAGTGTATGAAAAGATGTGGACCTACATGCGATCAGCAGAGCCATCAGTGTTCACTAGGACTACAGCTGAGGGAGTAGCTCGTGTCCGCAAATCCAAGGGCAAATTTGCCTTTCTCCTGGAGTCCACTATGAATGAATACATTGAGCAGCGAAAGCCATGTGACACGATGAAAGTGGGAGGAAATCTGGATTCCAAAGGCTATGGAGTAGCAACGCCCAAGGGTTCCTCATTAAGGTGGGTGGAATAGTATAACAATATAACATGTGTTGTTATAGTATTCCACCTTCCCTGATGTCCCTGACAGAATTATTTTGTTTTGTATGTGAACATGGTATGTTTATCTGTTTGTTTGTTTTCTTTTTCTCCATTTCATTTTTTTGGTCAACCATCAGGTAATTTTTTTTTTTTTAATTTTAGAATGATTAATCATAGTTGATATGTATCTTTTAAGGCCATATAAAAAC
Organism: Loxodonta africana; assembly: GCF_030014295.1. Lineage (NCBI taxonomy): Eukaryota > Metazoa > Chordata > Mammalia > Proboscidea > Elephantidae > Loxodonta > Loxodonta africana. Next base: position 126,305,670 of record NC_087348.1, read on the forward strand.
CAAACTGGTTGAACACTAGCTGTTTCCAGTGGGCCTAAAACATGGGTAGCATATGCTTCTAGATCTCATCGACTTTTTTAGCCACCAAAACCTACACTGTCATTGTGTCAGTAATAATTCTATAGTTTATCATTATTTTTTGAAATTATGACTGGCTGCTAGTTTCTGAGGGAGAAGAAATCGACTTCTTCCTAGCAAACCACTTTTTTTTCCATTTTGATATTTCATTTATTATGGCATCTTTCTATTTTGGACTATCCTGAGGTTGTATTAGTGCTAATTTTGAAATCACATCCATTTACAAAAACAAGCATGATCAGAGGAGGTAATGGGCTCTAGTTTTATGGTGCTTACTCAAGTCACACTCCCACCTATTTCAAAGGGAGTATGGTATAAGTAAGATCTGTAAAATTAGATCCACTGACAATCCAAAAATGTTTTCAGATACACCCTGAAATGTGATTCATAAGCAAAGTATTAAGTATGTGGATAACAATCCACATGTATTAAAGTGAGACTTTCATTCTTAAGGAAATGTTGGTAAAAACTGCTCTTTTCACCTTCTTGGTCCTGGACATAGAGGATTCACATGTTTATGTCCAGGAGGCAGAATTTCCTATTTTCCTTAAGCAATAAAGGCTGCTGTTGGATAGCTGGGTCTAGAGCAAGGCTGGAGACAACAGTGACGGCTGACAAGTTACTCTGGTCTTAGTGCTCGCTGCTCAGGAGAGAGTCACACAAAGCACAGATTCAAGAAGAAGTCAGAATCTTTGCTAAAGGATTTGACCAAGAACCTGGTCTTGAAAAATGATGTCTCTGGTAAGCCAGTGAAAAATGAAGGTATGAGACCTGTTCTATTGCCCAGCATAAATGAAAAGCAATATGAAAGTTACAGGATTGTTTTCATTGGTTTCAAAATGGGAATTGTAATGTGCCTTCAGTATGTGTGTTGGGTGGGCAGGGGTCAGGAGAGATTGTAGGAAACAAATACTAGTACCCAAAAGAATTGTGTTAAACCAGTATTTTGTGTTTGCAAGCAACACTGGAATACTTAGCTAGGATTGTATGGTGCGGTACAAAAGGGAAATTTTTAAAAAGAGAACAAAACTACTCAGCAAAAACAAATTTGGGTGTGGACTCTGGCAATTTTGCAATCAGGCTTATTTTAACAAACATCACATATGAAACTGGAAAAATGTGCAGGGAGAAAGCCAAATTAATAAATCGTCCATGATAAAATTCTGCTCAAAAAGATTCCAATCATTCAGAAACTTAAATTGGCATTAAGATTTTTAGTCTTTGAGGGTGTATTTTGTATGGGAAATATGTCACTTCAATGAAGCCAAATAGCAAAGAAATCTTTATTGAAGTAGCAGTTGTAAGAGCACCTTAGTGTAAATAATTTAAAAGAAATAGGAGGGGAGAAAGCAATAGTGGTTGATACGTAGATCAGCGTTCAGACTATTGGGTACGAAATAGGAGGGGAGAAAGCAGTAGTGGTTGGGACGTAGATCAGCGTTCAGCCTATTGAGTACACCCACTGGCTGTTGCTTCTGCTCTTAATTAATTCTCTGTGGCTGTAGCTGCCTTGTCCTCTGTCTTATGTCTTACTGATAAAGCCAAGCTCCAGGGACTGAATTTGGCCCGCAGATACGGGTACGCCTGACTCCCATTGATGATGGCAAGAGAGTTCCCTCTTAAATGTGCCACTTTGTCAAATCCACACTACAGGGATTGTTTGGGGAGAAGCTGAAGGGCTTCATCTGTCTAGAGCTGTATAGTAATCAGCCATTGGCTTCCCCCTCTTTTCCTGTCCTTCCCTGAATCTTGTTAATGAGGCAATTGTTAAATTCCGCTTCCTGGATGGAGAGTTTGTTTATGTGCTTTGTTTTATATGTGCCACAATTTCCTGAACAAGCTGGCCTCTGCATGCCAAAACCACAGTCATTTTGTCCTGTCTTTCAGAACATTGGAAGGGCACTGAAGGCTAACCAGCATCCACTTTACCCCTACCCACCGCCGCCTCTACCCGCAGCCCACCTAAGCAGGAGGCTCATTAGGTTTAAATTCTTCTTATTCTGCTAGGATTTTTCTGTTTCAGAGGAGGCAAACTAATACAGAGATGGACTAATAGGCATCTTCAGCATAAATGATTTAGCTTACAGAAGCAAATTCGAAATAATCACATTCATTAAAGCAAGATCCAGAGGGCATTCCTGTATCAGGAGCATCTTTGAAACTTTACTGCCTTCTTTGTTCAGTAAGAACTGAGTCTGTTTTCCTATAGGATCTATCTTTTTCAACCAGGTCTTTAGGTAAATAGCTCTGGATATAGTGATACTTGCTTGTTGCATTGTCATTATCTGGCCCTTAGCTTTAGCTTTCTCACACACTACTGTTTTGATTCATTAGACTACATGAGGCTTTAAGAAAACAGTAATCTTTCTTTCTAGGAAAGCTTAACGAGAGAATTCAGGGAAATGACTAGTAATCTTCCATTGGTCTCAGGAGTTTTTAATCCCTAGGCCTTGCTGTTTGGCCAAAATGCTTCAGAATAAATGTCACAGAAAAGGGGGAGAGTGTGATATAAAATCAGGAGGCTAAGTCAGAAACTGGCCTTTAATGTAGAATTTAAAACAAATGTAATCTGGATCATCACAAGAGTGCCTGTGACTGGGCTAAAAAAGTGCCCATCTGTGTGGTAGAAAATGATAAACGGAGCTCTTTATTGTTCAGAGAGACTTTATTTCAGACTAGTATTTTTTTTTTTTTTTTTTTGCTGGACATGGAAATTGAAATGTTAAAAGCTTTCAACTATCACTAACAGCTCTACGTTACAGAAGGCCAAATTATAATGCCCAGAAATTATTGATTTATAGTACTTTGACGTAGATTCTCCAATTTTTAGGTGATAGAATGATGCCAGGTATATTGATACTGTTAAACTTAGTATTCATAGATTCTAATATAAAAAAAGAAGCAATTACATATACCTAGAAGCTATAAATATCAAAGAGTGAAAGAGCTTAAATCTTACTGGCATTTGTCTTTATTTTTCAAAGTTATCTTCTAAAGAAAACTTCGAGGTCTTATTGTGAGATAGAAGGACAAAATGTCTTCTTTTATATTATCTCTCTTTTCACACATACAATGTTGTTTATGCTTCTATCAATGTTACAGCCTTCTCTCTCACCTCTTTTCCAACGCTCTTAACAATCCAAAACAATTGTGAAAGCCTTTCCCTGGCTGAGACATTTTTAAAGCTTGTTTTAAAATACGTATACTTAGATTGCATTGCAATGGAGTGTAAAAGTTAGATGTGAACGGAAGTTTGTTATATTTATTTTGGCTTTACTATCAATACTATCAACTTTACATACTATAAATAGCTTACTTCATGTTATTGTGGAGTCCTGTGGCGCACTGGTTAAAAGCCCAACTGCTAGCCAAAAGGTCGGCAGTTCAAATCCTCCAACCGCTCCTTGGAAACCCTATGGGGCAGTTCTGCTCTGACCTGTAGGGTCACTATGAGTAGGCATCAACTCGATGGCAACAGGTTTATATGTTATTGTATACTATATACTACATATATGCTACATGTATACTATATATATATGCATATATATATACATATATACTATATTTTTGCTATCTATTCATATATACAAATATATATATTTTACTATCAACTTTACTATACAATAAGTAAAACTGTTAAAGGTTGGTCAGGGTGAATTAATTTTGGTTAATACAGAATTACTAGTAAGTAGTTGTCAGATGAGAATATCTATTTTAGAGATATTCTTACTATCTGGCATCTGTAAGTACATGCAGGGAACAAAGTAGTGGATCAAATCTGAAGACACCCCTTTCCCCTAATAAGGACTCATTACTTAACCCTAATATTTGAAGCCAAGTTAAAAAAATAATTTATTATTCAACAGTGATAATTTCATCCAAACTTTACCTTCTTTAAAGATATTTATGTAGCTGTGCCTGTAATAGGATAATATTCCGTCATTAAAAAAAAAAGATGATGTTACAGAAGAAAGCCGTTTCCAGGGAACTTGCATCAGTGGGTGAGGCCTGGAAAAACTAAAGCTCCATTGATGCCAGTCATAGGGACCCATAGCAATGGGAATGAGCCTTTGAAGCCTTTGAAATCAGGACATCAGGCTTAGCTTACAATAGGCAAGTCACAGCCCCACATCAATAGCATGGCAAAAGGGGGAGGTCAATGTGGATAGAGTTCTCCTGTAGGTCAAATTACGTTTCTTGCACTTTGGAGGATTCAGTAGGAAACATATTGAGCTTAATACTCAAATCCATGTATGAAGAATATATTATCCTAAAGAACCACTTTCTTCTGTAAAATTTGTCAGACATATTTAATCATCAGCTCAGGTATATTTGGAAGGTTTAGAAAGAAGTAGTTTGCTGAAGGTTGCATGTGGAAATAAAGCTGGTCTATTCTTTGCATTAGTAAGAAGTCAACTGTGAATACATAATACAAATGCTAGAAATACTTAAAAGTAGAAAAATTTCAAGCTGAGTACATAATATTCCTGAGCAGCACTTGGTCTCAGATGAATAAACCTTAAACTCATCTTCTGGAAATGAGTTGTGGCAGATTAGTACACACATTTTTTTTTAATTATTATTGAAAGAGATATCTTTGCTCATGAATATTTTTCATCTTTCTTGGTGCCACATTAAAAAATGCTACAGACAACTTAGTTTTTATGCTTCCCATTATGTTTTGAATATTATGTGCCAGGTTAGGAATAAGAAAAATGCACACACAAAAATCACTTGTACCTCTCAGCACACACACACACACAGAGAGAGAGAGAGAGAGAGAGACACATATAAATTCCTCCCTGTCATAATACACTTAAACACCCAGTTTGCTATTAGAGACGCTGATATGTATTGTGGGTACTAAGTATTTTGTGTGCACAAACAGATGTCACATGATAAAGGTATCAGTGCTACGTGTGCACCAGAGAAAAATAATTGCACTTTAGAACCCATATTCTCTATCCTTCCCTTCCTGGATGTTGAATACTATAGAAAGCATAAAAATTTCTATAACCATTTGAAATTCTAGATTTTTCATTTAGTTTTTGCCTATAATTAAAAGATGATTAAAATTATATTTCTTCATGAAGACAAGAGAAAATGTGACTTTGTTCCTGCATTTCTTTAAGTTTCAGGAGGCATTATACATTTTTTCCATTCTACCCACTAGTAAAAAAAAAACAAAAAAAAGCTGAAATAATTTGCCTTCATTCATTTGCTAGTTCATTCCACGAATCAGTTTTGAGTTTCAATTGAGAATTACCTTGTTTTCAAGTTGTTTGTTCTTTGGATGCTTTGAAGTGCGCTGGGCAATACCAGATTGAAAAGTTTCCGAATTCAATGCTTGTCCCTTACTCTCTAACCATTACACTTAAAAGTCATATTTTAGTAACTTGCCTGAAAAACTGGGTAATTTGTGGCCCTTTTGTTTCTACAAAAGAAATGTGACAGTTTATTTAAGCCTTCACAACCTGATTTGATGAAAGGTCTAAGAGTAGATCTCAATTTTGACATTCTTAAGAGAAACCAAAATTCCAAACTGTTGTTCTTTAGTCCCACACTTTTGCCTTGTAGACAAATCCTATAATTTCTGAAAAGAATATCTATATCCTGTACAAATCAGATTAATTTGGTGACAACACACAACCAACATGAATGCAGAACTTATAACCACCCAAATATGTTTTGGAAACAAAGTTATATCTAAGATCAAAGTTCATCATCTGATATTTAATAAATATGTTAAAAATCTATAGTTGTGCTTAGTAGGGTATTTAAGTTTTTCCCCTTGGTTTAGATGTACAGTTTTCATATTATGTCACACATCTTTGGAGATCATCTCACTGTAAGAAACGGTTTCCCGAATCAATTGCAGCCCTAGTGTTCAGGCTAAGAAGGCGCATGGGAACGGCAAAGCAAGTGCACCCAGTTTTCTGTGTGTTTGGATCTCCCTTTCTGCCATGGTGGGTGGAAGCCCAGGTGTGGATTCTCTGGAGCTAAAGCTATAAAGCACCAGGACTGGAGGGGAGACTGTCCCCCTGAAGGCACTGCAATGCTGAAATCTACACAGAGGCACAACTCTGGTGTATTAGTGAGAAGATAGAAGACTAAAGCAAAGCATCTGAAAGGATCTCCAAAGCAAAAGGATTGGGGTATGAGTGTAGGTGGTGAAACGGACATTTATGGAACCAGGAATCCTAGAACTAGAAAAATGGCAAGAGCAGCAGGTGTTAGCATACCTGGAGCTGCTATATTTGCCATTATATTGAGTCACTTATGGTGGTTGTACTCAGATGTGTGGGTATGCTGCTTACATTTAATGTTCCAGTGGCAAGCTAAACACACTGCACCAAATACATTATCCATGTGAGGCTTTCAGCATTCCCAACCCTGCCTGGCAAGCATGAGTTGACAGGTTTACAAGCATTAGAGACTTAGACTCCCGTAACAGGAAGGGGCACAAAGGCCATTCCATGGTGCTCCTATGATGGTACCATTCAGGTGAAAGGTAAAAAGTTAATGTATGTATGGGATTGGTATGTGGAGGGCGGTGCTTGTTGCCCTTAAAAGTAGCCAAAGTAGACTTGAATGTATCAAATGTCAGTGCTCTCCTTTCTATTGAAATTGTCTCCATTTCCTCTTATCTTGCTTTTCAGCGTTCTCTGGATTAATATTTAAGTGGCATAGGGGATTCTTCCCCACAAAAGAGGTTTTTTGTCGTTCCTTTTTTTTTTTACACTCAGTGATTAAGGAAGCTGTGTCAGATTAATTCTGTTCCTTATAGGACTTCAGGCTGTAAAATGCTCTTGGAGTTTACAATTACAAAGATGCCTGTGTTTAGTTTAGGAGCAACTATTATTTTATCCTCAGAACAGCAGTAAAAGTCAAGTGACAGTTCTTTTTTATTTTGCACATCATTTGTATTGGATTCTATTCCCCAAACTTACCTTCCTGAAGGAAAGAATGCCAGGAAGATTAGAATTTGGGCTGCTTCAGCACAAATTGTTGCAGCGAGGAACCATTAAATGGTCTCAGAGAGATCATAACTCTCACGTATCGAACAGTTCATAAAGCAAGACGAGAATCGTCATGCTGCAGTAGATTCCAACCCTTACTGTGCCTGAAGCCTCTTAACCAAGTGCTTCAAGGTGGAGCTGGGGGTAGGATATACTGCAGAAGAGAGGGAAGACAGGCCTCCTTAAACCTGCTGTAATTAAGACATGTAAAGGGTATTTTAGACATACACACAGTGATTTGGAGAGAGTGATGGTGATCTGGTTACCCATTAAACTCCAAGATGCCTGTAATTAAATTCTGTAAAACTCACTTTATTATGGATGATGTTATCTATTCCTAAGTATTGAATTTTGTATTATGTTGCCTTAATGCAGTTTAATACTATGGAGCATCTACTTAGCACATCATAAATAAATAATGGCTTTTCGTAAAAATGAATATGTACCCATTTATTTCAGCATAGCATATGGAAAGCCACTCATGCGTAATTTTAGACATTTTTAGCTTCATTTTGTATCTAAAGATAATATCATTCAAGAAGAGCCCTGGTTTATGATTCATATTTAAGAAAAAGAAGATAAAATAATTTGACAGTCATTTGAAATGAGCTGGAAAATAATAAAGACTTTGGTTTAGAATTACATTCTATTCTAATTTAGCTAGGAATAAGAAACTGTAGTTTCTGTATTTTAATGTTTTATTCCTCCTTAACAAATGATTCCTATAATCTTGTTTTCAGAGTGAAATAAGACACACTTGCGATAACTTTGCTACAAATATACAGTATCATGAGCATCTGGCAAAACCCAAATAGAAAATTGCCATTCAGTTCTCCAAAACACCTAGTGCTGGCCCTGAGCCTTCTCAGAAAGGATTATATTGGTTATGATAATATTTCTGTAAATAATAATTACATTAAAAGGAGCTATAAATACTATGAACATATTGTTCATTCTCCTTAATATCAGAAATGTTTTTTTCGTGTAGTTTATTTTAAACAGACAGCCTCCACACTTTCTGAAAATCTAAAAGTCATTGTTAGGAATCTTCCTCAAAATGAAACACTTTCAAAAAGTTTGTGAAACCATTTCAGTATGCTCCTTTACTATCACATAACTCAACAATTAAGAAAGATTAAATAAAAGTCACAAAAATACCCCGAGCATCAACGCTGCTTTTCAAAGTATACATTATTGAAGTATGGGAGAAATCTATGGGCCATATCATTTTAATACCACTGACCATACAAAGCCCATATATCATGTGGAAGTAAATTAGTAAACTAGACTTTATTTAGCTCTTTTTTTTTTTAGTTCTATGGTTTTCAACAAAGAAATTAACCCACAGATAAGTTTTTACAGAAATGTTAAAAATTCAGTGTTTTCTCTAGGTGCTAAATATTTAGTTAGCCAAAATGAGTTAAATTGGAATCAATCAAATGAATATGACACGAACAGCTCCTCCCTTTACAAGGAAATGTAAGAGTGTGCGGACCCCTCCCTACTGCTACCTCACTACACTGACACCAGCATAAAAACCGCCGAGAGCTATACAGGGCCTCTGCTGTTATGGAACCCTGGTTGTTTCTGATTTGGGGCTGAAAATATGTATCTTCTGAATATCTCTTTTTGAAGTGGTAACAGGCCAGATCCTATCAGAAACTAAGAGAAAGCATCATTAGCTTCCCAGAGCCTATTTCCAGACACTTAACACTACAATCACAAAAAATCATAAAAGCGTTAGTCAACAAATACAGTTACCCTATGTTGCCAGTGCCTTTATCATGAAAAAGGGAATAAAAAAAGAAAGCATTAAAAAGGGAAATTTTTAAATGAAGCCCCAGGTATCCAGAATCCTACACCAGTAAATACCCTAATCCTTGGATATTGTATTTGAAGATAACAAAAAAACACTGTTGCTGTCGAGTTGATTCTGACTCATAGCAACCCTATGGGACAGAGTAGAACTGCCTCAGAAAGTTTCCAAGGAGATGCGGGTGCATTTGAACTGCTGACCTTTTGATAAGTAGCCAAGCTCTTAACTACTATACCATCAGGGCTCCATATTTAAGGATAGTCAGAAGTAAATAGGATCCAAGAAAAGCTGACCTCAGATTGCTTCTCAGAGTAAAAAGTAAAGGGCTGTCCAAATAATTAAAAAAAAAAAAAGTGACGGGCATAGGTTAAAAATAAAATTACTTCTTATTAAAATGATATAATAATGATAATATTATAAAAGCCAAAGACTCAGTTACTATATCATTTAATTAATGTTATTTTTAATTTTTTTACTTACAAAAGATGTTTTCTATACATGGCTTAATATAGAACTCTAAAAATTTCTAAGCAGTATATTCCTTAAATGAAACAATAATAATGATAACAGTATCACATTATAGTTTTCAAACCAATTCTACATGTATTTTTTTCACTTGCTTCTTTTAAGAACCAACCCTCAATGTCATTTTATTACAGAAGAAGACACAGCAAATTAAAGACGTTAAGTGACTTGTCCACAGTCCCACAGCTGAGATTAGAAAAGAGATCTTCTGACTCTCTCCAGTGCTCTTATGGGGGAGGGGTGGAGGCCTTTTTAATGTACAGTTTACCCCGAAAACATACTAAGCAGTTGATGTGATTCTTCCATACTGTAGCTTTGCCAATGTTGGTGATTTCAAGACAGTTTGAAAATACCCATATCGAGGTCAAGAAACTATAATGTTTAATTGATATCAAAAACTTGATAAACTCTTGTCAAATTGAAGAAATTGCACACAGGTAGATTTCAGGTCAGAACGAAGAAGGATTTTGCAATACTTCAAACTGGCCAGAAAACTGGGGGGAGAGGAGGGTTGCTTTTAGATCCTTAACATCAGAGTTGTTCAAGTAGAAGTAGAAGGAATTCTCACATCTCTTAGAGAGGAGATGTGGTAGGTCACCTCCAAATTCCCTTCGCACTTTGAGAGTCTGGGATTCTGAGTCATACCCTCAACCATCTTTATTTAGCAAAACAACCAAAGAATTCTTTTGAGCCTCTCTGAAGTTGCAGATACTTAATGCAACTGGGGTAAAGTTCATTCCCAGAAACTCTGTAGAAGACTGTCTAGTTTTGGATTAAATAAATCACTCTTCTAGTAAATAGCTGCTTCGCAGTCTGTCTACATTGTGAAATGGAAAGATATTTAAAGAAAGCATTTCTCTGTAAGAACCAGCAGAGCTAGAGATACAGGTCTTATATACCTATATAAAAAGACTTTTAAAATTAGGTGTTGATATCAAACTTTTTGCAAGGTAAAAATCTGACAAAATTCATTGGATAATGTAAAGGGGAGAATAAAAGAGAAAAATGCACCACATGCAGGTAGAAGGACTTGTTTTGATTTTCTTGAGAACAAAGCATTTGTTTCCATATTTAGATATGATAACAGTCAGTCCATGTAACATGGCATCCCGTGGTGTTTCAATATGAAATACCTGAGAAGGTGATTTTTAAGGGCACCATAATAACGCTAACCACTTCAGTACTACTTAATTTCTTTTTCATTTTTCCTTCATCACAAATAGCAATCACTTTGTGCCCTGAAGCATGAAGTCTCCACAGCCACTGTAATTTGACCCAGTCCAGGCAGTATGACTATGGTTGTTCTTATTCATAGATTCTCAGATCACTTCTGAATATAAAGACATTTCCTTCAAAACTCTGTCACGTAAGTGACTTCCATAGATGAAGTAGGTGTTGCATAAAACACAATTTGTTCTTTTCTCATTTTAAGCACAACTTCACAATTTCAGAATGTATTTGTTTCAGTAAAAAGGAAGTGCCCTATTTCTGTATATATTCTTTGAAATCTTTAGTGGTTAGTGGATAAAATGTTTGTCAAAATAGCCAGTTTTGGAATATGCATTAAAAATAATGAGTGAAGTTAAAATTCCTAAGTAAAAACTTGGATGTTTGTAGTTAAAGCAGCCTTATTATGCCATATTTATATCATGTAATTCTAAGATGATTGAAGTTCAAGGCTGACTCTAATGCTAAACAAATGGTAATAGTAATAGATGGAGACAAGATAGCGTTGCATATCGTAGAATCTGCCAAGTAGTGTTTTTTCTCTGCACATTTTCATAATAGCGATTATGGTAATGCTTATAACATCTCACATTTTGATATCTCTGCAATATACTGTGACAACCTGAGGTTCCAGAGTACATCCATTTTCTCACCTGATGTCATTTTACTTGATAAAGAATTTTAATAAGCTACCCAAAGTTAAATAACAATAGCACATGATCTTGTATGGGTTCAGGCTCATTCTTGGTCTCCACTCTCCTTCATGTCTTACAGAATTCAATCAATTGTCTGGTATTTGATTTTATTTTTTTACGGGGGCCAATCACCACCTCTGAAATTATGCCAAAGGGTAACTAGGAACTGGCTGTGTACTCAGTTAGGTAGAGACTAGCCCAAAAGAGACAAATTAATTCAAATAAAAAAAGACCATATCAGAGATGGTATGTAATGGCAAGGAAAATGGAAATTTAATAACTACCTACTATGTGCCAAGCACACGTCTATAAGTAGATTGTCCACTTATATGACCCCCACAGCTGCTTGAACTTGGTGCTATTCCCTTCACTTGGGCAGACGATGCTGCTGAAGCTCGAGGTCAAATTGCTGAGAAGGGATGAGCTAGGATTAAAGTCCGTTCCTGTCTAATTCCCGAACCCATGCTGCTTTTACCATGCTGCCTCATTTTTCTCCAGTGACGTCAGGATTCCTAGTTAGACATAACCTAAAAAAACCTAGCGCTGTCGAGTCGATTCCAACTCATAGCGACCCTATTGGACAGAGTAGAACTGCCCCATAGAGTTTCCAAGGAGGGCCTGGCGGATTTGAACTGCCGACCCTTTGGCATAGACACACTAAAAAAAAAAAAAAAAAATCTTTATCCAGCATGTAATTCCCAGTTTAAAAAAAAATAAAACAATCACACAGTTTCTGATAATATCTGTCACCTAGAGTTTTCCCTAACCCTTCCATTTAATGATCCATTAATATTTTTTATTTTTACAATATTTCCTGTTCATATCAGATTCAGCAATGCTTCCAAACATGGTGTCGCTTGTAGCACTATTGCTGTACTCTCAAAAGAGAGTGAGGAATACCAGAGAGATGGACTGAGAACACTGAGGCATATCTTCTTCTAAGGAACTCTAGGTGTCCCCATGATGCGCCTACCGTTATTCGCTCCAGCTGACTAAAATTACCGAAGCAACGCACTCTCCTGAATTCTCCTGCTCTAAGCCAGTCTTCAATTTATTAAGTTTCTGATAAGTCTGACTGAAGAGCAGACAGAATTTTTTCTTTCCCTTACACAGTTGATGTTCATCTCCCTTTGGCTTAATCCTTTAAAGTGAATTTTAAATAAAAATTATTTTTTAAAAAAGTGAATTTTAAACCCAGTAAAGCCCCAGTATATCAGACAATTGGTAGTGTCTTGTGAGACCTGAGAAAGGGGTTGGCCAGAATTGAACTTGACTTTAATACAAGACAATGTTCTATTATTGTTTAACTTTGGGTATTTCTCCCCTAGGAGGAGGACAGAGGAGAACTAACCAGCTCCAGGACCAAGGTAAGAGGGGAGTTTTCTTTCAAAAGAATGGGTTCCATCCATTTGAAGGAAACCCCTCCCCCACCTATTTTTTATACCCTTTTTCTTTATACATTTATATTTTTAACCCCAGCATCAGGAAACAAGCTTGCCACCTATTCATAATAGTTATTTGAACATTCATCTTACAGTTGTAGCAGGGGGTGGGGTAAAAAACCTTCACACAGGTAATACCAGTGATATGCTGACACATTTATGTTTTTCATCATCATTAAATATTAGGACCAGCCTTCCATCAAGGACTAAATTCTTGCATAAATCTCAGGAAATTTTTATTAGTTGTTAATTTCTCTTTATGTAGAATATGGATACTTACTGTCAATCAAATAATAATGAGTAAGAGGTCACAAAAATATTAAGACTCAAATACAAAGTGTTGCTATAGAAATGTATCATTATTAAGATTTTTAATTTAAATAAAAAGAAGCCAATATAATTTTAATAACATGTTTTGAAATATGGCTGCCATGGACTTTTGGCCTAAAGAAATATAGACTCATTGATTTGATTTTTAAGAAAGTGTATGAAAGCTATGGTTATAAAAGTAAGAGGAACGGGAAGAAATATCGTCATGAGTCTTATTTCTCCCTACTTATAGATCCTCTTCCCCCGCCTCTTTTCTATTGCTTTATATGGTTCTCTACTGTAACCTCTCTCACTTTATATGTCGTTTTCCATGGAAGTCAGCAGAATCCCTCGCCTTGGTGCTCTGTTTCAAACTCTGTCCGTTTGCGTTTCTGCTTTCAGTTCTTTTGGGTATATACCTAGGAGTAGATTGCTCGGTCAAGCAATTATTTAAAAAAAATTTTTTTTATTCTGGTGAAAATATACATAACAAAATACAGCCATCTCAACAATTTAAAAAAAAAAATCAGACAGAATCCCAAGGGAAGAAACAGGTGGTAGGATTTAAAAAGCCCCCAGGCTTTGAGGTACTAGAACAAAGGTGGGCCTTGTGCACCATAAAGGGATCAGCTTCCTGGTCCTGTATGACAGTATTTCTTTGTTACTGTTGCCCTCTAAGGAGGTTAAATATTGAGTAGCCAAGAACATTTTAGTAAAGCATTAAGATTAGGTAGCTGAGACACATAGGGCTCAAGAAGAAGGAAAGTTTAGGAAGGAGGAATAAATGTGCAAAAAGAATGAGAATCCTGGCAACCTGCTGCCAGAAAATAGTCATCATCTTGCAGTAATACAGTTGTTCTTTTGTTACAGATGTGTTTAGAAGCTCAACATAACTTTAAATGGAACTCAGAGCTTTTCATACAGACAAAATCATTTCATATACTTTTGTTAGAGGCATTTGTATTTGTATTCTGAGCAGGAATCATATTGGTCATGCGATTAGCAGCATACATGAGAAGGCACATAGGAAAAACGTGAATTTGATTTTAATACCAATACAGGCTACTTATGTAGACCATTATATTGCAGTGGTAACCAAATACAGAAGCCTAAGCATTGAACGCTTGGCATATAATGCATGTGTACTTTGAATTCTTATGAAATATTTTATGGAAATCTCACACAAGGGAAGAATTTTTGGTGCTTCTGCAGGGCTTTAATTCTTTGGGGTAACTTTAAATGGAAACGTGACCATTTTTGGTTTTGTTGCTCGGTATTGAGCTTACATTAATTGCACTCGATTTAATAAGTATATTAAAAAATATTTAAGGCAAGTTCTCAAATTGATAACTTAAAAAAAAAAGTACCCAATTTCTGACAAGGAGCAAATAACTGAAAAACCATGTGCTGTGTTCTAGTGTGAACACCAATAGAAGAAAATGTATGTGAGACTATTTTATGAATTTAAATTTGGGGCATTTTTTTTCTATTTGAATTGTTTAATTAAAAAAAAGTTAAAATATCTTCCTGTTTTTAAATATGAGATCCATTGTTCTCAAAGAAAAGCACCTTGTGTCTTCACTTACAGTGACGTAGTCTTAAAATCTTTAAAGACCCATGGACTTAGAATTCTTAGGTTCTAACTGTTCTCAGAGAGCAACAGAAAAGCCACATGCCACCCTAGGTTATAAGCCCTCTATCGAGTCCAGAACTTTGAATGGCATTTGACAGCTTCCTTTCGAGGTTCCGTTACCTCATACTTAAATAATCCTTATTTCTATAAGAAGCCTTTTTAGATCACCTACCTTCCTTTTTCTATTTGTGCTATCCCAGCCTAACCAAAAACCAAGCCAGAAGTTGGAGTAGGTGCAACAAGATCACACAGTTTGTTTTGAGACTAGTATTCAAATACTTACCTAGTGCTGAGGAACCTGAAACCTTCAGCGACAGACAAAAATTGAAACTGGGTAATTTTTACTTTCAAGAACTTGACGAGAAACAAAGTATTGTACATGAATGTTATCTAGAAATATTTAGTGAGTTAAATTATATTTTAAAATGCAGTAAAATAAATCTTAATAGAATTAGAGTAAACATACAGTTGTCATTTAGTCTCAATTGATAATAAACTTAATTTTTTTTAATGTGCTGAATTACACTCTACTAATTATGCTCTACTAAGTAATAACTTGGGGCCCTGGTGGTGCAGTGGTTAAAAGCTTCAGCTGCTGACCAAAATGTTATCAGTTCACATCCACCAGCCACTCCTTGGAAACCCTATGGGACAGTTCTACTCTGTTCTATAGGGTCACTATGAGTTGGAATTGACTCAATGGCAACGAGTTTTTTATTTTTATTTTAGTAGTAAGTTAAGAGACCTGGTGGTCCAGTGATTAAGCACTCAGTTGCTAACCAAAAGGTCTGTGGTTCAAACTCACCTGCTGCTCTGGAAAAGAAAGATGTATCAGTCTGCTTCCATAAAGATTACAGGCTTGGAAACCCTAGGGAACAGTTCTACTCTGTCCAATAGGGTCACTATGATTCAGAATCAATGGCAATGGGTTTCATTTTTTTTGGTGTTTAAGTAGTAAATTCAATAACAAGAAATTTTCTAAAAGTGATATGTTTAATTTGCCAAACTTAAATATATTAGAAGGGAGCTGTAAACAAATATCATTATCTGGGATTTTTATTTTAGTGTTCAGTTGGGAGTATCAGATTTCTCTTGATATACACAAGAAACTTGTATTTGATTTTATCATTTATCATTTCCTTTTTTCTCTAAAGTGAATTTGTGGGAATTCCCACAAAAGTGAATTAGTGACACCTTCAGCTACCTATAATCTTGTGAAGCATCTTCCTAGATGATTTTGTTTATACAATAGACCAAATATGGACTAAAGATTTGTATGTATCTCTTACCAACACTTAATAGACAGTTTAGAAGATTTTTTTGTTTTCCTTTGTTTTGAAACACTCTTCATGCCAGATCATCCTCAAATCTATTAGATGTCATGATCGAAGGATTTCCTTTTGTTATGCAGCACACTATACTTTTACTTTAATGCGTTGCTTGCAAAGTAGCATCTCAAATGAGTTCACTCAGTGTCAACTCTACATGTAGTTATTTCATGCCTACTATATTCCTTTCCCTCTATTAAGAACTGCGAACGTTATAAAGAGTACGATAAGACACAGTTGCTGCATTTCAAGAGGGAAAAAAGATGTATACAGATATCATTGTAAAGTAAGGTATGACTCAAAGAACATGTGAGTGGTCCAGATAATACCCATTGCCATCATGTCGATTCTGACTCATGATGACCCTATAGGACAGAGTAGAGACTGAAGGAGTTTCCAAGGAGTGCCTGGTGAATTTGAACTTCCATCCTTTTGGTTAGCAGCCGTAGCTGTTAACCACTACACCACCAGGGTTTCTGTCCAGATAATAGCTGTTATAATTTAAATTAAAAAAAAATAAGCAGGAGATAAATAGAATCTAGAATATCTGGGAAAGACCTCATAAAGAAGGGTCAACATCTAAGTCAATTGGCATAATAAAATCTATTAAGAAAACATTCTGCATCCCACTTTGGAGAGTGAGATCTGGGATCTTAAAAGCTAGCAAGCAGCCATCTAAGATGCATCAATTGGTCTCAACGC
This sequence comes from Loxodonta africana, assembly GCF_030014295.1. NCBI lineage: Eukaryota > Metazoa > Chordata > Mammalia > Proboscidea > Elephantidae > Loxodonta > Loxodonta africana. Next base: position 126,322,444 of record NC_087348.1, read on the forward strand.
ACCTGGGCTAAAGGAGAATGAAGAACACCAAAGACACAAAGTAATTATGAGCCCAAGAGACAGAAAAGGCCACATAAACCAGAGACTACATCAGCCTGAGACCAGAAGAATTAGACGGTGCCTGGCTACAACCAGTGACTGCCCTGACAGGGAACACAACAAAGAACCCCTGAGGAAGCAGGAGAGCAGTGGGACACAGACCCCAAATTCTCGTAAAAAGACCAGACTTAATGGTCTGACTGAGACTAGAAGAACTCTGGTGGTCATGGTCCCCAGACCTTCTGTTAGCCCAAGACAGGAACCATTCCCAAAGCCAACTCTTCAGACAGGGATTGGACTGGACAATGGGATAGGAAACGAGGCTGGCAAAGAATGAGCTGCTTGGATCGATACAGACACATGAGACTATGTTGGCATCTCCTATCTGGAGGGGAGATGAGAGGGCAGAGGGGATCAGAAGTTGGTGGAATGGACATGAAAAGAGAAAGTGGAGGATGGAATGTGCTGTTTCATTAGGGGGAGAGCAATTATGAATATATAACAAGGCATATATAAAATTTTGTATGAGAGGCTGACTTGATTTGTAAACTTCCACTTAAAGCACAATAAAAATTAAAAAAAAAAAAGAAGGGTCAAACATACTAGTTGATAAACAAATATTAGTTGACTGAATGAGTGAATATCCCTGGAAAATAAGGAATTGGGAAGGCTAAGGGGGGTGGGAGGTGGGAAGAATTCCTGGTAAAGGTTCTATCATAAGTTTGGAGTCAATTCTGAATAAGGCATCTTTGGACTATAAAGAAACTAGCCCGACTGGCTAATTAGTGTGGTTACGAGATTGTGTTAGACAGACCCACGTTCTAATCCCACCTTTGCCATTAACTAGCCATGTGGCTTTAGGCTTCATTCTCCTCATTCGTAAATTGGAGATGTAATCCTATCACATAGGATTGTGCAAGGATTCAATGAGAACGTGAAGACCCTGACAGCATCTGACTCAATAAAGTGTAATGAAGTAAAACTTTAAGGTATATGTGTACTGAAGTGTTGGGAAGCCTTGAATGTCAGAAAAGTTAGAATAACACCCTGGAGACAATCATGAGTCTCTGCAGATTTTTGAAAGACAAAGCACTATAAACAAGTAGAAAAAGGTTATTCTGACTCTGGGTAGTAGAGAATGGATTGGGAGAGTCAATAGATCCAGCATCAGGTGATAAAGCCCTTGACTAAGGTGATGCCCATGTAATGGAAATGAAAAGATAAATTTGAGAGACACTTTCAAGAAAAACAATTCTTAATGGAAGACCCTCAATGAGATGGATTAACACAGTGGCTGCAACAATGGGCTCAAGCATAGCAACAATTGTGAGGATGGCGCAGGACCGGGGAGTGTTTCATTCTGTTGTGCATAGGGTCACTATGAGTGCAAACCAACTCGATGGCACCTAACTACAACAACAACGATGGATAATTGGGTACCAAATCCTGCTGCCATCGAGTCAAGTCTGACTCATAATTGGGCACAGGAGAGGAGCTTGCATTTTGGGTTTGGGCCCTGTTATTCTATTGTTTGTTTTTACAGTTCTATTTCTTCTATGTTAAGTTTTCTAATCTGTTATACTGGATATTCCTTATAATGCTGTTCTTGGATATCCAATATTACATGTCCCAAAAAACGACATTAGAACTCAAGTAATTATGAGCCTTGCATGTACTAAAATAAACCAAACCCACTGATGTCAAATCAATTCCAACTCATAGCGACCCTACAGGACAGAGTAGAACTGCCCCATAGGGTTTCCAAGGCTGTAAATTTTTACGGAAGCAGACTGCCACATCTTCCTCCCACAGGTTCAAACCACTAACCTTTCAGTTAGCAGCTGAGCATTTAACCACTGCACCACCAAGTCTCCTCCTGTACTAAAATAGACTTATTTAGGTCTATCCAGGAGGGAAAAAAAAGTTACCGTCTAGTCAAATCAAGTCATCACCAAGGTTATTGGTGTTTGTTTGTTTGTTTGTTTTTTAAATATCTACTGCACTGTTTCTTGAGCATTCAAGATGTATCAGTTTGGTTGGTAAGACTACCTGCTTTTTAAATTTTGTCTTGACTCGAGTACTCAGAGAGGACAGAAGTTGCCAATTTACTAGGGCAGGAAATATTTATGAATATTTATGAGTAAAAGAACTTGCAAAGGTTGAGGGCTAATCCCCACCAAGCTTGACAAACTTTTCAGGAAAAGAAAAATTTCTCCTAGAGAGCCATAGGAGGAATGAATAAGCAGTTTAACTGCACAGGAAAGGGCACTGCCAGGAAGCAAAGGGTATGTAGTGTTGTGAAGAAGAGCACTGGACCAGAAGGCAGAAGACCTGCGACCCAGCTGGGCTTTGGTGGGCAAGTCACCTAACTTATTAGGTCCCACTGACCACATCTGTTAAATGAGGTTGCACATAACCTCCAAACTATCTTCTGGCTCAAAATTCTAGAATTTTCAGTCTCTAAAACAACTGGAAAAAATTTTTAGGAGTCAGCAAAGACTAGAAGAAATAAACATGATCTGTGGTGGTGGCATGTTTTAGAATTCTGGAAATTATATAAGGAGAATAAGAAGCACGGTCAAGGAGAGGAAGGAACCCAGGGGCTGGGGCAGGGGAGAGTCCAGGCAGCAAGAGATCACAGTCCATCTATGTGAAAGGCACTGTACTGATTGAGCAGCTCACAGACAGTAAATATGTCAGTAACCAATTCTTGCAGTTTTGAAATTTTACTTTAGAATAATAATAATCACAAGTTTAAAAAGCTAATGATATTCAGAGGTAACTTGAAGCACTTCAAAATCTAGGCAACTGTAGACTAATCTTGAAACAAAGCTCCCTTTTGTATATTTTGGTCACAGAGAGTGATAATAACAAGAAGGTGGCTTGGGAAAGCTATATCCACATATAACATCAAACAGCACCCCAGGCTACACCCAAATAAAATTAATTATTCAAGTGAATAACTGATATTTTCTCAGTATTACATAAGCTAACTGAAAGTATCTCTAACCCAAAAACAGTATCTCTAGACAGTTTATTTTATTTTTATTGCTTTAACACGCAGTGTATCTCAGCCACTACCACCACCCCACACACATACATGATGCACTTGCAGGGTGGCCACGGATCGAGGCTAGTACCTAGGGAGACCCTTTCAGGCAAATCACAGCCTTAAAACCTCCTCTGTATCAAAATTCTGGAGCCACCATTGGTCATAGAAAGGCTACCCTTAAGACATACTTGAAAGTAGTCATTAATTAATCTTTAAAATGTATGATTAGAATCTAAAATGGATATTTCGAAACTATGTGCATGATTGCCCTTCCAAGTTCATAAACCCCCTAAAATCGCATGCCAATCTGTGGGAGTTTTGTTGTTCTTGTTTGTTTTTTTAACTTTAGATGAAGGTTTACAGACCAAATTAATTTCTCATTGAACAATTAATACACACATTGTTTTGTGACATTGGTTGCCAACCCCGACACGTCATTGTGAGATACATTACCAGCTTTTCTGTCCTCTCCTGCCTTCTCGTCCTTGCCCCTGGGCCGGCGTGCCCATTTAGTCTCATTTTGTTTTATGGACCTGTCTAATCTTTGGCTGAAGGGTGAACCTCAGGAGTGACTTCATTACTGACCTAAAAGAGGGCCCGGGGGCCATACTCAGGGTTTATTCAATCCCTGTCAGGCCAGTAAGTTTGGTCTTTTTTTGTGAGTTACAATTTTGTTCTACATTTATCTCCAGCTCTGTCCTGGACCCTCTGTTGTCATCCCTGTCAGAGCAGTTAGTGGTTGTAGCCGGGCACCATCTAGTTGTATAGTAGTTGTAGTCCATCAGTCCTTTGGATTAATCTTTCCTTGTGTCTTTGGTTTTCCTCATTCTCCCTTGCTCCAGTGGAATATCTTAGATGGCCACTCACAAGCTTTTAAGACCCCAGACGGCACTCACCAAATTGTGTCTTTGGTTTTCCTCATTCTCCCTTGCTCCAGTGGAATATCTTAGATGGCCACTCACAAGCTTTTAAGACCCCAGACAGCACTCACCAAAGTAGGATGTAGAGTATTTTCTTTATAAGAATCTGTGGTTTTGTATGTTTGTGTCTCTTTTGGGAGAAAGTATTCATAACTTTCATCAGATACTGAAAGTGATCCATAATCCAAAATAGGTTAGACAATTCTGCTCTGTGACCTAAAATCCACAAAATCATGAAACTAAATTGCATAAGGTATTTGTAAGGGTTACCAAAAAACCTTCAACACTAAAAATAGAGTTCAAAATTTCATTTATCACAGTTCCCAGCTAATACTCCTGACTAAACTACTGACAGATCCTCACAAAAATCACAGTGCCCTTCAAGCAATCACATTCCTCAGACTCATTTCTTCATAGGAATTAGTCATGCAAACACCAAATAACATGCAATTTAGAGACAAATCTTGGAATCTTGTCCAGTATCTACTTAACATGTTCAGTTCTCCTTCACTTGGAGTATGAAACATAAAGCTATCAACATTACCTTAATTGCATGTATCTTATCCAAAATCCAAACCAAATCCTTCCTTTTTTAATAAATCCTTCCTTATTAAAATGTTTTTCCAGTGTTCCTTATCATAAATCATATGGGTCTGAATTGTTTTCCCACTTATAAAACTTTTCTTCTCACAATTTTGATGTTAAATTATTGATCAATATTGCCATTTTATGCAAATCTTGTACTGTCATTAAATAAACAAACTGGAGTGAAGCCTTAGAATCTTTTCTAAAAACTATTCTATATACATGTAGAATAATTTAGAACCAATTCTGCCTTTGAAAATGAGTGCACAAACTCACTGATGCAAAAAGAGCCTTTTGCTTGTCTACTGCAAGGAATAATTTGGGAAGAAAAGTAATACCACAGCTACAAGTCAAACTGAAAACTTAGTGGAGCATAATGCTGAGACCTGGTTACTTTTCCAGGCTTCAATAGCTGATAAAGAGTAGAACTGGGCACGCGAGTGCTTTTCCTTGAGATCAGATATATTTAAGCTCTTTCCACTTCATTATTTGATAGCCTATCGGTTTTTACCAGCTTTCATGTTTTCCTGATTGGTACGATAGTTATTTTCCTCAGTGAATTGTTAATTAACTTTATACAGAGCTTTGGGGTTTGTTGTAAATTCTCAGTTATTCTGCAGACTTGTTCCATCTACCCTTAATGGGGGGATATCTTCATTACGCCAGAAGAGTAAAACCCCATGTGGTATTTGTTCCTCCCCACCTAGCACATCTTTGTTATGTGGAATAGGTTTTCATGCATGTCGTATAAATAACTCTGCAACTCTAGGGTGATACAATGCAGCCAACATTTAAATAACTTAGAGTGAATAGTCTATTTAGGGTTGGTTATTATTCATTTTCCAGGAAATTATTATTTTCTTACTAGAGTGGTTCTAGAAATTTTTCTGCAGATAGAAAGACAGATGATAGATATAAATATATATATACAAGCAGAAATTAGATAGATGATAGATATCATAATAAAGTTTAAATCCAATCTATAATTTTAGTTCAGTTTTCAAGAAACAGAGTAAATATATGGTATTTACGAAAGATAACATAAAACAGAGTAAATATGTGGTATTTATGAAAGATAAAAAGCAAATTTCATTTTTTTTTAATTCCTGTAAAAAATTGAAAAAGACTTTTCTTAGGATCTCTAATACTTGTTTGGTAAAAAATATATACATATAGTTTTGAGCCATGGAATCTCTTTTTTCTAAAAAGAGAGTTTCTTTTTTTTTTCTTATTTTAGTGACCCACTTAACAGAATTCAAGTCTACTCACAGTCACATTCATGTAATTCCCCTATGGGAAAAGACTCACCTTCTGTCTGTAAATATGTGTGAAACAGCAAGGCCTTTTCCCCCTAAAAAAACCCAGTGCTAGGTCACTGAAAATTGTATTAACCTCCTACAGATCCTCTCTGATGGGCAGGCCTGCTAATTGATGCATTACTCATACTTCTCTGCCTGACCTGTTCCCTTCAGATAAGGTGGAAGCTTTGTAGATGCTAAATACATCACATACCCTCCAGCCTGTGACCAGAGACACAAAACCAAGGGGACCAAAGCTACATAATCAGGAACGCTAGATGTTTCCCTGAGATCCTTAAGAATAACTCCTAGCTTTTTCTTCTTTCTCAATTTTGATTTGATTCAAAATAGAACATATATTTTGGTTTGCATACAACAATTCTATAAGCATTATATTCTGAAATAATTTAGGGTTTTTTTTTTGTTTTGTTTTGTGTTGTTTTACTGATTATGAAAGCATCACTGCTCGTTGTAGAAAATTTGGGGTGGGTGGGAAGCAAAAGAACAAAATGTAATCTAAATCAGTCGTAATTCCTTCCCTCAGAGATAACAATCCTCTGTATTTTCTTTCAATATTTTCCATGGACATTAACTATATATAGTTTATTCCCAAATTGACATCACAGAAAATTTACAATTTTGTTACTTTTTATCATTTAGCCTTATACTATAAGTGTTTTCACTAGTCATTAAAAACTTTTAATGGTTGAAAAGCATGTCGTTATATGGCTTGTTGAAGCTTTATAAAAATTCAGGTATGCTGCCCCAATCCAGAAGAATCTGATCCAGGAGGGGTAGGCCTGAGCACCTGTATTTGTAATGAGTGGTTTTCATATTCAGACTTCAGAACCAGTAATGTAGACCAACATCTACTTCAATCTCCCCTTCTGTTGGACATGTAGGTTGCTTTCATTGTTTTCCTACATAAATGTGCTATAAAGTTTATCACGTTATTTTGCCAATACCTTTGATTAATTTCTTAGGATTGATTCCTCAAAGGAGAATTATTGGATTGAGGAGTAAGAATTGTTTTAAGGAGTTTATTGTATAAAGTCAAATTATTTTCTTTCCAATTTTTAATTCTACCATGAGAGTATGAAGATGTCCATCTTATTAAATCCTTGACTGTCTTAAACATTATCTTTACTTTTATCTTTGCCAATGTGAATGGCAAGGAAATTAATTTGTACAGCTGTAATTCACATTAGTTTAATTCCAAGTAAGGCTGAACATTTTTATGATTTATGTGATTTGTATTTCTTCCCACATAAGCTGTCTATGACTTTGGTGATTTTATAGGGATTTCCTTATTTCTTTATACAATTTCTTACTGATTCATACAGTTTTTAAGGGTTTTTTTTTTTTAAATGTGTATTTTATGAAAGACTATGAAAAAATCCCCAACATTAAAACATTCTGGACATTTTAACATTTAAATTCTATAGGGAATATAGTATGATCTAATGAAAAGAGGACTTCAGTGAAGAGAACATAGGCCTAAAACCCGGCAGACTTTTCTCGTGGGGGTACAACTAATGGATCCTTTCTAATAAGGATAATAAATTACTAGCATCGTCACACATATAATCCCAGTAGTGTAGAGAAAGTAACTTCATTATATCTACACACTTCAGCATCAAAGCCAACAATAGAATGTTCATCCTATTGAGTGAAATGGAACTCAATTTGCCTTAACCAGTTAATATCGCAAATTATGTATTCTACAAACTATATGTGCCCTCAGTATCCTGTGTGCAAATACTGACTAAATCTGGGGGTTTATATCATCAGTCCTTTTCGATAATATTCACAAATCCAGGAAACCATAACAATAATGTACTGAACCTGAATTTCAATTGACTTTTTAAATTTGCCCCATTTACTTAGGTAGAGATTTTATCAAATGTAAACTTTAATCCCTCACCAACGGAGAAATTACACTTTAATATGTCTAGAAGTAAATATGATGAGTAAGTCATAAAGAAAGCATAACAGCATATCCAAATCTATAGGATTTAATGATAAATTTTTTATAGAAGGGTGGAGGATAAGAGATAAATGTCTTAGCTTGAATTAAGGGTGTTTTTTACAAGAAAATCTTTCTTTGTACTAATTTATCCAAAATCAATAAATGGAAAAAGTTTAGGTCTGTTCCCTTTTTACAGATTTTGTTTCATGTGGTATTTAAAGATTCTAGTCAACAAAAGTGGCAATGAGGTATATCATAATCTCAAGCTCCACTGAGAGCAATTCCAGGACTAAAAACCCCTGGATGTTTTCCAGGGGTCCTGGAATTTGACCAGGTAAGCATTTTCTTCACAGACCTGAATCAAGTTCACCACCATGTCCCTACTATGACAAAAAGCTATTTAGAGAGGGATTTTTCTTACCTAAATTTGGCTGCTAACCCAAAAGTCGGCTGTTAAATCCACCAGCCGATGCTTGGAAACCCTATGGTGCAGTTCTACTCTGTCCTATTGGGTCACTATGAATTGGAATGGACTAGAAGGCAATGGGTTTGGTTTTGGTTTAGACTTCCGCTAAGGCATAAAGGCAAAGACAGGTAATTAAGTTGACTAGGTCCTATTTCAATCTATGAAAGGTCTTTGTCAACACACTTGGGTTCTCAAATGTAGTTTGTACATCCAGAGATAATGTGGTCGCTTATTGTTGCTCCTTCCTCCCCTTCCATTTTTAAACAGAAAACAATCCATTTCAATTGACCACAATATTATTATTATTTTTAATCTCATCTATTTGGCAGGTCACCATTATAACTTCCCTTAGGCTTAATCTGGGTGAGAATATCCCCTATAATCAATATGAATTTCTGACATTTGTTTTGAAATGTATGTCTGAATTATATGAAGGGGGTTCCAAAGCAACAATGGAGTGTGCTGCAGGAAGGATCTGCTTTCTATGCCCCCCCTTTACATGACTCCTGTGGCTTCCTTGGCCTTGTTTACAATTATTTTTTCAGGGCTCCCTTTTTTTTCACCTGGGTAAAAGGTACTTTTTAATCTAGCCTAACAAAATGAAATAGCTTTATATATTTTTACAGAAGTCATTTGATGATTCTTATTACTAATAACGTGTAAAAGTGAATGCATTACATAAAATATAACAGATGTCCAGATGGTCCTTGCATGTGTGTGTCTTTTGCCACAGTTTCAACAGAAATCCAAGAAGGCCTACGGACTTAAACTTATGAGGAAATTCCCTCCTTAGACTATTCTAGAAAATAACAGGCACTTTTAACATGCAAAGAAATCTGAAAATACTGTAGGCTATTTCCAGACATTAACTAAAAGTGCTTTCTACCATGTATTATCAAAGAAAAGTAAATTTTAACTGATTTGGTTTGTAAACTTTCACTTAAAGCACAATAAAAATTTAAAAAAAAAAAAAAGTAAATTTTATGTATGATGGCATTGAGTGGACTTCATCAAAGAATGACATGTTTCTGGAGGGACCGCATATGGATTATACTGTGAGCTGGGCAGTGACATATGGGTCAAATATATATATATATATATATATATATATACACGCACACACACGTGCACATATACAGATAGCAGTGTGAAACTAAACTGTTTTTACATGGCCTATTTTATTAGATGGTATTAGAAATACAATGTCTTAGAGTGATTTTTTAGAAAGTTTTTATTACAATTTTCTCAATGTAAAGCTTTTTTTTTCTTAACCATTTTTTTATTTTGCATTTTTGTTTTCTATTGTGCTGTGAAACTGTCTTTGGATATGGCTAATAACCCTGTTAAGTAACCCTCTCATGGAATGGCTGTAGTTTTATCAAAGGAACAGTCTAAACTGAAATATAAAATAATTGGGATGCCACTTCATTAAAAATATCTAATAAGAACATTTAAAGCTGAAGTGAAATGGATTATAAAATTAATTTTCTTCTAAATACAAAGTTTTAGTAATATTTTTAATTCACTGAAAGATGAATTTAGTTTCTTGTGTACATATAATAATTAATTCCTTTTCTCCAAACAGAATTTTTTTTTTTACTAGATAGCCTTATCTTCACTGAATTTTTATTCATTCCTACATTTTAGTCTGATCCTTTTGGTAATTAAACTGACAATTTGGTATTCCTTTAGCAAGCGTGGCGTAGTGGTTAAGTGCTACTGCTGCTAACCAAAGGGTTGGCAGTTCGAATCTGCCAGGCGCTCCTTGGAAACTCTGTGGGGCAGTTCTACTCTGTCCTATAGGGTCGCTATGAGTCGGAATCAACTCGATGGCACTGGGTTTGGGTTTGTTTTTTAGCAAGTGTGTTAATTCTTTCATGTCACTAATGTGGCACTTTGGGATGTGGGAACGCGTAATTATTTAATTAGCATTTAGGAAACAGCAGTCTCTTAAAAAGTGTTAATATCCCCAAAGTGTGTGGTTTACTCTTGGAAAGTGTTTACTGTCCAGGTGGATCAGACCACCACAACGCTGGAAAACGCACATCGCTCACTTAAAGTCTTAGGAATACATTTTAAGAGACTAAACAATTAGTAGGCTGATTAGTGGTAAAGTATGCAACCCTTATTATTAGTCAGCTAAATGACATTTCAATTGCAAGTCCAAGTTCCAGTGTTATTCGTTAATATCATTGTTTTGTTTCATTTTATCTATCATCCATTTGGCATTAGCGAATTACAAACTCAGTATTTATTAAATAGCACATCGCAAACTGTACCCAAATTCTCTCAGTATATAAGCCGCTCCCTCGATTTCACAGAAATTTCATTAAATTCTAGGAAAGCCACTTGAAAGAGTTAATGAGTCACTCAAAAACTGTAGCTCGAAAGCAAGAAAGAAAGCAATACACGGGAGATGTTACATTTTTTTAATCCTTTTAGAGAATAATTAGAATATGCTCCCTCAGTTCCCCTATAGAGGTAAACACAGAGAAGGCTGATCTAGAGTATTTGCCAACTCCATATTCACATGCAGCCTGATTTCATAGAGTTAATTGCTTAAGTAGTCAAATTGGATATCTGATACAAGTGTCTAAAGAGCATACAGTGGCTTTAAAAAGCAACACAAAATTGAGATGTAAGATGAAACTGAATCAAACCTGGAAACCCTCAAGTCTCAGAACATCTAAAACAAACAAACCATAACCACACAAATAATAAAAAAAGAAGAAGAAGAAGAATTAAACTGTATTCTTTGTTGTCTGGAAATCAGTACATAAAAAATAGTGGCTGGTTTGTTTGTTTATGTCATTTTGCTTTTCCTTCTGGAAATAAATTTTCATCCCACATCTCTTGGCTGGTTGACATTTAGAGACAAAGGAATTCAAGACACAATTCTTCCTTGATTCCTAGTAAATTTAAGCTTATTACTGTTTTGCAAAAGAAAAAAAAAAAAACCCCATGTAACTGTTTAAGGTCAGTTTTTTGACCATAAACAAACTGTGAAAGTGAATGGCACCAAATACTGCATGTTTAATACATTTAAAATTAGTTGCAACTGCCTTTGGTTTGGACTCTGGTGGAAGGAGCTGCACGATGGCAAAATGAGAGGTTTATTTAGCGTCTGGGAGAAGCTTATAAAAAAAAGAGCTTAAGTCCTCATTCCTTCTAACATCTTAACAGCTGTGCAGTTTCTTACAAAATATGTTTTATCGTTTCAAGAAATGCTGTTAACCTCGCAGTTTTAAAACTGAATGAACAAGGCCTCTTGGACAAATTGAAAAACAAATGGTGGTACGACAAAGGAGAATGTGGCAGCGGGGGAGGTGACTCCAAGGTTAGCCTCAATGTCACCAAAAGCGGGTAAACAGTATGTAAAGTAATAGGTGCATCTGCTGGGAGACTTACGGTTGGCACCTTGACTACCACCAGAATTGCTGGTCAAGTCCCTTAAAAAACTAAAGTATGCAATTACTGTCAAATCAAAAATATTCGCAACCATTATAAATTTGGAACCACACTAACAAAGGTCATTGAAATATTCACCAAAAATTGCTGGCTTCGAAGAGGCTGTGGGTCCAACATTATAGTCCTCTGAACCTTGGTTTTGGAAAACAGGAAGGGCTGCAGCTTTTGGACAGAACGGTTCAGTGAAGAAAGGAGAGAGAGCAGAAAGGGTTAAGTCTTGTGTTGTTTTCTTCACCACTGCAGGGCCAGAAATTTTACTGAATGTTTGTAAGTAGCAACAATAAACAAATTCCACTCAGACCTGTCTAGAATACCGACCAGAAAGTCATTTCTCCATCTAAGACTCTCAGGCTTCTGTTAAAGTTAAATAACAAATCAAAAATAGTCGTGTGAACTAGACATTTTTTGCCTTTCACAAATGGATCAACCTACAAAATGATCTGTCTACAACATCAAAACTAACTCAGTTTTGTCTTCAGCTTCATCCATAAAATATTCCTAGCTTCATAAGATAATATTTTTAAATGTCTTAGCAGTGACTAAGAAAAAAAGTATAATAAGGAATGTAGTTAACAGAGAAGATTAACTATGTACCAGTGTTCATAGAATTAAAGAAAACAATCCACAGATGGGAAATTTCTGAGTTATTACTTTTAAATGATATGTAAGAATTATGAAAAATTTAAAGTTTATACTCTTGTCTTTGTTTTAAAATCTAGAGATTTGTCCAAAACAAGAAATCCTACTTATCTTCAGGTTCTTGATTGGGCTATAAATTTTCTCACTGGGCCACCAACCCACAAAACAATGCTGTGGATTTAGGGTAATACCATCTGGGATGGCTGCTAACCTCACCCTCTCCTAATGCCACTAAATACTCCCCACCTGCGCTCCCAGCCCCGATCTAATTACCAGTTGTTGTGGAGTTGATTCCTCTGATTTGTGGCGACACGTGTATGTCAGAGTAGAACTGTGCTCCATAGGGTTTTCAATGGCTGATTTTTCAGAAGTAGATTGCCAGGCCTTTCTTCCTAGATACCTTTAAAAGTGGGCTCAAATCTTCAACCTTTTGGTTAGTAGCTGAGTGCCTTAACAGTTTCCACTCAGAGTCCCCCCCAGTCTAATTAAAGCCTGTCAAATTCAGCTCACTTGTGTATTTCCATCTAATAACAAGACCTATTTCAGGAGAAGGAAGGACAAACTTTGCCAAGCGAATTTCCTGGCCACAAAGGGAGGCATAAAAGATTAGGGACAAGAGAATAGTGTGGGTCCAACTTTTTGTTTATGTGATTCTGATCATCCTTCTCCTTATTCCAAGAGAGAACCTGAGTCTGGAGAAGAAAGGCAAGGCGAGGCTAGAAAGAAGTGCTCAGGATTCTTCTCCGACCATGCCCCTCCAAGTAAACTGCTAGATACCTCCATTCTAGGCACCATCCACTATGTTTTCTTACAGAGTATTCTTTTTATATTTTGAGCCCCAACTTGCCTAGAATTTTCTGATAGTTTCCATAAAAATATAAATGCATATATATGCACAGAGAGTTATTCCTCCATGCAAATGGGAAATGTAAGAAAATACGCCATAACAGCACCAGGAAAAAGCAAAATGAAGATATTCTATTGTATCAGAAAAATTTTGTTTGCAAATTGTTACTTTCATCACAAATATCTGCTTTACAGATAAAATTTTCTATAAAAAGTAATAATAAAGTACTTTTTTTTTTAGTTTACATTTAAAGACTCTTTCCAGAGGAAAATAAGCAAACATAAGCAAAAGTGTATACATATTGGGGGAAAAAAAAAAATCTCTGTAACTCAAAAGATCATTTTAATTCATTTAAATTAGGGATTGGACAATTCAGCCAGATTCTGATCTCTTTATGTCCATCCAACACATTTTTTGGTGCAAAATAGACTCCATAAAGTTTTGTTGTCCAAAGGAATAAATATGCATCTAACTTCCCAGCTTTCAAAAATCAAATTTTTGATCTTACAGTAAGATGTACATAAAAAATTATTCTGTGACTTTTCAAAATCTTAAAAGTGATTTTCTGAAATGTTATCAAAGTTAACATAAAATGTTCCTCCAAAATGAAATAGCAGTATGTTCTATTTTTCCTAAGGAAATTTGGTTTAATACTAAGAAAAAAAAAAATCCTAGAAGGCTGTATATTGATGTAATATTTGTCACCAAGAGAATAGGCTGTTCCAATCTAAACATTAATAATACCCTACACTGAACTTGGAATAAAAGGCGATATTTTAAATGGCCTGACTGAACATAGATCAAAGTAAATTATCAGGAGGCAATTGTTCTTTTTCAATTTTATTAGAAGGTTTTGTACCTTCTAATATTTCATTTTCACCTGTAGAGGTGACTGATTTTCTTTTTAAATTTACCTCTCACCTCCCATTGGCCTGTTCTGCTTTAAAGGAGGTAAAATAAGGAGAAAAAAAATACTGAATTGGAGAATGCAGCTGGCTCTAAAGCCTTTGCTGAGTGTGAAGCCTGAGAAGGAGAGACAAATAAATGTTGCCAATACAGTACAGGGAAAACATGCACGTTCAGACATCTCAGCACAAGCTTGCTGAAATCCTGTGTTACCTGATTTTAAAATATGGAAACTTGGTAGGAGAAAACTAACTTTGCTCACAGTAATTCATCTAATGAAGAAAAAAAAGAAAAAGAGAGGAAACTTGTACTACACATGAAAAAGCTCCTACAAGCACAAGATTGTGCCAGGTGGGACATCTCCAGTTTGCCACTCAGCAGGAAGTAATTAAATTTATCCCTTAACCAGGCAATGTGCCAATACCTGTGGGGAATAAAAAGAGATAAATATAGCACTGTCCTTTCCCTCAAAGATGTTATGATCTAATATAACCAAAAAATGAACTATTTAGAGCCACTGTGGCAGCTCCCCAATCATACCTCATGATCATGCCAATAGTTAGCATCTCTATTCACCCATTAAGGAGCCCTAGTAGCACAGCGGCTAAAGAACTCAACTGCTACCCGAAAGGTCTGTGGTTCCAACCCACCAGCCACTCCACGGAGAGGGAAAGACATGGCAGTCTGCTTCCATAAAGAATACAGCCTTGGAAACCCTATGGGGCAGTTCTGTTCTGTTCTATAAGGTCACTATGAGTTGGAATCTACTCGACTGCAACCGGAATGGACCCACCCATTGCCATTCCCAGCATTATGAAGTTCTAACCATAGCAGTCTTCAGCCAAGATGTTTCACAACAAGATGTAAAAATTTAATAGAAGATAGGAGGAAAACTTCCCTATATCTTAAATGCAATAAATCCAAATGGAAAGGCATGATTGTGGGGATACCAATTTGCCTTCCTTTGAAAATTTGCTCCTTCGATATTGTTAATATAATTGATGAGGTAGTCCTTTCATAAGGTCATAAGAATTCATACTCATGGAATAAAATAATAGAAATTTACTAACTGACAATGAACCGGTCTTAATATCTCAGTTGCAATGTTTAAGACATATCTTCTCCTTTTGTTAATGTGGTTTAGTTTGAGCACAAATCATAGAATTTTATGCCAAATTTCAAGTGACTTATGTAATCCTGGTTCTAGTTGGAAATGTTGGTAGTACCAGTAACTACCAATGCCCTACAGTGCTAATAATGTCTACAAAATTGTTGATTTTTTTCTATTTTTTATTTTTATAGTTTATGTGTATAAAAATATGCATATTCTTGGATGTATACAATTATGCAAAAATCAATTTATAAGTGTGATTACCAAATAATATATTCTCTGGTAAATACACTTGATCTTACAATTCCTGGTTTTAAATTTGGCATTTTGAAGAAAACAGCTCCTTCTTGACTTTAAAGTTATACGGTATTTTTACTCAAATAACACACACCTATGTTTTTTGCCAACCAAATTCTGCACTGCATGAGGTATTTTAGTGAAAGTGCTATGCTAATTTTTTTTTTTTTTTTACAGCAATATGTAAAAAAACAATTGGCACAGGGGTGGTTATGAAAATGCCTCAGTGGGGGAGGGCGAGGTTGGCAAACAAACATAGAGGGTATGCTTTATTTGCTTAAAAATATGATTAATGGCCTGCTCCCCTTCTACACAGGGGAGCATGAAAACCAATGCAAGAATAAAGCCTGGAATTATCACAGAAAATATGCATTCATAGCAGAAAAAAGCAGAAAAGAAAAAAATATCGTGGTAAATAGAACCACTAAAGAAAGCTGCCTCTGGAAGAATCTCCCAGTAATGAATTTCCTGATGACTGCCTGAAATTCCACCAATTGAATATTTAGTTAATAAAAACCCATTGCCATCTGGTCAATTCCGACTAATAGTGACCCAATAAAAAAAAAAAAAGAGTAAAACTGACCCACAGGGTTTCCAAGGCTGTAATTTTTACAGAAGCAGACTGCCACATCTTTCTTCCCCAGAGCTCCTGGTGGGTTTGGAACCACAGACAGTTAGTGGTTAGCAACTGATTGCTTTAACCACTATCCCACTATGGATCCAAAATATTCTACGATCATGGTAAATAATACATATCATTTATTTAAAATGCCAGTCTAATCTTACCATGTAAACCAAGGCTATTGGACGAGAGTAAATAGCAAAAGGGACCAACAAAGAAGCAAGGTGGAAAGTGGAGGGAGTTAGGGGGAAAAGGTACTTTACGAAGGGAGAAAGGTAAGCTAAAAGCAGTCTTCGTCTAATTCACAATTTTGTTTTCAACTGTTCCTTCTAGAAAAAACTTGAGGGGAACTCTCTTTCATGTTTTCCTCTTTTTGGGATCAAGTCCTCCTCCTTACACTTCACCCCATTCAAGGAGTACAATATAGGCTCTGTTTACCTACAAGTGAGCTAGCTGGGAGACCTAAAACCTTTGTAGTATCAGTTTTATGAAAAAGCCTGTTTTGCATTCAAAATAATTTAAATTTAGCAATTTTACAGAGCACAACTTTGAAACAGATAACTCTGGTAATGACTATTTTACAAAGACAAATGACATACAGCTTTGCTCTTGGGGATTTCACAGTTCACACACCAGTCAGCAAGGTTGTTTTTGTAACAATCTATTCATAAATCACAGGAGTTGGGGAAGAGCTGTATAGATAATAGAAGGTGGACTAACTGGAGCTAAATTGACCAAGTACCTCAATTAACCAGAATCCTCAGCCTACTCCATCCCTAAATCATGCTTATGTCAAATTTTAATCCAAAAATCAATTTAAACAAAATACTCTAGGATCATAGCAAATTCATATTATCTCTTAAATGGAACAATGAAACTAAACCATAGTAAGATCTTATAACATTGATAAAAAATTAAAAGTCTTCAGAAACCAGAAAGATAGAAAGCAAGACTTATATATTAAAAACTTTTTTTCAGAATCAAAGGCATAACGGGGGAAAGGGGACTTTTCATTTCACTGTTAACCGAAAAACTCAATTAACTAGAAACCTCACGAGTCTTCTGTTGTTTTTTAACAGCATGAGCTATGAAGTGCGACTATTACAAATCCTGACTCAGCTACTTCCTAGCTATGTGACTCTAGATGAGTTACTTCGCCTCTCTATTCCTCAGTTTCCTTGTCTGTAAAATGCAGGTGATAATAGTAATTAAATATGTAAAATGCTTGTAACAGTGCCTGACACATCATAAGTGCACAATAAATGTTAGTGATCATCATCATTAATGCATTCCCTAACTGTGTAAACTCTGTAGATAAACGCATGGAATTAATAACATGGGAACCAAAGAAATGCACTCTGTGTTCTTCCCATCGCACTAATATTTCCTGGGAGAAGAAAGGCATTGGGAGATATGGCCAGACAAAGTGATGCAGCAGCCTTAGCAAGGTCCAGAGGAATGCAGCCAGTTTCCCTCTGAAAGTTTTTAAAAGCGAAAACAAAAACCAACCAACCACAAAAACAATAACAACAAAAATCCTAGGAGCTACTGCTTCCCATCCATCTTCCTGGCTTTTATATCCACAGAGGTTAATATGATGATGAAAACTGGAAGAAGTCTTCGATTCCTCCTAATATTGATGCCAGATGACTATTAACACCTTCCTCCCTGGAGGTCCTAATATAGTATTTGTTATCAAAGGAATCAAAGACTATAGAAAATAAAAATGGGACATGATAGTGAGAGAGATTTCCCTATTCAGAAAAATCCTGGTTACCCTGACCTACCACTTATTTGTTGGTAAGAATTTGTAGAATATACTATAGTCACTCCACTTTGTAATTACGGTATATTAACATGGCATGCTCAAGATGAAAATTGCTTTTCATGATATATTTCTGTTGAATACTGCCATTCAGAAGGAGAACATCAGCATGGGATTATACTTTAAAATCATTTTGTACACAGTTGTCTTATAATGATCTTTTCCATGAGGGGGCCCTTTTTTGGGAACACCAGAATCACCCTGCTCTTTCGCCTGGGTCCTGGATGAGCGTGGTTAAGGAGTCAGGGGAGTGATGAACACTGCAGACATACTTCCATAGCATAAAGTTAAATTCCACTGGCTGAATCATAATGCATGTGAGAAATGAAACCAGTCTTATCTAGCTTCTATTTAAGTCTGTCTGTAAACCTGCAGCCACTTTCATTCATTTTGAAAGTAAAAAAAAAAAAAATGAGCTTCTGGATTTTGAATAACTTCCACATTTATGTTGGGAAATTGTAAATGCCAGAGAAAGCCAACCCAGGCCAATAGTTTTGAATTCACAGTAATTGCATACATTTTATTTAAAAATCCTCCCTAGCAGTATGTGCCTGTTACCTAAAGCGATGGAGCAGGCCCCAGTTTTATGTCTGTTGCTAAACCTGGGCCTACAGTACAAGACATAGCACCTACTGTGGCCTCTGCTCTGTCACTTTGCCATGCGATTCTAATGTAGTTTTACTTGAATAACATAAAATAACATATATAATGTTATTTATGTTATTTTCCACGTGAAGAACTCCTGTAAACCTTGCCGTTTTGAAACTCAGTGAGGCAGGCGTCTTAGACAAGCTGAAAAACAAATGGTGGTACGATAAAGGTGAATGTGGACCCAAGGACTCTGGAAGCAAGGTCAGTCGCTGCAGTTCGGGGCCTCCTCTTGTGTTCACAAAGCAGTAAACGGGAGCAATTATCAAAACTGAACATTTCTGTATATACTCAGCCACTGCCTATATTTAAAGCTAATATCATAAATTTCAGGCACAGACACTGTCTGTCTTTTTCAGGAAATTGTAGCCTGCTCCCCTAACATAAAATCTTTTGAGTAACTAAAATTAACTGCAAAAATTTAAATTAATACAATTTCTTATGTTATTCTCAAACTTACGTACCACTAATAAAAATAGTGTGTTTTATGGTTGGGTCTTTCGTTTATTTGTTTTGGAGGCAAAGATCATGAACTCTATTATTTCAAGAACTGATGTATTCACAAAACAGGAAATGAGAAATTGATCAGTAATCCATTTGGAAAAAGATTTTAAATATTGAATAAATGTGTATTTAGTCTTTTGTCACGATATTGCCAAGCATTCCACATTAGCTTGAAGAAGCCCAATTATATTTCTGTGCTGACAGATAAACGGAGTGAACCTTCCAATTCTATTCTTCCAATCAAAATTTTTTCAATAAATAAATCAATGCTTATAAATAATATCCTCAAGTTCTAAATCTCTGATTCGTGAATTATTTTAGAATGATGCAGGAATCTGTAGGCCTGATTCTGTTCGTGCAAATGAAAATAGTGTTAAAAACAGTTACATTTTTATCCTAAAGCAAAAATAGGGAACAAATTTATGAGCGAATCTAAATATTTACGCAAATTAATAGCACATGGCAACAATGTCTGAGAGCCATACTTCAGGATTCTTGGTATCCTCTCTTATTTTTTCCTGTTATCTTCTTCTAGAAAGAAAAAAAAATATTGGAAGTCTAGAACACTAAACAAGTGACTATTTTAAATAGGAAAGCCTCAGTTAGTCTAAGGAAGAGACAAAGTTAGGTTATTGATCCTATTTCAGGGTTAGTCTCTGTATTTTAGTCACTTCAGTTTGCCTTTGAACCAGAGTGGAATGACACAAGCTTGGCACAGATAACAGTCATGTCAAATCCTTACATAAAGTAGAAGCAAAAATGCTTCATGAGAGTTTTTTCTAAAACATGAAGTTAACCTAAGTTTTTTGGCCCAGTTAAGTGATGTCATGGCTAAGTGGACAGAGTGTATAGTACATCCCTTAAACACTCTCCTAATAAAACTATTTAAGGGTCCGAATCACATTTTCTATAAAACATACTGCTGAAGAGATGATGGCCACAAGGCATCCTTCAGGTATGCCACCCAAAATACTCTTTGAAATAATGTTATATAATAAACATAATTTATGGAAAAAATTTAAAATTCCACATACAATTTTAGTATCTTTTAATCATGTGCTTGGCTATTGCTGAACTTATTGTGATATAATTTGTGTAGTAAAGATTTGCAGAAAAATATGTCTAAAATATTAACTGTTTAAGTATTTCTAAGTGGGAATGGAATTATATTTCCAAATCACTAATAATAACTATAATTTTGGCCATAGATAAATTATTTATCATTGACTGGGATAATTTGTGTATTTTTAAAAGTTACCTTAAAAAAGTAATCTAAGTGAGATGCATATCTAATTATTCCTAAATAGTATATAGTGTGTAAAAGTGATATTTTTCAGGAGATTTTTCGTAAAAATGCAACTGAAAGAATGAATAATGTGTACCCTAGCATACTATTTGCATATATTTGCAAAAGTAGTAGTAAAATATGAAGCTACTAGCTTAAAGACCATTAGTTTAAGTAGGAAATTTCAAAAATTAGAAGTATGTTTTAATGCAAGCAAAGCCAAATGGGGTCTCCTTCCCATGTAATTGGAATGTAAACATGATCATTTTCAAACTTAACATTAAGCCCACTTCTGCCACCCTATATAAATATATCAATTCCTATTTTTTTATAAATGTCTAAGTATAGTGGTCTTTATTGAATATTTAATAATGATAAAATGCTACAGATTTTATTGAACGTAATTACGTACTATTTATTGGTAATCATCATAATTTCACTTCTCCCAAGAGGTATAAACTTTATATTGAAATCCATAAACCAACATCAGTGACTTATATGTGTAAATAATTTCAAGTGAAATTATGCATTTGTTTTAATTGGCTGTCTGGATTTCATGTGTTCTTTTACCTTTTGGATGTGACATTTCCACAGTTAACTGAAGTGTCTTTATCCCCCTTCAGGACAAGACGAGTGCCTTGAGCCTGAGCAACGTAGCAGGCGTCTTCTACATTCTGGTTGGCGGCTTGGGCTTGGCAATGCTGGTGGCTTTGATAGAGTTCTGTTACAAGTCCAGGGCAGAAGCGAAGAGAATGAAGGTGGCAAAGAGTGCACAGACTTTTAACCCAACTTCCTCGCAGAATACCCAGAATTTAGCAACTTATAGAGAAGGTTACAACGTATATGGAACCGAAAGTATTAAAATTTAGGGGTAGGACTTAGGGCCTACTACAGTGAGTGGGTGATGCATCCTGTAAACGCAGTGTCGTGACCTGTCTGTCCATTGGTGGTATTGCTTGCTTCTAATTAGAGCTTTATATTTTTTGAAAACTTCAGTGCTAAATGCTTCGGTTTTCTTTGGCTGCAGATGTACTGTTTGAAACTCTATGTTGCCAATAGATATCTGCATTGCGAGGGTCAGAAAGACAAAAACGAATCCCCAGAATTGCTTCATGAAATGATTTAAACATTGACTCTACTTGAAATTTGGGAGAAATTGGAAATTAGACCTGGGTCTGCTTGCATACAGACCCAGGCTCATCTTCTCTGTAACAATCCAATTTTAGAATAAGTGCTAACAAAATAAGCACAGAACCTGTTTCAAATGATCAAAGCCTAGACAGTTGCCTGTTTTTGATAAGGTCCTATAATTTTCTGAAAAACAACACATGCAAAAGCTCCAAGGAAGTGTTGGGCACATAGTAAGCGCTAAACGAATTTCAGCTCCTATTCTCGTTTGTTTTACAGTAGCCATCGTTCTATATTTTTAAAGAATAAAACTCTCCTATTTCTTAATCTGATAGTTGTCCTTGAGCCAGACGCTTAGGCAGGAGTGATCATCAGAACAGAACTACAATTCACATTTATTAGATGACATTCTACTTTTATGATCACAGTATCACCAAGGCGAAGAGGCATTTTAGGCACTACAGCAATTTCAAAGATTTCAGCCATATATGTGTTCTGTAAAAGAGAGGCAGTAAAAGATAAAAATTACAGTGGGTTGCTATAGGCCCCCCCCATTTTAATTGCTTTGAAACCCTGGTGGCGTAGTGGTTACATGCTATGGCTGCTAACCAAGAGGCTGGCAGTTCAAATCCGCCAGGCGCTCCTTGGAAACTCTATGGGGCAGTTCTCCTCTGTCCTGTAGGGTCGCTAGGAGTCGGAATTGACTCAACGGCAGTGGGTTTGGTTTGGGGTTTAAGCAGAGCAGCCTTACTTGGATCCTCTCGTTGTGTCACCAAAAAAAAACAAAAACAAAACTGTAAGCATTCAGTGAAATATAGGAGATGGAGATTAGTTTTTTAAGACTCTAAATGTTCACTACTTCTTTCCTCTGAGGATAGAAAGTGGTTTCAAAATAAGATTTGAAAGGATTTATTATTGTTCTTCCTAAAATCAGGTCTTTAAAACCCATTTTCTAAGATTATACCTAATAGCCAACTGAATAGGCTGCCTACTCTGATGACAATGACAATGAGCCTTTGAACTCACAAGAGACTTTTACTGTTTGATGTTCTCCAGAGTCAAAAGCCCAATATAACTGTTAGTAAGAATAATATGTACATCTGAGGTTATGCCAAGTAAACGTGCATTGAACTTTGATATTTATTTATATAAAAGGTACTGAAATGTTTGTTAGTTTCTTAGAAACAAAAAACAAAAGTAACCCCTTTCAACCAAAAGCTACTAATTGTTTTTATCCATAGTCTAGATACCAATGACTTAATATACTGACACCTAGATAATACCAAAGAGGAACCTTCCAATTTTGGGACATAGTTATGCACTAAACCCTCAATTCACTCAAATAAAAACTTTCTGGCCATGTCTTCTAATACTGGAACAACTGAGACAATGTCAAGGCATCTTGGCTATTATGGAATTCTTTCATCTTAATGGTTACAGAGTTGAAGAGAGATTTTCCCAAAATGAGAAAAAACAATACCTGCTCAGTTTTCCAAACCAATTATTATGACAGCATTCAGAAGCTCACTCACATTAACGGCAGATAAAAACCAGCTGCCATTGGGTCTGTTTTGACTCATGGACACCCTGTGTGTGTCAGAGTAGAACCGTGCTCCATAGGGTACCCATTAAGGAGTTCTGACCCAGAACACATCCATCTAAAACACCTAACATTAAAAAACAGGATTACACTACAAGGTTATCTATCCAGCAACTCTTAATACCAAGCCCTGTCCTATATTTCCCTAAATATAACATTTTATTGCTACATTTTCTTGATACGAATAATACTGCTCTGTTAATAATTCTTTGTATACACATATCCAAAAGCATGTACACTCTTAAAATCAGGTAGGAAAATACTCGTCTCTGGTACATAACCTCTCAAGAGCCTCACTTCAAAGAGCAAGATGGTAGCAGTCACGTCCACTTCCTAATTCCATGGTGAGGTTCTGCCATATAAGTGAGGTTCTTGATTGAAGGACCCTTTAAAATGTTGGTTTAATTGAATTGAATTATTTCACTTCTAAATTCCTCATTGGTATATGTACTAATATTCAGTGTCTGTTCAATTTATAACAATGTGCATTATATTCATTTAAAATGTTTTATTAAAGTATAATTCACATACAGTAAAATTCACCCTTTTTAGTGTACAGTTCTGTGAGTTTTGACAAATGCTTTAATTGAAATTTTATCCCATCAGTTTCATTTACAGTGAAGAAAAAAAGCATCTTTCTGAATATGGACATTCATCTATTTAACAAATACTGACTTAGTGCCTATAATGTGCCAAATAAAAGTACAAAGACCTTTGATTTCAAGAGACTAATAAAAGACAACCAAGTAGGAATATTGTTTTTCCTTAAAGTCCTCTTATCTTTGCCAACATTGCTTAATATAAAGCTATAAATTATAATGATTTCTGATTATGAAGAGAAATGTTAGTTTTTGAAACTGCTCAGAAAAGTAAACATATGAAATTGACCTGGTTTTTTTTTTTTTACCATAGATATGTCATTAGCACTTTAACATCAACTTTCTGAACTTATCAAGGTAGCTGATCTCTAAACCATTTCACTCTTTCTTTAATTCAATTACTTAATTTAATTATTTTAATATATTCCATTGCTGTGGAGTCGATTCCAACTCATAGCAATCCTATAGGACAGGGTAAAACTATCTCATAGGGTTTCCAAGGAGCGGCTGGTGGATTTGAACTGCTGACCTTTTGGTTAGTAGCCGAATGCTTAACCATTGTGCCACCAGGGCTTTGTAATTTAGTATATAGTTATTCTAACATCGAAGTTCCAGAACAGAGTAAATAAAGCCAGAATTTCCTAAAGAATTGGATAAACTTAAATTCACAATAGGTAATCAAGATATGATTTGATTTATATCTTGATTACCTATTGTGAATATATCAGCTGCTAACCAAAGGGTCGGCAGTTCGAATCTGCCAGGCGCTCCTTGGAAACTCTATGGGGCAGCTCTACTCTGTCCTGTATGGTCGCTATGAGTCGGAATCGACTTGACGGCATTGGGTTTTTTTAATCAAGATATGGTAGAGTTATGATCTAAGCCATAAGAAACTTAGGAAATATCTCACTTACCTTATTTTCCTTTTGAGCTAATATTAGAATTCAGTTACCAGAAAAAAGTTAAAGGCAATAACTGGATAGTAATTAGATTTACATAATGTCACTGCCTGTTTGTTCTCTGTAATATTAGTATCTCCTACCTAATATGACAGAGAACAGGGATTTGATGAGGATTTTAGAGACCTGAACCCCATAACCTCAATATGGAAATTTCTCCTGTGATGATCATTCAGGAGGTATTAAAAGATGCCCACTATCAGTGTAGCCCCCTTTAAGTACACTTGTTAAAATATGAGCTTTAGCTTCCACAGTGGACATAGAGTGAACTATGTGTCACTAATTGTGCTGTTCTGGGTCATGTCTATAACCCATGTGAATGAATGGAAGTGTCTGTGCCTAGAACTTTGTTGTGACAACAGGTAGATCAGTTATGAATTGTCTATATACTTTGTTTAGACAATTCATCACAATTTTAAGAGTATAATCCTTGCATTGTATAAACATCTCTTAAGAAAATAATATTTGAATAAAGAATGTTGTTCAAACGTAAAGGAGTGCTTCAGTTTGACTAGGGTGCCACAACCTTGTGGTGTAGCATGCAGCAGGTTAATAGATGTGTTCTGCCCAGATTTGCTAAACAAAACCTCGCTTTATGTTTTTAGAATTAGTTCCTAAGCAGACAGGACCATAAATTCTAGCCTGATCCATTCTTCAGTGTAGCTAAGCGTTTCTTTCCCCTATGAGCAGTTTTTATATAACCAAAAGAATATGGGGAAAAAATGCAGATGTCTAAATATTGATATTTTGGTGTTTGTTGTGTCATATTTTGTCAAAGAAACAGAAAGATTGTAACACCCCACATTCTTTTTGCTTCCTTTCCATGCAACCCAGTTGACCTTTTCTGAAGCCATAAGAAACAAAGCCAGGTTATCCATCACAGGAAGTGTCGGAGAAAATGGCCGCGTCTTGACGCCCGACTGCCCAAAGGCTGTACACGCTGGAACTGCAATTAGACAAAGTTCAGGATTGGCTGTTATTGCATCGGACCTACCATAAAAACCAAAAAAATAATTGAGTGCCTTAATTAAACTGTGTTGGTGACTGATGGAAAGGCAGCCCTGAGGGACACGCCGAGTGCGAGTCTTTATTAAACCAATCTACTGGCTAAGAGCGGGAAGCGCGTCCTTAAGCGCCGGACATCATCAGCAACAACGTGTGCATGAGCTCAGCTCGGAAACCCAAACTCAGATTTTATATCAGGAAAACTCACAATTTAGGTTTTTGGGGGAGGGGGGAGCTGGGATGGGTATATTAACAGCAACAAATTTCACTCGAGTGGACTTAAAAACTAATCAGACTTGCGAGTTAGCGCATTAAACTGTGAAGTTCTTGCTCAGAAAGGCGTTTGTCTTCATGCAAGGGATAAAATAGTTATAGAAGTCAATGAACATGCTAACCTGTGTCTCTAGAACACCCATATATTCAATGGAAGGATATCCAGCAGAGAAAACAAATCACTAAACTGTGATATGAAAATAATAAACATGTAAATCCTGTGGAAAAAAAAATTTAAAGGAAGCATTTACACTTTGGAGAAAACAAATACTGAAACATGCTTGCTTTTTAACTGATGTAAATTCAGTAGCAGACAACACGATTCTTTTTTCTAACCATCTTAGGGAACAATACATTGCAATAATTGATATAAATGCCATCACTGTAATAAACTTTAGAGATTTTTTTTTAATAAAATTTGTTGATCATCTTCCTGTTTGCTGTAACCTTCACCCTGTTACATGAGTCAGTCTCCACAGATTGCATTTGTCTCACTTCCGGGAACAGAAAACAAGAAGAAGGAAATGTTAACCTAAAATCATCAGTCTGCAATGTAGAATCAAAAGAGACTACGGGTCACTCATGTTATTGATATTATTTATAATTTTGTTCTGTGTACAAAATTGTGGTTTTTGTACCCACCAAAAAGAATAAAAACAACAGACGTTCTTACAATATCTACAGAGCTTGAAGGTCTTTTTCTTATCATTATAAAAGTTATTTGAGAAATTATAAGACTGTAGGAGGGATTGTTGAAGTCAAGTGGTGGGCCACAGTGGAAAATGTAGCTAGTCATTATTTTTGCATACCAAGCTGCTCTTCTATTACAGAACTTCGACTTGTTAGCAGGTTAAATTGTCAAAGCTGGAGTCTTTGAATCGGGGAATCAGTCATTGTCATAACAGCAACACACCATGTAATTGTGTATTGAAATTTTACTTGACTGTATTTTGCTGCATAAAATTATATGTGTCTCTTGGGCTTTTCCCATATTCCCATTGTTCCATTTAAGTCATTTCAAAGCACTAATAATAGTTATGGGTAGACAACAAATGAAGAATTAGTCCTTGTTCTCAGATGGAAAGTGTGAGAAAAATTATACCAGTGTTTATTTATAGAAAATACCTTATGTATGGACTAAATTAACATGTTTCAAAAGAAGGTCTGGTTCCTTTGAAATAATGAATAAGTGGTATAATAGTAAAAAACAAAACAAACAAACAAAAAAACCCCACAGTACTTAGGGATCTTGGCAGAAAGCACAAGTTAGGATGATTGTGGAAGTCTGGCCTCGAAGGATGAGTTGAGTTTCAATATGTGGAGACATGTTAAGAGCCTTATAGGTGAGCAGTAGCCCAGAGCTGTACATGTCAATGGTTTGTTTAAAGAATGTATACAGCTGGATGGACTAGTGAGAGCACAGGGTGATATCATGGGAGATAAAGTTGGAAAAGGTGAAGGCTTTATCTCCTTGACTCAACTCTTGATATCTGCACCCTGTCCTATTCAATCTCTGTGCTGCAGTAAGAGCAATCTTAAAAAGTGAAAATCTGATAATACACACACACACACACACACACAGATCCCTCAGGAAAAATTCCAAGCTCTTGAGCGGAGCATATGAGTCCCTTCATGAGCTGTCCCTTGCTTATCTCTTCCAGAACATCGCTCACCTCTCCCCAACATCTCCCACCACCAAATGAACCTCAAAAGTAGCACATGAGACACTGCATAGACTATTTCCTCAGTCTGTAACACTCTTCCCTGTCTCCTCTTTACCTGATTAACTTGTACTCGTCCTTCAATACTCAAATCAACTTTGACTTGCTCTGGGAAGATTTCCATGACTATCCATCACCCCTTGCCTATGAGACTGAGTTAGGTGCCCTTCTTAATGTTTTTCCCCATCACAGCACTTACCATACTGCATTGTAATTGCCTGTGTATTTGTCTGTATAACTTCTAGACTGTAAGCTCCTTGAGGGCAGGGACTGTGTCTATCTTGTTCACAGTTGTATCCCCAGCACCCAGCACAGTGCCTGGCATATTGTAGGTGCTTAATAAATACTTGTTGAATGAATGAATGAATTGAATTGAATTAATTTAATTAAGTAGAAGAAGAAAGACAACATCTTTCTTCATTTACAGTCGTTAGAGTGTGTATTAAGTTCTTATTGTTGTGAGGTGCCATCGAGTTGATTCTGACTCATAGCGACCCATGTGGCAGAGTAGAACTGCTCCATAAGAGCTTTCTTGGCTGTCAATTTACAGAGCAGATCATCGGGTTTTTCTCCTGTGGAGCCACTGGGTGGGTTTGAACCGCCAACCTTTTAGATAGCTGACAAGCACTTAACTCTCGCACTACCAGGGCTAGTGAGTCAGCATGCAGGGTAAAGTTTGGCTGATTTCATGATGTTGTACACCTTACTGGAAAGAATAGCTAAAGAGAAATAAAAAAGATGATCTGATGAATTTTCTAACCAGATGAGAAGGTACTCTATGTAATTGGACCTAGCTATGGAATACTTGGTTTAGCTAGAGAAATTATCATTTGTCATAACTAAATAACCCATTTTTTTTTTTTTTTAGCCATACTTCCAAACTTACCTTTCATTTAAGCTTCAAAGTGGATTAGTGATATAAAGTTAACCTGTTGCTGTCCAGTAGATTCCAAATCATAGCAACCCTATAGGTCAGAGTAGAACTGCCCCATAGGGTTTCCAAGGAGCAACTGGTGAATTTGAACTGCCAACCAGTTGGTTAGCAGCCGAGCTTTTTAGTCACAGTGCTACCCGGGCTCCGTGATGTAAAGTTAGAGAGTTATATTTCTTATAGTAAAGAATAATTTTTTTTAAAAAATTATAAAATTTAAAGATGGAAATCATTTATAAAAATGAAAATTAGTATGTGAATAAATTCTCAATTATAAACCAAAAGAAAAATTTTTTTCAAAATCAAAATTTTGAATGTGACGTCAGTAAAAAAGGGATAGCTCAGTGGATTCCAGTTTGAAGAAATACTCTTAAACTAGGAAACACGATTTTAAAAACATTTAAGTTTAATACATTTTAGCTAAAACATTTGGTTCCACAAAGTGAAGAACACAGTTACCAAACAAGCAAGATCACCATCCACTACAGAATCCCCTGAACATATCAGGTACAGCCAACTTAGAAGTGGCATCATCGGCTAGTTAAACTTACACAATGACCACCTTTCACTAATATAAAGAACCCTCAGGAGGAGCACTTTGCTACACTTGATTCAACAACTACTAATTGAAAATGCCAGTTCTGCTGTTACTGCGCTTGCTTCAGGCTACCTCTTAGCTCTGTGCTGTCTGGTCCCCCCTCACCAGTAGACTATCAAACTCATTCCATTTCCCTAAGGTATAGCACATAGTAGGTGGTCAATATATATTTGTCCATATTTAAAACACAACTGTATATGATAAATTAGTACCAGTAAAAAAAAAAAAAACAAATAATTTGCCCAGCACATAGAATATCCCAACTGGCCACACTAAGGAAGTGGTAAGAGGAATAAGAACCAAATGAAAAATGATGTACAGGACAGTTTGTGAAAAGATAAACTGAAATTGTGCAGATTTATCTGCCTTGTACCTATTAACATGATGCTGCGTGAAAGACGTGGCTTTTCGTGCACATTCATAAATGAGTTTTAATTTTACATAGTCCAGCAGACAAGAGCAATAAAACCAAATGTGACACCGAATGCAAATAGGTGCTGTATTTATGTACTCCCTAAACAGCTAGTGCCAGGAGTTGTCTTCAAAAGAGAACTAGCCTTCTTTAAGAAAAGATTTTCGATAAATCATGAACAGCAAGAGTTGTGGCTTGGAAATTCCATCTTAAATAACGATAAGGGCTAAATTGCTTTCCGTGAAATAAGAAAAACCTGTTTGTTGGTTTGTTTAGTTGTTTTTTTTTTTTTTAATTAATTTTTATTAAGCTTCAAGTGAACATTTACCATTCCAATCAGCCTGTCACATGTAGGTTTACATACATCTTACTCCCTTCTCCCACTTGCTCTCCCCCTATTGAGTCAGCCCTTTCAGTCTCTCGTTTCGTGCCAATTTTGCCATCTTCCCTCTCTCTCTATCTTCCCACCCCCCTCCAGTCAAGAGTTGCCAACACACTCTCCCGTGTCCACCTGATTTAATTAGCTCACTCTTCATCAGCATCTCTCTCCCCCCAGCTGACCAGTCCTTTTCATGCCTGATGAGTTGTCTTCGGGGATGGTTCCTGTCCTGTGCCATCAGAAGGTCTGGGGAGCATTGTCTCTGGGATCCTCTAGTCGCAGTCATACCATTAGGTATGGTCTTTTTATGTGAGAATTTGGGGTCTGTATCCCACTGATCTCCTGCTCCCTCAGGAGTTGTCTGTTGTGCTCCCTGACAGGGCAGACATCGATTGTGGCCTGGCACCAACTAGTTCTTCTGGTCTCAGGATAATGTAGGTCTCTGGTTCATGTGGCCCTTTCTGTCTCTTGGGTTCTTAGTTGTCGTGTGACCTTGGTGTTCTTCCTTTGCCTTTGCTCCAGGTGGGTTGAGACCAATTGATGTATCTTAGATGGCCGCTTGTTGGCATTTAGGACCCCAGGCGCCACAATTCAAAGTGGGATGCAGAATGTTTTCATAATAGAATTATCTTGCCCATTGACTTAGAAGTCCCCTCAAACCAAGTTCCCCAGACCCCAGCCCCTGCTCCGCTGACCTTTGAAGCTTTCATTTTATCCCAGAAACCTCTTTGCTTTTAGTCCAGTCCAATTAGGCTGACCTTCCTTGTATTGAGTGTTGTCTTTCCTTTCACCCAAAGCAGTTCTTATCTACTAATTGATCAATAAAAAACCCTCTCCCTCCCTCCCCCCTTTGTAACCACAAAAGTATGTGTTCTTCTCCATTTTTTCTATTTCTCAAGATCTTATAATAGAGGTCTTATACAATATTTGTCCTTTTGCAACTGACTCATTTCGCTCAGCATAATGCCTTCCAGATTCCTCCATGTTATGAAATGTTTCAGAGATTCGTCACTGTTCTTTATCGACGTGTAGTATTCCATTGTGTGAATATACCACAATTTATTTACCCATTCATCCGTTGACGGACATCTTCGTTGCTTCCAGCTTTTTGCTATTGTAAACAGAGCTGCAATAAACATGGGTGTGCATATATCTGTTTGTGTGAAGGCTCTTGTATCTCTAGGGTATATTCTGAGGAGTGGGATTTCTGGGTTGTCTGGTAGTTCTATCTCTAACTGTTTAAGATAACACCAGATGGATTTCCAAAGTGGTTGTACCATTTTACAATCCCACCAGCAGTGTATGAGAGTTCCAATCTCTCCGCAGCCTCTCCAACATTTATGATTTTGTGTTTTTTGGATTAATGCCAGTCTAGTTGGTGTGAGATGGAATCTCATCATAGTTTTAATTTGCATTTCTCTAATGGCTAATGATCGAAAGCATTTTCTCAGGTATCTGTTGGCTGCCTGAATATCTTCTTTAGTGAAATGTGTATTCATATCCTTTGCCCACTTCTTGATTGGGTTGTTTGTCTTTTTGTGGTTGAGTTTTGACAGAATCATGTAGATTTTAGAGATCAGGTGCTGGTCTGAGATGTCATAGCTGAATACTCTTTCCCAGTCTGTAGGTGGTCTTTTTACTCTTTTGGTGAAGTCTTTAGATGAGCATAGGTGTTTGATTTTTAGGAGCTCCCAGTTATCTGGTTTCTCTTCATCATTTTTGGTAATGTTTCGTATTCTGTTTATGCCCTGTATTAGGGCTCCTAGGGTTGTCCCTATTTTTTCTTCCATGATCTTTATCGTTTTAGTCTTTATGTTTAGGTCTTTGATCCACTTGGAGTTAGTTTTTGTGCATGGTGTGAGGTATGGGTCCTGTTTCATTCTTTTGCAAATGGATATCCAGTTATGCCAGCACCATTTGTTAAAAAGACTATCATTTCCCCAATTGACTGACACTGGTCCTTTGTCAAATATCAGCTGCTCATAAGTGGATGGATTTATATCTGGGTTCTCAATTCTGTTCCATTGGTCTATGTGCCTGTTGTTGTACCAGAACCAGGCTGTTTTGACTACTGCGGCTGTATAATAGGTTCTGAAATCAGGTAGAGTGAGGCCTCCCACTTTCTTCTTCTTTTTCAGTAATGCTTTGTTTATCCGGGGGTTCTTTCCCTTCCATATGAAATTAGTGATTTGTTTCTCTATCCCCTTAAAATATGACATTGGTATTTGGATCGGAAGTGCGTTATATGTATAGATGGCTTTTGGTAGAATAGACATTTTTACTATGTTAAGTCTTCCTATCCATGAGCCGGGTATGTTTTTCCACTTAAGTATGTCCTTTTGAATTTCTTGTAGCAGAGTTTTATAGTTTTCTTTGTATAGGTCTTTTACATCCTTGGTAAGATTTATTCCTAAGTATTTTATCTTCTTGGGGGCTACTGTGAATGGTATTGATTTGGTTATTTCCTCTTCGGTGTTCTTTTTGTTGATGTAGAGGAATCCAAGTGATTTTTGTATGTTTATTTTATAACCTGAGACTCTTCCAAACTCTTCTATTAGTTTCAGTAGTTTTCTGGAGGATTCCTTAGGGTTTTCCATGTATACGATCATGTCATCTGCAAATAGTGATAGCTTTACTTCCTCCTTGCCAATCCGCATACGCTTTATTTCTTTGTCTAGCCTAATTGCCCTGGCTAGGACTTCAAGT
Organism: Loxodonta africana; assembly: GCF_030014295.1. Taxonomy (NCBI): domain Eukaryota; kingdom Metazoa; phylum Chordata; class Mammalia; order Proboscidea; family Elephantidae; genus Loxodonta; species Loxodonta africana. Next base: position 126,355,236 of record NC_087348.1, read on the forward strand.
ACGATGTTGAATAAGAGCGGTGATAAAGGGCATCCTTGTTTGGTTCCCGTTCTCAAGGGAAATGCTCTCAGGTTCTCTCCATTTAGAGTGATATTGGCTGTTGGCTTTGCATAGATGCCCTTTATTATGTTGAGGAATTTTCCTTCAATTCCTATTTTGGTAAGAGTTTTTATCATAAATGGGTGTTGAACTTTGTCAAATGCTTTTTCTGCATCAATTGATAAGATCATGTGGTTTTTGTCTTTTGTTTTATTTATGTGATGGATTACATTAATGGTTTTTCTGATATTAAACTAGCCTTGCATACCTGGTATAAATCCCACTTGATCAGGGTGAATTATTTTTTTGATGTGTTGTTGGATTCTATTGGCTAGAATTTTGTTGAGGATTTTTGCATCTATGTTCATGAGGGATATAGGTGTAAAATTTTCTTTTTTTGTAATGTCTTTACCTGGTTTTGGTATCAGGGAGATGGTAGCTTCATAGAATGAGTTGGGTAGTATTCCGTCTTTTTCTATGCTTTGAAATACCTTCAATAGTAATGGTGTTAAGTCTTCTCTGAAGGTTTGGTAGAACTCTGCAGTGAAGCAGTCTGGACCAGGACTTTTTTTTGTTGGAAGTTTTTAAATTACCGTTTCAATCTCTTTTTTTGTTATGGGTCTATTTAGTTGTTCTACTTCTGAATGTGTTAGTTTAGGTAGGTAGTATTGTTCCAAGAATTTATCCATTTCTTCTAGGTTTTCAAATTTGTTAGAGTACAATTTTTCGTAGTAATCTGAAATGATTCTTTTAATTTCATTTGGCTCTGTTGTGATGTGGTCCTTCTCGTTTCTTATTCGGGTTATTTGTTTCCTTTCCTGTTTTTCTTTAGTCAGTCTAGCCAATGGTTTATCAATTTTGTTAATTTTTTCAAAGAACCAGCTTTTGGCTTTGTTAATTCTTTCAATTGTTTTTCTGTTCTCTAATTCATTTAGTTCAGCTCTAATTTTTATTATGTGTTTTCTTCTGGTGCCTGATGGGTTCTTTTGTTGCTCACTTTCTATTTGTTCAAGTTGTCGGGACAGTTCTCTGATTTTGGCTCTTTCTTCTTTTTGTATGTGTGCATTTATCGATATAAATTGGCCTCTGAGCACTGCTTTTGCTGTGTCCCAGAGGTTTTGATAGGAAGTATTTTCATTCTCGTTGCTTTCTAAGAATTTCCTTATTCCCTCCTTGATGTCTTCTATAACCCAGTCTTTTTTCAGGAGGGTATTGTTCATTTTCCAAGTATTTGATTTCTTTTCCCTAGTTTTTCTGTTATTGATTTCTAGCTTCATTGCCTTGTGGTCTGAGAAGATGCTTTATAATATTTCGATGTTTTGGATTCTGCAAAGATTTGTTTTATGACCTAATATGTGGTCTATTCTAGAGAATGTTCCATGTGCACTAGAAAAAAAAGTATATTTTGCAGCAGTTGGGTGGAGAGTTCTGTATAAGTCAATGAGGTCAAGTTGGTTGATTGTTGTAAGTAGGTCTTCCGTGTCTCTATTGAGCTTCTTACTGGATGTCCTGTCCTTCTCCAAAAGTGGTGTGTTGAAGTCTCCTACTATAAATGTGGAGGTGTCTATCTCACTTTTCAATTCTGTTAAAATTTGATTTGTGTATCTTGCAGCCCTGTCATTGGGTGCGTAAATATTTAATATGGTTATGTCTTCCTGATCAATTGTCCCTTTTATCATTATATAGTGTCCTTCTTTATCCTTTGTGGCGGATTTAAGTCTAAAGTCTATTTTGTCAGAAATTAATATTGCTACTCCTCTTCTTTTTTGCTTATTATTTGCTTGATATATTTTTTTCCATCCTTTGAGTTTTAGTTTGTTTGTGTCTCTAAGTCTAAGGTGTGTCTCTTGTAGGCAGCATATAGATGGATCATGTTTCTTTATCCAGTCCTTGACTCTCTGTCTCTTTACTGGTGCATTTAGTCCATTTACATTCAGTGTAATTATAGATAAATAAGTTTTTAGTGCTGTCGTTTTGATGCCTTTTCATGTGTGTTGTTGGCCATTTCATTTTTCCACATGCTTTTTTGTGCTGAGACGTTTTTCTTAGTAGCTTGTGAGATCCTCATTTTCATAATGTTTAACTTTATGTTTGTTGAGTCGTTACGTTTTTCTTGGCTTTTTTCTTGAGTTATGAAATTGATATTCCTTTTTGTGGTTACCTTATTATTTACCCCTATTTCTCTAAGTAAAAACCTAACATGTATCGTTCTATATCGCCTTGTATCACTCTCCATCTGGCAGTTCAATGCCTCCTATATTTAGTCCCTCTTTTTGATTATTGTGATCGTTTATCTATTGATTTCCATGATTTCCTGTTATGTGAATTATTTTGTTTATTTATTTATTTTTTAGAATTAATCTTAATTTGTTTGTTTTTGTGCTTTCCCTATTTGAGTTGCGTTGATATCAGGACGTTCTGTTTTGTGACCTTGTATTGTGCTGGTACCTGATATTATTGGTCATCTGACCAATCTCCTTTAGCATTTCTTGTAGCCTTGGTTTGGTTTTTGCAAATTCTCTAAACTTGTGTTTATCTGTAAATATCTTAATTTCTCCTTCATATTTCAGAGAGAGTTTTGCTGGATATATGATCCTTGGTTGGCAGTTTTTCTCCTTCAGTGCTCTGTATACGTCGTCCCATTCCCTTCTTGCCTGCATGGTTTCTGCTGAGTAGTCTGAACTTATTCTTATTGATTCTCCCTTGAAGGAAACCTTTCTTTTCTCCCTGGCTGCTTTTAAAATTTTCTGTTTGTTTTTGGTTTTGGCAAGTTTGATGATAATATGTCTTGGTGTTTTTCTTTTTGGATCAATCTTAAATGGGGTTCGATGACCATCTTGGATAGATATCCTTTCATCTTTCATGATGTCAGGGAAGTTTTGTGTCAGGAGTTCTTCAACTATTTTCTCTGTGTTTTCTGTCCCCCTCCCTGTTCTGGGACTCCAATCACTCGCAAGTTATCCTTCTTGATAGAGTCCCACATGATTCTTAGGGTTTCTTCTTTTTTTTTAATTCTTTTATCTGATTTTTTTTTTCAGCTATATTGGAGTTGATTCCCTGGTCCTCCAGAAGTCCCAGTCTACATTCTAATTGCTCGAGTCTGCTCCTCTGACTTTCTATTGCGTTGTCTAATTCTGTAATTTTATTGTTAATCTTTTGGATTTCTACATGTTGTCTCTCTATGGATTCTTGCAACTTATTAATTTTTCCACTATGTTCTTGAATAATCTCTTTGAGTTCTTCAACAGTTTTATCAGTGTGTTCCTTGGCTTTTTCTGCAGTTAGCCTAATTTCATTTGTAATATCTTCAAGCATTCTGTAAATTAGTTTTTTATATTCTGTATCTGATAATTCTAGGATTGTATCTTCATTTGGGAAAGATTTTGATTCTTTTGTTTGGGGGGTTGGAGAAGCTGTCATGGTCTGTTTCTTTATGTGGTTTGATATGGACTGCTGTCTCCGAGCCATCACTGGGAAACTAGATTTTCCAGGTAATCAGCTAAAAAAAATGCAGTCAGATCCCTATCTGAATTCTCCCTCTGGCTCAGGGTATTCGGATGTTAATGGAGCCGCCTAGGGAGGGTGGGGGAGGGATCAGAGAGCTAGGAGTGTAGCACCACAGAATATAGAGCTGATCCCTGCGTTCACGCTCTGCCCCTGTCCGCCAAAATCCCGGCGGGACGGCTCCCCGGCTGGGACGCTACTCTCCCCGCTCCGAGACCAGTCACTTCCTCCCGGGGACTTCTCCCTCCGGTGCGCCACACCGCTCGCGTGAACTGGGTGGGCGTCTCCCGCACAAACGGGTGGGCCCGCCCCCAGGGTCAATTCAGGGGAATATAATTGGACCCCGCGCTCACGCCCCCCCCGGGTGCGCCCAAATCCCAGCAGGACGGCTCCCCGGCTGGAACGCTGCTTTCCCTGCTCCGAGACCAGTCACTTCCTCCCGGGGACTTCTCCCTTCGGTGTGCCACACCGATCGCGTGAACTGGGTGGGCATCCCCAGCACGAACGTGTGGGCCCCGCCCCGGGGTCGCTTTAGGGAAATATATCTGATCCCCCCGCTCGTGCCACGCCTGCTTCCCGCCAAACTCCCGACGGGACGGCTCCCCAGGTGGGACGCTGCTCTCCCCGCTCCAAGATCAGTCACTGCCTCCTGGGTGCTTCTCCCACCGACTGCGCCGCTACGCCGCCCGTGCCAACCAGCTAGACTTCCTCCCAGGATGGGTTCGGGGGGGTAGGGCTGGGTCCCTTGTCTGTGCCGTCTGCCCCCCTGGGCTCTGCCCCAGATCGGGCTCCGAAGGTCACCTGCCTGGTACGCTGGCTCCTAGTTCTGAAAACAGTCGCTGTCTGCCCGTATTTGTTTGTTTTCCGTCTCTAAGTCTGTGTTTGTTGTTCAGAGTTCGTAGATTGTTATGTATGTGATCGATTCACTTGTTTTTCTGAGTCTTTGTTGCAAGAGGGATCTGCGGAAGCGTCCACCTAGCCTGCCATCTTGGCCCCCTCCCGGTTTGTTTAGTTTTTTATCTTGCTTTGATTTTATTTTCTTTGGGAGAAGAAGTGAATAGAGGAGTAGAGAAAAATAAAAGATAATGGAAAAGGAGATAGGCAAAAGCAGAGGACTGGGTGAAAGGCCAGTAAGGTTCTCCTGGTTGGACAAGGACTTTTAGGTACAGGAATGTCTGACTTGTGATGTTTACGTTTGTTGGGTGTGTAATGTTTAACGTGTTTCCCTTCCCATGATCTACATACCTCCAGTTTAAGTTTTCCTACATGCCACAGACTGTATTTGTGACTGCTTTGAAGGAGGCAATCAAGGAGGCAACCATGCTTGGGTTGATACCAGGCTAGAAATAACCCTAATAACTCTCCCTGCACAGAAATTTGTAGAAATCCAGGTTTAGATTTGTCCTTCCATATGAGAAAGAATGAAGGTTTACTCCATTTTATCTGAATGTGAAAAGTTGGAAGGTCAAGCAGACCTCCAGAATATATAAACGCCTTGGATATGTACAAGAACTGTTGATATTTAACTTCACTTGAAACACTGAGGCTCAACCCACTAGGCCTACAGCTGTGTAATCCTCGGTCACCGTCCCACATCAAAATCACCCCAGTTATCTCTCTTCTGTCTTGTCCCATATTCTCTTCCCACTACTCTTCTGCACTTATCACCCATCTTCCCATTCATCTTCCCACTGCTTCCCTCTCTCCCTGATCTAACCACTATTCTCCCTGTTGCCCTCAATCCAAAGTAAAGAAACTTCTCATATCCTCAACATCTCTCCAGGCATTGTCCTACCTCCTGATAATACCGTGAACCTAGAAGGAAAAGGAATGGCAATCCTTAAATTATACCTCTAACTCCATATATAAAAATCCCTCATCTTTGAGGGATTTATTATCTAACTATACTATCAAAACAGACTGCCTACTTGTCCATTTTGTCTGCTGATTTCTTTGTCATTGCCCCACATTGGTCAACAACTTTGGCATTTGACTTATTTTTCCTGTGCATTCCAAGTTCAAGCATCCTCCAGGGCAAATTCAAGGTCAATGTAGATGCTTAGCACTTTCCTAGCTCTGCAGTTCCTTGATGTCCTAATTGGTCTTGGCTTCTATTCCATTCTGTTTTATTCAAGTCATGCTCACCAATGGAAAGCAGTATATCTTATAGTCATCCATTTTCTCATCTTCCACCAGATGATGATCCGATTCTCTTCTTCTTTTCAAACCTGGTCACTGAAATGAGAGGCCTTGGGCCCCTTTTTAGCCCTCCTATTTGACTCCATCGTTTCCCCAAATGTTCTCCCCAAAGTCCGCAATAAGCACCTTGTTGTCATATTAAATAAATACTTTCAATATAAAACTAAACCAATTGATCTCTTTATGTACTGGCACGGATGATACTGTTATTTTCCCCCTAGACCTCTGTTTATTTCTTTTCAATTTATTTTATGTTCCCTCTTCCTCCAACTTAAATGTGGAAATTTCTCAGAGTAGTATTCTTTGTCCTCTTCTCTCAGAATATTTTCCATGTGGTTGATCTCACCATCATCAAGACTTCTATAATAACCTATACAATATTAACTCAGAAATTGTTACCTTCCATTCCGACTACACATCCAATTGTCTGCCGGGTAGTTCTCTCTCTCTTTTTTCTTTTTCTTTCTTTCTTTCTTTTTTTTTTTTTCAGGCTTTAAAAAACAGAAATTTACTTTCTCAGAGTTCAGGAGGTCAGATATCTGAATTCAGGATGTAGCTCTAGGGAGGTCCTTCTTTGTCTATCTCAGCTTCTAGTAGCTGCTAGCAATCCTTGGCATTCCTAGACTTGTAGATGTGTCTGTCTCCATCATCTATCTTCACTGTGTGTGTCTCTGTGCCTATTCTGCTATTTTCACATCCCAGAAGTGATTAGGTTTAGGATCCACCCTACTCTAGTATGAATGCATTAACAGAAAAAAAGAAAATCCCTATTTCCAAACAAAGTCATCTGTACAGGTACCAAACCAACCAAACCTTTTGCCAGTGAGTCGATTCTAACTCATAGCACCCCTATAGGATAGAGTAGAACTGCCCCATAGAGTTTACAAGGAGCGACTGGCGAATTTGAACTGCGGACCTTTTGGTTAGCATCCATAACATTTAACCACTACGCCACCAGGGTTTATTTCAACATATATTTTGGGGATAGACAATTCATGGATATAGCTTTTTGACCTCTTAATTGCAACATATCCAAACTCCTTAACTTTCACTCTATATCTCTAAATCCTCTTGTATTCCCTGTCTCAGTGAATGTTACTACTACCTAATCTCCCAACTCAGAAAGATGGGAAACCTTTTTCTTCCCCATTCATACATTCAATAATATCTTAAAATCCTCCTATCTCCTTACTTTGTCCCATGCTGTTCATCTACAATAAGTTCAGGGACTCATCATTTCTCACTGTTGTTACTACAAGTGTCTGATAATAGATCTCCCTGCTTCTTGTCTCATATACACCTCTAATCTATTCCCTACATGGCTGCCAAAGTGATTTTCCTAAAATGCAAGCATGATCCTATTACCTTCCTGATTAAAATAACTTAATGTTCATTATATGAGCTCTGCCAACATCTCCAGTGTCTTCGCTCACTTGTCTTCCACTCCAAGAACACCATATTACTCACAGTTCCCATTCCCAGAATGCTTCATGTTCTTTCCCTTCTAAGTTTTGCTAACTGTTCCCTTTACCTGGAATGCCCCTATTTCAGACAGTGTTCTTAAATATAGACTAGAGAACCCACTCCAGCTCAGTTAAGCAAACTATGAAATTATTAATGGATAGTAGATAGTTCACAGAATCTATGGGAAAGCTACAGAATCAGGCCTAAAGGCAAAGCAGCCAAAAACAATACCCAAACCACAATACCCAAATTATGTTTCTAATCTGCCCCCAAGCCAAGTCCAACTACTGGTGAACACAGATAGCAGAGTTCATGCAAGGATACTGAACAAAGGACACTACTGCTAGGACTTCTATCCTACTGCCTCTAAAACCTGGTGCCTCCCTATCAGGTGCTATCATCTTCTCATCCCTCAAGAAACATTCTAGAAATCACCTCCTTAGGCAGACTTTCCTGATCCTCTCAGTTTGGATACCCCTCCTTTTTTTCTCTAAGTCCTGGGTTTACCTCTATAATATCACTTATACCACTGTACATGATTGTTTTTATTAACTTCTCCATTTTATCTTTAGCTCTTTGGTTCCACGGGCAACAATGAGTAGAGGAAAGAACAAACTTTGAGCTTTAGAGACAGACAAAATTAGGTGTGAATGTTTATTCTGGAACTTACTTTCTGGCCTCTGGAAAAAGCTTGTTGTTTCATATATACAATGGGAACAATAATACCTAGCATTTGATGTTGCTGGGAAAATGAGAATAAATGTTTATAAATCGCTTATTATAGCAACTGACAAAGGAGTTCAATGAGTAATACTGTGTTTATTTCATCTTTATAACCCTGGGCTTCTGCCTAGGAAATAAAAAGATGCAAAAATGTCACTTCTACCTTAACAATGAGAAAAAGTCAAATAATCTATAAAATGATAACTTTTCTTGGGCAAATCAGAGAATTGCTCATGGCAACCATGTGTACTGAATTCCAAAGAAGGACAAACACTTCAAAGGAGAGATGGAATACACAAACAGATCCACATTTGGTACAGCAGAGAGGAAGTGTTGCTATGCTAGCAACAACAGAAGTGGGTAAGAAGAATTCAGCTAAAATTTTAACAAATGCTTAAATGCCAGATGTTGGTTAGTATGTCAGTTGAAATAGCTGGGAACCTAGGACTAAGAGAATTTACGCTCACTTGCAAACTGTTTTTCACAACTCTCCACTGAGTGCTCAGAAGAAAGATTGGAGGCAGGGTGACAGACTGGAAAGGGACTCCCTTATTGGAGCAGGTGTGCAGGAAGGGAACAGCACTATAAGGAGACACTCAAAATGCTCTGCCAACTCCCTACACCCTTCTCTTCTACAAAGCAAAAGTCTTAGGCTATGGAGAAGGAGCAGCAAGCCCTTTGTCTCCAGAAAACAGACAAAGAGCCATCATTTCTGGAAAAGGAGTAAGCAAAAATCCTCTATCCCTAGGAGAAGGACTGAAAAGTGTCATGGGCCAAAGATCCTACACCAACACCAAGCAGATGTCTACTACCACCAGGAAGAGGTAAAAAACTCCCACCCAAGACTGAACACATATAAAGAGCAGAGTTTAGCTCCCAGGAGATGGAGGGGGAGGAATACAGGGCAGTGCCACCCCAAGGCTAGGTAAGCACTGCTTGCCTAGGACTGAGGTTGGACAAGGACAACAGAAGAAGCTAGTTTGCTCCTACCATAAGCCCAGTACTAATTAACAAGCAACGTAAGTCTACCACCAAAGAGAGGAATAAAAGCAAGGAGAGAGGCCTCTGTTGTGGCAAGTGTGTAGGAATAGCTGAATTCTCAGGGAAGGAGCAGAAACACTGAGATAAACCCTATTGTAACTCAGGCTCCGCATTAACCATAGGGTAACAGCAGCCCAACACTAGATGACTTTGAAGCCTATAGTATACTGTCTTAGTTTCTTAGTGCTGCCATAATGATATATCACAAGTGGGTAGCTTTAAAGAATAGACATTTATTTTCTGACAGTTCTGAAGACTATTCTGTCAAGCCAGCTGCTTCAAGATGATACAGAACATGGTACAACTAGTCAATTCCATGAGCACGGGCCCGTTGTCATCAACAGAGATAGGGATAGCTGTGTGTAGCGCATATTTGGGCTGAAGATCAGAAGGTCAGTTTTGGGCATATTAGATTTGATGCGTCAACTGCACAGATGAGTGGAGGTGACATGTAGGCAGTTAGATATTCCAGTCTAGAATTCAGAAGAGAAGTCTGGGCTGGAAAGAAGATCATTCTAAGAAAAATTCAAACCCAGAAGACATAGAGGAATAAATAGACAGACATGATTACATAAATTTATACATCTTTTTATATTGTGAAACCAGCTATAAACAAAATTATGACAAATGATGCCTAAAACATGAATAGTTAATATCCCTAATAAAAAAAAATAACACTCTAAATCATTAAAAATGCAAATTTCAGAGAGAAATAATATAGTCCATTAACATATGAAAAGGTACTCAATTTCACTAATAATTAAAGAAATGCAAATGATACCAAAATTAGATACATATAAGATTATCAGGATTAGCAAGGGTGAGGATAAATTTTAAAAGACTGTTGCTGGGAGTTATATCTTTGGTAATATCAAGTAAAATCAACTGAAAAATTAAAAGTTAAAACATATATACTCTATGATCCATCAATACCAATTCTAAGAATTTAACCTTCTGTTCATATTTCCAGGACTCGACGGCACTGGGTTTAGATAATACTTCTACCTTTGTACACGTTGCTTTATTCATTTCAATGTTGCTTGTTTTATACTCGTCTTTTTTTGCAGCATTGTAAAATAGCAACCTCCTCCTCATCATCATCATCTAAATAACAAGTGAAGAATAGTTCATTCACTAACAAATATTCATAAAATGGAATTACACAGTCATTAAAAATAATGAAGTAGATATCTACATGTACTAACCTGGAAAGGTGCTCATAATATCCTCATTTTACAGATGAGAAAACTGAAGCTCAAAGAGGTTAAATAATTTACTCAAGGTCACTCCAATAGAAAATGATGGATCTGGGCTCTAACCCAAGTTCTTACCCACGGCTTGTATACGCTCCACTAATAGACACAACCTTAAATTTAAAATAAAATAAAAAGTCTTCTTAGAGTAGGTCAAGCTACTTTTACTTAATCAACTAAATACTTCCTCTGTGCTAAGTACTGTACTAATTGCTAGAAATGAAACTATAAGAAGACAGAGGGGTTTTCTTCCCTTACGGTACAAGAAGTACAAATAATTTCTCTCCCTATACTTGAGAATGCTGCCTCTAAAATTTCTTTCTGGAAAGACATCAGCACATTTTCTCCAATGTTCTGTTACTTAGTTTTAGTTATGTGAAACTTTTTGTGTATCTATTAGTTCAAGAAGCAAGGTGTGATGATTTCAATTACAATGCCAGATGCTAAGAGCAGCCACGTTACGTCCTCCTAAATTCTGCTAACAAATAAGAAACAGTGGGGCAGACAGTACATGTAGCAGAGATTGCTATTGTTCCACAATATCTATTCTCTCCTTCTTCCAGAGTAATTGGAGCCCTGATTTTTATCTGAGCACAGAGCCCATTTCCCAACCTCCCTTACAGCTGAATGTGACTATGGTTGTCACTTGAAAAACTGGATGTTTCCTAAGGACATAGCTTCCTTTACAGCCCTCTCACATAATGGCTACAACCGCCTGTACTAGTGAATCTAAAGGTGGGATTCATGCTCTCCTCACTACGCGTTAATGCCACGAGTTCATGATTCCTCTCTCCTTCCTAAAAATCCAGCTCCATTGAACACTGCCTTAATTTTGTACCTTTTTTTTTTTTTTACTACCTCAGTATGTTGGAGTCATCTACCATTTTCCTGGTCACTTCTTGTATATTGAAGATTTTAGCTCCTGACTTTCTGACCTTCTCTTTACTTACATTCTTGCCACCATTGTTGGTGGTTTCAGTATCCATGTACAGGATTCATCTAACCCTCTCAGGTCCTTGACCACATCATATCCATGGTCCTGCTTTTTACTACATAGGGCTTCCACTAACAGCAGTGCAAGTTGTACACTACACACTACAGAGACTATAATGTGAACTACACTCTACAGTGAGACTATAATGGCTCCTCCAGGGGATTGGCAGAAGGCTGGGTCCTTGATAATGCCAATGAGAGGCCAAACCAAACAGCTCTGGATCTACCTTACCTTGGGATTTGTTTTGTAAAATCATGTATTTCCTTATAGTTTGAGGCATTTAGGATAGGTTTTTCTCTTAACTGAAGACAAAAGCATCTTAAATGATGCAAAACATAAGGTGATATGGATGTATCACCTGGTACCGATTTACATTAAAAACAAAACACGGAGAATAAAGGGTTGGAAGAAATAGTGATTGAAGAAAGACCTGTTAAGAAGACAGTGTATTACCCAAGTGAGATAGTATAAGTTTAAAATAGGTGTCTTAGTTTTCCAGTGCCGCCATAACAGAAATACCACAAGTGGATGGCTTTAACAAAGAGATATTTACTCTCACAGTTTCAGAAGCTAGAAGTCCAAATTCAGGGTGCCACCTCTCCAGGGGAAGGCTTTCTTTCTCTGTTGGCTCTGGAGGAAAGTCCTTGTCATCAATCTTACCCTGGTCTAGGAGTTTCTCAGCACAGGAACCCCAGGTCCAATGGATCCACTCTGCTCCCAGCACTTCTTTCTTGGTGGCATGTGGTTCCTCTCCTCTCTGCTTCCTTCTTTCTTTTATATCTCCAAAAGAGATTGACTCAAGATACATCCTAATTCTTGTCAGATTGGAGACATCGGCGTGGTCGTTAGCTACCTCGTTGGTACTCGTGGGCTTTGTTTGTTCAGTGCTTCATCTCTCCCTGGAAGAGGAAGGAGGTTTCAACTTCACGTAGAGCCACCACTGCTGTAGTTCCAAGCTTGAAGTCACTAGGACTTCTCTCAAGCTTGCATGCCGAAGAGACTCAGATGTTGGTCTCAACTCCCAGGCTTAATTCAGCAGATCGACCCATGAAAACTTCTGTATTTAGACAAAGGGTAGGATTGATCAGGAAGCAGCACCTATTATCCTGGGATTGGCAACAAGGAAGAAGACAGGTAGTGGAAATCCTGCAATCTGAAAAGCAGACTGAAAGATGGCAAAGAAGCTGAAGATTAATGGTGGACAGAGGTATAACATTCCAGTCCCCCAATCTAGAAATGTTAATAAGAACCACTACAGCTTAATAGACAGAAGATCAAGAATCAGAATTCCCACATGAAGATTGTTCACAAGAAAATGAAAGAGGACATGGTTATAACCCACTAAGAGTTGCTTTGCAGGCCATGCAAAACGGGGGGAAGAACAAAGTATATTTCCCAAATAATCAAAATTGGAACTCTAGCTTATCAAGCCCCAGCTTACTTAAGTCTCAAACTAATCAAAACTATGCTGGAGTCAAATTAGTGAACCACCATCACCAAGTGTTCTTCCTAAACCTTGAAGCCATTGGGTTCCTGTATCCTTTAATCCTTCTGATAAAGAAATAATGACATTTCAATTTAAAACCTTACTTAACGTACAGGTATAAAATAAGATGAAGTACCAATGTTTAAATTTAGGTGTCATCCTAAAGAACAGTCAATGGTTCTGAAACAAGTTCACTAGGGAATTAGTCTATTTGTATAAAACTGCTGATTAATAAGGAAAACATGATTAAACTTCTTGCTTGTTTTATGTATTATGCACTTTGTGATGTAATGATCATATCAGTGCAACTTAAAATTACTAAATATTAATAATTGTACTTGATATTGTGATCTCATTTGACTAACTCTTATGTGATTTTGGTATTGTGATCTCATTTGACTAACTCTTCTTATGTGAAACCATCCCAGTTTAGATTTGGTGAGCAGTAAAGAAATCAACTTTTTCTATTGCTTGTTGGGGAAAATACTAATTTAAGATTATCATTCATGGATCAGTAGGTTTACTTGTTGAAAACTAGGAAATCAGATTACAAGTATCTAGCTGAGACAGACAAGGGTTGAGAACTAGTTGAACATTTGAAAGTTTAATGTCCTAGAAACACCTAATCAGTAATATGCCAACCTGATGTACTGCCAAAAGAAAAAAAAAGGTGAATTTTTCTTAATGAATCCTTGCATTTTAGTAATTCTACAGTGGTGAATGTGGAAAGGGCACTAGGGGCTTATTACAATGAGGCACAGTATACCCAACAGCCCTGTTTCTTACATGCAGTGGGTCGGTGTCTGCTAATAAATGCACCAAAACCATTTTTTATACACACACAGTATTTGGTGGTCACCGAATAGTGTTCAAAATACATTTTTGTATTATACCACTTTACAAGCTATTGACAGTGATCTGGCCTCAAATCATCCCTGTAAAACCTGCTTAAAGTGGGAAGATTGTAGAATGTGAAAGTCTTAAGCACCTAGAAAAGTAAGAGCCATGTAAATACATGTAATAAACTTCTAGCATATATAAAGTTTTGTTGGCCTTTATCCTACAAAAATAGACTATTTTAGTATGAATTTGCTGAATGTAATGCCATGGACATTTTTATACTATGGCCTAATTTTAAAAGTTCAAAATAGCTTGTTTTTAAACTTTGCCATTGTGCTAAAGTGCAAGTGTATGTATGTTATAATTGATTTAGTTGTAAACTATATTTCAAAGTAAATTCTAATGTAAGAAGTCTTATAATGAAAAAGGTTTAAGCTGCTAAAATACTTACTACTTTAAAGAGATGTGAAATGCAGTACAGGACTATTTTTTTTTCCATAAGCCCCAAAAAGAGGAACTACTAAAGGGTCTCTCCAACCTTTAAGATTCATTTTGGCTTTCACCAGTTTTTGTACTAGTGGAAGCCCTGGTGGCATAGCGGTTAAATGTTATGGCTGCTAACCAAAAGGTCAGCAGTTCAAACCCACCAGGCGCTCCTTGGAAACCCTGTGGGGCAGTTCTGCTCTGTGCTATAGGGTTACTACGAGTCAGAATTGACTTGATGGCAACGGGTTTTTTTTTTTTTTTTTTTTTTTTAAGATACTAGTAAAGTTTACTGTGCAATGCCAGCGTATTTTTGTTGTCATGAATAATTGCAATCCAAGGGGACCACTTATGCAAAATATGTAACTTTTTAAATAGTATCTTGATATACAACACGTTTTACCTACCTCAAAGGTAAATGCCAAATGATAAGTTAATTAAATAGCAAGTTAAAAGAAAAAAGTGGTGGTGGGAGGTTAATTTCAAAATTCTGATGGCAAAGGCCATATTTTCTAATTTGACAGCTCTTTTGATGTTTATAAGCAAAATGGCTAAGTTGTATCTCTCCAAATAAATCCAGATGAAATAATATTGTCCAAGTCTAATATTGCTATCCTAAAGACAAATTTATATAGTACTTAATGTATGTAGGAAACCTTAGTGGCATAGTGGTTAAGTGCTATGGTTGCTATCCAAAGGGTTGGCAGTTCAAATCCACCAAGGGCTCCTTGGAAACTCTATGGGCCAGTTCTTCTCTGTCCTATACGGTCACTATGAGTCAAAATCGACTGTATGGCAATTGGTTTGGTTTTTATTATTATTATTTTTAATGTGTGTATAAGAATTTGAAGCATGAAATCAAATTTTGTTTTTCTCCCCCCCCCAAAAAGATACAACCTAATTCTGTAGATTGAGTTTTGCCTCATTAGCATAACTGTCTCTAATCCTGCCTCATTAACACTATAGAGGTTAGGATTTACAACACATAGGATAATCACATCAGATCACAAAATGGTGGACAATCACACAGTAGTGGGAATCATGACTTACCCAAGTTGACACATATTTCTGGGGGACACAACTCAATCCATAATATGTGGTAATGGTGGAAATGGAAAGAAGTGAATAGAATGGAAAATTACTTAAAAGGTAAAATGTACAACTGTGGTGTATAAAAGAAAGGAACAAGTCAAAGATGACTCAAAGGTTTTGATCTTGAACATCTGAGAGGAGGGTGTTATCCCTTATTGAAATCTTGAACACTCAAGTAGGCTCAGGTGTGCAGATTATGAGCTCTATGTTAGATGCATTAAGTGTGAGGTGTCTGTAAGACATCTGAATAGAACAGAGGAGAAATATGGGCCAGCAATGTAACTTTGAGAGCTAATAGATAAGTAGTAATTAAAACCATTGGAATGGCTGAGCATCTAGGTAGGAGGTATAGATCTGTGGTTCTCAAATGTTAGCATGCATAAGAATCATCTGAGGACTTGTTAAAACATAGATTGCTGGACTCCACCCCAGAGTTTCTGATTCGACAGATCTGAATTTGGGCCTGAAAATTTGCTTTTCTAACAAGTTCCCAGGTAATGCTGATGCTTTTGGTCCAGTAATGACACTTTGAGGGGCACTGTTGTAAAGAGAAAAGAGATCACAGTACTGAGCTACAGTGAAATTTGACATTTAAAGGACAGGAAGAGTTGGAAAGAGATGGCAAAGGAGGTTGAGAAGAAATGGTTAGATATAGTTAATCAAGAGTATGATCAAAGAAGCCAAATGAAAAGTGTTTGTTAAGAAGAAAGAAGTATTATACTACCACAGTAGTCAAAACAGCCTGGTACTGGTACAACAACAGATACATAAACCAATGGAACAGAATTGAGAATTCAGTCATAAACCCATCCACATATGAGCAGCTGATATTTGACAAAGGCCCAAAGTCTGTTAATTGGGGAAAAGACAATCTGCTTAACAAATGGTATTGTCATAACTGGATATCCATCTGCAAAAAAATGAAACAAGACCCATGCCTCACACCATGCACAGAAACGAACTCAAAAATGGATCAAAGACCTAAATATAAAATCTAAAACGATAAAAACCATGGAAGAAAAATGCTAGGAGCCCTAATACATGGCATAAACAGTATACAAAACATTACTAACAATGTACAAACACTAGAAGAGAAATTAAATAATTGGGAACTCCTAAAAGTCAAACAGCTATGCTCATCCAGAGACTTCACCAAAAGAGTAAAAAGATTACCTACAGATAGGGAAAAATTTTTAGCTATGACATTTCTGATCAGCACATGATCTTTAAAATCTGCATGATACTGCAAAAATGCAACAACAAAAGGACAAATAACCCAATTAAAAAATGGACAAGGGATATGAACAGGCACTTTACCAAAGAAGGCATTCAGGCTGCTAACAGATACATGAGGAAATGCTCCCGGTCATTATTGCTATTAGACAATATGCTCAAAATTACAATGAGAACCCATCTCACCCCAAGAAGGCTGGCATTAATCCAAAAAACACAAAATAATAAATGTTGGAGAAGTTTGTAGAGAGACTGGAACACTTCTACACTGCTGGTGGGAATGTAAAATGGTACAACCACTTTGGAAATCAATTTGGTGCTTCCTTAAAAAGCTAGAAATAGAACTACCATATGACCCAGCAATTCCACTCCTTGGAACATACCCTAAAGAAATAAGAGCCTTCACACAAACGGATATATGCACACCCATGTTCACTGCAGCACTGTTTACAATAGGAAAAAAGATGGAAGCAACCAAGGTGCCCATCAACAGATGAACGGATAAATTATGGTGTATTCACACAATGGAATACTACGCAATGATTAAGAACAACGATGAATATGTGAAACATTTTATAACATGGAGGAATCTGGAAGGCATTATGCTGAGTGAAATCAGTCAATTGCAAAAGCACAAATATTGTATGAGACCACTATTACAAGAACTCCAGATGAAGTTTAAACACAGAAGAAAATATTCTTTGATGGTTATGATTGGGAGGGAGTGAGATATCTAACTAGATAGTAAATATAAATTTTTTTAGGTGAAGGGAAGGGCAACACACAACACAGGGACAGTCAGAACAACTGGACTACATCAAAAGGAAAGAAGTTTCCTGAATACAAACAACCAAATGCTTTGAAGGCCAGAGCAGCAGGGATGGGAGGCTGGGGACCATGGTTTCAGGGGACATCTAGGTTAATTGGCATAACAAAATGTATTAAGAAAACATTCTGCTTCCCACTCTGGTGAGAGGCATCTGGGTTCTTAAATGCTGGCAAGTGGCTATCTAAGATACATAAATTGGTCTCAACCTACCTGGGGCAAAGGAGGATGAAGAACACCAGAGACATATGGTAAAGATGAGCCCAAGAGACAGAAAAGGCCACATAAACCAGAGACTACATCCAGCCTCAGACTGGAAGAACTACATGGTACCTGGCTACCACCGATTACTGCCCTGACAGGGGACACAACAGAGAATCCCTGATGGAGCAGGAAAACAGTGGGATGCCGATCTCAAATTCTCGTAAAAAGACCAGGCTTAATGGTCTGGCTGAGACCAGAGGACGGTCATGGTCCCTGGACCCTTCGTTAGCCCAAGAGTGGAGCTATTCCTGAAGCCAACTCTACAGACAGGGATTGGCCTGGACTATAAAATAGACAATAATACTGGTGAGGAATGAGCTTCTTGCCTCAAGTAGACACTTGAGACTATGTGGGCAACTCCTGTCTGGTGGCAAGACGAGAAGGAAGAGGGGGACAGGAGCTGGTTGAATGGACACAGGGAATACAGGGAGGAGAGGAGGAATGTGCTGTCTCATTAGGAGGAGAGCAGCTAGGAGTACACAGCAAGGTGTTTATAATTTTTGTATGAGAGACTGACTTGATTTTTATGCTTTCACCTAAAGCACAATAAATTAAAAATAAAAGAAGAAAGGAATAGTCTCCTACTTTGGATAACACTGTACTCTCAAATGAGCTTTAAAAAAAAAAATGGGGTGGGAAGGAGGTAGAGCTGGGCATAGAGAAAGAAGCCAGAGAGGTTTCGCTGTGAAAGGTCTTGGAAGAAGATTGATACGTAGGAATTATTCATTTATTCAATCATTTTTAGTTATTAATTTAAATGGGAGTGAGTAGATGGTGGTACAAAGAATCAGATAAAATGAATAAAATTGAAGATACAGGAGAGAAAGGAGATAACTGATCATGTGAGCCTGAAAAGGTAGAAGGAAATAAGACCAAGAGTTGAGTCTGCCCAGGACTATATCCATTATAATATGTTGAACCATATAAAACTGCCAATACTTAAGCACTTTTTACTTACCAGTAGGACAATTTCATAGGTCACAATAATAATGAAATTAGTAATAACTGGTCATAATTAAGCACTTACAGTGCCCATTGCCGTCCAGTCGATTCTGACTCATTGAGACCCTATATGACAAGTAATTCCTTCACTTACAATATTCAATCCTCACAACAATCCTATAAGGTATCATTTATTCTATAGATAAGGTAAATGAATCATGAAGAAGTTAAACAAAATGACACAGTTGGCAATTAAGAGTCCAGATTTGAAATCAAATGTTCTGACTACAAAGTCTGCACCCTTAACCACTACTACATATGCTACCATAGTGCCCTTGTTCTAAAAGGAGGGAAATAGGACAGGATGCCTTGTAGGTTTATAAATTTGGTGTCAGGAAAGTGGGGAAGTTACTGCCTAATGGCTTCTTCTGTATTAAAGGCAAGGTTATCAACTGAGCATGAGAGAGACAAAGAGAAATCAGAGCTTTTGAACAGAAAAACTGAAATCATGTTTTTGGAGATTGGAAGGGGCTTAGGCTAAAGAGCCAGAGTAAGGTTGGTAGGCAGTGCTGAGAGCCTCTCTGGGGCATTTAGAGTAGCACCAATCTGCCAGAGTATTTGAGTTTGAAATGGTAGTCATGGAATCTAAGCTGAGAAATGAACAGTTAAGATAGAAGAAATTGTAGGGATCATTGATAGGAGAAATTGTAGGTGTCATTTGACCAAAAGTCCTAAGAATGAAAAACACTAGTAGCCAGCTGGGACAACCGGAGATTGTAGTCACTGACTCAGTGTTTGAATCTGTGATTACGGAGGAACACTGATGACTTGACCCAGAATAACACTGTGAGAGGGAGCAAGTGACTGAGATGGAGTGGAAGAGGTAGAACTGATGATGACACAGAACTAAGTCGCCAAAACTTTCATCAATTCTCCAAATGAACACGAAAATACCTAGGAAGCTTCTAGGATGGCCAAGGGTAGAAAGGAAGATTTTAAGCCTAGTGGCAAAGCTGTCAGTGAATGAGAAAGTAATGGAAAGAGGAAGAGTGTGGTTTAGCCAGGGAGAATCGGCTTCATAGGCCTGGGAATAATAATCTGGAAGCAGCATGGGGAGCAAAGAGGATTCTAAACCCAACAAATGATCCTGAATCTCATAAGAGGATATCAGAGTGTGCAGCGAGCACTTAGGAATTAAAATCTTTTCAACCTGTCTATCTGAAGAATCAGCAAAAGCAACATAAGAGCTAGGGCAGGACACAGGTTACCTTTAATGGGGAAAAGAATCCTCAGAATGATACAGAGTTATCTCAAGGAATGTAAGGCTAAGCTTTTGGCCAAATGCGAGGAAGGGAATGGAACCAATTAATGGAAGGCCCAAAAACTCAGAAAAAATATATTCTTATCCATTTCGTACCAAGGCTTCTCTCTGCATGCAGGCACTTGTCCCTCCTGACAACATGTCCAAATTACTTCAGATGAAGTCTTGTCATCCTTGCTTCTAAGGAGCATTCTGGCTGCACTTCTTCAAGACATATTTGTTCATTCTTCTGGCAGCCCACGGTATATTCAATATTCTTCACCAACATCATAATTCAAAGGCATCAATTCTTCTTCGGTCTTCCTTATTCAATGTCCAGCTTTTGCATATATATGAGGCAACTGAAAATACCAAGGCTTGGGTCAGGCGCACCTCAGTCCTCAAAGTGACATCTTTGCTTTTTAACACTTTAAAGAGGTCTTTTGCAGTAGATTTGCCCAATGCGTTGTTTGATTTCCTGACCACTGCTGTCATGACCGTAGATTTTGGATTCAAGTAAAATGAAATTCTCGACAACTTCAATCTTTTTTCCAATTATCGTAATATTGCTTATTTGCCCACTTGTGAGGATTTTTGTTTTCTTTTTGTTGCGGTGCAATCTATACTGAAGGCTGTAGTCTTTGATCTTCATCAGTAGGTGCTTCAAGTACACTTCACTTTCAGCAAGCAAGGTTGTGTCATCTGCATATTGCAGGTTTTTAGTGAGTGTCCCTCCAACCCTGATGCCTCGCTCTTCTTCGTATAGTCCAGCTTCTCTGATTATTCACTCAGTATACATAAGTACAATGAAAAGATACAACCCTGATGCACACCTTTCCTGATTTTAAGCCACTTAGTATCTCCTTGTTCCATTTGAACGACTGCTTCTTGGTCTAATTTACAGGTTCCTCATGAGCACAATTAAGTGTTCTGGAACTCCCATTCTTCGAAATGCTATCCATAATTTGTCATGATCCACACAATCGAATGCCTCTACGTAGTAAATAAAACACAGGTTAACATCTTTCTGGTATTCTCTGCTTTCGGCCAAGATTCCTCTGACATCAGCAATGACGTCCAGCTTGAATTTCTAGCAGTTGCCTGTTGATGTACTGCTACAACCACTTTTGAATGATCTTCAGCAAAATTTTACTTGTGTATGTTATTAATAATATTGTTAGATAATTTCTGCATTCTGGTTGGATCACCTGTCTTTGGAATGGGCATAACTATGGCTCTCTTCCAGGCAATTGGTCAGGAGGCTGTCTTCTAAATTTTTTGGCATAGATGAGTGAGCACTTTCAGAGCTGCATCCGTTTGTTGGAACATCTTAATTGGTATTCTGTCAGTTCCTGGAGCCTTCAGTGCAGTTTAGACTTCTTCCTTCAGTACCATTGGTTCCTGATCATATGCTACCTCCTGAAATAGTTGAATGTCGGCCAATTCTTTTTGGTATAGTGACTCCATGTATTCCTTCCACTTTCTGGTATTTCCTGTGTCATCCAATATTTTCTCCTTGGAATCCTTCAATCTGCAACTTGAAGCCTGAGTTTTTCCTTCAGTTCTTTCAGTTTGAGAAATGCTGAGCGTGTTCTTCCCTTTTGGTTTTCTAACTCCAGGTCTTTGCACATTTCATTATAATACTGTACTTTGTCTTCCAAAGCCGCCCTTTGAAATCTTCTGTTCAGTTCTTTTACTTCATCATTTCTTCCTTTCGCTTTAGCTACTCTATGTTCAAGAGCAACTTTGAGTCTCTTCTGAATTTTGGTCTTTTTCTTCTTTCCTGTCTTTTATTATTCCAAACATTGTGTGTGTCAGAAGTGCACATATATTAGATGTAATATAGACAAGAACAATGAGGCTCTAGAGACCTACTGCTCTAAATCAACGAGCTGGTAAAGCGAAGCTGGGCCTAGACCTGGTGTCTTTTTAGAGTCTGTCCTTCTTCCACTAATTCATGCTCTGTTAATTCTGAGGACATAATGAAAGCAGTGCTTTGGGAAATCTAATCTGGGAGTGTCATATGGCAATGGGGTGGGAGGGAGGAGGATGGAAAGAAAAGAATTAAGTGACAGAAGGCTGCTAGAATATAGACTGCAAATGCTACCATGCTAAGGGACTGGTATCTTCGGAATCAACGGAAGAAAGGCAGGACTTATAACCAACTTGGAAGAAGGCGAAGAATTCAGACACCTCTAAAATTTCCAACAAAACAACCTGGTACAAACGGTGCCAGTGCTGAGAGAATATCATTTACAGGTAGGAGAAAAAGGAGCTAATGAATTTGGTTCTGGCATGCATCATATATTTATGGAAACAATAAAATATACAGGGTGAAATATGACACCTTGTAGCAACTGGGAATACAGGCTTGTATTTCAGTTAAAATGTCAGAACTGAAGATTTCGATTTGAAAGGAATTGACAGCAGAGTAGATGAACTTCATATTTCAGCTTAATTTTTAAGATGAATGGGTCATATATCAGAAAAATAAATGGTGAAGCATAATGGGTAGTCCTGATGAAATTTGAGAAAGTTCTTCTCAGAATCTAATTATCAAAATTCAAATTTTAAAATCATTGCTACTTTTCCTGTTGCCAGTCTCAATTCAGTGTTGTCTCAGTGCCGCTAGTTTAGGGATGATGTTCTGAGGTTTACACAACCAACTAATCTATTTATATATGTATATATTTTTTGAAAACATACATCCTCTTTGAGATGTCTTCTAGCTATACCATAAAAGAACCAAACCCATTGCCCTGAGTTGATTCCGACTCATAGTGACCCTACAGAAGAGAGCAGAACTGCCCCACACAGTTTCCAAGGAGCACCTGGTGGATTCAATCTACCAACCTTTTGGTTGGCAGCCATAGCTCTTAACCACTACACCACCAGGGTTTCCATCCTTCTTGAGAAGTCTTCTAGCTATCAAAAACCAAAACCAAACCCAGTGCCGTCAAGTTGATTCCGACTCATAGCGACTCTATAGGCCAGAGTAAACTGCCCCATAGAGTTTCCAAGGAGCACCTGGTGGATTCGAACTGCCGACTCTTTGGTTAGCAGCCGTGGCACTTAACCACTACACCACCAGGGTTTCCATACATAGGCTAAATTACTCCCAATATACATTGGGGGAAATTTTCAAAGTGGCATTTTTGACAGACAATCCTCATGTGGATTTCAATTAAAGCACCAGGAAAAACACTGCCAGGTGTCCGTGTGTAGATGGATCAGAACATGTCATAAAGAAGTCTGAGGTAGAAAAAGGAAACAGACTTTTACTATTTTCGCAGCTTTAGAAGTCAAAACTTCAGGATTGTGGATAGTGACTGACCCACCCAGTGCCATCGAGTCGATTCTAACTCATGGCGACCCTATAGGACAGAGAACTGCCCCATAGTTTCCAAGGAGTGGATAGTGACTAGAACACCAAAACCCATTGCCTTCGAGTTGATTCTGACTCATAGCGACTCTATAGGACAGAGTAGAACTGCCCCATAGGGTTCCCAAGGCTGTAAATCTTTACGGGAAAAGACTGCCATGTCTTTCTCCCATGGAGTGGCTAGTGGGTTTGAACCGCCAACCTTTCAGTTAGTAGCTGAGTGCTTAACCACTGCGCCACCAGGGCCCCTACTGACTAGAAAACACTGACAAATTAAGTTTTTAAAAAATTAAATTTACTTTTGGGGAAGTATAATATTAAAGCAAATGTAGACCAACATGATGGAAAGCATTCTGCATTCAAAACAACAAGTTAAGGACAGAGAGGTATGAAAAGGCAGCTCTTAACTCAAAACATTCTGGAAGCACTAGGATCTGCTCTTACATTCAGAATTGAGGTGACAACATAGGAAGTAAAAAAAATGAAAGGGGGGAAGGAGCAAAGTAATACATAGTGGACAAATTAAGTAGAACATTAAAGATGTGAAGAATTCAATTGCAAAGATTCAAGTGTTTATTTAGAAGAAATAGAGAACACTGTATCTTTTTCTACAATTTTATGGTCTCTTCCTTCTTCTAAATTAACCTCTGCACAAACAGTAGGGAAAATCTTCCCTATGATCAGGGTAACCACATAATCTCCGTATCAGGCCATTTTTGTCCAGGGCAAAATACCAGGACCACTGGTGTAATCAGGCAAACCAGAACGTAGGTATGGTTGATGGAATGTAAAAATGGCCACAATTCCTGAAACCTCCCTCTATCTCCATCCTTTGCAAAACAGCTTTGCAGCTGCTTCCCTCAAGAAGTGGATTTTATTCCCCACCCTTTGACTTCGGTCTGGCCCTGTCATTTGTTTTGGTCAGTAGGATGTGAAAGGCATGATACGGTCTAGTTCTGAACCTAGGTTCAAAACACACTGAACACTTCTGCTTTCTGTTTTGGACACTTGCCCCCATTAGAATTTGCTCAAGCTGGGTGTGCAAATAGTTAATGCTCTTGGCTACTAACAGAAAGCTTAAAGGTTCAAGTCTACTCAGAAGGCCTCAATAGAAAGGCTTAGCAATGTCCTTCCATAAAATCAGCCATTGAAAACCCTATGGAGAACAGTTCTCCTCTGACATACGTGGGGTCTCCTCAACTCGGTATCAACTGAATGGCAACTGGAAACTCTACTAGAGGACCAAAGAGCCTCAGAAGAGCTGAGGCACCCCAACCACTATCCTGGTCATCCTTAGAAGCTGAACTACCTTGCCAGCCTGCAGCTGACCATCAGTAACAGCCCAGCTGAGACCAGTTTAACTTTCTCTAAATCACAAGCAAAATGTTTTTCTTTTTTTAGGGTGGTTTGTTACACAACAGCTAACAGATATGACTCACCCCAAGTGTCATCTACCACCTCTGATACGCTGCAGAGCGGATTTCTACTGGAGTGAACCAGTGCACTTCATCTGCACCTGGAGCAGGATTAAGAAACCCAAGGCTCTTCAACCAAAGCTCTGGAAGATATTAAGCTGCTGCTTTTTTTTTTTTTTAGCTCCTTACTTTCAGGAACTTAAGAGTACTCCATCCAAAAATAATTATTGGCTATCTTCAGGCTCACTCCTTGAAAATTAAAATCTACTGACTTCAAATCCAACACTAGTATCCTGTATTTAAGTAGCATTTTATAGCTTATTGCAGAGCAGGTATACTACATCTATTTTACAAACAAGGAAATCAAGAGACAGGGCAAGTTAAATGACTTTCACAAATAGTAAATGGCAAGCAAGGCTACAATACTTAGAACTAAACCTACAGACTTATATAGCTCTTACACTAAAAACTTAGGTCAGTATTGGTATACAACTTTTCAGGTATCTAATGGTTAAATCTACAAGGCACTGTTTTCTTGTAAAAGTAGAGGTAACATG
This sequence comes from Loxodonta africana, assembly GCF_030014295.1. Taxonomy (NCBI): domain Eukaryota; kingdom Metazoa; phylum Chordata; class Mammalia; order Proboscidea; family Elephantidae; genus Loxodonta; species Loxodonta africana. Next base: position 126,380,273 of record NC_087348.1, read on the forward strand.
ATTTAGCTCAAGGGTTGTTCTGAGGAGCAAATAAAATGTTTGTAAAGCACACAGCATAATGCCTAGCACAATGGTTAGGCCTGCTGCCCCCACTCACCATGACAAAGTTTTCTCTTTCCCAGGCTTGATAACTTCAATCCTTACAGCACTGAACATCACTTTAAATGATAAAACTTTCAGATGGTTTAGGCAAATTTATTTCTACAGTAGAAGCATTTATTTCAGTTATAAAAAAATAACACTATTTCAAAGTCAGGGTAACTACAGAGAAGTAAATTTTTTCCTTGTCTACCCCTATTCAAATACCACATATGGTTTCAAGCTATTCTTTAATTAAAAAAGAACCAACACAGGATCAAGGTAGTGCCTATCAATGTAAGAAATGCCTTAAAGCTATGTATCAGGCCCAGAAATCAGAAAACACAAAGTGATATAGTGCAGAAATTCTCAAACTTTAGTGTGCATCAGAATCACCTTGATGGTTTGTTAAAAAAAATTGCTGGGACCTGACTCTAATGTGATTCAATAGATCTGGAAGGGGATCTAAGAACTTCTATTGCTGAGCAAGTTCCCAGGTGAAGCTGATGCTGCTGGTATGGGAAACCACACTTTGAAGACGACCATCTAATGAAAATACTTCTATTCCTTTTCTCTTTTTTCAGTGAATTTCATGGTCACAAAAGTTATGGAAATAATGAAAGACCTCACTCTCAGGTTTAGGATGAGAATGTATTAACTCTAGGGTGGCTTATCCACCATCTCCAGAGAACTAAATCATAACTTGATTGTGGAAAAAGCACCTTCAGAGGACTGAAGGCACATCACCAGGCTAAGCAAGCCTTGGTTTCTCAGAGTAAGTAACAACGGGACTGAACATTACAATCTTTGTTCCTTAGGGAAGGGCGAATACAAAATATACTACAATGACATGAGGTTACTTCTCTGGGCCTCGCAATGAAGAATAATAGGTACTACTCTCAAGAACTGTTCTACAGATTGGGTCACTGTGTGATAAGTGCTCCTGCCAACCCAAAATGCACAACGACAACCATTATTTCACCATCATTTGATGCAGAAGAAATTCTCTCCTCCCCCAACTCCCAAATAGCTATTATTCATTTTAAAAGTCAGACAATAACTCGCTGGGTTCAAACTCATAGACTGCTGGTACTGTTTTTTACCAAAAAAAACAAAACCCACTGGTGTCACTTTCAACTCATAGTGACCCCATAGGAGAGTGTAGAACTGCCCGATAGAGTTTCCAAGGAGCGCCTGGTGGATTCGAACTGCCAACCTCTTGGTTAGCGGCCGTAGCACTTAACCACTACGCCACCAGGGTTTCCCCATTTTTTACACTGGTTCAATTTTTAACAGCTTCAACCACTCAGTGCTTGAGATTTTAGAACATGGTTGAACTGACAATTTTTTTTTTTTTAATCAGAAATAAGACAATGGATTCAAAGGACCTAAAGCTTTAAAACTATGTTTTGCTTACAAACCATCAATAGCTAGATGAATAAACTTGTTTTCAAAGTGTCTCACTGTAGGACAATCTCTGATATTCCCAGTATTGTTTTCTGAATCTCAGAAGGCTATTCATAGATGGACACAAGGGAATAAAATATGTATAATCTTCATCACTTTCTATATTCAATATTCTACAAAGTAATGTTTCATAGTTCAAGTTTTTGGCTATTTAAGTACCTACCCACATAAATATCTTAGGTTTTAAATATTCTGACACTGTAAAACAAAGCTTTAGAGATGCACATTCTAGTTAGGATTTGGTTTCTCAACCTCAGCACTATGGACACTTTGGATTAGCTAATTCTTTATCCATTAAATGGTAGTTAACAGCTCCCCTCCCAATTGTGACAATGTCTCTATACACTGCCAAATGTCTCCTAGGGAGCAAAACCACCCCCAGTTGAGAACCACTGGACTAGAATTTTAGATTAACGTAATTGTAAACTCTGCACAGATTATACAAGGCTATGTGATGTTACTAAGAGTACAGCACAATAGTTTCTGCTATAAAGTTTATGCTAGGGCACATATAGTTTTTACATATGCTACTTAGGCATTCATTACTCACATACAATCATCTTTTTCCTATTGAAAACACTGACATTATACAGGGGAAAAAAAAAAACTAATCCCGCAATCATCTGGATATTATTGGATATAGAGAAAAACCCACAATCACCTTGATATTATTGGATACAGAGAAAAATCTAAGATTTACAAACATTTGCTAAACGAAGACCTAGAATATTCACTGCAAGTGTCCTTCCTTCTGAATTCGAAGTCTCTCTTTCTCTACTTGTAAGCGTTCCTTTTCAATCTGCAGCTTCTCGGATTCAAACTTCAAAAACTGCAGCCTATCTTTTTCCAATTGCAAGCGTTCTCGCTCAAGTTTTAACTTCTCCGTTTCTATGTCCTGTGGTTGAAGCACGGACTTTTCTGCTGGGCCAAGTTCACTTTCCAAGGATGGTTTCTCTGAATTGACTATCTGTAACCTCAATTTCTCTCTTTCAATCTGCAGCCGCTCCTTCTCCAGCTGAAGTCGCTCGTGCTCCATGTCTAAATGCCGCAGCCTCTCCTTCTCAATCTGTAGGCGTTCCTTCTCTACCTGCAGTCTTTCAGCCTCAATATCCAGTCGTCGTTTTTCCAACTCTAGTTTCTGTTTCTCTATGTTTACAAGCAAATGGGGCTCATCATACGATCTAGATGGTGTTGAGTTAAGGGTAAAAAACTCATCAATGTGAGGGAAATCAGGAAGTTCATTTTCCCTCCTGGAATCTGGTATGACGGATGACAACATTTCTTCTTCCTCTTCAATCTCAAACTAAAACAAAAGAAAACAGTGATTTTTCCATAATTAATTCTACTTCATGGCTGTCTATTTTTCTAAATGTTTCTGAAAAGCATTCTCTACGGTTGGAGCACACAAAATAATTTACTTGAATTTTAGGAAATAATTTTCCCTCATGTCACTAACTCATACAATCAAAATAAGTGGATTTAGGTGAGGGGAAAGGGATTAATGTTGTAAAGAGAAAAAAAAAAGGAATAACCTCATTCTGTGCTATCTTTAAGTTAGCGTGAAAATTGGGGGAACTTCTTTACTGTTCGTGAACTATAGTTCCCTCATCAGAATTGAAGAAGAAAGCAAAAAGAGGGCTCACAGGTTAATACTTACTTCAGGACTCTGTGGGTCCCTTTCCTCCTCTTCCACTTTGACCTCAGTTAAGGATCCACCTGCATCCCTGAAATCTGCCACATTCTGCCAATCAAAATTTGCATCATTTCGGAATCCAATCTTTTCATCTATCTCTTCAGTGAGAGAGTCATCTAAATCGGATGTGGGGAGAGGAAAGCCAGAACCAACTAGCTTAATGTTTGCCTTCATTCTCTTTCTCTTCATAAGTGCTCGCCAGTCCAGGTACCGTCTTTTCACCTCCGTCCCCGTCCTCTGCTCTCCTTCTCCTACAGCATTCACGCACTGCGCAATCTCTTCCCAAGCCATTCGCTTCATCACATTAATTGTTGTATTTAGCTGCTTGGAAAAAATAACTTCTTTCCTTTTTGTAATTTCTTTCAAAAGGGTCTGTGTTTCTTGAACGCTGAAATTGCTTTTCCTTTTTCTTTTCAATTGCTTCATCTTTCTAACTTAAATGCAGTTTCTACAGTTAAGAGAAGATGTGAAAAGAATTTGATGAATGCTTAAAAAGTACAAAAACCAGGGACAATCCCTTGTTGGCACTTTGTTTAAATCACTGTTTTCTCTTCATCTAACAGTGCAGGCAGGCTGGATAATTCCTAAAGGAAAAAAAGTAAAATCAATCAATCGACCTGCAATTTCTGCTACATATTTCAAGTCACTAAGCAATGTAGAAAACTTAAAAAAAAAAAACAAAAATCCTTGAAATATGGTTTGTCTACTTCTCCACCGCAACCTAAGCTACCATCTTCTCTTACCTGGGCTGTTGGGTTCCTAACTGATGGCCAGTATTAACATTCACTCTCTTTTGCTTAAAAAGAGCCTATGGTTGCAAAGCCCTTGCCTTTCCAGCCAGACTTAAAGCTTTTCAATGGTTTTCCATTCTTCTTAAGATAAAAACCAAACCAAAACTAAACCCAATACCGTTGAGTCAACTGGAACTCATACCAACCCTATAAGACAGGATACAACTGCCTCATAGGGCTTCCAAGGTTGAAATCTTTACAGGAGCAGATGGCCACATCTATTTCCCACGGAGAGGCTGATAGGTTTGAAACACAGACCTTTCAGCTGGCAACTGAGCACTTAACCACTGCATCACCAGGGCAGAACTCCTCAATTTGGCTCTAGCAGGCTGTCATGGTCTAGTCCTCCCTACTTCTCTAGTTTCTTCCCCCACTATCCTCCCCAATTCACCCTCTTTACTCCAACTACACTGGTCTTCTTTCAGTTACCCATTAAGGTCAAGCTCTTTCCTTTTTCACAGCCTTTGGTCTTTTCCTCTGCTTAGAAGTGGACTGCTCCCTTCTTGGCCTACTTAATTCCTCCTTATCCTTCAGCATTGGTTTTTTTTTTTTTTTTTATCCTTCAGCTTGCAGCTTAACCATCTCTTCCTCAGCAAAGCCTTTCCAGATGAGTCAAAGTACTCTACTGGAAGAACTGTAGTCCTTTTCCTGGTCTTAACTTTACATGTGTGCTAACAAATACTTAAGAATCTTTCTCTTTCCTACTTCCATACAAGTTTCATGAAGGCAGGAAAGTTTCTGAAAACCATCATTTCCCTAAAACTACCAGAGTTTTTGGCAGATAGGAGGCACACCATAAATACTTGTTGAATGAAATGAATAAGTCCATTTGCCAAAATAACTGTTAGTTTGAAGTATCAAAAAGAAAAACAATTAAACTCAATTCTGTAAAACAATTTTAGAGGCGCACTAAAAAACTGGGCTGGAATATCTAAAACATTCAGAAACAAATTTAAGACAATGTAATCTGATCAAAGAAATAACAACTACCTACATTTTACTATGGAAACCCTGATGGTGTAATGGATAAGAGCTAGACTGCTAATCAAAAGGTCAGCAGTTCTAATCCACCAGGCACTCCTTGGAAATTCTATGGGGCAGTTCTACTCTGTCCTATAGGGTTGCTATGAGTTGGAATCCACTCGACCGCTATAGGGTTGGTTTTTTGGTTTTGTGTTTTACTATGTTACAAGTTTGGAAACCCTGGAGGCACAGTGGTTAAGTGCTACGGCTGCTAACCAAAAGGTCAGCAGTTCAAATCTGCCAGGCGCTCCTTGGAAACTCTATGGGGAAGTTCTACTCTGTCCTATAGGGTCACTATGAGTCAGAATCGACTTGACGGCAGAGGGTTTGGGTTATGTTACAAGTTAAATCTCATTTTTAGGTTAAACCTACATAGAAACCTTTTAAGTTTGGAATGAAATTTTCTGAAACAGTGAAAATATTGTAAAGATATGACAAATCTAAAGGGTGACATAAAAACGGTAATTTTTTTTTCTAGCTACCCTATTATTTAATTGGTTAAAGAAAATGACCACCAATTAAAATAGAAAAAAAAAAAAAACCTAAGAAACTCCTAAACCTTTGGAAAATTAGTGCACATTTCATTGTTTGGCCTTGTTATTCTCTCAATACTCACCATACCCTCCCCTCTCTCAAACTAAATCATTAAACAGAACCCCAAATACCAAACAAAACAAGATTAGATGGTGTATTTGTTTCTAATGAGTGCTTTTAATTAGAGGTCTATCTTTGAAGAATTTCTCAACAGAGCTTGGTCATGTTCTGGGCCATTTTAATTTTATGCTTGAGATCATGATATAGGCAAGAAATTGTACTTGGGTCTCCCTGAAATGAATGTAAACCTACTCATTTGCCAAAACTTTAAATTTCTGAGTACGAAAGATCCTCTTATAAGCATTTCTTTTAGATGGAGATAGTATATATCTCCGATTTCCAGAAGGCTTTCATGTTGTTAGATCATCAAAAAGGGTGTACCCTGAACTTGTTTGAAAGGCAAATTTTTCAGGGCTGGGTCCCATCAATCTGTGCTTCAACAAACTCTCCAGATGATTCTAAAGTATGCTAAAGTTTGTGAACCATTGTGCTAGATCCACACCAGTAAAACAGATGCTTCACACACTTGACTCTCCCACCCTGAATTCAAGTCTTACACAAGTGCATCTGACCGGTGGAGTCCAAAGCACATTCAAAATTCTCTTTGCAAAAGGTCTGGGAAATAAAGATTTTCTGCTATCTAGCCTTCGCATCATGGAAAGTTATCAATGAGTTAATTTGGAGGTTGAAACGGGTGTTGAATGAGTCAAGGAGTCTCTTTTCTCCTAAATGCGGAAAACAAAATCATCTACTGAAATGTCCTCGTGCCTAACACAGTGTGCAGCACATGGTCCTTTATAAATGTTAGATCAACTGAATAGAAAAGTGGGAAAGAAGTTAAAGTTAAAAACTAAGTAATTGAAAATAAGGGCTTAGAAAGAGTTAAGGGATATACACACACACACACATATATATATAAACCATGTTTTCTGATTCCAAATAACTCATTGATTGCTGCTACAGAGCTGACTCCACCCCCTCCCCCCCTTCCCAGCCACACACACAAAAACACAAAATAAAAGAGTGGGATGATACTGCTAAGGTCCCTTCCAGTTCTTTCACTATATGACCATAAACATGTCCTGCCAATACAAACACTACCATATATCCATTAAGTTCCAGGCCCTGTCATTTAATTCCCACCACAGCATTATATGGGAAGCACCAGTATTTCTATTCACAAAATAAGATTCAGAGAGGTCAAATAATTTGTACAACACTACACAGTGAGTTGGAAACCCTGGTGGCGTAGTGGTTAAGAGTTCGGCTGCTAATTAAAAGGTTAGCAGTTTGAATCCACCAGGCGCTCCCTGGAAACCGTATGGGGCAGTTCTGCCCTGGTTCTGTAGGGTCGCTATGAGTTAGAATTGACTCAATGGCAACGGGTTTGCTTTTGATGTTTTACACAGCCAGTTAAATGACAGGACTTAAGTCCAGGGTCCTTTATGCCATGTGCTCCTTCTACTTTATTTCAGGTTATAACTAAGTCTTAGAAATGTGTTCCTAATGTAAATTACTTTTTAATTTTATTGTGCTTTAAGTGAAAGTTTACAGTGCAAATTAGTTTCTCATTTAAAGATATATACACAAATTGATTTGTGACATTGGTTGCAATCCATTCGTCCAATTTCCTTCTCTTCCCGCCGTCTCACATTTGCTTTGGGGCAGGTATTGTCCGTTTGGTCTCATATACTTGATTGAACTAAGAAGGCATTCCTCACATGTGTTATTGTTTTATAGGCCTGTTTAATCTTTGGCTGAAAGGTGGACCTCAGGAGTGGCTTCAGTTCTGAGTTAGCAGGGTACCCAGGGGCCATAGTCTGAGATTGGGGCGGGGGGGGGGGGGCTAACGTAAAATTTAAGATGTCTTTTAGGAGATTTTCAAAAGAGACATTCTTATTTATGTGGAAGGTTTAGATGAAGTCCTGTATACAGAAACACTTCTCAAAGCTTCAACCAGTTCCATTTAATTTTATCATGTCTGACAATTTAAAATCTTATTAATGTGAAAAATGCTTCTCTGGTACTTCACTGTATAAACAGTACCTTCTATTGAAGCAAAAATACAGCAATTAAGGCTAAATTTAATCAGGAGATGTACAAAAGTCTTATCTGGTATTGTTAGAGTCTTTTCTTTTTAGAACTAAAAAGTGGATGCTAATTCCCTATTTTAAAACTTTAATAACAAAACATCTTTTATTACTGTTCTCTGAACTTTTTTTTAATAATTTTTATTAAAGTGAAAGTGAAAGTTTACAAATCAAGTCAGTCTGTCACATATAAGCTTATACACACCTTACTACATACTCCCATTTACTCTCCCCCTAATGAGTCAGCCCGCTCCCTCCTTCCAGTCTCTCCTTTCGTGACCATTTTGCCAGTTTCTAACCCTCTCTACCCTCCCATCTCTCTCTGAACTTTTATATTTTTTCTTTTCAAGTTCTCAGTAATCTTTGTTCTACTGACTTTGTATGGACCTAATAAGAAAGCCAAAAATATGCCCAGTACCAAATCCTTTTCTTTGTAATCACTCATGTGAACTAACCATCTCCTGAACTGTCAAATGCTGCTGAAATGCAGGTCAGAGGAAACTAAAACTTCAAAAGAGCAGGAAACAAACTCATCAAAAAAAAAAAAAAAAAAACACTCAATTTCACATAACCACAAAAAAGTGCGAAATATGAAAAACAAAACAAAAAAACAAAAGACTGCAAGCAAATTATTTTTAAAGTAGGCCTTCAAAATTTCTCAAGAGACCTTTAATGATAAAATTGAAATCCACCAAATCAGTGGATGTGGTCAGCTGTAGCACTTTTGGTCTTGTCCTAGGCATATCCTACCCTTATAGTCAAATGCAACCCTTCTGTCACCAGGATATAAACAAAAGGTATTTATAAATTGTGACATCATCAAAAGGTAGTGTAGTGTAGTGTTATGAGCACAGATTCTGAAGTCAGACTGCCTAGGTTGAAATCCTGGCTCTGCCACTTCCTGGCTGTGTGATCACAGGCAAGTTATTCAACCTTTCTCACTTTGCACTTTCATCTGTAAAGTGAAATAACAATGTTTCATCATAAAGATGCTATAAGGATTATAAATCCATTAATTAAGCATATGGAGTCCCTGAATAGCACAGTTAAATGCTTGGCTACTAACCAAAAGGTTGGTGGTTTGAGTCCACCCAGAGGTACCCTGGAACAAAGGAGGCCTGATGATCTCCTTCTGAAAGATCACAGAAATTGAAAGCCCTATGGGGTACAGTTCTACCTTGAAACTCATGGAGCTGCCATGAGTTAGAACTGAGTCAAAAGCAATGGGTTTGGTTTTTTTGTGTATGTGTGTGAAGAAGTGGATAGCAATAAACCAAGCAGTAATCAAAACGGTTACTTGTGGGGGGAGGAGGAGGAAGCACAGTGGAGGGGATTAGGAAGCGAGACACCTACAAATGTACCTTGTATTATAATTTGACTTTAGAACTATGTAAAATGTTCTACAAAAATTTAAAAAGTCAATCTAAGGAAAAGCAATCCCTAAATATCAATAATAGAAACAAATCTAGCTATATCAAGTTCGTAGCATAACCACAGACAGAGTGGTGTTCGAAAGTCACAAAGTGATTTTACAACAGCAAGCATTTTCAGTTCACATGCCTAATAGGATCTAGCCTAAGAACAAAAAGAACTGCAAAGAAATCATAAACTGCAATCAAGTCTTACTGCTAGTGGTAATACTGGCAGTTATTTTCAAAAAATTACATAAAAACATTGTAAGATAAGTCAAACAAGTAATGACAATAACATAATATTAAGAAACAAGACTTTGGGTTTAAGAAGAAACAGTTTTTTTAAGTTAAAAATCTTATAATTTTACATTTGAATTAGAAATATTGGTATGAACATAGTTCATTTTCTTTCTCTTAAAACACTTAGATTTCCTAGCTCTTTCCACTGAAAAGGCCTAGAAGCAATGACAACTAGGTAACAATGAGCACTCTAGTGGCCAGACTATAAATATAAGCTCTCTTGCACTGGGTTTTTTTTTTTTGTGGTAAAAGAGGTCAAGCTCCTTGGAAGAATGGCTAATTCTAGGTCTGGAGCAGAAAAGAGTAAATAAAATAAACTTCAGCTGTCTTGTGTCAGAAAGCAAGGAAGCAATCAGACTAAAGAGGTCATGTCAAAAGAGCTCAGGAGGTGAGTTTGAAGAACTTCAACTAGCCAATAATGGTATAACTTGAGGTGACAAAAAAATTAACTGCAATGGATTAAAACACAAATAAGCATTTAAAAAAAAAAAAGCCTCACTCAATATCCTTAAAGGTTGCTGCACCAACCAATATTCTGAAAACCAGTAAACAGATGTAAAGAATCTAGCATTTATCTTGCCTTTCCTGGATGGAAACTCTGGTGTAGTGGTGAAGTGCTACGTAGGCAGTTCGAATCCACGAGGCACTCCTTGGAAACTCTATCGGGCAGTTCTACTCTGTCCTATAGGGTCGCTCTGAGTCAGAATCGACTTGACAGCAGTGGGTTTGGTTTCTGGTTTGGTTTCCTGAATGAATTATATTCAGGGTAAAGAGAGTTGATGAGGGAAATATCTTTATAGAAGAATTCTATCTAGAAGGAATGATGGAAATGATTATCCTTTACTGGTCGGAAGCAGGAATGGTATGTAGTTCACTTACATAACCCTTGTTAAGATTATGTACCACCAATGGCGTACTGTCATTATTACTGGGCAACTTTTTTTAAGGATGAGAATGAAGTTTCTAGATACTATAGTAAGACAGAATTAAGAGGTCTAAAAAAAATGAGACGTAAATTCTGGCGCGCACACACACAAAGGTAAATTCATTAAGCCATTCAGGGAAAAAAGCATCACAACTCTATAAACTTCCCCACATACGGGTCCTCTTTAAATGTGACTTCTGCCCCCGCTATGTCGTTATAGAAGATTCACTTCCCTACCAAACAGGATGCAGATACTCCTTCCCTAAAACTGTGGTAGGTGAATAACCGAAGTTTACTTATGGGTCGCCTGCTGTCAGATTAATAAATAACCGAGGACCCTTCACCTCTCCGCCGCCCCTCTGGGACAACTGGGAAGAATCGCGAAAACCTGGATTCCCAGGGAGGCCACCTCAGAGCTAGGGGCGCGCACCTGATTCGGCCAGAGCGATGCGGCTACACCTGTTGGGAGTCGGGGCAACCTGGAAAGAGGCTTCCCACTCTAGATGGGAAGTGAGAGTTGGGGACTGAGTGCTCAGAAACTTCCGCAGGCTTCTCTCAGCGGCTTGGGCCCTCCTCAGTCAGGCGACCGCCGCGCGCGGCGCTTCGCCCGAGTGTAATAGCACCGCTCCGCCGCAGAGCCAGGGCCAAGGGGGCGACGGCCGGGCTGCCACTTGCCGCTAACCCCGCCAGGACCCCCCCCGCTGCGAGGGCACCCACCGTCCTCCGAACTGGCACCTCCCGCCACCGCCTCCCTGGCGGCCTCTTTCCGGGCGAAACAACTCACCTGTGACCCTGGCCGCACCGCCGCACCGTCGCCTCTAAGCGGAGGAGAAAAAAAGATGCTTCATTTATTCCCCGCCCACCAACTTCATCCGTTCCTGTCCCTCCAACCCATTGGCTGGCACAGCTGCCGCTCGCTTGATGCAGCTCGTCCATTGGCTTGGAGGGTATTGCCATCTGGCTAAGAGCCCGCCCCAGGCTTGGCTCACAATGGGAATCGAGTCCCAAACCGGTTCCGGGTTAGTGCTCTGGAATTCCGCCCCCTTGTGATTTGCGGCCTCCGTCTCTGCGCCCAGTCTTTGGCGAGCGGCTCTGTCCGTCAAGAAGACTCTTGGAAAGGATTGGCCCCTAGCAATGTGCTTGGTGCGCTTTTCTGCCGGATTGGGCCACTGGCTGCTCCATCTCCAAAGTCTACACCTCTCCTTGACCCTCACCAGTGATGGGTCAAGAGAAATTTGGGAGCCTTGTTTAGTTCCAGGCAGTCTGTAGCCCAGCATCACATTCCATTTAATCAACTGCGACCAAGTTTGGCCTCGCACCATCCCTCCGAGATTGCCCTTTCCAAAGGTTAACAGTGACTTCCTATGGCCAAATCTCAGTTCTCACCTTACTGGACTCCTCAAAAAACATTTGACTTGTTGACCCTTTCTTGGTTTTGTTTCCAAATATGCTGCTGTCTGGTTTTCCTTCTTCTCACTCCTCTACTTCACCGCCATTTGCGGCTGCCTCTTTTCTCTGCCTTCTCAAGGTCCTGTGTTACTAATGGATCTGCCTTCCCACTGCCTCTGGTCAGGCCTCTATTGACTCTCACCTAAATTCCATCAGCAGTCTCCAAGTGGTCTCCCAGTGTCAGTCACGTCTGCCCTACTGTATACCATTCTTCACGCTGTAGCCAAGGTGAGCTACTTAAAGTTCTTTATCGGAATCTCACTTGTGATAATGTACAGATTCCTTACAATGCTTAGAAAACACTGAAAGATGATGGGGCCCTTGCTTTTCCTGAGGCTTCATTTGTCATCAACATTTTCCCCTTCTCTCTTCCTTTCTCCCTATCCCAATTCCTTTACTTCTTTCAGTTTCTAGACTTGAAAGTGGCCTTGGGATTTTGTTTGCATTGATGGGTACTTTTTCCCCTATCTGCAAAGATTTCCCCTTGTTTCCTCCCTGCTATGCCTAGGGTTCATTTTAGAGGTCACTTTCTGAAAGAAGCAGTCCTTTCTGTCCATTCACTCCACCTTCATTTCCAAGTTTTCCCTCCAATGTAGACTTGCTAGGTAAAAGGACACTCAGTTAAATCTGAACTTCACGTAAACTATGAATTATTTTTAGTGTAAGTATTTTCCATCCAATATTTGGTGTCCTGTATTTTCATTTGCTAAAGCTGGCAACCCTGCTACAATGTGCTCCAGTCACAGCCTGTACCTTTCCTCTGACAGCACCTGTGAGTGGGTCTGTCCCCATCACTATTTTAATTTCTTTGCCTAGTACAGTGACTAGAGGATGATAAAAGCCATTGCTTTTATCATTCTGACTTATAGTGACCCTATAGGACAGAGTAGAGCTGCCCCACAGGGTTTCCAAGGAGCGCCTGGTGGATTTGAACTGCTGACGTTTTGGTTAGCAGCCATAGCACTTAACCACTATACCATCAGGGTTTCCAGAGCATGATAGGCACTCAGAAAAAATACTTGGTAAATAATATTCTAGGTAAATGGTAAATCTTTGTTGAATATTCCTGGAGGAACTCTCTTCTATAAAATGGGAAGTATTTATAAAATATGCTCTTTGAAATGAAAGGACGAGTTTAATCTTACGTATTTTTACTTTATCTCTGTCAAAGAAGCATGTCTATACTTTTACCTAAGTAGAATTAAAAAAAAAAAAGTTTTTGTTGTTTTGGAGGAAAATAGGGGAATTTGTATTTTATAAGTTTGGGGATTTTTGTCTTTGTTTTGTGGTGGATGTTTTTTGGATAAGTGCAATAAGAAAGTAAGAAAACCACTCATCCCCATTATGACCAGACACTTTCTCTCTGTCTCATTCCAGAGTCTGTCCACCTCTTGGGCCCCTTTACTTAACTCAGTAACAGGGAAAAGACTTAGAATGGGCCAGTAAGTACTAAGAACCTCTGCTTTCATAACACAAACTGTTTAAGCTTCCCCCAGTTAACCTCACTCTCCTTGCTGGTTGCAGGGACTTTTCCGGATACCTTCTCAGCTATTTCTTCTCAGCCATGTCTTGTCTGATACAGTGTGGACCAGTAAGGGAGAGATTGAAGATAACCCAAACTGCCCAATATTTTAGTATCTAATTACCAACCTGATATTTGTTCACTGGTTTGAATGTTAACATTAATTTCAGTCTAGAGGTTTGATCCAAAGGTGACTACAGGCTTATTCCAGAACTGTGCTGTCCACTACGGTAGTCTAGCCATATATGGCTACTGAGTCCTTGAAATGTGACTAGTGCAATGAGAAACTGGATTTTAAATGTGTTTCATCTTAATTTGAAAACTGGTACTTGATTCAGTTATTAGATAACATCTAACTCTGTGTGGAAGACTCGGATTATGTGAATCTAATTTTTCAACTGTAAACTTTTGAAATCTAAATACAGACCGAGTATTTCTGATAAAAATTTAGTGTTTAAAATTGAGATATGCTTGTAAGCATAAGTACACACAAGATTTTGAAGATATATTATGAAAGAATATAAAATATGTCATTAATTTTCTATTGATTACATGTTGAAATTAAACTATTGTCTTAGTTATCTAGTGCTGCTTTAACAGAAATACCACAAGTGGATGGCTTTAACAAACACGTTTATTCTGTCATAGTCCAGTAGGCTAGAAGTCCGAATTCAGGGTGCCAGCTCCAGGGGAAGGCTTTCTTTCTCTATCGACTCTGCAGGAAGGTCCTTGTCATCAATCTTCCTGTGGTCTAGGAGCTTCTCTGTGCAGGAACCTCGTGTCCAAAGGAGCTGCTCTGCTCCTGGCACTGCGTTCTTGGTGATAGGAGATTCCCCGTCTCTCTGCTGGCTTCTGTCTTTTATATCTCAATAGAGATTGGCCTAAGACACAGTCTAACCTTGTAGATCTCGTCAACGTAACTGCCACTAATCCATCTCATTAACATCACAGTGACAGGATTACAACACACAGGGAAATCACATCAGATGACAAAATGGTGGACAATCACACAATACTGGGAATCATGGCCTAACCAAGATGACAAATATTTTGGGGGACAACTATGTTGCAGAATTGAGTTAAATAAAATATATTACTAAAATTAATTTTGCCTGTTTCTTTTTACTTCTTTGAAAGTGGCTACTAGAAAATGTACTATTATATATGTGATGCCATTGTATTTTTATTGCACCATGCTCTTCTAGAATATGCCTGGCCAGAGCTTACCAAAAATCTCAGAATGGGAATATAATGATTAACTAAAATATTTCTGTTTTATTCCTTATTGTCCAGCAAAAGGGAAAGGGAAAAATAATTTCCTCCACTCCCCTTCAAATGCAGTCTAGTTAAGAAAAAATTAAGCCAGTGAACACATGGTGCATAACCCATAGCATATAACAGGAACTACATTTACTGCATCAACCTGTTTTCAGTCTCCCTTTTTTGCCTTTGCACATGCTGTTTCCTCTTCTTGCAATGTCTTGCTCCCTCCTTTTCTCGTAGTTATGACATATTCTTAATCTCCTTCAAAATCTACTCTTCTCTGCCTATTCTAGAACTGAGTGACGTTTCCTTTTTCATAAGAGTTCTGTAAGTATATGTATTCAACTATACTCAGATATTACACTGAATTGCTATTATTTGTGCGTATGACATCTTTCCTTCTTGTCTGAATTCTTTGGCCCTTGTATTGCCAGCACCTAGCACAGTAACTGGTACCTAGTGAAAAAATATGCTGAAATGAACCGAATACTAGGTAGGATGAAACTCATTCTGTTTTGTCTTCTGTGGTACTCCAACAGATTGCTTACAATTTTCATCATCTATTAGGTAAATCATAATGGTTGGAAAATGGCATTAAAACTCTTTAACAGCAAACTTTCGTGTTTTCTAAAAAATTTACGTTGAATAGAAAACCAGTATGGCTTCTAGAGAAAATGTTGCAATTTTTTTCCTTTAGATTTTGTTTGTTTCCTGTATACCTGGGGAATAGGAAATGTTAGGACACTAGCTATTTAAAAATGTTAATCATTTTAGCATGAGGCAGGGACGGCAGATTTTAAGTTGCAGAGGTCCGTCTGGTATCAATTCTTGAAAAATCGAAGGATTCCTCACAGCCCAACCAGCATAAACTGTGATTAGGTTGCCATTTTTACTTTTTAATCTGTGATTAGGTTAGCCAAACTTTTGTTTGTACTAGAATAGCCTATGAAAGAATAGGCCGATGATTATTAGGAGACTCGTTAACAATCCTCAAAAAAAAAAAAAAAAAAAACTTGCATCTTCATTCCA
Source organism: Loxodonta africana (assembly GCF_030014295.1). Lineage (NCBI taxonomy): Eukaryota > Metazoa > Chordata > Mammalia > Proboscidea > Elephantidae > Loxodonta > Loxodonta africana. The sequence continues at coordinate 126,395,909 of NC_087348.1, forward strand.
GTGTACTTACATGGAGTCGTCCATTGAAGAAACAAATCAATTGCAAATCTGTGTTTGCAGTTTGGAACATGTGCCCTGGTCACTTTGAATTTGGAGCTCATTTTTGAAATAGTTTTTGACATATATACATTTATAATATATCTTGCCTTATTGGCAGTCAAAAAGGCCTTTTGCGAAACAACAATTTCAGCAGTTCTGAAGGACAACCACCCCTTTCTTTGAGTCCCCCACAGAATAAATTTTATTTATGTAAAATAGCCTATATTTTAAAACAACCCATCCCAAATATACCCCGTATACTTAGTGAAAATTGACCTAGCTGGTTTGCATGGTGTATCAACGAAAAGAATAGATGCATAAGTTCCATAGTAGTAGTAAAGATTAATCATACTGTTTTCCAATTGAGAAATTACTGTGACTTTTTGTCATCTCTTGGTTGTGTTTGTGCCTGTGCATTCTTGACTTCCTTTTATGAGAATTTCACAGTTTTTCAAAGTCAGAAGCTTTTGATTCGCTGGCCAGTTCTCTTTTTCCTCAAATCATTTAAAAAATTGTTATTGGATAATATGTGCCAAGCACTGTGCTAAGGACTTCACATACAATAATCTGTTTAATCATTATAACAACTCTATGCTGAAAGTCAGCTATTATTAGTCACTTTTTTAGATGAGGAAACGGAGGCAAAAAGATAACTATCACAAAATTCTCTTTCTTGCTAGTCATACATATTCCTTTGAACGGTAGCCTTAGTCCGTGAATCCGTCGTTGGTTAGCAGCTGACTGAAAGCTCTTTTGCCCACATTGTCACTGCTTTTACTTCACTTCCTTACCAATTTCCATGGAATACCTTCTCCTAAACACCACAGTCTGTGTTGCCTATGGGCAAGGTTTGTTTCTTTGTTTATTCCTATCCAAATTATTTGTCTTTGGGGAGTGAAAGAGGCTGTGAACAATAAATAATAACAGTAACACAAATGTAAACGGGGCCCATAGTTTGCCTACAAAACTTGTCTTTGGTTAGTCATTTTATTTTTCATCTTTTTAGAGGCAGGAGTCTGATTCTTGGCATCATAACTTGAGTTATTCAAATATAGAAGGAGTACCTATAAATGCTCTTCTGACTAGAAAAAGCAGATGAGATACATAAAAAGTGGGATAAAAAGCATTTTACAAGATCCAGGTATAGAGTACCTGTTATGGATTGAAATGTGTCCCTCAAAAATGTGTATCAATTTGGCTAGGCCATGATTCCCAGTATTGTGTGATTGTCTACCATTTTGTCATCTGATGTGATTTTCCTGTGTGTTATAAATCCTGCCTCTATGATGTTAATAAGGCAGGATTAGAGGCAGTTATGTCAATGAGACAAGACTCATTCTACAAATTGGCTTGTGTCTTAAGCCAATCTCTTTTGAGGTATAAAAGAGAGAAGCCAGCAGAGAGACATGGGAACCTCATATCACCAAGAAACAAGAGCCAGGAGAATAGTGCATCCTTTGGATCTGGGGTCCGTGCACTGAGAAGCTCCTTGACCAGGGAGGATCGATGATAAGGACCTTCCTCCAGAGCTGAGAGAGAGAGAAAGCCTTCCCTGGATCTGGCACCCTGAATTCAAACTTCTAGAGAATAAATTTCTCTTTGTAAAAGCCATCCACCTGTGATATTGCTTTATAGCAACAATAGATAACTAAGACAGTACCTCAAATTTTACCTATCTAATTTTTTTAATATCCAAAGGGTCGGGAGTTCAAATCCACCATGCGTTCCTTGGAAACTCTACGGGGCAGTTCTACTCTGTCTTGTAGGGTCGCTATGAGTCGGAATCGACTCGACGGCACTGGGTTTGGTTTTTGTTTGGTTAATATCCCCAGGGAAACCCTGGTGGTGTAGTGGTTAAATGCTTCTAACCAAGAGGTCGGCAGTTCAAATCCTCCAGGAGCTCCTTGGAAACTATTGGGCAGTTCTACTCTGTCCTATAGGGTCGCTATGAGTCAGAATCGACTTGACAGCAGTGGGTTTGGTTTTTTTTTTTTGCTTTTAATATCCCCAGACACACAAACACTGTCTTTATATCCTTATACTATTTAATATTTTATACCATGTGTATATGCAATCCAATGTATGAAAATCCAGATTTAAGCTGTCATTAAAAGAAGTTGGATGTAGGGGATTGTAGTGATTAATCACTTTTCAAAATAATTTCTAACTTCATAAAAAGATAATCAAAAGACTATTTTATTAATTATCATACTTTCTAAACTGTACACTTTCATCTTTGTTCTCAGGATGTTATATTATTTTCTCTATTTTACAAAAGAAAAAGCAGGTCCAGAGAGATTTGGAGCTTGTCTAAGGTCACTAAATTTTGTGGTCTCTCTGAGACCGTATCATGAGTCTGCTAGCTCCTACTCTATGTTCTGTCCACTATATCCTGTTCTACTTTAGAGAACCATGTTTTGCCACTTCAAATAGCATGTTCATCTATTTCAAACTATTTGATTTCTCGACGTCTTTGTGACTTCAGAAGAAAACCTCTTTCATAAGACAAAATATACCTGTGTTTTGTCCTTCCACAATTCTCTCTTTCTCATAATTCCTAGCTGAAATATATAACAAACATCACCACACTTAATTGATGCTTACTGAGCACTAGACACTATGCTAAGTACTTTGCAGATACTATCTCTTTTAAGGGTTTACAGTTAGGGAGACTGAGGCATGGAGTTTAGGCAATATCACCATGTTATGAAAAAGGAAACAGGCTCAGAGAAGTTAGGAAGCTTACCCAAGATCACCCAACAAGGAAGTAAAATAGATCTTTCTGATTCTAGCCCATGTGCTTCACTTAACCATTATGCACATTTTCTCTCTGACCACTAAACAATTATCCTAAATTATTAGACTTTCAGAAGAACCCAAAAAGCCAAACCCATTGCTGCCAAGTCAATTCTGTCTCATAATGAACCCTACAAGACAGAGTAGAACTGCCCCATAGGATTTCCAGGGAGTGGCTGGTGGATTCAAACTGCCAACCTTCTGGTTAACAGTCAATCCCTTAACCACAGCGCCACCAGGGCTCCAGACTTTCAGAAGTCAAAGCAATCTATACAGTTGTTGATAGCCCAAATGACTGCACAAACTATAAGCCACATCTGGTAAATTGTCCTTCTCGGAATTTTTGACTATGCCTCCTTTCAGATCCCTCTGTCTACCTCTTCATTTTTTTGGTTCTTTCTTCTTGTATTACCTCTATCTCTATTACATCATCACTAACTTCGCTTTTAATATTTCTTATTCTATGCTTCTCACTACTTTCTTCCCCTACCCACTTTATTTCTAATCTCTCCCTGTTTTTTCTTCAGTAATCAAAAATGTGTAGCTGAAGTCTGTTTTTCTACTGCATATGATAATGTAATATTAATCTAATAATGTTCTCATTCATAATCATAAGTTTAAAACTAGATGAGAGGATAAAGAACATTTTCTTAAACAAATAAGAAGTGGCCCTCAAAACCCTGAATAATTTATTTACACATTTTTGTGGCCCTTGACTGCTTTTATTCTTCAATTTTTTATTTTCCCTAAATAGAAACAAAAAAGTTTTGCCTCTTCATTATCCATTAACATTGGATGGTAAACATCAACATCTCATAAATGAAACCTATTTTCACAGGTATTTAAGATAAAAGGCTGATTATTTTATAACTAAAAAGTTGCTTTTCCTTTGCTCTACTTTCTGAGTTTTTCCTCTTGCTTTTTCTTCTTTTTTAGATATGTTTTTCACTTTGGTTAGAGTCCAGCAAAGTGTGTCTCATGTCACCACTGTCCTAGTGCTAGAATGCATCCTAATAAATCTTGTATTTTACTAGTACTGTCCTCCCTTCATTTGAGAGGTGAGAAGGGCTTTATTCTAATAGAATTTGGAAATGGTATCAGAATTCAGGGTTTCATTACTACAGCAACAGAGAATAATAGAAAGACTAAATGTCAGATGCATTCATTGTTGCCATAGTGACAATCAGTTGCTTTACCAAATATGTTTGCTATTCTGCTCTGGTCAGTTTAAAACAAAATTGGCATTTGTATGAATGCTCAAAAAAGGGGAGAAAAAGTTCAAAATGATTTAAGAAAGAAAGAAGCCCTTTAAGAGATGAAAGCAATTTGTTTCACTGTCCATTATTTAATAAGAAACCCACAGAGTCTACAAAGATGATATAAAAGGGAAGTAGAAATTCTCATTTATGTTCAAATAACAATTCTTCCTATTTGCAGTCAGGGAAATTGAAGCATGGAGTTTAAGGCATGTCTGTATTGTCATTTCATACTATTTTTCAAACCGTTTTCTGTGAGCTTTTGAAAATAGGGAAATCTGCCATACTAAAATGGAAAACTTTCTTTTTAAGCAATAGTTCCTGAGGGCACATGCCTGCCAGACTGCTGTGCTGGCCCTGTGGCCCTAGACAAAATCATTAAAGCAGGCACTAGTTGATTCTAGCCCCTTTCTTTGGTTGTCTTCCTTTTCCTTTCAGCAGCCTCCTCTCCTTGCTGACAAAGGGTTCTCATTATGTTATCTTATCAGGCCCTCCTCTCAGTCCCACAATTTACTAGTGACCTTGATTTCTACCTCTCTTTTTCTCTTTCCATAATTATTTCCACTAGACCATAAACCAAGGGAGGGTAGAGCTAGGGTTGCTCACTTTTACCTGTGAAAATGCACTTCCTACCACAGTGCCTGGCTCATAGTAAAACCCCATTGCCGTCAAGTTGATTCCGACTCATAGTGACCCTACAGGACAGAGTAGGACTATTTCATAGGGCTTCCAAGGCTATATATCTTTACCGAACCAGTCTACCACATATTTCTTCCACAGAGGAGCTGGTGGATTCAAACGACTGACCTTCTGGTTAGCAGTCAAGCACTTAACCACTGAGCCACCAGTGGTAAGTCAAAATAAAAATTAGTTGAATGAATGAGCTTCTATCAAACCACATCCTTTGTTTCAGTCTCTGAGATTCTACCGAATGGCTGAAGCACTAAATTCAAGGTAGTATGTAAATAGACAGCAACGGACTCTTGGGTCACTTTCTCTAATAATAAACAGATACAGTCTACTTTAGAGATGTCTGGTATTTTATAGGTTCATTTGGGAGGTGGTTTTTGGGAAGTCAAGATGCACTTATTCTACAGAACAATGTGTTAAATGATAGTTAGGTTTCAGAGTTGCTAGCAAAATAAATGTACTGCAGACTGTGCCTGAGCTGTAAAAATAATAGTAGCACTTCCACAACACTCAGAAAGATTCATAAAATTGTTCCACTTGTTCAAGATTAATTTACATTTCCAACTCAAGTTGTCAGGAGCTCAGCAGCTCTAACTAATAATGGTGGTCTTTCTGGCAAGAGGAAACATTCCTGGATACCAGTAGTGTGCTGGCTAACCATACTTCTGTAGTAGGCAGAATAACAGTCCCTCAAATTTGTCCATGTCCTAATTCCTGCTACCTGTGTGTATGTTACCTTATGTGGCAAAAAGATTTTGCAGATGGGCAAGGCCTAAAATTTAAGACTCTTGAGATGGGGAATTTATTTTGGTTTACGTGGTGGGCCCTGGTGGCAAAATGGTTAAGAGCTATGGCTACTAACCAAAAAGTCGGCAGTTCGAGTCCACCAGCCTCCCCTTGGAAACAGCATGGGGCAGTTCTGCTCTGTCCTATAAGGTCACTATGAGTCAGGATTGACTCGACTGAAGCAAGTTTGGCTTTATTTTTTGATGGGCCCAATGTAATCACAAACATTTTTGTAAGTGACAGAGGGAGGCAGGAAAATGATTGTCAGAGTACTGCAGCATGAGAAAGACTCTACCAGTCTTTATGGACTTTGATGAGGGAGGAAGAGGGCCATAAGCCAAGGAATATGGACAGCCTCTGAAAGCTGGAGTCATGGTGGTACAGTGGTTAAGTGCTTAGCTGCTAACGGAAATGTCAGCAGTTGGAACCCACCAGCCTTGGAAACCCTATGGGGCAGTTCTTTTCTGTCCGGTAATGCTGCTGTGAGTCAGAATCAGTCAACTTGATGGCAGTAGGTTTTTTGGTTTTCTAGAAGCTGGAAAAAGTAAGGAAGTGGATTTAACCCAGTGATTCCAATTTCTCCAGAACTGTAAGATAACAAATTTGTGTTGCTTAAAGCCACCAAGTTGGTGTCAGTTTGTTACAGCAGCAATAGGAATCTAATACAATTTCCACATATACCTAAGGGAAATGAACATTCAAGAGCAGTGGTTGTGAAATGCTTTTGACTTGGCCCACTTAGCTTTGAGTTACATGCACTGTGTTTTCCAAAAACTCCATAGAAAAGTGATAACAGATGTTCCAAAGATTTAGATAGTAATCATTAAATCCTGGGAGTGAAGGGGTTTTTACAGGTGTTCTAGTTCAAATAATATTCGAATCCCTTCACAGAATGCTAACTAAGTGCTTATCCGGGCTTGCTTGTACTCCAACCACGATGGGATACTTATCACCTAAAGGCACTCTTTCTCTAGTTGAATATTAGTAATATTAACATCACTTAATATTACATCATCTCATTAGAATCTCACAACAGTCTTACAAGGTCATTATTATTAGTATTCCCATTTTGGACATAGAAACACTAAAAGTCAGTGAGTTGAAACCACAGTTAGGTTCAGGGTCGACTTCATGGGCATGTGTCCTGTGCTGTTGCATAGGGCCCTGCTCTTAGAATGGCCCTGCACTGGTTTAATACTTAGCTGTCGCCTCCTTGAAATTAATAGTTTTTGAACAAGAACCCTAAGATTTCATTTAGCACTGGGCCCCACAAATTATGTAACCAGTCCTGGTTAGGTGACCTAGTTGAGCTGGGTCTCTGTCTTCTTGTTTCTCTGCCATGCGTACTAAAAAGCTGTTCCTGAAATCTGTCTCTCATTGACTGTAGTTACATTCTCTTAGAGCTTCACACATTCAATCTAATCGTTATTTCAAATAATTGGCCCTCAATCACTTGAAAACAGCTATTGCCCTTCCTCTCCCCAATACCACCTAAGAATTTTCTAGCTAAATTTCCTCCTTCCTTTAATAAAATCCCTAAACACAATTCCAAGACACATGACACCTTGGTTCTATAGGATACATCTCATGTTCTAGTGTTCTATCCCTTTTAAAATACAATATTTAATATTCTAGATAGGAATGCAATATTCTAGAGGGGATCCTTCTAGGGCAAAATAATCAAACCATCATTTTCTTTATTTTATCTATTTGTGTTAATGCAGTTAAGATAACTTTGATCTGTCTATCTCTTTTGACTGCTGCATTTATTCATTTGACAAAAATTTAATGAGGACCTACTATGTGAACAAAACAGACAAAAATGCCTGCTCTCGTGGAGTTTATTCATTGTCCTATATCATTAACTTATACATGTATAAGTCCTAAATTTATCTTAAAAATCTACTTCTAAGCCAGGTTCCTGGCAGCTTCATGACCCCTACAAACCACTGCTCATTCACTTGCTGTCTCTCTGCTTCCTCTCTGTTCTGAAAGAATTTAAAATTTTTTAGTTTACCATGTGTAAGAGTTGCCATTATTTCACAGTAAGGATCTTTTAATGAAAACATTTTTACCCACTTTATATATTTGCTGTCACTTAACTCAAAATTATCTACTACCTGATTTCCTTTCCTTCCTGAAATCTATAACATCAGACAAAAATGAGCAGTACTATAGTGAGGTAGCTTAGAAAACAAAGCAACAATAACAACAGCAACCAAAACAAAACAACAAATAAGAGCATGATGGAAAGAAGAAATTATGCACAAATGCGGGAGCCCAAACATTCTAAAACCAAACAAAACCCATTGCCATTGAGTCGATTCCAACTCATAGCGACCCTATAGGACAGAACAGAACTGTCCTATAGGGTTTCCAAGGTTGTTGTGATCTTTACAGAAGCAGATTGCCACATCTTTCTTCCTCGGAGCGGCTGGTGGGTTCAGGCCACTGACCTTTTAGTTAGGAGCGAAGGGCTTAACCATTGTGCTACCAGGGCTCTTTAGCCAAACATTACTTTGTAGTTAATTGCCAAAACAACAGTAGTGCACTACTGAGGGCAATTATTAAGAAGCACTTCACTTGGCCTTCCCTACCCTGGCCATTTGATTACCCTTGTTTCCATTTGTGCATGCTGACTTTGAACATTATTTTAAATTATACCATGAAGAAAGCCAAGCATGATTTTTGTTTTATGCAAAAAACAAAATGGTTTTGCAGCATCACTGACTAAAGTAATAACTGTTATTTCAGGGCACTTTTCAAAAGCATGAAGCACTACTTTTAGTGGGAAATGACACCTAAGGTCATTTGATTCAACATAAAGTAACCCATAGGAAGTTTCTCACAGCTAACAAAAGCAAGAACCCTGTTCAGCACCCTAATATAACTACTCTATTTCTTCCGCACCTGCAAATTACTTTTTGATTTTTCTTCTTCAGTGTTTTTTTTAAAACAGTTCCATTTCATCTCCTTTATACTTTAGTTCAGGTTCTCAACTTCTTTTGCCTATGAAGGAATAAAAAACCAAAAACCAAATCCATTGCCATCAAGTCAATTCTGACTCACAGCTACCCTATAGGGCAGAGTAGAACTGCCCCACAGAGTTTCCATGAAGTGCCTGGTGAATTCAAACTGCCGAACTTTTGATTAGCAGCTGTAACTCTTAACCACTAAGCCACCAGGGTTATCAGTGAGGAATGGTCCCCCAAATAATCTCACTGCCTCCTTTCTTGCCATGCTCCAATCCATCTTATTCCCCGCTGTCGAGATTATTTTTTTGAAGCACAAATCTGACCTTGTCACTCTAATCCTCAAGAACTTTTATCCTGCCTTCTATTGTTCTATTCCATACTCCATCTCATTTTCAACTTCTGGGTCTTTCTAAGATAATTTCTACTTTGTTTTCTTATTACCAACTGAGCTCCTTATCTCCTGCCTATGACTTTTATCTGGGATTTTATTCGGGTGGGGATTCTTGTCTGTATTTTTTGCTTGGGGGGAAAGGAAGGAGAGAGAAAGGAGGGGTTTGCATGAGTTTTCAGGCTGGACCACATTCTAATGACTGGGTGGGTTTCTACCTCCTTGACAAGCAAGCGAGTTACAATATCTTGGGCAAGCGCTGGAAGTTGGTGAGAAGAGAAGTGAGGAGTAGACAGAACAGTTGAGGCTGCCTGTCAAGTAAGAGAACTGAGGAACATTATAGCAGGCGCAGTAAATGAGAAGTGGTGAGGAAGAACAGGCAGAGTTAGAGGTCTGATGAAGTAGTAAACTGGGATTGGTTAGGCACGTAAGTGTCAGGATCCCAGCACCACAAGAATTCATAGTAGAGGCTTTGCAAAAAGTGGGTTTGAGCCATTTTTTTAAGCATAATTAAATTAACTTGGCTAGGAACAGTAGTACAAAATACCCCACAAACCATGACTGGAATTATACGTTTAACCAGATGAGTATGCTTTATCCATTAATATGCAAATTTAAAATCATATGCGCTGACCATTGATTCTTTGTTGTCGTTCGTATGAAGCAGTGTGGCATAGTGAAAACATCACTGGATATAGATTAAAAGAGATCTGAATTGGTGGAAGGTTATATTTTCCAGAAATGACCACACTCGTATCTCCCATCCCCCACATGCTTCTGCAATGTCACCTGCCCTTCGCCTTGAACCTGAGCAGGTCCTGTGACCCTGTGACATACATACATACATACATACGTACAGCAGAAGTAATGGTGTGCCAGTTCCAGACATAGTCCTTAACTGGCTTGGCAGCTTCCACTTCTGCCTCTTGGAAGGCAGCCACCATATAAGAAGAGTGGCCACCCTGATTCTACCATGCTGTGAGCAGCCCATTTGGTGTGGAGAGATCCTGGAGGATAAGATGCAATATGGAGAAGAAAAGAAGCCAAGAAGCACTGAGGTGGCAGACATATAAGTGAAGAAACCATCTTGGAAGTTGCTCACCATCTGCCTCAGCTGACACTTCATGGATCAGAAACAAGCCAAACCCTTCTGGAATCCCTGGTATACAAAAAGAGTGGTGGTGGTGTTGGTGGTGGTGGTGAGGGTGGGGACAGGCAATGGTGGTTCTAAACCACTACCTTTGGGGGTGGTTTGTTATATAGCAATACCAAAACCCGTTGCCATCGAGTTGATTCCCACTCATAGCAGCCCTACAGGACAGAGCAGAACTGCCACATGGGGTTTCCAAGGAGTGCCTCGTGGATCGAACTACCAGCCTCTTGGTTAGCAATGTAGCTCTTAACCACTGTACCACCAGGGTTTCCTACACAGCAATAGATCACTAAAACAGGCTTCTTGTCCCATTTCTGCCACTTAGTAATCCAGTGACTAAAGAAGTTCTTCACCTCTATAAAGTGGGGATACTGATCCTCACCTATCTGCATTATATAATTGCTGTGATGCTGAAATGAGATAAACTAGTGAAAGGGCTTTGCAAAATATGTTGTGGAGACAAGGTGTTATTATTGCTCTTTGAAAATGTCTGTGAGTCTATAAAATTGATTTGCTTGTGCCTGTGTATGTATCTTTTTGTTACTTCATGGTCATTCCTTCCAATTGTAAGCTTGAATATTGGAGATTAGGTCACTGTATTCCCTTTGAAGCCTTTGAGGTAACTTTCAATTTAGATGGAATATCTGTTACTGAATTTAGAGATTACCCTATTTTGCTCTTGTAATAAAAAATATTTTAATAAATTCTGGCATTTTTCCTTCCACATATATTTTACATTTCAGTCCAATATGATTAAAAAGCATTCTTACATTTTTGAATTATCAAAATGATTTTCCGATCATTTGAATAAATCACAAAGCATTAAAGGAATTCTATGACTCATTGTTTCTTGACTAAGATAATTTGAAAGAAAAAATAAAATTCAGTTGTACTGTCTCTAAATAATAGAAGACCAAAGGAGAAATAAAAAAAGGTGGTAAAATTGTATTGGCTATTTGCTTTCATTTCTATAGGGCAAGCATATTTTAATTTACAGTCCACCAGGAAGATTCTTAATCTGCAGAATTGGTTGATAATGCAGTTCAATTACTCTCAGAACTTTGAAGCATTCTAGTTAATGAAGGAAGTGTTCACTTTTCAATAATAATTCCCATGGGATAATAACCTTATAATGTTGAACAAAGGCTAAATGTGTATTTATTCTGGTAATAAGATAAAAAACATTGATCAAATAAGGTTTCAAAATTGTGGCACTTACAACAATAGTTTCTTGGAATTGAATGTTTTAGTCAATTTAATAATCAGGTTAATTAAAAAGTTTTCATAGTGTGATTTCAACAAAATAGTTCTAAGTTTTATTCTCAGTTCATCTTTTAACTAGCTGTGAGTCCTCTGGCAAAATATACAATGATTTAAATCTCTGAATTTGTAACATGGAGATTATGGTACCTACTTGATTAGGGTTATGATGGCTAAATAAGACAAAGTACATAAAGTGCCTATCCGTATGCTTTATGTCTCAGAACTTTAATTTGAATTTGTTGCTTTGATATATATCTTGGAGGTAGGACTGGCCATTTTGCTGCCTATGTTGCTGATATCCATCTCGTTGCTCCGATATAACCACTGAAAAAATAAGACTCCTGAAAGAATAATCTCATATTTTAAGTTTCGTTATAGTCTCCTCATTCTAGACAATCTTCCCTTGAACTTGGTTAGTATAAACTTGAGTCTTATCCCCAAAACCACTCCCTCCCACATACCTGGCTATAATAGGTCGAAGTGCCAGAGAGATTCCAGAGGACAAGGCAGCCATCGGTGCTTCCCTCTAACCCACTCAACAAATGCAACATAATTCTCTGAGACTTTTAATTCTAGCATCGCTTGTTTGATAGTCCCAAGGTGAACAGAACTCCTGGTGACTTACCCCTCCTTATGCCAGATTTCCAGTAGATGCTAATCTCCCCAAATCCCTTAAAATATCTCGTCTAAAGATCCTGGATTCCTTCTGGAAGATTGTCCATATGGCAGTCCCTCTTTTAGTACCTTCTAATCTCTGACTATGAAGTCACCTCCCATATGCAATCAAAGGCAGTATCTGTGGCTTGGCTGAGTATAAGAGTATCATATGGCTATGCAGACCCAGCCTGGGTAGAAAATGTTTCTTCTTTGATTTGCATTTCCAAAGTGTTTAAAGGAACCAGGAGAAAAAAGGGAAATAAAGAGCAGAAAGAATGCCCTGAATTTTATCCCATTTAAGTAAAAACAATTCAGCAAGTAGGCCACACATATTTGCATCTTTAAAAAATTGAATCAATACAGTAATCAAACAAAAATCTATTAAGCTATGAAACAGCAGAGCTGCAAATCTATGTCGTCTTTAGTGAATGCATTTAACTGTCAAGGGATAAAATGTTCAGAGGAAAGGCTAAATGGGTCCTTGGTTTTAAATAGATTTAACTTTGCAAACATCATGTGTATTTTCAGCCCGTTGTGCTAAAAGAAAATGATTGTCAGAAATGCAATTTATTCTACCAAAGATACCAGAATAAAACATTAAATATTCATTTCAAAAATGCTGAAATACCATTATTAAATATTCACTGAATATCCACAGGATGGACTCTATTAGGAACATCAGGAACACTGTAATTTTACTTGGAATACTCCTTGCCCTCAGAAAGTTTTGAATGAAAAAAGAAGCAGGTAAAGCATTAGGTATACTACAAATGTATTGATTTATTTAACATTTCATTTAAAGAAAAAAGTATTTATGTTAGATCACTGAGCAAAACTACAGTTTAAAAATTGTGTTCACATTGTTCTCTATATCTTTTAATCTGCATCCTAAGTTAAAAAACTGTGGAATTATATTTGAAAACAAATATATAATTTAAAATGTCGAAATTAAGAGGAGAATCAATAATAGAAACTAACCCTTATACATTGTTATTATGGCACTGGTACTATTTGAAAGGCTCTGTACATGTAAAGAGGCTAAATATGTTAGTGGTAAGAGTCCTCTGGCTCCCTATGCCAAATTCCTGCCAGAGGGAATGAAGACTAAAAAAGGAATGACTTGTTCCAATAAAAATAATTTTACATTGCAAAATTGATTTTTAAGTATCTTAAATACTTACAAATACAGTAAAACTAAATGTGTAGGACAAAAAGCACTAGTTAAGAGAATTATGAGTCTTGAAAATAAAATTTTTCCTATAGGCATTTTCCTGATGAAATCCATAGTGTAAGTCATTATGGATGAACACATTAGCAGGAATTAGTTTATGTGGCAGATTTCTTTTGAAATGGGATGTAGATAAGAAAAATAAGATAAGAAGGGAAGTTAACAGAGGGAAAAGGGGTTTTAAATAAAAAACCTCCAAAGGCGAATTTCACTTTCTTGACAATTTGGCCAGGAACTGGTCTAAAACAAGACATAATTTACCTTGAGGCTACCAGAGACAATATAATTTCATCACCTGAAATAATGTTGTCTACCAGACTACAATATATTTAAATTGGATTTGGGATTGGCCCTGATATTTGTACAGGTAAAACATGCAAGTTTCTAAAGTCTCATTCATTTTTTTCAAGAAATATTTAATACTCATTCACTGCTGTCGAGTCAATTCCAACTCATAGTGACCCTATAGGACAGAGTAGAACTGCCCCATAGGGTTTCCAAGGCTGTAAATCTTTACGGAAGCACACTGCCACATCTTTCTCCTACGGAGCAGTTAGTGGGTTCGAACCCCTGACCTTTCACTTAGCAGCTGAGTGCTTTAACCACTGCATCACTAGGGCTCCTCAAAATATTTATTAGGCACCTATGATATCCCAGGCACTAGTGTTTGGGATATAATGGTGAAACAAAATAAAAAATATCCCTGCTCTTAGGAAGCTTAAAGTCTATCAGGACAATGAACGAGACACAACACACAGTAGGTTAGATGACCAGTGCAATGGGATAAGAAATGAGGAAGAAAGAGTGAAGGGATGGGAGTTCTGGGTGTAGAAGACTGATTGTAGTTTTATACAGGATGATTAAAGTAGAAGGATCCACACAGCCAAACATTGTGTACTCAATAAAACACAGGTAAACATCTTTCTGGTATTGTCTGCTTTTAGCCAAGATCCATCTGACATCAGCAGTGATAGTAGTCATTCCATGTCCTCTTCTGAATCCAGTTTCTGGCAGTTCCCTGTCATTGTACCGCCACAACAACTTTTGAATAATTTTGAGCATAATTTTACTTGCAGGTGATATTTTTTATAACTTCCTCACTTTGCTGGATCACCTTTCTTTGGAATAGGCAGTATATAGATTTCTTCCAGTGGGTTGGCTGGATAGTTGTCTTCCAAATTTCTTGGCATAGACAAGTGAGCACTTGCATAGCTGCATGCTCCATTTGTTGAAACATCTCAACTAGTATTTCATCAATTCCTGGAGCCCTGTTTTTTGCCAATGCCTTCAGTGTAGCTTGGACTCCTTCCTTCAGTACCATTGGTTCTTGATCATATGCTAGCCCCTCAAATGGTTGAATGCCAACAAGTTCTTTTTGGTACAGTGGCTGTATTCTTTCCACCTTCTTTTGATGCTTCCTGCATCACTCATGTTTTGCCCATAGAATTCTTCAATATTGCAACTTGAGGCTTGAATATTTTCTTCAGTTCTTCCAGCCTGAGAAATGCCGAGCATGTTCTTCCCTTTTAGTTTTCCATCTCCAGGTCTTTGCACATTTCATTATAATACTTTATTTCATGTTCTTGAAATCTTTTAAGCTCTTTTACTTAATCATTTCTTCCTTTTGCTTTAGGTACTCTACTTTCAAGGGCAAATTTTAGAGACTTTTCTGACATCCATTTTGGTTTTATTTATTTTTTTTTTCTGTCTCTTTAATGACCTTTTCCTTTCTTCACGTATGATGTCCTTGATGTCATCTCACAGCGTAGCTTGTCTTCAGTCACTTAACTGTGCTTATGCAGAAGCTGTACATAGACCAAGAGGCAGTTGTTTGAACAGAACAAGGGATACTCTGTGGTTTAAAATTGGAACAGCTTGCATCAGGGTTGTAATATTTTCACCTTACTTTTTCAATCTCTATGCTGAACAAATAATCTGAGAAGTCGAACTCAGGATTGGAGAAAGACTCATTAACAACCTGTGATATGCAGATGACACAGCCTTGCTTGCTGAAAGTGAAGAGGACTTGAAGTGCTTACTGATGAAGATCAAAGACTATAGCCTTCAGTATGGATTGGACCTCAACATAAAGAAAACCAAAGTCCTCACAACTGGACCAATAAACAACATAGTGACAAAGAAAGAAAACATTGAAGTCAAAAATTTCGTTTTACTTGGATCCACAATCAATGTCCATGGAAATGGCAGTCTAGAAATCAAATGATATATTGTATGTGGCAAATCTGCTGTAAAAGACCTCTTTTAAAGTGTTGAAAAGCAGACGTTACTTTGAGGACTAAGGTGAACCTGACCCAAGCCGTGGTATTATTAATTGCCTCATACGCATGAGAAAGCTGGACAATGAATAAGGAAGACCAAAAAAGAATTGATGCCTTTGAGTAATGGTGTTGGTGAAGAATATTAAATATACCATGGACTGCCAGAAGAACAAACAAATCTATCTTGGAAGAAGTACAGCCAGAATGCTCCTTAGAAGCAAGTATAGCGAGACTTTGTCTCAGGCACTTTGGACATGTTTTTAGGAGGAACCCATCCCTGGAGATGGACATCATGCTTGGTAAAGTAGGGGTCAGTGAAGAAGAGGAAGACCCTCAACAAGATAGACTGACACAGTGGCTGCAACAGTGGACTCAAACATAGCAACAACCGTGAGCATGGTGGTGTTTCGCTGTGTTGTATGTAGGGTCACTATGAATCAACTCGATGGCACCTAACAACAACAATAGGCAGGAGGTGACACTTAAGCAGAGCTTTGAAGGAGGTGAGGGATTTAGCCATGCAGATACCTGGGAGAAGACCATTTCAAGCAAAGGGGGCAGCCGATGCAAAATCCCTGAGGGAGAACGATCTATAATGAGTGAGTAAAGGGGAAAGCAGTAAGAGAAAAGGTCAGAGAGAGAAGATGGAGTGTGTCTACTGCATGGACCCTGGTTTTCTGGAAGAACTGTGGTGTCAAGTGAAATGGTTTACATATCTTAATGACATTACTCTCGCCATTGTATTGAGCATAAACTGTACAGGAGTAAGAGTGGAAGCAGGGAGGCTAGTCAGGAGACTATTACAATAATTCAGACAGAGATGATAGTGAAAACAGTAGAGGTAGAGCAAATGGTTATCTGGTTATTTTCTGAAGAAGGGACCCACAGGAATTCCTGATGGATTGAATGTAGGACGTGAACATGAAATGTTAAAAGATATCTACAAGACTTTTGCCCTGAGGAACTGAAAGGATAGAAATGTCATTACTGAGTATCTGGGGGATAGGGGCTAGATTAGGAGTTTAGCTTTGGAAATCCTTAATTTTAGTTGAGTATTAGACATCCAACAGGAGATAAAGAGTGGGAATTTTTATATCCAAACTTCAGGAGAAGTGTGGGTTAGAACTATACATTTGGAAGCTATCAACAAATAGATATATTTAAGGCCTTGAGACTGGATGAAATAATCCCTCAAGGAGTTAGTATAGTTGGAGAAGATGACAAGTCTAAGAGTGGATCCTTGGGGCACTTTGACATTAAGGGATCAGGAAGAAGAGAAGCCACCAGCATAGGAGAACGAGATGGAGTGAGGCAGAAGGAAAATCAAAGGAGAGTGATGTTCTGGAGCCATATGAGGAAAGTATATTAAGGAGAAGGGCATGATGAACTAGGTAAGAGAAGGACAGAGAATTTGTTACTGGAATCGAATAAGGTTCTTGCCTGTCACTGGTCAAGAATGAGCTGGTAAGGCATGTAGAGTTTTGTACACAAGCAAAGCTTCATTAGAGAGGCTTGCAAGTGGAGACGAGGAGGGCCTAAAGCAACGCTTACCCCTGTCTCACAGAATAAAAGACTTGCCTGGGTTTTTAAAAGTTCTTAGGCGGGAAAAGATTCATGTTTATTCATAGGTACAGGCGGGGATCTGTTAACTATGGTGCATGCGCAGCAGCTTTCTAAGATGGCTCCTGTCCTGGAGGCCCCTGGGATTTCTAGCAGGACTTATTATGGGGTGTTGCGGCTGTGCACTCTCGCTCCCCAGGTTCCATTCCCCAGCTGGGCTGCAGCCCCTCACTGCCCCTGGTCGAAGGTCACAAAGTGGTCACAGGTGGATGTTCTGTACATGTCCCTGGGGCTGGTTTTCTCCAGCTGCTTCTGAAAGACAACTTTAAAGAAGTTTGCAGGCTATTTTCTGTTACCCTGCCCCATTGTTCTGGGGAATGGCTTTGTTTCTGTGCCCTGGCCCACATCAAGTCAACAACTTTGTATGCTGATGGGAATGATCCAGAAAGATGGGGAAACAAATGCTAAAGAAGAAGCGCAAGAAAGAATTGCTAAAGGGAGAAAGGTAGTATCTATTCACAATTCAGGGGCAGATGTAAATGGGAAAGATATTTCAGCTATAGTAAAAAGGGGGAAGGCAGATGCCGGTTGGTGGCGAGAATTTATATAAGTTCTCATCCGATTACCTCATTTTTTATTTTGCTAAGTAAATATGACAAAACAAGAGAGGGGCAAAATCTGAGCATGTAAGCAAAGGAGTAATCATAACCTTTGACAATAGAGTTTAAACTTGGTAAGGGAGGGAAGGAGCCCTGGCAGGAGTGGTTAAGAGCTCAGCTACTAGTGGAAAGGTTGACAGTTCAAATCCACCAGCTGCTCCTTGGAAACCCTATGGGGCAGTTCTACTCTATCCTATAGGGTTGCTATGAGTCTGAATCACTTCTATGGCAATGGGTTTGGTTTTGTTTTGATATGGGAGGGAAAAGATGTAGAGGCAGAGGTGGGGAAGAAAGATGGCTGCCAAATAAGGATAGAGCATAGAATGTAAGATAGTGAAGAGAAATGAGACTGAAAAAAGGCAAGATTCTGCAGTGTGAGTGGACCCCCAGAATCTTACTTCCTGGAGTGAACTCACAAATGAAGTTGATGTTGGGATATACTGTTAAAAATGTCACCCAAGGGCAGAGCCAAGATGGCGGAATAGACAGACGCTTCCGTTGAGCCCTCGTTACAACAAAGGCCCAAAAAAACAAGTGAAAAGAGTATATTTGTGACAAGCCGGGAGCCCTGAGCATCAAAGGCAAGCTTAGACAACAAACACAGGGGCAGGGATGACGAGGCCCTTCAGAAGTGGAGAGGAGTGACCGGACCTGAGTCGGGGTGAGCCCTCAGGCACCATTCCCAGAGCTGCGGGGGCGGGGGCAGCAGGCTGATACTTGCATTCAGCTGCAGTTTGCTCAGGGAGAAGCAGTCAGCCACACAGCACACTCACACCTCTGGAACCTGAGGAGAAGGGCACTCTCAGCAAAAGCTAAGTAATTGCATATATTTTACCGTGCCCTCAACCCCCCACCCCCAAGCCGGCTTCAGTGGCTGAATCCCTGGGCCTGAGATAGACCCTGGTGAGCACATAGAATCATCCTCCCAGCCTTGGGGAAGGAAAAAATTTGCAACTGGGGGGAAAAGACAATTTGCTAGCTCCATTAACCTGGCGAGCTCAGGACTGAAGCAGCTTCTGTCCAGGCATAAACCAGCGGTGGACCTTGAGTACCTTTCCCTTCTGCATGGACCTGTGCAGGCCTATTTTGGAAGAATAGGCCCTTAATAGCAAACTCCAACCATTTCAGCTGTGCGGTGTAGAGGTGGGTGTTTGATGTTTGACATTGCTTTGCCTATTAAACAAGGTCCTCGCCTACCCACAAAAGAGACCTAAGGACTGGTAGCTCCACTCAGGTCACCAAGCCAACTGCGACAGGGGTCCAAAGATAACTGGTACCTCCCAGTCCTTACAACCAAAACTTTGGATACCCATGGTCCCTCTGCAGAACCCACCCACCAGCACACTCTAGGGAACAGAGATGCGTTTTCCTCAGAGACACTTGGGGGTCAGTTCTCAGCCCCTTACCTTGTTTAGAGCATGACCCCCTGCTGCAATCAGATACCAGAATATACGCCAATCACCCCTGCCCCTCTAAGACTATAGGACAGAGTCTGTACCACACACTTGATATCAGCTACCTGGAAACCTGAGCTGAATTCATACAAGAAAACTGAATCGACTCCTAGACCGATATACCTGATAACAGCTCTAGCCAGCTGGGGACAGGACACCAGAGCTCCAAAGGGGAAAATAATCAAGCTAGCTCACTCAAGCAACCCATAGGGGTATACCAAAACAAAACAAAGCAAGCAGCTATGACACAGTAAGCAAGCATAAACTAATACAATAACTTAGAGATGGCTCGGAGACAACAGTCAATATCAAGTCACATAAAGAAACAGGCCATGATCACCTCAACAGGCTCTCAAAACAAAGAATCCAGGGATCTTCTAGACGGAAGTGCGTTCCTGAAATTACCAGATGCAGAATACAAAAGTTTAATATACAGAACCCTTCAAGACATCAGGAAGGAAATGAGGCAATATATGCAGAACAAGCCAAGGAACACACAGACAAAGCAACTGAAGAAATTAGAAAGATTATTTAGGGAAATAATGAAAAGTTTAATAAACTGGAAAACTCCATAGACAGACAGCAATCAGAAATTCAGAAGATTAACAATAAAATTACAGAATTAGATAACTCAATAGAAAGTCAGAGGAGCAGAATTGAGCAAGTAGAAGCTAGAATTTCTGAACTCGAAGATAAATCACTTGGCACTAATATATTTGAAGAAAAATCAGATAAAAGAATTAAAAAGAATGAAGAAAGCTTAAGAATCATGTGGGACTCTATCAAGAGAAAGAACCTATGAGTGATTGGAGTACCAGAACATGGAGGGATAACTGAAAATACAGAGATGATTGTTGAGGATTTGTTGGCAGAAAACTTTCCTGATATTGTGAAAGATGAGAAGATATCTATCCATATGCTCATCGAACTCCGCATAAGGTAGATCTTAAAAGAAAGTCATCAAGGCATATTATAATCAAGCTTGCCAAAACCAAAGATAAAGAGACAATTATAAGAGCAGTGAAGGGTAAAAGAAAAGTCACCTACAAAGGAGAGCCAGTAAGAGTAAGCTTGGACTCCTCGCAGAAACCATGCAGGCAGGAAGGCAATGGGATGATATATTTAAAAAATTGAAGGAAAAAAATTGCCTGCTGAGAATCATATATCCATTAAAACTGCCTCTTAAATATGAAGGTGAAATTAAGACATTTCCAGATAAACACAATTTGAGGGAATTCATAAAAGCCAAACCGAAACTACAAGAAATACTAAAGGGAGTTCTTTGGTTAGAAAATAAATAATATATTTTTAATCAACCCAAGACTAGAACGCTGGGCAGAGTAACCAGAAGTCAACCCAGACAGGGAAATCCAAAAAAACAAAGCAACATTAAAAAAAAAAAAAAGCCCAACACAGGGTAACCATTACGTGATTATATAAAAGAAGACCACATTAAAATAATAAAGAGGTACTAAGAAATGTAATCACAAAACTTCCATGTGGAGAGGAAGATACGGCGACACAAAGAAAATAAAAGTTTTAAATTTAGAAAAATAGGTGTAAATAAAAAGGTAACCACAAAGGACACAAACTATCCTACTCATCACAATAAAATACAAGGGAAAAATACAGACTCAGCAGAAACAAAATCAACAACAACAAATATGAGGAAAGGACAATATATAAAGAAAATCTACTCAGCACATAAAATCAAGTGGGGAAAAAGAAACTGTCAACACACAAAAATAGACATCAAAATGATAGCACTAAATTCATAAAAAAACCTATCCATAATTACCCTGAATGTAAATGGACTAAATGCACCAATAAAGGGACAGAGAGTGGCAGAATAGAGGAAAAAACATGATCCCTCTATATGCTACTTACAAAAGACACACCGTAGACTTAGAGACACAAACAGACTAAAACTCAAAGGATGGAAAAAAATATGTCAAGCAAACAACAATCAAAAAGAGCAAGAGTGGCAATATTAGCTTCTGACAAAATAGACTTTAAAGTTAAATCCATCAGAAAAGATAAGGAAGGACACTATATCATGATTAAAGGCACAATACACCAAGAAGATATAATCATATTAAATATTTATGCACCCAATGACAGGGCTGCAAGGTACATAAAACAAACTCTATCAGCACTGAAAAGTGAGGTAGACAGCTCCACAATAATAATAGGAGACTTCAACACACCACTTTCGGTGAAAGACAGGACATCCAGAAAGAGGCTCTATAAAGACACGGAAGATCTAAATGCCACAACCAACCAACTTGACCTCGTAGACATATACAGAACACTCCACCCAACAGCAACCAAGTACACTTTCTTTTCTAGTGCACATGGAACATTCTCTAGAATAGACCACATATTAGGTCATAAAACAAGCCTTAGCAGAATCCAAACATTGAAATATTACAAACCATCTTCTCTGACCATAAGACCATAAAAGTGGAAATCAATAACAGGAAAAGCAGGGAAAAGAAATCAAACACTTGGAAACTGAACAATACCCAGCTCAAAAAAGACTGGATTACAGAAGACATTAAGGATGGAATAAAGAAATTCACATGATCCAACGAGAATGAAAACACCTCCTATCAGATCCTCTGGGACACAGCAAAAGCGGTGCTCAGAAGCCAATTTATATCAATAAATGCACACATCCAAAAAGAAGAAAGGGCCAAAATCAAAGAATTATCCCTACAACTTGAACAAATAGAGAGCAACAAAAGAAACCCACAGGCACCAGAAGAAAACAAATAATAAAAATTAGAGCTGAACTAAATGAAATAGAAAACAGAAAAGCAAGTGGAAGAATTAACAAGACCAAAAGCTGGTTCTTTGAAAAAATCAACAAAATTGATAAACCACAGGCCAAACTGACAAAAGAAAAACAGGAGAGGAAGCAAATAACCTGAATAAGAAATGAGATGGGTGATATTACAACAGACCCAACTGAAATTAAAAGAATCATATCAGATTACTATGAAAAACTATACTCAAACAAATTTGAAAACCTGGAGGAAATGGATGAATTCCTAGAAACACACTACCTACCTAAACTAACACAAACAGAGGTAGAACAACTAAATCAACGAATAACAAAACAAGAGATTGAAAAGGTAATCAAAAAACTCCCAACAAAAAAAAGCCCTGGTCCTGACTACTTCACTGCAGAGTTCTACCAAACTTTCAGAGAAGACTTAACATCACTTCTAACTAAAGGTATTTCAGAGCACAGAAAAGAACGGAATACTACCAAACTCACTCTATGAAGCCACCATATCCCTGATAGCAAAACCAGGTAAAGACACCACAAGAAAACAAAATTATAGACCTATATCCCTCATGAATGTAGGTGCAAAAATCCTCAACTAAATTCTAGCCAATAGAATTCAACAACATATCAAAAAAAAATAATTCATCATGACCAAGTGGGATTCATACCAGGTATGCAGGGATGGTTCCACATTAGAAAAACAATTAATGTAATCCACCACATAAATAAAAAAAAAAAAGACAAGAATCACCTGATTTTATTAGTTGATGCAGAAAAGGCATTTGACAAAGTTCAATACTCAGTCATGATAAAAACTCTCAGCAAAATAGGAATAGAAGGAAAATTCCTCAACATAATAAAGGGCATTTATACAAAGCCAACAGCCAACATCACCCTGAATGGAGAGAGCCTGAAAACATTCCCACTGAGAGCGGGAACCAGACAAGGAGGCCCTTTATCACCACTCTTAGTCGATATTGTGCTGGAAAGTCCTAGCCAGAGCAATTAGGCTAGACAAAGAAATAAAGGGCATCCGGATAGGCAAGGAAGAAGTAAAAGTATCTCTATTTGCAGATGACATGATCTTATACATAGAAAACCCTAAGGAATCCTCCAGAAAACTACTGAAACTAATAGAAGAGTTCAGCAGAGTAACGGGATACAAGATAAAAACAAGATAAACATACAAAAATCAGTTGGATTCCTCTACACCAACAAAAAAGAATATCAAAGAGGAAATCACCAAATCAATGCCATTTACAGTAACCCCCAAAAAGATAAAATACTCAGGAATAAATCTTACCAGAGATGTAAAAGACTTATACAAAGAAAACTACAGTACACTTCTGCAAGAAACCAAAAGAGACTTACATAAATGCAAGATTATACCTTGCTCGTAGATAGGAAGACTTAACATTATAAAAATGTCTATTCTACCAAAAGCGATCTATACATTTAATGCAATTCCAATCCAAATCCCAAGGACATTCTTTAATGAGATGGAGAAACAAATCACCAATTTCATATGCAAGGGAAAGAGGCCCCGGCTAAATAAGGCATTACTGAAAAAGAAGAACAAAGTGGGGGGCTTTACTTTACCTGATTTTAGAACCTATCATACCGCCACAGTAGTCAAAACAGCCTGGTACTGGTACAACAACAGATACATGGACCAATGGAACAGAATTGAGAAACCAGACATAAATCCATCCATATACGAGCAGTTGATATTTGACAAAGGCCCCGAAACAGTTAAATGGGGAAAAGACAGTCTTTTTAACAAATGGTGCTGCCATCACTGGATATCCATCAGCAAATAAATGAAACAAGACCATGCCTCACCCTATGCACAAAAACGAACTCAAAATGGATCAAAGACCTAAATATAAAATCTAAAACAATAAAGATCATGGAGGAAAAAATAGGGACAACGTTAGGAGCCCTAATACTTGGCATTAACAGTATACAAAACATTATTAAGAATGCAGGAGAAAAAGTAGATAACTGGGAGCTCCGAAAAATCAAACACCTATGCTCATCCAAAGACTTCACCAAAAGAGTAAAAAGACTACCTCCAGACTGGGAAAAAGTTTTTAGCTATGACATTTCCGATCAGTGCCTGATCTCTAAAATCTACATGGTACTGCAAAAACTCAACTGCAAAAAGACAAATAACCCAATCAAAAAATAGGCAGAAGATATGAATAGACATTTCACTAAAGAAGACATTCAGGTAGCTAACAGATATATAAGGAAATGTTCACGATCATTAGCCATTGGAGAAATGCAGATTAAAACTACAATGAGATTTCATCTCACTCCAACAAGGCTGGCATTAATCCAAAAAACACAAAATAATAAACGTTGGAGAGGCTGTGGAGAGATTGGAACACTTATACACTAATGGTGGGAGTGTCAAATGGTAGAAACACTTTGGAAATCAATTTGGTGCTTCCTTAAAAAGCTAGAAATAGAACTACGATATGATCCAGCAATCCCACTCCTTGGAATATATCCTAGAGAAATAAGAGCCTTTACAGGAACAGATATGTGCACACCCATGTTTATTGCAGAACTGTTTAGAATAGCAAAAAGCTGGAAGCAACCAAAGTGCCCATCAACAGAAGAATGGATAAATAAATTATGGTATGTTCAAAGGATGGAATACCATGCATCACTAAAGAACCGTGATGAATCTGTGAAACATCTCATAACATGGAGAAACCTGGAAGGCATTATGCTGAGTGAAATTAGTCAGTTGCAAAAGGACAAATATTGTAGAAGACCATTATTATAAGAACTTGAGAAATAGTTTAAACTGAGAAGAAAACATTCTTTTGTGGTTAAGGGAGGGGGGAGGGAGGAAAGTGGGAGAGGGGCATTCACTAATTAGATAGTAGATAAGAACTACTTTAGGTGAAGGGAAAGACAGCACACAATATAGGCGAGGTCAGCACAATTGGACTAAACCAAAAGCAAAGAAGTTTCCTGAATAAACTGAATGCTTCGAAGGCCAGCGTAGCAAGGGCAGGGGTCCGGGGACCATGATTTCAGGGGACATCTAAGTCAATTGGCATAATAAAATCTATTAAGAAAACGTTCTGCATCCCACTTTGAAGAGTGGCATCTGGGGGGTCTTAAACGCTAGCAAGTAGCCATCTAAGATGCATCGATTGGTCTCAGCCCACCTGGATCAAAGGAGAATGAAGAACACCAAGGACACAAGGCGATTACGAGCCCAAGAGACAGAAAGGGCCACATGAACCAGCAACTACATCATCCTGAGACCAGAAGAACTGGTTGGTGCCCAGCTACAACCGATGACTGCCCTGACAGGGAACACAACAGAGAACTCCTGAGGGAGCAGGAGAGCAGTGGGATGTAGACCCCAAATTCTCATAAGACCAGACTTAATGGTCTGATTGGGACTAGAAGGACCCCGGTGGTCATGGCCCCCAGACCATCTATTGGCCCAGGAAAGGAGCCATTCCTGAAGCCAACTCTTCAGACATGGATTGGACTGGACAATGGGTTGGAGATGGATGCTGGTGAGGAGTGAGCTTCTTGGATCAAGTGGACACTTGAGACTATGTTGGCATCTCCTGCCTGGAGGGGAGATGAGAGGGTGGAGGGGGTTAGAAGCTGGGAAAATGGAAACAAAAAGAGAGAGTGGAGGGAGAGAGCGGGCTGTCTCATTAGGGGGAGAGTAATTGGGAGTGTGTAGTGGGGTGTATATGGGTTTTTGTATGAGAGACTGGCTTGGTTTGTAAACTTCCACTTAAAGCATAATAAAAATGATTAAAAAAAAAAAAGTCACCCAAATGAGTCATGCTTGTCTGTTTCTGTGCCCCTTTACAATATGTCTTTGGTATTTACTGTGGAGTCTAATTAATCACCCCTTGAGTCAGTGCTGTCATATGACCTGCTTTGCCCCAAAAAAATGCAATGGAAGTGATGTCTGTGACTTCTGAGCTCAGGCCTCATTGAGAGTGAACTTAGCCAACATGGAAAGAAGTCCACGTCCAGGCTATC
Source organism: Loxodonta africana (assembly GCF_030014295.1). Lineage (NCBI taxonomy): Eukaryota > Metazoa > Chordata > Mammalia > Proboscidea > Elephantidae > Loxodonta > Loxodonta africana. The sequence continues at coordinate 126,421,918 of NC_087348.1, forward strand.
CTGCTGGAGAGAGAGACCATCCAGAGAGAGAGAGAGGCCCTAGAACAGTGCTTTATAACAGAACTTTCTGTGATGATGGAAATACCCTGTGTTGTCCAGTATGGCAGCCGTTAGCCACATGGGGTTATTGAGCACTTCCAGTGTGTCTCCTGTCTTTAAGAAACTTAATTTTATCAGTTAAAAAAAAATTAATTTTAATTAATATACTTATAAAGGTAAACAACCACATGTGCTAATACCATATTGGACATCACAACCGTATTGGAAAAAAGATCACATGAAGATAGAGGTCACACAGAGAGCTGAGGTGTCCCAGCTGACTACCAGCACCAAGGCACTGGATGCGTGAATGAGGCCTCCAGATGATTAACTCCAGCCAATACCATGTGGAGCAAAGATAAGCTGTTCCCACTGAACCTTGCCCAATTTCCTGACCCATAGAAGTATGAGCAATAAGAAGATGGTTTTAAGCCATTAAATCTGAGGAAATTCCTTATGCAACTGCAGATAACTAACATAGACATGATGACTGCAAAAAGGTCCTGCCATCCTGTGAGGGAGGATCTTCCATGGGTGATCAGCTGGCCTTTCCCAGATAACACGTTATTGCCATTCTGTTCAAACTATGGTATTGTTATTGTACAGAAATGTTGCCTGTGCCGAGGTCCCTGCTTAGGAAATTAAAGTGCATGGAATGGGATGTATAAAAAATCAAACCCTTTTTTATTTATTAAGCATCAGGGCCTTCTTGTGCAGGCCCCTCAACCCTACTCAAAGAGAGATTTCTTATGACGATGGAAGTTTAAGACAAAGAAGCCTGGGTCACAGCAACCTGTGCCTCTTTGGATGCAACAGAATCTGTAAGTCCAGATTCCTCTACTCTCCCCTATTTTTTTCATAAAGACATAGATTGTCATAACTCCTGGTATATGCCAGTGAAGCCCACTTAAGGCCAGAGATGTTGACTGGGCAGAGCTGGGCTGAGGAATGGCAGTCTCCCGCAGCTGCTGGTATAATTTCTTTGACAGAATCACTGGTTTTTATCCTTCTGCCCTGCCCTCCCCCACATCATGACTCTGCTTTGTATAAATTCCCTCTATATTTCCTGTCACATGTAATTTATACTAGTTGCCTTTGTTGTCTTTTATTCTCCTGATGCTGCATTAATTACATTTTCAGGATCAAGGAGGGCTCTTAAATTATTAACAAGAGGGATCATTATACGTAAATGGGTTTTTTCATGACTGGCTACCCTTATTCCTTATTTCCACATATCAATATGGTGACCTGTATTTGATGTTATTTTGGTGGGGATGTATAATTAGGGGGCAGATAGTCAATGATATCTTCATTCAATTTACCAGGTTAAAAAAAAATTAAAGCAGTACTCTGCATAATATATGAGAGTTTGCCAACATGACATGTTATATAGGGATGATTACATGTACCAGGGTGGAAGATTACTGGGAAAAAAAATTTAATTTTGTTTACTTAAAAATGTTCACTTTTTTCTGTGTCACAATTTGTGAAGTTAAAATAATTAAAAAATTAATATAGTTTAAATTCCATGTAGACTGGGAAGATTTTGTCCCCCATTTTATAACGCTATAGATTCTAAAAGGAAGCCCTAGTGGCATAGAGGTGAAGAGCTATGGCTGCCGTCGGCTGTTTGAATCCACCAGGTGGTCTTTGGAAACTCCATGGGGCAGTTATTAGCAGGTTATGTAAGGAGTCCTCCTGGTGCAGTGGTTAAAGCACTTGAAAGTTCGTCGGTTCAAACCCACTAGCTGCCCTGCAGGAGAAAGATGTGGCATTCTACTTCCTTAAAGATTTGCAGCTTTGGAAACCCCATGGGGTAGTTCGACTTCACTGGAAGGCAGTGGGTTTGGTTTGTTTTGGTATAGCTTCTGTGAACTGGCTGTCTGATCCCTCTGTTCATGGGTGAGCTGGAGATCAGGGCTTCATCCTCTTCTGTCATTGTTGTCAGGTGGCTGTTGAGTTCTGACTCATAGCGACCCCTATGTACAATATAACAAACACTGCCAAGTCCTGTGTCATCCTGGTAATTGTTGTTGTGTTTAAGCCCAATGTGCCTCAGAAACCCTATGGGGCAGCTATGAGTCGGAATCTACTCCAGGGCAGTGGGTTTGGTTTGGTTTTTGGTAATCCTTATGGAAAAGACTACCACATCTTTCTTTTATGGAATGCCTGTTGACTTGGAACCGCCAACTTTTTAGATTTAAAATTTAGATATAAAATTTTATCTCTAATTGTGGAATGAAAAGAGTGTGGTAGCATTTTGGAGAGTTAAAGGAAGACGGCTTCTGCTGAATTAAAATGAGAAAAAAGAAAAAGGGTGGAGATGGATATTTGTTGAGCATTTTCTATTTGCCAGACACTGTGACAAGCAGTTACCTACACTGTCTAATTCTCACAACAACCTTTTGTGGGACGCAATATTATTATCCTGATTTTATCAGTAAACAGACTGTGTAAGTAACTTGCCCAAGCTTGTACAGCTTACAAACCACTCTATAACTGCAATGACATTCAAACCCAGGCTTGTCTGACTTCCCGTCTGGGTTCTCAACCAGATCTCAACACCTCTACCCTAGTGTGTTCCCAAACCTGACATTGAGAAGAATTACTTGGAGTGCTTGTTAAAAATAGTGGTTCCCAGGACACAACTCTAGAATTCAGTAAATAAGAATCTACAACAATGAAGCCCTGGATTCAGTATTTTTAACAGGCACCCCAGGTGGTTTGTTTTTTGAAGCAAGTTTGAAGAACACTGCCTGACGCTGTTTATTCATTCCTGGTAGACATTCCATTATAAAAAATATTGGTTGGAGCTTCAATATTGCATTTATAAATGAAAGAAACTTAGATCCTTATATTTTAATCTGTGGAATAGTTTTTTTTTTTTTAAATAAATTCTTAGAAACAAGAGTAGATACTTGTTCTTGTATGAGAAATGGAAACTATATCTAAATGAAAGAATTCTGTGTTAATACCCCTTCAGGAATAGATACAAGGTGAATACTATTTGTAAAGGAAACATAAAATTTACTGTGTTTTTTAAAAAGGTTGTTTGAAAAAGTCCTATAAATAGTTTGAATTCCAATTAACGTTTCATAATATAAAAGGGTGGTTAATCTTTAAAAGGAAAACATTAAGGCTAATTGGATTTTTAAATCTGAAAAGCCCACAGGGAAAGGCTTTTCTTGATTAAAAAAATTAAACTCTTTTTATAGCATACATTTTGGCCAGGGTTAGGGAAGGGTAATTAACTTCACATGGAAGATTCACTAATTATCAGCAGAGCAAAATCAGGTTAAACAAGCCCTGAACTTGGAAGAAATGCAAAATATTTATCAGGTGCAGTGAAATCTTTGACTATAAATACTAGGATGATCTTTTTAATATGTATGCCTAAATTCTATTTAAAGATAGCTCACACAGATTTCTTCTTAAGTTCTTCACGAATATTATTACATTGGTTACCTTAGGTTTAGGCTCGTTAAGCTTTATGAAAGTCTTTAAAAATTGCAAAATTTAATAAGTATGAAGGGACTGGTCCTGGAAAAACAGGGTTTACAAAAAGCATTTAATAATATAGTCTATAAAAAAAAATAGTTCTAATTAATTACTCTTCCTTCTGTAGACTGCTTTAGTGCCACATTGCCTAAAATTGCAATATTTTGTATTCATTTCAAACACCTCACAACACTTTCTAAGCATTTTGAAAAATTTTAGATTCATAGTAAAAGAGTTTTACTTTTTCAAGATTAGTATTTTCTCTGGAAAAAATATAAACCAATTAAAATCTGTGTACTGGCTAAACTGCTATTAATAGTTTTTGACAAAACATATTTTGTAAATGTATAGGGCTTCTTGCCAAATATTTTGTAATTCTTAGGACTGGAAAAGGGGACAACTGCTATTTTAAATGCTCATTGCAATTTCCTGTAAGTATGGAGATTGAAATCTGTCATTAAGAAACTTCTCTCTTCTTTCCTCTGTAGTAGGAGGTGGTTGTTGGTGGTTGTTGTGAGCTGACACCGAGTTGGCCCCTGACTCATGGTGACCTCATGCACAGCAGAATGAAATGCTGCCTGGTCTTCTGTCTGGTCCTGTGCCATCCCCACAACTGGCTGGAGATCAGACCATTGTGGTCCATAGGGTTTTCATTGGCTAATTTTTGAAAGTAGATCACCAGGCCTTTCTTCCTAGTCCATTTTAGTCTGTAAATTTTGCTGAAACCTGTTCAGAATCACAGCAATACACAAGTCTGCACTGACAGACAAGTGGTGGTACGCACGAGGTGCATTGGCTAGGAATTGAACCAGGTCCCCTGTGTGGAAGGTGAGTGAGCAAAGAGTCTAATTCACGTATTTGATGGGTACTTTAAATGCCAATGCATCAGACTAAGATGGTTAACCATTCTGATTAATGGCTTAAGAGGAAAACTTCACCAGAGGCCCGAGAGTACTAAAATGCTAACTGAGAGAGGGGAGTTCTGTTCTGAGGGTAGCATTGTCCAGCAGGCCAGTTTCCTATGTGTGGTTGTTAAGGTTGTGTGTCAACTTGGCTGAGCCATGATTTTCAGTGGTTTGGCAGTTATGATATAGTTTGGCAGTTGTATAATGATTTAATCACTTGCATGATGAGATCTGATATAATATGATCACCCTCCATGATAGGATCTGCTGTGAGTAGCCATCATTTGAAAGGGAATTTCCTGGGGAGGTGGGTGGGGGGTGATGCATCCAATATACGTGGACTTTCTGGCAAAGCTTTTGCTCTGCTCTGGATCCTGCATTTGGCTCGTCAGCATCTGACCTCCAGTTTGGAACTTGGGCCAGCAGCCTGCCATCTTACCTGTCGATCTTGAATTCATCAGCCTTTGCAGCTGTGAGTCAGCAGCCTGCCATCTGACCTGTGGATCTGGGGTTCGTCAGTCCCTGGAGAAGCCTCTAGCTGGATGCCTGACCCATGGCCCTGGGACTTGCCAGCCTCTATAATCCCATGAGCTATTTCTAAATCTATCTATCTTCTATCTATCTATGCGTCACTGGTTTTACTTCTCTAGAGAGCCCAGCCTAAGACAGCTGCCACGCCCAAGAAGCAGAAAACGGGGTTTGCTGAGACTGAGAGAGTGGGGTCACCACTCAAATGGACTAGGAGAATGGGCTTGCTGAACACCAAGGGAGCAGAATTTCTGTCCCAGTGGGCCTAGAAATCAGAGCTGAAGCCCAGGGTGGAGGAGCTTCCACCAAGACTCCAGATGGCATGGCCAACACCCAAGCAAGACCATTGCCCAGACGATCCCAAAGAACAGAGGGCTGTTTCCAAGACTTGAGAGCGAATGTAAATTGTTCTGCTGGGTTTTGGACTTGCTTGGCTCCTATTATCACTTCTTTCCCTCCAGTTTCTCCCATTTGTAATAGAAATGTCTACCTTGTGCCTGCTCCACCATTGTACTTCGGGAACAGACAACTTGTAATCTTGATTTCACAAGTTCACAGATGAAGGAGAATTTTGCCCCAGGATGGAATGTGCCTAAAATCTCACTCATATTTGATTTAGATGATTCAGAAGATGAGATTTTGGACTTGGAGTTGATGTAAGACTTCCGCGATGATGTGATGGGGTGAATGTGTTTTGTGTGTGGGGAGGACATAAATTTTGGGGAACCAAAGGTGGAATGTTATGGACTGAATTGTGTCCCCCAGAAATGTGTGTTAATCTGGCTGGGTCACGATTCCCAGTATTATGCGGTTGTCCTCCTTTTTGTGGTGATGTAGTTATCCTATGTGTTGTAAATCCTACCCTCTATGCCTATGGTTGTGATTCTGTTTGGGAGTGAGCTGTGTGTTATGTTAATGAGGCAGGATTAGAGGCAGTTATGTTAATGAGGCAGGGCTCAACCTACAGGATCAGGTTGTATCTTGAGCTAATCTCTTTTGAGGTATAAAAGAGAGAAGCAAGCAGAGAAGACAGACCTCATGCCACCAAGATAGAAGTGCCAAGAGCAGAGTGTATCCTTTGGACCTGGGGTGCCTGCTCTGAGAAGCTCCTAGACCAAGGGAAGATTGAAGGCGAGGACTTTCCCTCAGAACTAACAGAGAGAGAAAGGCTTTTGCTGGTGCTGGTGCCCTGAATTTGGATTTCTAGCCTTCTAAACTGTGAGAGAATAAACTTCTGTTTGTTAAAGCCATCCACTTGTGGTATTTCTGTTATAGCAGCACTAGATAACTAAGACAGTATGATATCCTTAAGTTTTAATAAACTTTGTTAAAGGCTTCTGCCTAGGGAGATTAAGGAGAATTAAACTGTAGACAGATGGCGGCAAAGTGGAGAATTGGAGGTAATAAGGCAAGAAATCTGGAGCCCTAAGTTAGGAGCAAGGACTGACGAGTGAGAACCAGAGATCCTTACAGATTTGGAGAAGAGCACGGGCCTCTGAAATCATGTGAGAGGGGGACAGAATTTATTTTTCAACGGCTGGGTCTCCAGGGAGGAACTCTGTTTCAACCTAGGCAGTAGTCTGGAAGAGGGACTTGGGAGTAAATTAGTCACTTAGTAAATCCCAGCTCATCATATAGGAAAACCAAAAATATTATAGACAGTGAACCTTTCCAAAAAAGGAGGAAAATTATAGGAACTGGAATTAAGAGAGCATCTGTCCAATGTAAACCCCTGGTGGCATAGTGGTTAAGTGCTACAGCTGCTAAACAAAAGGCTGGCAGTTCAAATCCACCAGGCGCTCCTTGGAAACTCTACAGGGAAGTTCTATTCTGTCTTATAGTGTCGCTATGAGTCGGAATCGACTCGACGGCAGTGGGTTTGGTTTTGGGTCCAATGCAAACATTTAAACAGTCTTTTCAGGTTACCACTTAGTCTCTATGATTTTGGACCCCTTCACCTGCTCTACCCCATAAGCATCTGGATGTATCAGGTAGGGAAGGCTTAGACCCTGGTAACAGGATGGTGCTTGTATACCTGGTGTCCACTGAGGTACAGTTGGTCAGTTCCTAGCCTTGTGCATGAAGCTAGCTTCTGCTGCTGTTGTCTGTCGCTCATGATCATGAACATTTGGTCTGTTCTTTCTTAGCTCAGTCAGAGCCTAGAGGTCGCTCCCCTCCTGAAATTCACCTGCAGCCTGGCTGTTACCCCATCATTTCAGACCAGGATTTCCTCCTCTAAGTCTATACTGCAGGACATGTCATCCCAGCTACTGGAGCCCCTTCTGATGCTCTCCCCACCTCCATTACCACACTGTCGATAGTTCTGTGTCCCATCAGAACCACTTAGGAACCCAGGAAATTAGGGAAAGGGAGGGGGTGACAAAAAATGAGAGTTCTGGCATCCACCTTCATCTACCTCTTTTATTTTTTTTAATATTTTATTGTGTCTTAGGTTAAAGTTTACACAGCAAATTAGATTTCCATTCAAAAATTCATACACAGATTGTTCCGTAACATTGGTTACAGCCCTCACAGTGTGTCAGCAGCATTCTCACATTTACCTCATTTATTTCTAACAACAATACAGATGGAATATGTCATTTTTTCTGAAATATATTTTAATAAATAGCTATTTTATAAGATTAAAATGTTTACTACACATTAATGTGATTAATATGGACAGGCAAAAGTGCTAATTTTATTTCTCATAGCATATGGCCAAACCCGCATTCCATAAATAGAGAGATGAAGTAAATTACCTGTGTATACAATGAAAGTAGCTTTGGGCACTATGCCCCTAAGTGGGGAAAAAGATCACTGAAGCTATTATGATCCTGTAGGAGAAATAGTGTTGGGTGTTTACTAATGAAACTTGCAGTCATTGTCTTATCCATTATTGCCTTTGAAAGGAAACACAGAATTAGATAGTATAATTAAAACTCACTAAGAACAAATAATCCCCAAGCACTAAACCATTAGAAGGATAAAACACTTTGGATTTATATTGTAATTTCACTTTCAGGAACCAACTATACATACACTATACAACCGTACAATCAGCTATATATGATCTCCAAAGGCAGGCAGTACACTGTATAATTCAATTTCACTCTCTTAAATAGAAAAGTGCTTCATGATTAACTTTTCCATATACTAAAACATAAACATAACTGAGGTTGTATAAACTACCTAAACCAATTTTCTTCAGAGACTTTGAACATGAGCAAGATATCAAGTATGACAAAAATAATTACCACATAAATTAACAGCTAAATTACAATGTGGTAGCATTCTAAAACGTAAAATTCTAACATAAATCAAAATAAGTTCCTTTGCACATGAAAATAAGTTAGAAAATGTACAGATATATTAAACTCATTCAGTAACAACTATAATAAATATATTTTGTTTCACATAGTTATCTCAATAGTATTTATTTATTGGTTGTATTATTATATGACAGGCACTGTGCTAGTTGCTGGGTCTAGAAATCATAAAGTTATGTTCCTATCTCTAAGAACTTCCAGTTAAATGAGGAAGACAGACATGTAAAGAAAAACTTACACTACAATGTGATACTCTACTAGCAGAGAACTGTACTCTGAGTTATCTCAGCAACCTTATTACCCTTGGGACAACAGAATAATTTGTTGAACTAGTTGGACCCTTATGGTTGGTGGTGTCATCAAAGTTAATGAAATGAACAAAGCTATTCAATTAGGGCCTTGTTTTATGAAGACATCATGCTAAATCTAACTGGACTCATGGCATAGACCAAGGGCTGGAAATTATTACAGGGAGGCAAAGTGGTTTTCAATGTTAGGAAGAACTTTCTAACAGAACTGTTCAAAAATGGAGGTAGTGATCCATTTACCACTGAAAACATTTAATTAGAGACTGATAAGACATGAATCAAGGATGTTTTAGAATTTAGAGGGACTTTCTATACCAGAAGGAGCCCTGGTGGTGCAGTGGTTAAAATGTTCAGCTGCTAACCAAAACGTCAGTGGCTCGAACCCACCAGCTGTGCTGCAGGAGAAAGATGCGGCAGTCTGCTTCTGAAAAGATTTCAGTCTAGGAAGCCCTGTGGGGCAGTTCTACTCTGTCCTACAGGGTTATGAGTCAGAATCAACTTGATGGCAATGGGTTTGGTTTTGGTTTTTGGTTCTATACCAGGTTGGAAGCTATATTAAATTCTAAGGTTCTTTTCAAGTTTGAACATGAATCTACGATTTAGAAGAGATATCTTCTGGTAAGTATATAACAGTATCATCCTGTGATTAAATCCCTTATTTAGATATTAAGTTTGATTAAGCATCATGGTGTCATCAAATATAATTTTTTAACACATTTAGATTTTTAATATATAAAGATACTTTTTCAAATTATATAATCTTCCACCAGAATCACCACATTTAGCTGTATAAATACATTAAAAGGAAATAAGAACAATCATTCAGGAGAAAATTTTAGGTACCAGCCTTTAAGTTTCTACTAATTACAAAATCAACGTGCACCTACGATAGAAGGAAAAGTCCTGATTAGCAACTCACTATAAATATCAGCACCATGTATAGACTTTGGCCTGAGTAATAAAAAAAAAAAAAAAAAGGGAAAAATTTGCTTCAATGAAAATGCTCCTAAAATGGTGTAGTTTTGAGATTCAATTCCTACTGAAGTCTGGGGTATGCAGAACCATTGAAGTCAGAATATCCCAAATGTTGACTAAATTGAAGGAGGAAACAATTAGTCATACATCAGATAACTATTGAGATCAAAATGTCTAAATACAATGTAGAAATCTTTGGCCCTGAACTCCTATGTAGGATCTTATTAGGCTAATAATCTGCCACAGTCTTTGATAACTAGTCCCACTTTGAAGTATAGCTTTATAAAGTGAAGTAACATTTTTCCTTACATTGAGTAACATTGTTCTTTACATTGAACAGAAATCTACTTTCTTGTAAATTTCAGCCCTTGATTCTAGAGCTACCCCCTGGAAGATATTTGGGTTTTCCACTTTCAGTTCTAAATATAAGACTTTCCAGAACACTGGAGACAATTAGACTGAGAATAATAATATACAAGTAACACTATATGTATTGGACTGTATATTTAATCATTATATTTATTGCTTCCAAATCTCAAAATGTAAACAGATGCTTCCCTCTCTATATAACTGATTTTCAAACGGTATACCTTGAGCAAAGAACATTGAACCCATATTCAATTGCTCTTCTTGGTGTTGGGAAAAATGGAATCGTATCATAGCAGGTGGTCTCTCTCAAAAAATAATATTCTAGCTTTCAAAGGCAGCAGTAATGAACAGTGCTGTAATAAAGACCTTCTCTTTCTCTCCCAATACCAAAGCTGAGCCTTAGGGGAATGTAGTTTTTTTTTTTTTATTGTGCAAATGTTCTTCATACTACTTAGTGTCAAAGGCTGTAGATGAACAAAAGATGCTTCACGTTTTAACTCAGGTTTGAAGATCACCCTAGGAATACCCATTAACTTAGAATTTACCTCATATAAATTTATATATTTATATTTAATAATGCCATATACTTACTTTCTGCTTTGGAAGACATTACAATATTAGAAATAAATAAGACTAAGGGAACAGGCCATAGAGAAAGGGAGGTTATTTCCTCTTACTTAACTTTATAGACAGGAAAAAAAGCTCCTTCTGGGGGTACTGAGATAGATTCAAGGGAAGGGATCACTCAGATGTGCATGTCAGAGATATAGAACGAAGGTGAGGCCAGATGACATACATGGTTCTTGTATGGTGAAACCACAGTGACTGGCAAGACCAGAAAGACATAATCAGTTTAGTGACTGACCCTGTGATTACACAGTTGGGTACCTTGAGGATTATGAAGAAACAGAGCCATTTTCTGTAAGGCAGATAGATCAGATGAAAGTGCTAGCATTATGAACAGATGCAAAATCAGAGAGAAAGAAATCACTTATTAATGGGGTCAAGTCCAGCACAGATTGCCATAGAGCCAAGGAAAAAGAACAGAGATAGAGGTGTTTATGACTAGACAGAGCACTTTTCTCCCAGTCATAACATGAAGAGGACAAAGGTGCAAATATAAAGAGATGACAGTAACTTAAAATGATTAATAAGTAACCTGCAGCAGTTGTAGACCCTAAGGCAAAAAATCTTGTACATTAGAAAATGAATTTAATCAAAGCCAGCCCAAGCCAAGCCCAGTGCCATCGAGTCGATTCCGACTCATAGCAACCCTATAGGACAGGGTAGAACTGCCCCACAGAGTTTCCAAGGAGCGCCTGGTGGATTCGAACTGCCGACCGTTTGGTTAGCAGCCGTATCACTTAACCACTACGCCACCAGGGTTTCCTAATCAAATGCAGAGGGAGCCAAACAGATCTTGATAACAAGGATATTTCTAGACACTTTATCAGAAGTCAATGGCCAATGAGAAGAATAATGAAAATCAAGGTGACACAATAATGAAACAAGATGAGGAAGGGATTAGATTTTGCTTTAGCTTCCCTTTTCTAGAAAAGATCAGTAATTCCTGGAGTCAGCAACTCATATTGATTTTAAATGAACTCAATGATTTATATATGCTTAAATTAACAGTTCAGCGAATACACATGTAGGTCACCCATTGTGTTTATGGTACTTCTCAAACAATTTGTTTTCAAAGCCACACACACACCTCCACTGGATTTTCTTTTCTTTTTAAGGTGCACACAGAAAAGGGCAGAACCAACCAACCATGTGCTGATAGAGGGAGGAAGGCCACCAATTCTACAGAATACTTTTTATGCAACTGTCATCTGATCAGGGACAATCCTGATTTTAGAATTGCATGATAATGCAGTTTAATATTTTGTTTCATTTTGAAAAATACGTTTGGAACTTATGATTGCAAAAGTTTATATGGTAAAATAAAGACCTTCATTTCAGTATATTCCCACTTGGGAACACATTTCTAAGGAATACGTACATTTTTTTTTAAGAGATTAACATTATTACAAAATACATTGTCGTTGCTGTTGTTGTGGGCTCTCGAGTCAATTCTGACTCATAGTGATCCTGTGACAGAGTAGAACTTTCCTATAGTGTTTCCTGGGCTATAATCTTTACAGGAGCAGATCACCAGGTCTCTTCTCCCATGGAGCAGCTGGTGTGTTCAAACTGCCGACTTTTCAGTTAACAGCCACACTTAACCATTGTGCTACCAGGGCTCCCTCTACAAAGTGTTGTTGCTGTTGTTATTGTGATGGCCCAGTCCTGACCCATCCTCACAAACATCGCTATGTTTGAGCCCACTGTTGCAGCCACTGTGTCAATCCATCTCATAGAGGGTCTTAGCTTTTCAGCTATAGGCAACTACATTTGGTTACAGAGAAATCCAACTAATACATTTCCTGAGACTTAAATCAGGGGCCTTAAAGAAAGACATCCCCTTGCAAGGCAGAATCATCCAGCTGAGAACAAGGATGACTGATACTCTTGCATTGTTTGGGTACAGGTGCTTAAACATCTAAACAGATGTGTGTTGCAAATATTACTATCAATACCAAAAGCCCCAGTCATTTTTTAAATACGGAAAGTCACTATGAATAATTTAGTGAAGTAATAAACCAACATGGTACTTTACAGTTAGTATATATCATGCAGAAAATTGGTATGGTACTAATTTAAATCCTGAATGTCTTATTACAACTCAAATTTGCACATTTAAAACTTTAAGAAATATAATTTATCTAGAGGTCATATTTTCTACATCTTCAATTACACTGGAACCTTACAATGATAAAGAAATTGTATTTTAGGACTATCATCCCATATTCCAAAAACATCACTCAATGGAATACATGGTCAGGTTTAACTTAGAACTTCTGATTAAATTAAGAATGTTAGTTTACTAAGCTTGGGCCAGAAAATAATAAGAGAAGTATGATACTGCCAGAAACTGGAAGCAACTGACACTGAGACTTATAGATGCAGCAATTATAAAAGCACTTCAGTAACTACAAGTGACATTACAGTATTATAACACGGTAAATTATGCTCTGAATGAAGGGCTGAATCATGAAAAAAAATAAACTGTGTTTAGCATACTACTCAGAAGGCTCAGAAAATATATTACATTTTAGAAAAATTTCTGACCAAAAAAATGTTTTAAAAAGTGCTTAAAAGGAGTTAACTAATTATCAGAAAGGGTAGCAACTCAAGAACTCTTATACTTGTACAACGGGGCAGGATTCTCACCTCTTTCTAACTTACTTTTTACTTCATGAGATAGTTTAATAACACATTTCTATTACCTAAAGAGGCTTCTCCCATCTAGAGAGTAGAAATCTGTGAACTTTGATGTTTTTACTAGCCTTTCATGGATAATCCTCCAAAAAACCAAACCCGGTGCCGTCGAGTCGATTCTCACTACTCTAAAAGCATCAAAGAGACTCCTGTATTCTCAAGGATTAAATTATATTCAATAAAAGTTTTGGTAAAATGTACTTATTTTAAGTTTCTTGGAACTGTTAATACATATATGGTGTGTATACATAGTAATTCTCTAATAGCAGGGACATTTTATTAAGATATAAAGACTTTTCCCCCAATCATTATGGTTAACAAGTTTACTGTATGTTTTTAGGACTGCAATAGTTTGAGAACGTCCAAGCAAATATTACTTTTAGAAATGATTAGAAAACCAAGGGTCCCTGTATTTATTAAACTGAACCACCTGGCAGTAAAATTCAGTTAAGGCTCTTGGCATTGGTGAAACTTCTTCCCACTCGGACCTGCTGCTGTGGTAGACCTGTACTTCATCTGTGATTTCATCTGGTGCATAATCACCACCTAATATATAAATTTTATCTTCAATTCCAATTGCACCTGCATTAAACCCTGCACATTCAAAAGATCCTTCACCCTTCCAAACACAAGTATCTGGACAAAAACTATACACCTTATAGGTGGAAAGGTCACATATATACAGTGTGTAATTTACAGGGACTGCTTTAATTAGTGTTGCATGAAAAAATTGCCCAAACTCTGCTACTAGTTCAGACCACTGATCAGTTGTAGCATTGTATTTAAAAAAGCAATCAAGAGATGGGTTAAAGGCATCAGTAATCTCTACCTCTGATCCAAGAACATAGATTACATTTTGGCATGCACTTGCTTCTGGATAGTATATGCCTCTGGGCAGTGGGCTCACAGACACCCATTCTTTGGAAAGAGGATTGTAAGATTCAACATCTAAGAGGCTTCTAATGTCCCGAGATCCTCTAGTCTTTCCACCTATGACAAATAATCTATTGAGAGCCATAATTGATGTATGCATGGTTCTTGGTGTTTTCATAGTTGATGCCAAGAAGAAATCATTTTTGACTGGACAGTAGCACCAGGTTTGATCAGTGGCATCGTGGTATGACTCAGCAATATGAAGTCGAACTGTTCTATAGCACTTCCCTTTGCAACCGCCTGTCAAGAATATTTTCTCTCCGTAACTAGACAGACTGGATCCTGGCAAATCAATCAGGTGTGACTGTGGCAGGATTTTCCATGAGTCAGTTTTAATATTATAGCAAAATGTATATTGATTTTCTCCATTTTCCTCAGTTTTGTGAACAAATATATATTTTTCAGTTGTGGATGGTCGAGCATCAGGGAAAAGTCCACCAGAACCTTGCACACACTTAATTGCATCCATGATTATATCAAAGCAGTTTGTGCTTTTGAGTAAACACTCTTCATTGAGCAGACAGTCTTGGAGTGTCTCCTCAGATAATTGATGTAATCTCACTTTTTTAATCAAGTGAGGCAGATGCTCTTGCCTTGATTCTAAGTTATGTTTAGTCCAACTGAGGACCACTTTCAATACGGTTTCTTCTTCGGGAACATTTAATTCATCCGATTCCAGACATTTTTGTAATACTCCAAAATTCATCTCTAAGAAATCACTGGATTTAAATAACAAAGAAAAGTGATGTTGTACAAAGTATAATGCATGATCAAACAAACGGGTAGAGCCATAGCTATCTGACATTGATAATAACTGTAAACAATTGACAAGATCAATACTCTTTATTAAAAAGTCACTGCAAGCTTTGGATAGGAAGGAAACTTGAAGAAATGATGATAACTGAAAGAACATTTCTACATTATCATCTGTTATCTTTGTTTTCCCAGTATACGCATAATCGAGAAATGCTTTTACTGCTTTGGAGGACAAATTAGTAATGGTAACACTTCCACCATCTCTTTCTTTCATGTTTACTTCAAACATAGCCCTGTAAAAATAAAGAATACAGAAGAACAAGTAAACAGGAACATTTTATTCCATAATTATTTTCATTATTAACTAAAGATACTTCCTTTATCCTAAAGTTGATTTAAAATTAAAATTTTATAAACATATTTTTAAAAATATCCTAATACATTATTTTAATATTGAAAATAATTATAAATCATATTATTTATCAAATATCAGCAAACATGTATTATATAACTCTCATATTGGAGGAAAAAATAAATATATACATATATGTAAATTTTTTTTAATAGCTTAGCTACAGTTATCCAAACTCTAAAAATAGACTATAAAAAGATTTAAATTTTATATATTGATTTGATATTCTTATATGTTATTCATAAAATTAAAGCAAAATCTCTCTAATGCCAGAATTTACTTTTTATTATTTTTATTGTATTTTAGATGAAGGCTTACAAAACAAACCAGTTTCGCATTAAAGAGTTAGCACAGATATTATTTTATGACATTGGTTAACAACCCCACGACATGTCAACACTCTCCCTTCTCAACCCTGGGTTCCCTATTACCAGCTTTCCTGTCCCCTCCTGCCCTCTAGTCCCGGCCCCAGGGCTGATGCGCCATCTTTAGTCTCATTTTGTTTTACAGTCCTGTCCAATATTTGGCTAAAGCGTGAACCTCAGGAGCGACTTCATTACTGAGGTGATAAGGTGTACAGGGGCCATACTCTCAGGGTTTCTGCAGTCTCTGTCAGGCCAGTAAGTCTGGTCTTTCTTTTTGAGTTAGAATTTTGTTCTATATTTTTCTCCAGCTCTGTCCAGGACCCTCTATTGTGATCCCTGTCAGAGCAGCCAGTGGTGGTAGCTGGCACCATCTAATTGTACTGCACTCAGTCTGGCGAAGGCCATGGTAGATGTGGTCCATTAGTCCTTTGGACTAATCTTTCCCTTGTGTCTTTAGTTTTCTTCATTCTTCCCTGTTCCTGAAGGGGTGAGACCAGTGGAATATCCTAGATGGCTGCTCACAGGCTTTTAAGACCTCAGACACTACTTACCACAGTAGAAAGTAGAACATTTTCTTTATAAACTATGTTATGCCAATTGAGCTCGATGTTCCCTGAGAGCACCGTCCCCACAGCCCTCAGCCCAGCAATTCGGTCCCTCAGGGAGTTTGGATGTATCTATAGAGCTCCATGACCTTGCCTTGACTAATACCAGAATTTATTTATAGGTTAATTAGTATCAACTGTGCTGGTGATAACTAAAATGACTTAAAATATGCAATTATATATAATACTTCTGGGTTTGGGATTTAAAAATGTCTTTTGAACTAATCTTCAATTTCACAGTAGTGAGACGTGAAAGATGGAGAACAGTGAGATAGATACTAGATGCCTCCAATGAATCCATTTTTGAGGGGAAACTCGCCAAGTAAAATAAACCTAAATCTATGTCTAAAAACATCCATTTTACCCAGCACTTTAGGGAAAGAGGAACATGATTTGATAAAACTAAACAATAACAGTATAGTATCATGCCAAAAAGGCTGAAAATCAGTCTTTATGATAACAGTCACTGAGTGATGGAGATGGGTCTCCATTTGAATAACTAGACTAGCTTGACAGCCCGTCATAACAAGTTCTGATTTACTGGTAAATTTGATAGAATCTAAGTAATTGGGAACTTCTTTGGTTCAATTTAAGCAAAAATATAAATTATTTGGAAATGTTCAGGCAGGAAACTATATGCATTTTACTAATGGTTTTGATAAGAACGATATTGCCATCCACTCTTAACTTCATATCCAGAGCTGTTCATTTTCACACTTAGAACCAAGGACAGAAGCTGATCATTCATTGAAATTTAAGACTGACTGGCTTTAGTTCTGGTTTAATACTTGTTTGTATTTGGGCCAATACTGTCCAGGCTACTCTTGTGACCATTGCCTGTAGGTGCTGAAATACTAGAGGGAAAAACCCAATTTATTTGCTGGAGTCTTAGAAGGTAACTAAGGATATTAAAGAGGAACTACATGCAACTGAAAAACATGAGGGTCTTCCATATAAAGAATATTCCTTAGGAAAGGGAAGGATGACAAAATATGTCCCCACTAATTCCAATACACCTTAATACCTATATAAATATAAAAATTATATTGTTACACATTATAGGGTGTTTCAATAACATGCATATCAATTTAGAAATATTAGTCTGTGATAACAATTATATTAGATCTTTAAAATATCTATAGTCAGATTAGAATAATAAACTAGACCCAGCTGCCCAGACTGGTATTTAGGCTCTGCCACTTATTAGTTGTGTGACCTTGAGGAGTTTACTTAACTTCATGATGCTTCAAATTCTTCATTTGAAATAGTGCCTATTTCATTGGGTTGTTGAAAGAAATAAATGAATTAATAAATGTAAAGTTTTAGCTATTATTGTTATCGTTATTTTAAGAAATCAAATGTTTTCTATCAAATTCTATATATTTTTAAACTTCCACATTTCTTTGAGAAGACACTCTACATACCAACACATGCAAGCTTGTATTTCTATACTTCATCCTACCCATCTTTAAATTATCCAGTTACTATCTATCTCAAATTTATGTTATCATAAAGTGATTATAATATTTGATTCCAAATCAATTTCTTGTCTCCAATGACTTGACATCTCGATTATAATTTTCATTTTGCAAACACATTGCAAAGGGTATTTATCATGCATTGTGCACTTTCTCGCCATTTTTATTTTATATCTTCCTCCCCATATTCCAATGAGCTTGATCATAATATGAATATAATGAATTAGTGGCCTTACAAGAGTGTAAATTATAGAACTTCTGTATACATTTGCGCATACTTTTATGTAAATTGTGTACTAATTTAGCAAAATACTATATATAATTAAGGACGTAGGTAATTGTAAGACTGTCATTTGTGTTGCTTCAAAATGGGTAGAAAATTCTAAAAGGATATTGCTGTTTTGTTTAACAGTAATTTAAAAAAAAAATTCAAAGCAGACCCATTAAAAGCTAGGAATAAGCTGAGGAAGGTACTATGGACAATGATGTGCTGACATATTCAATTAATAAATAACTTCAACAAAGACAGTAGAGGACTGCAAATTCAAATGCTTACAGGAACCTCTTATTTTTTAGCATGAAAACATTATGGGGAAGTCAAGTGTGTTCACACCAGATTTATTCCACTTTTTTGCTAAGTTTAGAAATAATAATAATAATAGCAGCTAATATTAATTGAATGTAATGGATCTGTGTTAAGAATTACTTATGCATTATTTCACTTAATCCTTATCATGGCCTTATGAGTTAGGTGCTATTTTTATTATCCTAATTCTTTAAAATGAGAAAGCTGAGGCCTGGAGAAGTTAAGTAACTTGCCTAAGGTCACATGGTTAACAAGGTTTGAAGGCGGGATTTAGATTTAACCCAAATACCCAATGCCGTCGAGTCGATTCCGACTTGCCTAAGGTCACATGGTTAACAAGTGTTGAAGGTGGGATTTAGATTTAACCCAGATACCCAGTACCATTGAGTTGATTAGATTAGGGCATCTGTATTAAGAGGCCAAGTACTTAACCACTACATTTCCTGTGGTGTAGGGGTAAAGTGAAGGGTAGGAGAGCAGAGAAGAATCACATGGAAGAAAAGCTGGGTTAGAAGAGAGATGGGAAGGAACTGTGGAACCTGGGAGTATCAGAACACAAGAGGAGGTAGGGTATTAGTAGAGTTTGAAGAAGGTTACTTGAGAGAGGAAAGAGAAAAGAAGAGATGAAGATATATAGTCTGCTTAGCTAGTTAGAGACCTTTGCAGCCTTCCCACCTCATGTAGGGAACTTTACTGTAGCACTGAACCATTGCTCCCAAACTCAAAGCATGAAACCCTGTAGGAGTGAGTGTTTAGCAAGTAGTAGATATCAATAAATGTCTGCTGAATCAAGTGCAGCCTATAAGATTTTCTCTGTAAGACAATAAATGTGAGGTATAATTAGACTTTGGCAGCAAAACCAGGGTGAAAGGATTAAAAACAGTATAAATTATAGCTAGGTGTTTCTATTTCTCAAATCTTACTCTATATTTATTAAGTTTATTTACTGGGGACTTGTACCTATATCCTGCCTACTTTGAATTAAAATTGCTTCCAAAATTGAACATAATGCAAAATACTGCAATAAGGATTTAAGCTTACTTTGGTATGACGAGGAGGGGTAAAAGCTAGAGTGTCACTGAGAGGCTTGCCTGTCTTTTGACCAAGAGGCCTCACAGGGTTGATACAGTTACCACAGCACAGAGGTTGTGTCTGACTCTTAACCTTGCAGAGTCAGGGATCTGCTGTTATTACAGGGGATTCTTACCACGTGATGACTAGGACATTCCCTGCGGAGTGACCTATACGGGAAACCAAATTATATTCAGCAGGTTGCTTAGAATCAGAACAAGGCAAGTAGTTGGGTGAACTTGAGAAATGCCTCTCAGCTAAGAGGGACTTTCCTCAACTACTGAAATATCTTTGCCAAAGGGACGAGAAATCTTTAAATCCTTTTGCGTAAGAGCCCCTCTCCCCTGGATGGATAGACATGGCTGCAATTCATTTTCCTCTCAGATTCCTCTTTTTTTCAACTTCAGTTCCATTTTTTTTTAAATCAAGTCTTGCTTTCTTTTTCTAACTGCTTCACTATAGGAATCTCTCAAACAAAGTTGATCTGAGATTATTTTTTTCCCCGAGCATTTCAATATACTAATTGTGGTAAAATGAGTTCCTTTATGTGGCCTTTTGCCATAGTGCTGTGAAAGAAAACAAACAAAAAGTCTGGGAGATATTTCCCCTAAACCCTGAGTTGTTACAGTTGTCCCAACTCTTTGGAGAAGCTCCTTACTTTTGCCCAGGGAGGAAGCCAGTCTCTGAAGGCAGAAAATGTCAGTTATTATGCAAACAGATGGAGCCATCTGTGGTCTAGGGAACGGATTGGTCAGTTTAGACCAGCCAAGGGATTGGTCAGTTACTATGCAAACATAGTGGCTTGAAAATCCACCCCACAGACTAAGCCACTAGCCTATATAAGGAACCAATCCTATGGAGATGGTCAAGGACAAGGAGAGAAGAGAAGAAAGAAGCAGAGAGAGTGGAGTGCCTTTGGGTAAAAGGCTTGCCAAATAAACCTGTTGTCATAAGGCCGATTCCGACTCATAGCAACACTATAGGACAGAGTAGAACTGCCCTAGAGTTTCCAAGGCTATAATCTTTACAGAAGCATACTGCCACACTTTTTTCCCATGGAGCGGCTGGCAGGTCCGCTGACCTACTGGTTAGCAGCCGAGCACTTAACCACTGCACCACCAGGGCTCCTTAGAATGATTGCCAGTGGAGCTAAAAGTGCTGTAATATGGGTCAAGGGCTGTAACACTGAAGATGGCTAGAGGCCACACAGAGAGCCCGGTGTGGTGCACCACTGAGAAGGGCGCACACCAGACAGAGCATGCAGGGCTAAGAGGGGAAGTGCATGGCCAAGAGGAGGCCTGTCCTGAGGGGGTGTGCACGACAGAGAATGGGTGAGCAAGGCCAAGAGGAGCTAAGAGGGCTGTCCTACACTGAAGAGGGGAAGGATACGCTCTTCACTTTGGGGGAGCCTTCCAGACCTTGCCTGTGTGCTTCCTGACACTGATCCTGGTTGCAGGCTGTTACTCCCAAGTTGATCCTGTTCTGTTACTTCCAAGTTGATCCTGATCCCAAATTGTAGCCTGTTTACTTCCCTAATAAACCAAATAACTGTAAGTACAGCTTGTCAGTTCTGTGAGACACTGCAACAAATTACTGAACCTAAGACAGAGAGAAGACAGCTGAGGGGAGGGAGAGGGGTCAATGGTAGAGATGATGGACTGGTACAGCAGTTTGGAGAAGTTGGAAATCTGGGACATGTTTATCCTCTGCCTCATAGGAACCAGCTTTGTGCTGATTATTATTAATGAAATAACATGTTTACTAATGTCCCACAACATTTTGGAGAGTGCTGGCCTAGGAAGACCTGAGCGTTAATTTTGATACTCAAAACTCACTAGTTAATCTTGTTCTTAATTAGCTTTCTTAAGAAACAAAAAATACTGCTGCATGCTCCTATAGAAAAGGAACTGAATGTAGGTAAAAAATAATAATTTCACTATCCATATTATAAAATCTGAGGCATAAAGAGACAAGATAAAACTACCTGAAAAAGTCACTGCATGCTGCTAGCACACAACGATGGCATGGGATTATTTCATCTTTCATGATTATTTTGAAATCATAAAAGACATTCTGTTCTCTAAAATTTTGTAGTATACTTAAGATTTTCTGCCCATGATCTTCTGACACAAGGAAGCTGTTTTTCTTCTCAGATGAAATTCCATTACATGAAGTTTGTTGATTGGAATTATATGAATTATCCATAGCCAATTCCACCGGTTCTTAGAACTGGAATAAAAAAAAAAAAAAATCACTAATGTAGTAGAGTCCTAATGAGGTTTCCAGACTCCACAATTTTCCCTCAGTATCAATTGTATAAAAATGTCCATAACAAGTACCATGAAATAGTAAACCTTATCCTAACATATTTCTTTTAACGACATTTAACAGTAAATTCATTTTGAATTACTGTTAAATGATTTGGGATAAAAGGAATATTAAGAGATAGTATTTAAGGATATATAGTGCTAAATAGCAAAAGGTATAAGTTGAACAAATTATATAAAAACTAAATAGCTGATATAGGAACTTATTACACGTCTAGTCTTAATGTTATATACATGAGGCATCATTTCTGTGGTAGTTATCATCTGGGTACCCAACGCAAAGACACTCTTTCCTCCAACCATCTTCTTCTGGCAGCAAAATGTTAAATGTTAAAATGTTGATTTTGGAGCACCAACTATATGCCTTCTTAGTTTAGACTTTTAAAAGACAATCGGATGAAAAGATCAGAGTGTTAGATGATATTACCTACTTATTATACCCCTTAGCAAGCAAGACAAAGGCAAGCATTGGTCCAAGTCAGCCTATTTGAAAGCAGAAAGAAAACAGTACCTAGGTTTATTAAAAGGCCTTTTAAACACGAGGTCAGCAATCCAAAATTAGTTGAAGGTATTGATAATTGTGACTTCACCAAACTGCAAATTCAGCTCTAAGCATAAACATTTATACCACTAAAAGCAAAAAGGTGGTAAATAGAAAGGAAAAGAAGCCTGGGAATTAGGGGAGCCAGACAAATAAGATTACTTGATTTCCTAGTCCCTAGTGTATTTCTGGAAACCCTGGTGGTGTAGTGGTTAAGTGCTACGGCTGCTAACCAAAAGGTCGGCAGTTCGAACCCGCCAGGTGCTCCTTGGAAACTCTATGGGGCAGTTCTACTCTGTCCTATAGGGTCGCTATAGGGTCACTATGTGTCAGAATCGACCCGAGGGCACTGGGTTTGGTTTGGTTTTTTTAGTATATTTCTGTTCTGGTTATCTATTGCTTTATAAACCACCCCCAAACTTCATGGTTTAAAACAATTTATTATCTGTCATTGTTCTGTGGGCTCAGCTGGAGGTTTCTGCTTAGGGTCTTTCATGTGGCTATAGTTAGGTAGTGGCTGTGGTTGGGGTCATCTGACATCTGAAGGCCTGACTGGGTGAGATGTCCAATATGGTTTCTTCATGCACATTTCCGATGCTTTAGCTGGGAAGGTTAGAACAGTGGAGGGCTTGCTCTCACTCTTCATACATTCTCTCCATAAGGCTAGCTTGGGCTTCCTCAGAGGATGGCAGTCTCAGGGTAGGTGGACTTCTTTCATGGTAACTTGCTTCTCTCAGAACGAGCATTCCAAGAGGCCCATGTTGAAGCTGCAAGTCTTCTTTGGGCTTAACCTCAGAAGTCACACAACTTCTGTCACATTCCACTGATAAAGAGTCAGTCCTAATTGAAGGGGAGGGGACTATACAAGGGCATGAATACTAGAAGGAATGGCTCCTAGGGAACTTTGGAGATTAGCTACCACAACTTCTCAACTACATGAGCCAATAAATTTCCTTTTTGTTTAAATTAGTTTGAGCTGGGTTTCTGTTCCATCTAGACAGTCTTGTCTAATAAAAAGGTATCTCTTTTGAGAGCTTAAAAATATATATGCACTTGGCTAATGGAAACTGCTTTAGTCTTTGCAAAGTATGTAAGCTTTGTACTCTATTGTGGACTTCTTACAAACCAAGATGGACCATTAAAATAAAATATAATCCATTACCAAGTTTCATACTTATAAATCTAAATTAATATAATTAAAATATTTTCTTCTCACATCCTATTTAGTAATTTATAATGCTTTTTGCATAATGCTATTACTATACATTATACAATATTATATTCATTATATGTAAAAAAAAAAAAAAAGAAAGAAAGAAAGGAGCCCTGGTGGCACAACAGTTAAGTGGTTGGCTGTTCAAACCCACCAGTTGCTCCATGGAAGAAAGATGTGACAGTCTGCTTCTGTAAAGATTCACAACCCTGGAAATCCTATGGGGCAGTTCTACTCTGTCCTACAGGGTCACTATGAGTCAGAAATGACTGGGCGGCAATGGGTTTTGGAGTTTATATGTAAAAAGTACTTTTTCTTACCCAATCTTTGAAAGACATAAGCTATTTTTATACATTAAAAGGTTAAATATTTCAATCATGTTACAAAGTCAACAAATCCCATTTAGGTGGATGGAAGAAGGCTTTACTTATTTTGATGTTTATCTTATAATCCTGGGCTACAAATGCAGAATGCAAAAAGAAAACAATACATTTAAAGTGAAAACATTATTATTCATATGAATTTCTTCCATGAAAAACAAGTTTTAAAAGAAAATGTTTAACTTGTTGTTTTTGTTAGATGCTGTCAAGTTGGTTCCAACTCGCAACAACACTATGGACAACAGAATGAAACACTGCCCAGTCCTGCGCCATCCTCACAATCGTTGCTATGTTTGAGGTCATTGCTGTGGCCACTGCGTCAATCCATCTCACTGAGGGTCTTCTTATTTTTTGCTGACTCTCTACTTTACCAAGCATGATGTCCTTCTCCAGGGACTGGTCCCTTCTGATAACATGTCCAAAGTAGATGAGATGAAGTCTCGCCATCCTTGCTTTTAAGGAGCATTCTGGCTGTACTTCTTCCAAGACAGATTTGTTTGTTCTTCTGGCAGTCCCAGGTATAATCAATATTCTTTCTCAATATCATAATTCAAAGGCATCAGTTCCTCTTTGGTCTTCTTTATTCATTTTCCAGCCCTCACATGCACATGAGGTGACTGAAAATACCATGGCTTGGGTCAGGCATACCTTAGTTCTAAAAGTGACATCTTTGCTTTTTAACATATTAAAGAAGCCTTTTGCAGCAGATCTGCCCAATGGAATATGTCATTTTGTTTCTTGACTGCTGCTCCCATGGGCACTGATTGTGGATACAAGTAAAACGAAATCCTTAACAACTTCAAAATTTTTTCTGTTTATCATGATGTTACTTATTGCTCCAGTTGTGAGGATTTTTGTTTTCTTTATGTTCAGGTATAATCCACACTGAAGGCTATAGTCTTTGACCTTCATCAGTAAGTGCTTCAAATCCTCTTTGCTTCCTACAAGCAAGATTGTGTCATCTGCACATTGCAGGTAGTTAACGAGTCTTCCTCTAATCCTGATGCTGCGCTGTCTTCATATAGTCCAGCTGCTCATATTATTTGCTTAGCATACAGATTGAATAAGTATGGCGAAAGGATACAGCCCTTACACACACCTTTCCTGATTTTAAACCACACAATATTCCCTTGTTCTGTTGGAATGACTGCCTCTTGGCCTATGTACAAGTTCCACATGAGCACAAATAAGTGTTCTGGAATTCCCATTCTTTGCAATGTTATCCATAATTTTTATGATCCACACAGTCCAATGCCTTTGCATAGTCAATCAAACACAGGTAAACATTTTTCTGGTATTCTCTGCTTTCAGCTAAGATCCATCTGACATGTGCAATGACATCCCTTATTCCTTGTCCTCCTCTGAATTTGGATTGAAGTTCTGGCAGTTCCCTGTCGATGAACTGCTGCAACCATTTTTGAATTATCTTCAGCAAAATTTTACTTGAATGGGATATTAATATTATTCAATAGTTTCTGCATTCTGTTGGATCACTTTTCTTTGGAATGGGCACAAATATGGATCTCTTTCAGTTGGTTGGCCAGGTAGTTGTCTTCCAAATTTTTTGGCATAGAGGAATGAGCACTTCCAGTTGTTGAAACCAGGGTTTTGAACTGGTTATTTTCAGTTCCCCCCCACTCCCCCACCCCCGCTGAGAATTTGCGTTTCCACTGCATATTTACTGAATCAGAATCTACATTTTAATGAGAGCTTATGTACACATAAAAATCACCTGGGGATGTAGTTAAAATTTAATCACCTGGGATCTTGGTAAAATTTAAACACCTGGGAGATCTGGTTAAAATCTAAAAAGATCTTGTTAAAATTATGTATACATAAAATCTTATGTATACATAAGAAGCACCTATGGATCTTGTTAAACTGTAGATTCTGATTCAGTAAATCTGGGGTGGAAATGTAAATTCTCATTAGGGGGTCCATCGGAAAATAAAAGCTGTGAAACGCTGGTTGAAACATCTCAATTGGTATTCCATCAATTCCTGAAGCCTTGTTTTTCACCAATGCCTTCAGCACAGCTTGGACTTATCCTTCAATACCATCAGTTCTTGATCATATGGTAGTTCCTGAAATGGTTGAACGCCCCCCAATTCTTTCTGGTACAATTACTGTGCATTCCTCCATCTTCTTTTGATGCTGCTTCCTGTTTTGTTCAATATTTTCCCCATAGAATCCTTCGGTATTGCAACTTGAGGCTTGAATTTTTTCTTCAGTTCTTTCAGCTTGAGAAATGCTGAGCGTGTTCTTCCCTTTTGGTTTTCTAACTCCAGGTCTTCGCATATTTCATTATAATACTTTACTTTGTCTTCTCCAGCTCGTACAGGTTATAATATAAAGTCTAAAAAGCCTAAATCTTCATGAAATCATTAAATTTCAGAGTGATTTGACCTGAGCTTCCAAATGATCCAATCCTATGGTTCTCTTTGGAAAGACATGGTTGATCCTGTCCTACCAAAAGCCAAACCAAACTGTTGCCATAGAGTCAATTCTGACTCTGCCCCATAGGTTTTCTAAGGAGCTGCTGGTGGATTTGAACTGTTGACCTTTTGGTTAACAGTCAAGCTCTTAACCACTGTACCACCAAGGCTCTTCCCCTCCTATGGCTTGTGAATAAAGGGTTAACTTCAGGTCTGGGCTATGCAGGCTTGCCTCAAAATAACCTTGATGTCCCATAGCACTGTTTCCTCAGTAACAGCGGAGTTAAGTTAAATGGGGAGTGTTATATTTGCATCAGTAATTGTGTGGCACTGCACCTGGGTTGGTGGAGCTACAAGTTAGCATAGGCTTGGCCTTGCATTGTTGTTGTTAGTTTTGGTTGAGTCAGTTCTGATTCATGGCAACCCTGTGTGTGTCAAAATAGAACTGGGCTCCATAGGGTTTTCAAGGTTGTGACCTTTTGGAAGCAGACTGACAGGCCTGTCTTCTGAGGTACCTTGGGTGGGTTCCAACCACCAAACTTTTGGCTAATAGTCAAGCACTTAACTGTTTGCACCACCCAAGGACTCCTGGGCTTGCATTAGAATGATTTAAAAGATATGTAGAACAATTGGTGGGAAAAAAAAAAGAGTCGTTACATTTATATGTCAGAGTGATCCAAAAACATTTTATCTCTCATCTATGGCATACCCTGTATGGGTAAGGAGGCAAAAGAAGCTATGTACTTTATACTTTGAGTAGCTACCAGGCCTCCCGACAGGATAAAAATGCTATAGTCTTGTATCTCCTGCCTTGTATCTTTCTATAAAGCTAAGTAATAGTTGTTATTGTTGATGGATGCTGTCGAGTCAATTTTTGACTCCTAGCGACTCCATGTGACAGGGTAGAACTGCCCCATAGGGTTTTCTTGGCTGTTGTGATGGATTAAACTGTGTGTCAACTTGGCTATGCCATGAGTCCCAGTATCGTGTGGTTGTCCACCATTTTGTGATCTGATGTGATTATCCTATGTGTTATAAATCCTAACTTCTAAGATGTTAATGAGGCAGGATTGGAGGCAGTTATGTTAATGTGGCAGGACCCAATCTACAGGATTAGGTTGTATCTTGAGTCAATCTCTTTTGAGATATAAAAGAGAGAAGCATGAGGAGAGGGACCTCATGCCACAAGAAAGAAGCACCAGGAGCGGAATGTATCCTTTGGACCCGAAGTCCATGCACTGAGAAACTCCTAGACCAGGGGAAGACTGATGACAAGGACCTTCCCCCAGAGGTGAGAGAAAAGCCCTCCCCTGGAGCTAATGACCTGGACTTGGACTTCTAACCTCTTAGACTGTGAGAATAAGTTTCTGTTTGTTAAAGTCATCCACTTGTGGTATTTCTGTCATAGCAGCACTAGATAGCTAAGACAGCTGTAGTCTTTATGGAAACAGATCTCCAGGTTTCTCCCATGAAGCTGCTGGGTGAGCTGGAACTGCAAACCTTTCAGTTAACAACTGAGTGCTTAAACACAGTAATGAGATTATAAGTTATTTTTGTTGTATGAATCTGCTTCCCAACTAGAACCCATAACCAAACTTCTACTGCTGGAGAGTGCTACATGGTAGATTTGTTATTCAGGCCCAAGTTGGACACTCCAGTAGTCTGAATGGTACTTCAGCATTGATCAAAACTCCATTTTAAGACTAAGACAATCTACCGCTGCACTGTCCAACACTGTAACCACTAGTCATGTGTGGCTATTTAACTTTAAATCACTTAATTCAAAAAAAATTAAAAATTCAGATCCATGGTTGTTGTAGCCATATTTTAATTGCTCAGTAGCTACATCTAGCTAATAGCTATCATACTGGAAAGAGCAGATATAGAACATTTCCATCAGTGCAGAAAGTTCCTTTGGATAATCTACTGTGTAAAGAACTGTGTGTCTCTGTGTGTGTGAGTGTGTGTGTGTGTGTAGAAGGTGGTAATAAAAAAAAAATAATAGTAGGATGTAATTGGCAGTATTACTGGAAAAATAAGTTACTTGTAGTAGTAATTGTATGAGTAGTGTTCCAAGTAGCTGTGAGTGGGGAGACATACAGAAAATGAGAGGGATGAGGAAAAGACTGGGCAGTTCTAAAGAAAAAAGTTCAAATCTTTACCTACGATGTTTATAAATCATGATCTAGCATGGAAAAAGAATATCTTAAGTTAGAGTGGGCTGTAAAGATATTTATGGCTAATGTGCCAAGAGTCATTCCTTGATCTACAAGGCGTACTTCTTGAGTCACTTTTAATACTTGGTTTCAAAAATTATGCATTTTTCCATCATTTTCTGATAACTACAAAATACATAGATTTGAAATGCTGTCTTGTTTATTTAAAAAAAATCACATATCTTCCCCAAGGTATGAAAGAATGTGAATGGTAGAAAGAACAGGGTTTACAGCTAGACAGACATGAGTTCAAATGTTCGTTCAGAAATTTACTTGCAGCATAATTTGAGGGAAGTAACTTCTAATCTTTGATTCTTATTTTCTTGATCTGTAAAATCAACATAAATTACACCTATCTAGCTGCATAGTTGAGAAGATTAAAAACAATATGTAATCTATCACATAATATGTGCTAAATAAGTGGAAATGTTTATTTTCTATTATAAATTTAACATAAAAGATAAGCAAATCACTTAAATTACATTAATCAGGAGGCTTACATTTACAAGGTGGTGGTGGGTGGGGGGATAGCAAAGCTCTCTAAAAATTTCTATGGCTTAAAAGCAAAGTTGAACGTAAGCACTATCGTTGTAAAGTGGTGTTATCTGGAGTCCCACAATCACTGGAAAACAGAAAGAGAATTGGTGGGAGGCTTGAGTAAAATTTTTTTTTTTGAGTCAGTCAGCAGGTAAACAGGTACTATGACCATGATTAGTCTACCCTGTTGGTGCTGTGTGCCATCAAGTCAATTCTGACTTACAATGACTTCAGAGGACAGAGTAGAACTCCCCCGTAGGGTTTTCAAGGCTGTGATCTTTATAGGAGATCATCAGGTCTTTTCTCCCAAAGAGTGGCTGGTGGGTTCTAACCACCGACCCTCCGGCTAGCAGCCTAGCACTTAACCACTGTGCCACCAGGGCTTCTTTAGTTTACGACGGATAGACATAAATTAATGTTGTGACAAGGGATCAAGGCATCTCAATGGCATGATACAGCCAGGCCTTACTCCTGGCCTCTTTATTTTTCTCCAGTCTATTCTTGGGCTGAAACATAAATAACCTATAATAGCAATGGACAGTCTTTTCATGGCCTACCCCAGAGAACCACAGAAATGGTTTGCAGATTCAGTCCAGAATCTTAGAACTGCTTGGAACTCCTCTATACTCTCATTCATTTAAAGACACATATTTAACTTCCTCTATGTTGAATACATAAAGATAAATTTTTCTCGTATAACCTTCGACTCCTCTGAGGTCTCTAAAAATCTTTTGAAAGTTTACGATCACAGGTGTTAGCAAGGATACATGATCTACATGGGACATCCTAAAGCAGCAATAGCCTGACCTGCAGGCCACTTAGTGGGGGAGGGGTGGGGAAATGGTAGAGGTAGACACTAAACATTTATTTCAAAACAGTTTCTTTCTGTATGTGATAGACTACACACACACACATACATGTACACATATATACATATACACAATTATAATTTCATTTTATTATTTGATTATATTTTACATTATCTTATTTACTTTCATTACTGATTTTAATTTTATTATATATTTTTATTTATTGGGCATTTAAGAATTTATTTTCTATCTCTTTTTAGTATGGCCATAGTTATCACTGGAAACTACCCAAGTTTAAGTAATATCATGTGAATTTATCTTCCCCCATAACCCTGCTCTTTTTATATTCCCATCTAGGTGAATGGCCTCTATATTCACCAACCCAGACAGCTGGAAGTCATCCTTTACCCACCGTATTTATTTTAAAACTGCCACTTTCTTTCTATCTACTGCTATCTTACTTTAAGTCTTCATCATTGTCACTTGGATTGTTGCAATAGCTTCTAGAGTTATCCTCCTTATTCTACTGGTTTCAGACCTGTCCATGTATTGGGGATATAAAATTAAATAAGTGGGGTGAGAAATGAGTAAACACTGTGGTAAAGGTCATAATAGAAAGGCACACAGTGTTATGGAAGCACAAAGGAAGGTCAAGACTCTTACCTTCTTTTAGGGATGGGGAGGCCAAAAAGGAAGGGGAAGAGAGAATTGAGAAAAGCATTCTGTGAGTATGGTACTTAAGTACAGAAAAATAGAAAATGGTTACCAAAACAAAGGTGAGAAAGACATTTCAGGTACAGAAAACTGTAAGTGCAAAGGCATGGATACAAGAGTTATCCTGGCCTATTGTGGGAAACACAAAGTTGGGGAGCGAGGGGGCAGGGTGGATAAAGCTGAAGTAACCAGATCATATATGGCCGACCCATTGCCGTCGAGTCAATTCCGACTCATAGCGACCCTACAGGACACAGTAGAACTGCCCCTATAGAGTTTCCAAGGAGCACCCGGCGGATTCGATCTGTCGACCCTGTGGTTCGCAGCCATAGCACTTAACCACTACGCCACCAGCGTTTCCCATATTATGCTAGGGGGCTTGATTTCATTCTATAAGTAGATAATGAATGTTAGAAGTATTTTAAGCAGGGGAGACATCATACAATTGGATTTACATTTAACAAAGACCACTCTGCTAGGACAATAGCAGTGAAAACAACGGCAGAATACACATTTTTTTTCAACTCCCTGTGTAACATATACCAAGATTGACCATATCCTAGACCACAAAATAAACCTCAAATAATTTAAAAGAATTGAAATCATACAGATTATATTATCTGACCACATGGAATAAAACTAGAAATCAGTAACAAAAAGTTAATATATATATAAAATCCCCAAGCACTTGGAAAGTAAACAGCACACTTCTAAATAATCCATTAGTTAAAGATAAAATCTCAAGGGAAAAAAAATACGTTAAACTGAATAAAAATGAAAACATATAAAATTTCTGGGATGCATATAAAGCAATGCTGCGAGAAAAATTTACGGCACTAAATGCTCACAGCAGAAAAGACTGAAGGTCTAAGAACATAATACAAGTCTACCTCAAGGAACTAGAAAGAGAAGATCAAAATTAACTCAGCAAAAACAGAAGGCAAGCAAAAATAAGGAGTGGAAATGTATGAAACTAGAGACAAAGAAAAATCTTATAATCAGTGAGATAAAAGCCAACACTTCACCTATAAGGGAAAATTAATTTGAATGACAGTACATCTCTCACTAGCAACTATGAAGGAAGGAAGTGGCACAATGTTCTTCACATGCTGAAAGAAAAGAACCGACAGCCCTGAATTCTACATCCACCAAAAATAACCTTCAGAAATAAGGGGCAATCAAGACATTCCTTGATGAAGGAAAACTAAGACAATATATCATCAGCAGATCTACTCTAAAAGAATGGCTAAAGGAAGTTCTCTAAACAGAAAGGAAATCGTGAAAGAATCCTGGAACATCAGGAAGGAAACTGGATACAGTAAGAAAAATAATATGCATAAATAACGATATGGAAAAGCCAGTCCTCAAATTTAGATGGAATTTCAAGAGGCCCTGAATAGACAAAGCAATCTTAAAGAAGAACAAAGCACTCACACTTTCCAATTTCAAAACATAATATAAAGCTACAGTAATCAAAACAGTCTGATACTGGTATAATAATAGACACCTAGACCAATGGAATAGACTTGAGAGTCTAAATCCACGCATCTATGGTCCATCTATAGTCCATGACCAAAAGTTTATTAACGGGAAGGAGGAGAAAGGGAGAGTCATTGTTTAGGAAGCACTGAGTATCTGTTAATGGTGATGGAAAATTTAGCAGTGGATACAGGTGATGGCTGCACAATATGATTAATGTAATAAGTTAAAAGAAAAATTTAAAGCCAAAAATAACTAATATGGGTGAATACAATAGACTTTCCATCTTATCTTGCTTTTACTGTATTGTTTAATAAGCGAAGCAAAAATTGTAACGTGGTTTAATGTGGCTCCTAACGTATGTAAAGGAAACACTTAAAACAATTATATATGAGGGATGGTAAAGTGATGTAAAAGGGGGTAAAGTTACTCCACTTTACTCAACAGGTAAAATGTTGACATCATAGATAGTCATAAGATATATATACACACACAGTCACCTTTAGTAACTAGAACCACCACCAAAAACATCTACATGTAGAGATACAAAAAAAAAAAAAACTATAAAACCTGTTGCCATCAAGTTGATTCCGACTCATAGCAACCCTATGGGACAGAGTAGAACTGCCCCACAGGGTTTCCAAGGACTGGGTGGTGGATTCAAACTCCTGACCTTTTGATTAGCAGCTGAGCTCTTAACCACTATGCCACCAATCAAAGTCTAAAATTTCAAATAACCCACAGGAAGTCAGGCAGAAAAAAGAAAAACAGAGAGATGAAGAAGAGGAATAAATAGAAAATAAAACAATTGCAGATTTAAGCACTAATATATCAATGATTACATCGATTGTAAATGGTCTATATATACCAAATTAAGAAATGAGCAGAATGAATTAAAAAGTATGCTGCCTACAAGAAAACTCACTTCGTATAAAATATAAGTAGGTTGAAGGGATGGAAAAAGATACATTATGCAAATATTTATTAAAAGAAAGTGTGCTTTATTAATATCAGATAAAGTAGACTTTAGAAAAAAATTATCACATGTTAAGAAAGACAAAGGAGCCCTAGTGGCACAGCCATTAAAATGCTCAGCTGCTACTGAAGGGTTGGTGTTTTGAAACCACCAGCCACTCTGTTGGAGAAAGATGTGGCAGTCAGCTTCTGTAAAGATTTACAGCCTTGGAAACCCTATAGGGCAGTTCTACTCTGTCCTATAGGTGTGGTATGAGTTGGAATTGACTCGACAGCAGTAGGAAGAAAAGCGAAATAAATTACATAATGTCCGTCCACCAGGAAGACACAGCAATCCCAAATGTGTATACACCAGACGATAGAGCTGCAAAATACTCATAAACCTGCTGCCGTCGAGTCAATTCCGACTCATAGGGACCCTATAGGACAGAGTAGAACTGCCTCATATGTTTTCCAAGGAGCGCCTGGTGGATTCGAGCTGCCAGCCTTTTGGTTAGCAGCCATAGCTCTTAACCACTATGCTACCAGGGTTTCCAGAGCTGCAAGATACTTGAAGCAAAAACTGACAGTACTGAAAAGACTAAAAGAAAGTCTGCTTTATAGTTGACAGAGAATATCTACAAAAACGCAAGGGCTAACACCATATTTAATGACAAAAGACTGAATAGCTTCTCCCTAGTATCACCAACAAGGCCAGAATTTCCAGTTTTACCAGTACTATTCATCTTACTGCTGGAAGCTTTGGCAGCAAGTAAGGCAAGAAATGAAAACAGAAGGCGTACCCACTGGAAAGAAAGAGATAAAACTGTCTGTCTTTACACATAACATGATCTTTATAGAATATCCTAAGGAATCTATCAAAAAAAAACTAAAACAAAACAAAAGAACAACCTCGTAGAACTAATAAGCGAGTTCAGTAAGGTCACAGGATACGAGACCAACATGCAAAAATCAACTGTATTTCTATATGCTAACAATGAAAAAATGGAAACCAAAATAAAAATACAATGCCATTTACAGCTGCTCCAAAAAAAAAAAAGGAATGCTTAGGTGTAGATTCAACAAAACATGTACAGGATTTGAATCCTGAAAACTACAAAAATAAATGGAAAGACATACATCTTCATGGATTGGAAGCCTTGGCATAGTGAAGATGCCAATTTTCGCAACACTGATATACAGGTTTAACAATTCCTGTCAAAATCCTTGTAAGGCTTTTAGTAGACGTAGACAAAGTTATTCTAAAATTTACATGGGAAGACAAAGGAACTAGCATAGCTAAAACAATTCTGAAAAAGAAGAATAAAGTGGGAACATCAGTCTACCCAATTTCAAGACTTATTATATAGTTCATAATAGTTACAGTAATCAAGACTGTGTGGTATTGGAAAAGGAATAGACACATAGATCAATGGGATGGAATAGAGAAAGCAGAAATAGCCCACGTGACTACCGCTAATTGATTTTTAACAAAGGTGTAAATCAATTCAATGGAGGAAGGATATTCTCTTGAACAAATGGTGTTGGAGGAACTGGATATCCATAGGCAAAAATATGAACCTCAATCTAAATTTCATACTTTATTAAAAAATCACCTCAAAATAGATTTAAATATAAAACATAAAACTATAAAATGTTTAATAAATAAAAGATAGGAGAAATGACCGGGGGTTAATCAATGAGTTCTTAGATGTGACAGCAAAAGCATGATCTAGTAAAGAAAAATACAGATTGGATTTTATAAAAATTAAAATCCTGCAAAAGACTCTGTTAAGAGTGTGAAAAGACAAGCTACAGCCTGGGAGAAAATATTTGCAAACCACATATCAGACAAAGGACTCATACCTAGAATATATAAAGAATTCTCAAAACTTAATACTAAAAACCCACAATCTAATTAGAAAATGGGCAAAAGACATGAAGAGACATTTCACTGAAGAGGATATCTGATGGCAAATACGCACATGGAAAGATATTCAATGCCATTAGTCATCGGGGACACCCAGATCAAGACTCCAAAGTGATACCACTACAAATCTTCAGAATGGCGAAAATAACAATGAGTGACAAAACCAAGTGCTCGCGGGACGTGCAGAAACTTGATCACTCACACAGAAAATGGTAGAAAATGGCTAGTGGAAACGGTTCGGCAGTTTCCTAAAAAACCAAAACATACACTTACCATAGGACCCAGCAATCACACTCCTGGGCATTTATTCCAGAGAAATGAAAATTTATGTGCATACAAAAACCTGTACGTGATTTCTCATAGCAGCTTTACTTTACAGTCAAAAACTGGAAACAACCAAAATCTCTCTTAGTAGACGAATGAGTAAACAATATGTGGTGCATCCATACCATGGAATACTACTCACCAACAGAAAAGAGCAAACCACTGATACACGTAAGAACTTAGATGGATTTCAAAGTTATTATGAGGCGTGTCAATCACAAAAGGTCACAGACTATATGATTCCATTTACATAACATTCTTGAAATAACAAAATTAACACTCAATAATAAATTTTATTAAACAGAATGGGCCAGAAATCGTGATCAATATTGAAACATCAATGACCGAACTAATACCAGGGGAGACAGAAAACATGTTATTAGTTGCCAGGACTTGGGGAAGGCTAGGAAGAGGGAGGTGTGTGGCTATATCGCATGAGGGGTATCTTTGTAGTCACCTACACTGATCTCTACCTTGATCATGGTGGTGGTGGTTACAGGAATCTACATGTTATAAAATGATATAGATCTGATATACACACATTATACCAATGTCAAATTCCTGGTTTTGATTTTATACTATAATTATGTAAGATATAAACATTGCAGTCCCTGGGTGGAACAAACAGTTAAGTGTTAGGTTGCTAACCAAAAGGCTGGAAATTCGAGTCTACCCAGAGGTAACTCAGAAGGCCTGGTGATCTACTTCCGAAAAACCAGCCACTGAAAACCTTAAGGAGCACAGGGTCGCCATGAGTCGAAATCAGCTTGATGACAAATTTTTTAAAGTAACTATTGGGGGAAACTGGATGAAAGGTATATAGGACCTCTTGTACTACGGTGTCTTTGTCATTTCGTATGTATCTATAATTAGTTCAAAATAAGAATTAAAAGAAGAGGACAACAAAATATCAATTCAATTTGGAAACTATTTTGATATTCCAGTTTTCTTCTTCTTCAAAACTTAGAAAGTGCAAAAAAAAAAAAAAAAAGAAAGAAAGAAAGAAAATTCATTTCTGGTTTGAGTTGATTCCCAGTATTTTTTTAAAGTAGTTGTAAATCAAACAAAACAGCAAAACAGCACTGAAACTACAGACTTTCAAATAATAAAAACTATACTTCTGGCTAGTGGACTTGAGAATATCAATGTAAAAAATCCAAACCATAAACACTTTTTAATTTGACTATCATTAAAAACATGTGGAGCATGGTTGGATTAAGGTGGTAAATCTCATGGTTCATAAATAAGAACTGAACTCGATGATATACAGGTAATTTTTATTTCTACAAAAAGTAACAAAAAATAAACTTTACTAGAAATTTTCAAGTATCCTAAAATAATATATTAGCATCATATATAAGCTATTCACTTTGAAAAGTAGTTAAAATATAAATTTTGCCCTATATACTCCATATAGAATGACAAATCCAAGAAACCGAAATTTTCCATTTCTTCAATTGGTTTGAGTAAATCTCTACCTGTATTACTGTATTTTGAAAATAACAAAGAACATGGGACTTGGACCTGTGACTTACTTGTGACCCTTACTTAGACTTTCTGAGGCTTTGGCTTCCTCATCAGAGAAGTGGGGTTATCTACCACTCTAGACTGTTGCGAAGCTTAAAAGATTATCATGAATATCAAGTGAGTGTTGTCAAGTGGTATATAAGTATTAACGATTAAAGTCAATAATTTATACACTTATCTAGAAATATCATTGTTAGACAATTCTTAATTCTTGGTATAAGATTTGCTAAGGCAATTATTTTTCTCCAAATGTTTTGCAATCTCAAGGTCTTATTTCATTGATTTGAAGAAACACATTTTTCACACTTAACATATCTGACCCCCACAGGTCTGTCAGTTTGTCGTACTGTGAGGGCTTGTGTGTTGCTGTGATGCTGGAGGCTATGCCACTGATATTCAAATACCAGCAGGGTCACCCATAGAGGACAGGTTTCAGCTAAGCTTCCAGACTAAGACAGACTAGGAAGAAGGACCCAGCAGTGTACTTCAGTAAAGAATAAGCCAGTGAGAACCTTATGAATACTAGCGGAACACTGACTAATACAGTGCCGGAAGATGAGCCTCTCAGGTTGGAAGGCACTCAAAATACAACTGGGGAAGAGCTGCTCCTCAAAGCAGAGTGGACCTTAAAGATGTGGGTAGAGTTAAGCCTTTGGGACCTTCATTTGCTGATGTGGCACCACTCAAAATGAGAAGAAACAGCAGCAAACATCCATAAATAACTGGAACCTGGAATGTACGAAGTATGAAACTAAGAAAATTTGAAATCATCAAAAATGAAATGGAATGCATAAAGATTGATATCCTAGGCATTCATGAGCTGAAATGGACTGGTATTGGTCATTCTGAATCAGACAATCATATGGTCTACTACGCCAGGAATGACAACTTAAAGAGGAATGGCGTTGCATTCATCGTCAAAAAGAACATCTCAAGATCTACCCTGAAGTACAACTTGGTCAGTGACAGGATAAAATCCGTACGTGTACAAGGAAGACCAGTTAATACGACTACTACTCAAAATTATGCACCAACCACTAAGGCTAAAGATGAAGAAACTGAAGATTTTTACCAACTTCTGCAGTCTGAAATTGATCGAACATGCAATCAGGATACACTGATAATTACTGGTGACTGGAATGAGCAAGTTGGAAACAAAGAAGAAGGATCAGTAGTTGGAAAATATGGCCTTGGTGATAGAAACAATGCCAGAGATCACATGATAGACTTTTGCGAGACCAATGACTTCTTCATTGCAAAAACCTTTTTGCGCCAACATAAAAGACAACTATATACATGGACCTCACCAGATGGAATACACAGGAATCAAATCCACTACATCTGTGGAACGAGACAACATCATCAGTCAGAACAAGGCCACAGGCTGACTATGGATCCGACCATACATTGGTCATTTGGAAGTTCAAGTTGAAGCTAAAGAAAAGTAAAACAAGTCCACGAAAGCCAAAGTGCGACTTTAAATATATCCTATCTGAATTTTGACACCATCTCAAGTACAGATGTGACATGTTGAACACTGGAGACTGGACCAGACAAGCTGTGGAATGACATCATACATGAAGAAAGCAAGAGGTCATTAAAAAGATAGGATGGAAAAGACCTAAACAGATGTCAGAAGAGACTCTGAAACTTGCTCTGGAACATCAAGTAGCTAAAGCAAAAGGAAAAAATGATGAAATAAAAGAGCTGAACAGAAGATTTCAAAGGGCGGCTCGAGAAGACAAAGTATTATCATGACATGTGCAAAGACCTGGAGATACAAAACCAAAAGGGAAGGACACGCTCAGCATTTCTCAAGCTGAAAGTACAGAAGAAAAAATTCAAGCCTCAAGTTGCAATACTGAAGGATTCTACGGCGAAAATTTTAAACGACACATGAAGCAACAAAAGAAGATGGAAGGAACAGAGAGTCACTATACCAAAAAGAATTGGTCAACGTTCAGCCATTTCAAGAAGTAACATATGATCAGGAACCGGTAGTACTGAAGAAAGAAGTCCAAGCTGCACTAAAGGCATTGGCGAAAAACAAGGCTCTGGGAACAGACAGTATACTCATTGAGATGTTTTAACAAAGGGATGCAGTGCTGGAAGTGCTCACTTGTCCATGTCAAGTCTTCCTGGCCAACTGACTGCAAGAGATCCATATTTACGTCTATTCCCAAGAAAGGTGATCTAATCGAGTGCAGAAATTATTGAACAATATCATCAATATCACATGCAAGCAAAATTTTGCTGAAGATCATTCAAAAGCAGCTATAGCAGTGTATCAACAGGGAACTGCCAGAAATTCAAGCCAGATTTAGAAGAGGATGTGGAACAAGGGACATCATTGCTGATGTCAGATAGATCCTGGCTGAAAGCAGAGGATACCAGAAAGATGCTTACCTGTGCTTTATTGACTATGCTAAGGCATTCAACTGTGTGGATCGTAACAAATTATGGATAACATTGCAAAGAATGAGAATTTCAGAACACTTAATTGTGCTCATGAGGAATCTGTACATAGATCAAGAGGCAGTCGTTGAAACAGAACAACGGGATACTGCATGGTTTAAAGTCAGGAAAGGTGGGTGTCAAGGTTGTATCCTTTTACCATTTTTATGCTGGGCAAATAATCCCAGAAGCTGGACTATGTGAAAAAGAACAGAGAATCAGAATGGGAGGGAGAATCATGAACAACCTATATTATGCAGATGACACAACTGTGCTTGCTAAAAGTGAAGAGGACTTGAACCACTTACTAATGAAGATCAAAGATCATAGCCTTCAGTATGGATTATGCCTCAACATAAAGTAAACAAAAATCCTCACAACTGGACCAATGAGCAACATCATGATAAATGGAGAAAAGATTGAAGTTGTCAAGGATTTCATTTTCCTTGGATCCACAGTCAACAGCCATGGAAGCAGCAGTCAAGAAATCAAAAGAAGCATTGCATTAGGCAAATTGGCTGCAAGAGATCTCTTCAAAGTGTTGAAGAGCAAAGATGTCACCTTGAGGACTATTGCCTCATATGCATGTGAAAACTGGACAATATAAGACCGAAGAATCGACACCTTTGAATTGTGGTGTTGGCAAAGAATATTGAATATACCATGGACTGCCAAAAGAATGAACAAATCTTTCTTGGAAAAAGTACAACCCAAATGCTCCATGGAAGCAAGGATGGCGAGGCTGCATCTCATATATTTTGGGCATGTTGTCAGGAGGACTCAGTCCCTGGAGAAGGACATCGTGCTTGGTAGAAGATCAGTTTAGGGAAGACCCTCAACGAGATGGACTGACACAGTGGTTGCAACAATGGGCTCAAGCATAGCACCAATTGTGAGGATGGTGCAGGATCGGGCAGTGTTTCGTTCTGCTGTGCACAGTATCGCTATGAGTTGGAACCTGCTTGATGGCACCTAACAACAATTGCATATCTGAAATTGACTTGTATCTCATAATTGATTTCGGTGAGATGTAGTCATTACATACTTGTAATCACATATGAGTGGGTATCAAAATTTTAAGAATAGGTATCGGTGTCTTGGAAGAAAACCCTAGAGCTAATAATGGGCAATCTTTTAAGAAAGACTACAGTGCTAATGTTCTTAACAGAGAATAATATGATGTAGCAAAACATGGACACTGAGACTCTGAATTGAAAAGTAAGTCAGAAGTGTTGGAATATGAATGTGAAGTTTTTGGAGCACCTCAGCCAATTAATTTTGGTTGTATTTTTTGGGGTATGTACAGGGGTAATACATGATTTTTTTTAAAAAGTCTAAATAAAAGAGCTCTTCAATAACTATAAAAGTACCAAGCAATAAAGAGCCATCCCATAGTCAAGCTGGAATTTTTTCTTTCTTAGTAGTACATAATATAATGGTATATTTTAATATAATATAACATAACATAATATTTGTATTTTAATAAAATTGCATCTTAGCTTCAGTGAAACACTACTCAAGAAAACATTGAATCAATTTTCACAGCTGTTAGTCTCATTCTTTCTATTAATGTCTTCTACTAAAATTTGATTTAAATAATGGAATCAATAAAAGGACAATAACCAATCCTAAGAATAAAGCCTTTGATTTAAAGTAATGATAAAAAAAAAAAAGCATATGCCACTCCATAGAAGTGGAATATTAAACTAATGCTGTGCTCTGGCTAATCTAGGCTTTGAGTTTATCAAGGCCTCTGGTGATATTAGTTTGGTCACTGATCTTTCCATACAAAGCATGATTTCTTGCCTATTCTATTCAATATTTTTTTATAGAGTGCTAACTATATGTCAGGCACTGTATTAGGCACTGGGGATAAACATGGCCCTTGCCTTCTTGGTGTTCAGCATCTACTAGGAAAGCCTGACAATAAGCCTATGTCACACAGTTTTAAATTGTTATAAATACTGTAAAGGTGGACAAAAACCAAAACCAAATAAACCCGTTGCTGTTGATTCTGACTCAATTTTAAAATCAGTATTACCTTGTGAAAAGAGTAAAACCTACTATAAAAGTCAATCAAAAATATTTACTGATTATATTAAGCCAGTTGCCCTGGAGTGGGCTCCAATTCATAGCAACCCCAAGTATGTCAGCATAGAACTGGTCCATACGGTTTTCAGTGGCTGATTTTTTGGAAGCAGATCACCACACCTTTCTTCTGCGGAACCTCTGGGTAGACTCGAACCTCTAACGTTTTGGTTAGCAACTGAGTTTGTTAACCATTTGCATACCCCTGGAATCCCACTGATTGTATACTATCTATAAAAGGTAAGGTATACACTATCTCTGGCATGTCCTGAATGATACAGAGGAAGGACTAATGTGATAATGGGAGGAGCGGAGAATATTCTAGAACAAGGACAAATAACCACTACATTAATTGCCTGTATACTAGGAGCCACAGATCTAACATGAACAGAAAATGAATGGGACCTGAATTCCTAAATCTAAATTTCATAATTCCACAAGTTTTCTTTCTGAACTCAACTTCTCCATTAGTGATAATATAGGGTCATTATGAGTTGGAATCGACTTGAAAGCAACGGGTTTGGTTGTCTGGAGCCCTGGTGGTGCAGTGATTAAGACCTACAGCTGCTAACCAAAAGGTCAGCAGTTTGAATTCACCAGCCACTCCTTGGAAACCCTATGGGGCAGTTCTACTATGTCTTATAGTGTCGCCATGAGTCAGAATCCACTTGACAGCAATTTTTTTTTTTTTTTAAATAAATGTTGGCTGGGTTTAACTACTATATAGAAGAACATGTAAGATAATGTACATTGACATGTCTTATGAACAGAAAAGTACTATACTAAGTTAAAAAAATCAGTTCAAAAACACAAGAATGGCAAATTTATAATATGATGTTTAGGTACATAAAGTAAAAAAATGGAGAACTGAGTTATGATCATTGTTGATATGGATATCGATTTGTACTGTACATATGATTTACATTTCCTCTTATAGCTTTTTATGTACATGTTTTATCTGTCTTGCCAGACTGTAAGCTCCCTGTGGATGGGAAGCAGATCTTAAACACGGCACTTCACAGGCTTTTAGTAAACATTAGCTGAGCTATCAAGGATCAAAGAGCCCTGGTGGTGCTGTGGTTAAGATCTGGGCTGCTCAACAAAAGGTCAGCAGGTGGGATTGGCCAGCCACTCCTTGGAAACCTTGTGTGGCAGTTCTACTCTGTTCTAGTATGAAAAAAAAAATAATCAACTCGGTGGCAAGGTTTTTTTTTTTTTTTTTTTGGTTAATAGATGTATCAAATTAGTTAATCCATTTTACAGCACTTTGAGGGTTTGTGTATTTGTGTGTGTTCAAAATTTCATTTACTTGCAAAGGATTTGAGGGGCTTCCTGACATCAAGACTATAGATAAAAAGAGAATAGAACCCACTTTAAACCGGGTAGAAATAATCGGCAGGTAACTTGTTAATTACTACGGCTGGCCTCTGGATGACGTTCCCTGGCAGTCAAAAGAAGGCAACCAGCAGAATCCTACAGCATGGTACTTACTCTACCACAAAGTTAGGCATTTACATTTGTCTCTTTTTTTTTTTTTTTTTTTTTTTGCAGAGACGAACTTTTCCTTGAACCAAAACTGGCAGGGCACTTTGATCCCGTGGGCCGTCATGTAAGAGTCACCTACAGTCTACGCGAACAACTATGAAACGTCAAGATAGTGCTTTTTAAAGTCTGAGGAAATAATAACCGAGGAAAGGCAGAGTAAACCTGAAGGGCCACTGAAGTCATGTACTTGGTTCACCACTGATTTCTCACAGCAGTAGAAACCTCAGTGCCAGAGCTTGGCAATCGGAAATCAGCACCTGGGTCACTTTATCGCTGCAGTATAGGGTCAGCGTAAGTCCAACCACTCGCTGGCAGCCTCAGATTCAGTCTTAATCCACTTCCATCGAGTCATTCCGACGCATAGCGACTCTACAGGATAGAGTAGAGCTGCCCCACAGGGTTTTCCAAGGCTGTAAATCTTTAGGCAAACAGAATGCCACATCTTTCTCCCGCGCAGCCGGTGGGTTGAAACCACCGACCTTTCAATTAGCAGCCGAGCGCTTCAACCACTGCGCCACAGAGGGTTTCAGGGTGGGCGAATGCTACGGGTTGGAAGTACTGGGGCGGGGGCAGCGTCCTTGGCTGAAGAGGCTCAGGGCCAATTTAGGGCTGCCGCGTCACACAACTCTAGGGGACAGTATTCACGTCGTAGAATGGAGTCCCCTCCTAGCTGCGGAAACCTCTCCCGCCCCCGAACACGAAGGCGCGGCAGAGGGAACTGAGGCCCCCAATCCCCTAATCTGTGGGTCGCAGGGGGTAACCTCGGTTACCGGGAATAATGCGCTACCATCCCATCCCTTCCCTCAGACCGCGGAGCTCACCCATCAGCAACTGCAGTCTCCGAAGTCTCC
The DNA here is from genome assembly GCF_030014295.1 of Loxodonta africana. Lineage (NCBI taxonomy): Eukaryota > Metazoa > Chordata > Mammalia > Proboscidea > Elephantidae > Loxodonta > Loxodonta africana. The sequence continues at coordinate 126,465,720 of NC_087348.1, forward strand.
ACCCCAAGTCTCCCTGCCTCCAGAGCACTGATTGCGATTGGCTTGCACCGCTGTCCCGTTAGCTCTTCCCGAAGTGTTGAGTGGCGTAACTGTCTCGCTCTTGGCCTTGGTCCCTCCCTTCGTTCACCTCTGAAGCTCCGCCCCGTGACGTCACACGTTGCCGCAGAGCGCGGAGGGGGGGAGTCTCTGGATCCCCCGCCCCCGTCCACTTTCTCCGAGAGGGGCGGCCGGGCTGAGTGCAGGGAAGTGAGGGCTCTTGGTACACAACGTGCCCAGGGCCTTGGCGCGAAGCCCCGCCCCCTCCGCACGCACGCCGAGAAGAAGGGGGTGGGGCCACGTTAGCGTCCGCGCCATCTCAGCCCGGCAGTGGCGGCGAGGCCGGCTCTCGGTGTATGGTTTGCCCTGCCAAGCGCTTCTGCTTGGTGCCAGCAATGGAGGGCGTGCGCTGGGCCTTTTCCTGCGGCACTTGGCTGCCGAGCAGAGCCGAGTGGCTGCTGGCGGTGCGATCGATCCAGCCCGAGGAGAAGGAGCGCATTGGCCAGTTCGTCTTTGCCCGGGATGCTAAGGCAGCCATGGTACTACCGGTCTTTGGTATTTACAGTCAAGGAAGCAGATGCTGGGGGAGGTGGGCCGGGCTGCGGAGACCCACCTTCCTGCCTTAGGGTCGACGCCCGCGCGGTGGCCCGCGTGGGCCGGCCCGGGGCGAGACCTCGTCGGCGCTGCAGTGTGTCCCGTGCGCGTACGGCCTTGTCTCGACGGTCTTTGTAGTCGTCCCGGAGGCCTCAGTTGCTGAAAAAATTAGCTCCTCCCCCGTTTATTTGAAAATAGAGACCCTACTACACCATAACATAAGTGATGAAGGCTTACGAAGTAGCATTTTTTTTTCCGTAATAATGTTTTTATATTTGTATTTTTAAAATGTTTCCAAATTCTATTTTTTCCTTGGCTTGGGTCCGTACCATATGCTTTATCTGGCTATTAAATATCCCAGCAGTCCCCAGGCACCATGCACGTGATGGGCCTTAGAAAATAATTGAATTCGTTTAGCTTTGCACCCCGTGGAACTGAACGAGGCCTGAGCTAGCCTCCATTTACCAAGAAGACTGAACTGCAGGGAGAATGCAGACCCAGGCATACCTTCCTGACTAGATAGTTTGGGAAACAGTATTTTGAATAGAATCATTTATTTAATTTTTTTGGTAACAACTGTGAAGATTGCTTACAAAATAAATACCTCTAGTATAGTGGTTTGAAACAACCTCTAAATACCATTGCTTCAAAGACAGTGATTTCTTGGGAATGTCCCTATTTCAAAACACTATCTGTTTGAAATGTGGGCTAACTGATGGTTTTTTGAAGGGGTATTGGTAAATTTTTCTACACTTTTTTTTTTATTAGTAAGATATAGCAAAATGAGCAAATTTCAAAGCCCTGCAATATATAGAAGTTGGTGTTAAAACTGAAGGAAAATAAAAGACCTGAATATTTTACAAAATATTGTGTTACGCTTTGTCATCTTATATCTTTGGTTTCTTTTGTGTGTTTGTGGTCGTTTGTTTCTCAATAATTAATGAGAGTGGGAGAAATTGTATGAGTATAGATGAAACAAGTCATGAACTGCTAGTTGTTGAAGTTAAATGATGGGTATATAACATCCAGAATGCTCTTACATATGCCCAAAGATCCAGGTCCAACAGGGCTGCTCACTGGGGATTTTCTTTTTTTTAATATAACAGCAAAACTAGAACCAGCCTGAATGTCCAGTAATAGGGGAATAGTCAACAAGTTATGGTACATTGATGCTATGAAATATGCTACTGTTAAAAAGAGTGCACGGACCAGACTGATACATACATATGTGGGATGATGTCCAGTACATGGCAGAATGCTTCATATAGTATGATCTCATTTATATATATAACAGAAACATACAAACACACTTTTAAACACTTAAAGGACTGGAAGGATCCCTGCTAACTTTTATCATCCTGTTAGCAAGGGAGGGATTTGCTAAGGAGACTGACTTTTTCCTCTGTGTACTTAAAAAAAGAAAAAAAATTTTTTTTTTGCTTAAATCTTAGCAATGCTATAATAATTGCTATTTTAAAAACTTTTAAAGGTCAATATTTTAGATTAGATACCACAAAAATGTACTTTGATATAGGCAGAGTACCTAAATCTCTAGTAGACATTGATATATACTTAATATTTTATATACTTAACAGGCTGGTCGTCTGATGATAAGGAAATTGGTTGCAGAGAAATTGAACATCCCTTGGAATAATATTCGTTTGCAGAGAACTGCAAAAGGAAAACCAGTCCTTGCAAAGGACTCATTGAATCCTTATCCCAATTTCAACTTCAACATCTCTCATCAAGGGGACTATGCAGTGCTTGCTTCTGAACCTGAGCTGCAAGTTGGAATCGATATAATGAAGACTAGCTTTCCAGGTATTGTTGCATTTTTGTGGCACAGAAATTATAAGTGTCTTGATGTCTCAGTTCTTACTTATTGAGTAATGTCAGGCCGGGATGTTTATTATAGAAGTTTAAGTTTAGGAAAAATCTCAATACCCAGAGGTCATGTATATGAGAGAGTGTATTTCTAAAAATACCATATTTCTTTGAATGTTATCAGACTTCTACATAAAGGCTGGATTCTCCATTATGGGAGAATCTATGTAATGGGCTGCCTAGAGGTAAATTGAAAATATAAAGATTTTCTTTTTGAATCATACTTCAGCTTATTATGTAAGATTAAATTCAAAACCATTTTCAAGGACTCCTAAATTTTGTAAAGAACAGTTTTTCAATAGCTCAGTGTAAGTCTTATATTTAAATAATAGATGACACATTGAATTGAACCTAACAAATCATCATTTTTATATAGCACACTATTTAAAAACAGTAATTATGGTGTAAGAATGCTATTTTATTTCTTTCAGTAAGTTGTTAGAGTAAAAAAGAAACCTCGAAAGTGAAGTATGTTGTTGTCCTTAGAGATAACTTGTCTTTGTGCTGTATCTAAATGCAGCTTTTTGTAGTCCATTTATATAAGTAAAAATGAAAAGCACTTGTTAAAATATTTAAGTTGCTTATATATTGCTTTAGAAATTTGTAAGCGGTAGTTTTAGAAGCTGCTACTGTATACTGAGGAGTTCAGTGTACCCAGACAATTTTACTGGGGTACAGACTTTCTCAACTACTCTCATCATCATCACTACTATCATAGCTAACATTTAGTGTGCATTTACTGTGCCAGCAATGCTTTTTTTTATATTCTCTGATTTTTTGGGGAAACTTTGGCGGTGTAGTGGTTAAGAACTGTGGCTACTGACAGCTGCTAACCAAAAGGTCGGCAGTTTGAATCCACCAGGTGCTGCTTGGAAACCATATAAGGTGGTTCTATTCTGTCCTGTAGGGTTGCTATGAGTTGGAACCAAATCGAACCGACTCGACTGCAATGGGTTTGGCTTTTTTTTTTTTTTATTTGCTTATCCCAGCCACCCTCCGATGAATGTACTGTTGTCTTTAATCAGAGGATAAGTAACAGTCTAAGAAGAAAGAGCTGTTAATAAGAGAACCAGCATCACCCTAATTTCATAGTGCAATTGCTTGATCTCCATGGTGCCTCCTTCACAGGGTCTTCACTTATGTGGTTCCCTCCGTCTGGAAGGCTTTCATTAAGTTTATAGTCCACCCACATTTCTGCATGTTGGTATTGGTTGCCCTCAAATCAACTCCGACTCAAGAGGAGTCCATGTGTTGCAGAGTAGAACTGTGCTCCATAAGGTTTTCAATGGCTGTAATCTTAATTGAAGCATATTACCAGGACTTTTCTTCATGGTACTACTGGGTGGGTTTGAACTTCCAACCTTTAGGTTAGCAGTCCATTGTCAACTGTGTAACGTTCAATAAATGTCAAATGACTGTATAAACCTTCTGTGCTAACAGTATAGGCTTCAGAATATGTCCGTGAATCTCTACTCTCACTTCTGCTTTCATTGTCTTTGCCTTGCATTTTCCCACTAGCTACTTTTTCTCTCACCTGCTCATAAAGCTTTTTCTCTTACAACTGTGTTCTCAGTGTTGCTCAATAGGAGGGTCTGGGAGTGATTTTGGAAACGTTGTAACAGTTTTTTTTGATCTTGAGTCCATGGGTGAGCTTTAAGGGATTTTTTTTTTAAGTTCCTGAAATTGTTGGCTACATTTTGTATGAATGTGCACTTGTGCATTTTCCTGGGGGGAGGATCTGGTTTTCTTGAGTGCCAAAGAGGGCTTAGTCTAAAAGAATCACTGCTATAAAGGATTCAGATGGGAATGAGCCCATATGCTTTTATAGCTTTCTGCTGTCCTTTCATGAACTTTGTTTTCCCAAAAGCAGAAATTGCTGGAGAAGCCATTACTCCTTAGAATACAGTCAGCACAACTGCACAGTAGTGCTTGTCCAACAAACTGACACCTGCCTGGAAATTATGCCTGCGACGAACAGATTTTATTGCCAGTTGGCATGGTGGGCAATGTTGGCTTATGACTAGTATTGGATAACCAAGTATATTACTAATTGCAACTTTTCATAAATGATAGAAAAGTAGTTGAGCAAAAATTAAAGATTCCATTTCTTGCTCATTATGTACTATTAGACCTTGTTTTTTTTTACTTTTTTCTCCCCAGTATTTTTGATTGACTAATTGAGTACTCTTACTTGAGCGATCAACAATACCTAGGTTTTTTCTTATTTAACTGTTTGATTGGCAAAAAGCTTTTAATATTCTCAGTAACAGGGGAAGAAATATTTTCCATTTGTCACAAGTATTGTTATTATGCATGGACACACCATGATTTCTCGGTGAGGGTGGAAAGTAGGCATTGGTTTGCTTCTTTGGAGAGTCATTTGAATTGCTTTACTTACCAGAGTAACTAAGGAAATTGAGCAAAGGGAAGTCATTGCTGACTGATGGAGGGTAGAACTTAGAAAGGACAGCAATAAGGGAAATACTATAGTTTATACTGTTACTGTGTAGTGTCTGTACTTTGTACTGTTACTGGATCTTGAACTTTCAAGATAGAGTCAGGCTTTGGGGCATCATTAGTATATTGAGAGACTCGATTCCATTACTCCAACTTGTCTCTGGGGGTCAGCATCCCATAAGAACTTGGGGCATTTTCTTCCCCCTTTTCTACTAGGTGTAGCTCACTTCCTTTCCCCTCCCACTTCTCCCATTGCTGCTGTGGCTGTGTAGGAGAGAATATGTTGATGGACCTAGGAAGCTTTGGGGTTCCTTTTGGCTGCATGCCCACTATTAAAGTGATTATTGCAGCTACCACTTTATGCTCTGCTTAATGGAGAGAGGAACCTTATACAGGGTACATAGTAGGCGCTCACAAAATACTTGTTCACTGAATGACCAGTGTAGAGGGATTATATGACACTGTGGGCCCAAGTATATGTATAGTGCCAGTGCAGTATATTTCTAACCCTGCAGGATGCTGTCTTTCAGGTGATTATAATTTGCTGCCTGCAACTGGGAAATTCTGGTTGTTTTTTCCTTCATTTTCTAATTTTTATCTACCATTAAATGCTTCTTGTGCTTATAAAGAAAGGATAGTCTTATGACTTGTTCAGTTCTAGTCTCATATTTACAAAGTAAGGTAAGATAAGATAGGCAAGACAGAGTTCAGAAACTATGACCTAAATTTGGGAAAAGACAAATATTTTTTTTCCATGGTTTTTCATTTTCACGTTTATATTTTTATAATAAACTGCTGGATATTAATTGACAATATAAAATGACCCATAAGTATGTTTTTGATATAATACCAATTTCCTAGGTTTGAAATGACTATCACAAAAATGCTCTAGAATAACCATTATTTATTAGCTGAAGTACCAACACCCCCCCCCAAAAAAAAATCATTGTTGAGTTGATTCTGACTCATAGTGACCCTATAAGACAGGGTAGAATTGCCCCATAGAGCTTCCAAGGAACGACTTGTGGATTCAGGCTGCTGACCTTATGGTTAGCAGCTGAGCTCTTAACCGCCCAGCAACCAGGGCTCTAGCACAGTAAGTATAAATTAAGTGGTATCATTTGATAGCTAGGAAGGTGGTAGAGCCTATTTCTTGTCTCCTTCCACTGTACTATCTCTCCTGGACTATTTTAATAGTCTCCAAATTAGCTTCCCCTTGTCACTTTTCACCTCACCTAATCAGTGCTTTCTCTGTACAGAGTGGTCTTTTAAAATACAGCAGTTTTCTTAAAACTCTTATGTTGGTTCCCATTGCACATAGAATAATATTTAAGCCCCTTAACGTGACCCTGTTTTCTTGTTCTCTACGTCTCCATTCTCATCTCTAGCTGCTCTCCTCTTTGCTTATATTTTCTGTCCATACTGTTTTTTTAATATGTTTGACGTGGCAAATTTTTGCCTATTCAAGGTCATTGAAAAAAAAACTGATTCATCTGCCTGCTGTTCTCTTTTCTTGATTACCTGAGCCCTGAAGAATGAGTAGCAGCAAATACCTCAGAAATGGACTTTCCTGACCACCTGATCTCCCAGAGCATCCTCCTGTTCTTTTGTTTTGTGGCCCTTGTTTGTAGTTATGAGTTATTTGATTATCTGCCTCCCTCATTAGATGACTGTAGGAACCGTGCTTCTTCTGTTCACAGTATACTCAGTACCTACCTACCAGAGTGTGTAACACATAGCAGGTACTTAGTAAATATTTGTTGAATGTATAAATGATAGGAGGTCAAGGGACCTTTTCCCTCAATTCCTTTAAAAATATTCCTTAAATTTGTTGCAAAGAAAAAATGGGTATGTAGCCACAATGAAAACCTATATTCATAACAGATTCTAGTTAGAATATGAGCTGTTCTCATCAGTGAGTTTAGGATTAAAATAGTTCTTTTTTGAGTGTTCTTCCTCACCCCTTCATTTTTCATCCTAGCTGCTTGCTTTCATTTCTATCCCTTTGAGATTCTCTTTTCAACTTGATTGCTGCTGCAATCTATTCCACTATCATTTCTGTCAAGGCTGTGCTACATTCCTCTGGATGTGCATTTCACAGAATGTGCTTTAAAAAAATACAAAACCCATTGCCATTGAGTCGATCCTAACTCACGGCAGCCCCATGTGTTACAGAGTAGAACTGCTCCCTGGAATTTTCAGGGCTGTCACCTGAATCAAAGCAGATTGCCAGGCCTTTCTTCCCAGATGCTCTTGCATTTGTTGAAACTGCCAACTTTAGATTAGCAGGTGAGGGCAAACCGTTTGTGCTGCTGAGTGATCTTTTTCTGCTATACTTCACCTTTAGAGAGAAAGAAGGATGTTGCTGCCCCTTGTCAGTAACATACAAGAGGTTTTGATCATGTGGTTTGTGAAGCCTATTTTGGCAGCTCAATATTTGGAGAGCTGCCTTGGAATACACAGATGGACATTACTCAATTCCTTATAAATAACTCTGTCCCATTTTCTTTAGAAGAGTGGTGAATTTTTCACTTTATCTGAGATACTGTTTTATATACACATTTTTTGGAGAGGAATTGATGTAGATGGGCTTTGAGGCTGTGGTACTAGTGGGAGGACTTTTTTATAGGTCTGCAGAAGCAGCTAAGGGTATTGGCTCTATATTTTTTTGTGGTAGGTTACTGTTGCCTGTTTAATAAACTTGTTAGTTACTGTGTGGTCTCGATTATTGCAGAACACATAGTGGTTAATATCTAACATTGCTTTCTGTGTAAGTTTTTTAGTCATATTTTTTCTAGTGTGTTTGCTGCTTGTTAAGTTCATAAATGTGCAATAGAATGATTAAATGGAGTATCATGGTAGTTGTGAATGTGTGATGGTATTAGAAGGATATGTCATCTTTATAGTTTAATAATTATACTGTCTTCAGGTAGTTTAAGGGACGCAGTTACTGTTTTACTGCTATTTCCTGAGCATTTTTAAAAATTCCTGATTCCTAGGTCAACTGTGTTCTTGTTAACAGAATATTCACTCACTGTGTATTTGCAGCAAAATGCCACAGTGTGGTGCTGTTGCGCTTTGGCTGAATATTTACAAAAACCACCTATTTCTGTTGCTGTCAAATCTCTATTTTGTGCAATAGAAAAAATGCTTTCAAAGGTATATGAAGACGTGCTCTTATCAGACACTTTTTTAGTTGTACATAATCAGTTTTATGATTGCTTTCCATTGATTGTGCTAGATTGCTTTTTATGTTAATCAGTTTTTATTAGCATGCAGGTTTAAAGTTTTTTCCTTGATTACCCCATCATCCTATTTAGTTAAAAATCAAAGGGCTTCTTAAAGCTTATAAAATTATAACTTGAAAAAAACCAGCAAACCAGATGACACCGTAGATGGTAACAGGCATAGCTTTTAAAAATTTCAGGCTTTTTGGGTATTAATCCATTAACGCTGCACTGTTACTGAATGTATGTATATAATGGTCTCTTCCAGTCCAAGCTAGCCGTTACTCTCGTTGCTGTTATTTATACAGTTTGTACCAGAATCCATTCAAGAGGAAACTGAACTCATGCGGGTCTTCTGCTCCCGGGATTTAGAATCTCTAATTTTACTTTTGTCACTATCGTAAGCTACATTACTTTCTGTAAGGTGTTATTTAAGGTGTAATTTGCCAAGACAGTATGTACTAGTCATGCATTTTAACTGAAGAGTTTTTAGTAAGGTGTTTCCAGTTAATAAAATGCTCGGGGATATGCACCAGACTATCAAAGGGTCCGTGGTCCAAAAAGGTTAAGAATCTTCTGTCCTGGGGCTCCTAAGATAACAGTTTAATATTTCAGTTCTGTTAACACAAAATGATTTTGTAGCTTTGCTGGTGTACTTTTAGGAAATAACAGTCTTTTAACATTAATATGAACACATACAAACAGTAGACATCAATTAATTTCTAATGTGGATTAGAATAGAGGGTTAAGGAGTAGAAGAGTTAAATGAGCCTGATGGACTTGCAGATGAGTGAAGTTTGTATTGATCTGAAGGACAAGAGGAGAACATTTTGGGTATTTTGAAATGGGGATGATAGGGGAATTATAAATCATTTTGTGGGAAAACTGACTTTTAATATTTAGTACTTTCAGCCTTTGAGATACCTCTAGGAAAGACACTATAAACTCTTTATAAAGGTAGGAACCTTGTCTGTTTTGCTCATCGTGATGTTCCTGGCATGTAGCGCTTGTTAGTTTTTAGAATGAATGATCGTAATAGGAGTTCTAGTGGTTCGTTGAGTTTTCATGGAATAAGTTTGTGATTAAATGCTAGTAAAGTATTAAGTAGGGGAAGTTGACATCTACTTTTTTCCAGATATACTTCTCCCCATAAGAAATGCCCACCGAGAATATAGTGCCATTAGTGAGAGTTCAAGGAGCCTCTGGGTGGTGCAAATGGTTAAGTACTAGACTACTAGCCTAAAGGTTGGCAATTCAGACCCACCCAGAGAATTCTCAGAAGACAGACCTGGCAGCCTGCCTCTGAAAGGTCAGAGCCTTGAAAACTGTATGGACCACATGGGTTCTACTCTGACACACATGGGTTCTCCTTGAGTAAGAATTAATAGCAACAGACATCAACAAAGTAGTCAATCTGCTAATATGAATTGGATAAATAATTGATACCAGCTTTAAGAGTTGTAGTTAACTATTTGGGAATCTCAGGTTTTGGAGTTGGGTATTTTAGAAATGGGAGTTCATGTTTAGAGAAACAAAATTGTAATATTTTAGAAAATACAGTAGAGAGTTATATCTTGTATTTTCATTTATACTTATGCCTTTACATCATATCCCTTGAGTTCTGTCTGTCTTCAACTTTTTCTAACTTTGTTAGAGTTCAGTTTTCTCATTTGTAAATAAGGGCATTCAATTACAATCTCAAATGCACACTAAAATTCTGTGACTAAATCCCTGAAGATGGAAGGATGCTGCTAACTAATTTTTGTATCTTCTGAAATTGTACTGTGTAATATGATAGCCACTAGCCGCTGGTGGTGCAGTGGTTAAAGAGCTATGGCTGCAGTTCGAATCCATCAGCTGCTCCTTATAAACCGTATGAGGCAGTTCTGCTCTGGCCTATAGGGTCACTGTGAGTTGGAATGGACTCTACAGCTATGGGTAGCCACATGTGGCTATGCAAATACAAATTTAAGCTAATTAAATTTAAATATAATCAAAATTTCATTTCCTTGGTTACACTAATCACATTTCAAGTGCTCTGTTGCCATATGTGGCTAGTGCCTGCCATATTAAAGCAGATATAGAGCATTCCTCTCACAGAAGGTTTTGTTGGACAGCCCTGCTTCAAAAAATCTGAAATAGTAACTTGCGTATAGTATGCCCTCCAAAAATATTTGATGATTTTAATTGAATTTGTTTATCCCATAAGAAAAATACAGCAACTAAAAGTCTCTTGATCCACAAATGTGTATCAGTTTATGACCCATTTTTCAAATTGCAAAATTGAAAATTCATTTTTTACTTCATTATAGAAATACAGATGTTTGGTGAATTGCATGAAGTGTTTCTGTCATAGATAGGAATGGTTTAGTTCTTTGTTTTTGGAGGTGAGGACAGGGAAGACCTAGATAGAGGAATGCAGTAGGACAGCTGCATAGCTCCCTCCACCTACTTGTGCATAGGAGAGACCCTCTCTCTCCACTGGTGATAATGGGGTTAGCAAAATGATTAGAACTCCTGATAAGAGTTCTGGGGTTTGGGATGGAAATTGTGCCATTCATATCCAACATTTACATTTAAAAAGATTTTAGTTCACAAACACCAAATTCTTAAATGAAAAATAAATGCTTCTTGATGTTTTTAGTAGTCAGATAACTTTACCCCACTGTAAATTTGAAACGTTTGAAAGTAAGACATTGATTTTATTTTATGTTTAAAGTTTCTTTAGAATTCTAATCTCTTTAAAAAATATAATTGAGAATTCTGATTCATTAGTTTTCTCAGCAAAGACAGATTTAGAGGGGGTTTTTGTGTGTGTTTTGTAACTGAGAGTTGATTTTTAAAGCTATAAGTCTGTGTTAGAATTTGTTCTGTGTAAACAAATTCTTTTTTTAAAAAAAATTCATTAAAATACTCTATTTTAAAAAAGTGATTCAGTAGAATGTTTCATCACTTCCAAAATATTATTTCCATAAAAATACTATGAGAATTCCATATGACCAAAAAAAATGGGCACTGCAAATAAAACATTTATATGGTTTGTATCTTACATTTTATTGCAGAACTTACTCTGTTTATTGTAGCGAAGTGCTCTGGCCCACTGAAAAACAAGACATACTAGAATAAGTAGGTATTTTGCTCTTACATATTTTTGGTTTTCCCAGAGAAGGTTGTTAAAAGATCTTTTTTTTTAATGTTTTCACTTGTCTTCTTAGTGTAATGTGTTCATTATTTTGGTCTAACTAGTCTCAAATGTAGTGAATGCATTCATCTTCGTGAAACAAAAATATACTAAAAAGGAAATGTTTGATTCTTTTCCATTGTTGCCTCTGTTGTTTCTTAAAATTGAGCCAGCTCCTAAGGATGTGACCCTGTGAAGACTCCCAAGGTTACTTACTCTCCATGGTGGTGGATCTTGTCACAAGGAAGGGATCCTTTATTCTATAACACAGGGCTCCCAGTGCATAGCATTGTAGCAGCTGGGTTCCCTGAATCTAGGAACATTGTCTGTCTTCCTGAATTATCTCTAGCACCTCGTATGGCACCTGTTACCTAGGCACTCAGTAAATATTTGTTGGATTAATGAATACTGAGATAATTTTTGTATTATTTAAGTAGAATTTAAAAGTTAAGCCACCATTTCAGGAGGGTTAGACATTGGTCATTTATTTTTAGAATGTTCTGGGATGTTTTGTTTATTGACCAGTGATGCTAAGGAGATGCTTCAGATAAAAAAAATGACTATTTTACAGCCACATCCCAGAAAAGACTTAAGAATTAAAATACGCAGTTTTTATTTGGAAAAGTCATGTTAGAAAACATACTGAAAAACAGTTAATTTGAAAGAAATAAGCGTATATTACTTTTCCAGACACAGTGATAACTTAGAATAAAAGAATGACCTTTAGCTTTCTGCTACTCCTCCCTGTCCCCCCAATTACAATAAAGGCATTGTTTCCTTTTTTCTGTCTGTTACATAGTGAAGTAAACATTTAAACTCCAAAGTAGTGTAACTCTATTTTATCAGTGTTTGCTGTGGGTTTCTGATAAATATCCTACCATCCATCGAAAATTTCCTCTTATTCTGGTTATTTATGGCTGCTAAATTTTATCACACTTATTAATAAAAAGATGCTATTTTTCTTCTTAATTGAATTAAATCTAATAATTCAATTTAACTTTACTGATTAATATTAAACCACCTTTCTGTCTCTGAACTAAATCCTTCTTGCTGTGATATGTTACTGTTGTAATTTCCACTTCGATTTATTGGTATTTTATGTAGCTTATTTTGACTATATTAAAAAATAAAATTAATCTGTAGCTTTTTGTGCTGTCTTCAACAGTTTTGGTAATAAAACAGCTATTATTCTGTTATTTTCTCAATTGACAGGTCGCGGTTCAATTTCAGAGTTCTTTCATATTATGAAGAGAAAGTTTACCAACAAAGAGTGGGAAACAATCAGAAGCTTTAAGGACGAATGGATTCAGCTGGATATGTTTTACAGGAATTGGGTATAATTTCTTTCTAATTTGAGAATAAAAGTCCATAATGATTCTAAAATCTTTGAGGGAAAGTACTTCAGTTACCCAGTAGTTCATATAATGATTGAAATAAGTGGGTCGTTATTTGGAAACATCGTGATTTTTGTGCATATTATATTACATTATGATAACGTTTGTTTTAAGAAAATTTAACCTGTAATTAATGCTCAAATAGAAGGTACTTATCGATAAAGCTGAAACCAGGCTTTGTATTTATCACCGTTTATAAACATTGCTTTTTCTCTTAAAGGAACTCTTACCCTTGAAGTCTGACTTAACACACATTTAGGTGGCATTTACTAAATGCCAGAGACGTTAAGTACTTCATAAGTTAGTTAATTCTCACAGCCAACCTATGAGTAAGGTGTTAGTGTTGTCCCATTTTACAGATAAGGGAATGGAGGCACAGAGAGCTTAAATGATTGGCAACACTGGTTTGTCCTCATGCTACTAAGGGTTGAAAAAAATAGCTTATAACTGTAATGTAGTGTAGTGTAAAAAAATCCAGATGTGTTGGGGCCTGTAGATTTTATGAGAAATTTATCTACTAAATGGTCTAAAGGAAAATCTGTCTCTTTACATCTTAGGCACTGAAAGAAAGCTTCATAAAAGCCATTGGTGTTGGATTAGGATTTGAATTACAACGACTTGAATTTGATATATCACCATTAAATCTGGATATAGGTCAAGTTTATAAAGAAACTCGTTTATTCCTGGATGGGGAGGAAGAAAAAGAATGGATATTTGAGGTAAGAAATGTATCAAAATTGTTATAACCCTAAGAATTTCCATATCTTTATTGTGTATGCAGTGTTCATATGCAAGGATAGACACAGTAGTCCCTGGGTGGTGCAAACGGTTATTGCGCTGGGCTGCCATCTGAAAGACTGGAGGCTTGAACCCATCCAGAGGTGGCTTAGAAGAAAGGTTTTGGCAATCTACTTCTGAAAAATCAGCCATTAAAAACCCCGTGGAGCACAGTTCTTCCCTGACACACATGGGGTCACTATGAGTCAGAATCAACTTGATGGCTGTTGGTACTGGTAGGCTAGATACAACTGGAATCCAGTCCTGGTGCTGTGAAGGTAAAGTCAGGGATACTGTGAAGGCATATAATGTTTAAGTTGGGACTTGAAAGATGAGTCATAGTGAGTTAAGTAAAAGTGGAAGGGAAGGGGGGCCTAGGCATAGAGAACAGCTCTGGAAAAACCCTGAAATGGAAATAGTTTTGTGTTTATGAAGAACCAAAGGAGGCCACTTTGACTGGACCCTGATGATGAGATTTGATAGAGGTTCCAGATTAGGCTGGTAAAAATCACTCAAGGCATTTTTGGTGGAATTGAAGATTTTAGTCTCTTTCTGTATTTGATTTTTGTCACTAAAAATTCTTGGTTATTAGAGTAATCCAAGACAAACTCATTAAGCCAAAAAAATTATAGGCTACTGGAGTGGTTCATATAACTCGGTCTCACATTAGCTAGAATTGGCACTGGTACATTCAAAACTTTATTTCTTACTTTTGCCTTTCTGTATGTCCTGGCTTCAGTTTTCTCCCATCCTTGTTTCTCCTTCTACACACCAGCTTTCTGAACTTCTCTGGTCAGTGTGACAGGAAATGTACTGCCTGTCACTCTTGCATATAACAGTAGTTTAAAAACACAAAGATATTGGTGAATTGCCTTTCTGTTTCCAGCCCAAAAGCTCTGGATAAGGGACTCATTGGCCTAGGTGGGTCAGAGACTTATCTCCAGACCAGTCTTGTAGCTACAGGATTAGTCTGCTGTGATTGGCTCAGCTTCGGTCAGATGTCCAGAGCCCAGTGAATAGGTTATAATGTGGTTGGTCTTGCTGTAATCTCCTAAGTAATATGCAGAGAAAGGCAGTTCCCTGAAGAAGGAATTAGTGATGAGTGGGTGAAACAGGAAGCGTTCACTAATTTTATCCAGAGAACTTAACAGGTGTTAAGTAGGGAGTAATAAGATCAGATTTGAATTTTTAGAAGACCACCAACTCTTTTGTCTAAGATGTAAGTGGAGATTAAGGGAGTGAGATGTCAGAGCAGTTGTGAGCTGTGATTTATACGGCCATCTGTTGAGATACAGAACACTGTAGAACAAGCGGGTTGTTGAGTTTGAGATGCCTTAGAAAAACCCGAGTGAAGATGTCAAGTAATCAAATAGAGGGCTGGACTGGAGAGGGGAAAATCCTAATTATTAGCATGTGGATAATAGTTGAAGCCATGGAATTTGCAGTTGAAGCTATCAGATTACCTAAGGAGAGCTCTGAGTTGAAGCTGTCAGATTCCCTGTGGAAAGTACATAAAGTGAGAATAGAGAAGGGCCTAGGACAGAGGCTATTAGGAAGTGGGCAGCCATTACCCAAACAACTATTTACATTGTATTTATTTAAAGAGTGTCACATTAACAGATTGTCTTTAAAATGTAAATGTAAATTTTGAATGAAATTTCTCCTTTTGCTATAAATAGAAGTGCTAGACATATCCATGCAGTACTTACTGGGATAGAAAAAGTAGCCCGGTGACCCACTCAAGCCAACCTATATATGAAAAGTGTGTTTACATAGGAGTAAAGGGGTGGTCTTGCTAACATTAGGAAACACTAGGAATCCTGTTTTGGCGTGTTCTCTGAAGTAGAGTCAAATTTGTAGGAAAACTTCCTGTTCTCAGGAGTTTAGAGGTATGTGTGAAGATAGACTCTGGTACTTGTGTGAAGTTTGAAGGCAGGATCCTGGTTGGATGGCTCTTGCATGCCGGAAGGGTGGGAAGAGTCACCAACTGGGCCAGCTGCACTTCATCTTTTTGGGAGCAAAGATGTCTGAATTCCAATGGGCCAAGTATGTGCTGTGAAACATGGTAGCTACTGGGCTCGAAGTGTCTTGAAAGGTTCTCAGCCAAGAGGATCCCCAAAAGAAAGAGAGTGAGCATTCTGTTATATATTAGTTGCTGAAAACAAGAATTACAAATCAGCTGTAAAATGCACTCGTAGCACAAGGGGAATGGTGCAGAGCTGAGGAACTGGAAGTGGTTCTCTGAAAATTCCAGATACATCCCACCATTTGGATATTTGCTATAACACAGGGCTCCATGAACTGGATTTCAGCAACGCCCATCATTTCTTTGCCCCTTTCTTCTAGTCTCATTTCCTCTCTGCCTCTCACTCCCCACCCTAGAGAAACCACAGTCGAAGAGGAGGAGTGGAAGAGCAAGGTGACGCCAACGGAAAGAATACAAATTTGTTTTATGATTGAAATAGGATTATTATAGCTAAAAGTGAATAATGAACTATGGGCTTTGCCTAAGGTCTTGTCCAGGAGCTGGAGAGGGCATATTTGAAGGCAGCCATTGAATAATAATTAAGTTCTTGACTGAATACACCTTAGTGTTGCCCACTCAGTGTACCAGTTACAAAAATATGAGTGATTACTTTTACAAAATGTATACCAGTACATATATTTTAAGTGTGGGTGTTTATCGTATGAACTATAAACAGGAGGAGAAAGTGAACCTAACACAGTGAGTATGGTGGTATGGACAGCCAGAGACCAAGGGCTGATGGGAGAGTGAAAAGCATAAGCCAGACGAGCATCCTTGGAATTAAGGAACAATACAGAGGAGGTCCGTGTCAGGGCATCTCTGAAGTGCCTCACAAGTTAAAGAACCAGCCTTTAGGCTTGTCACTGAGAAAGAGCTACAGTTACAGTGTACAGCTGTAGCTGTCAAGAGTGATCTTTTTTGCTCTTTTCCTTTCCCCCACCCCCTTCCACTGTTACATACTAAAATTTCCCACCCTAGAGAAACAGAGACAGCATAGTGAATGGGGGAGGCTATGGAGTTAGGATGCTCTCTTTCCTTAATGGACATTGCTAGCCCTGAGTTAAGTTTGAGCTAGGGTAGGTGGGAAGAAGATGCTCTGTCAGATGAGATAAAGATTATAATTGGATCAGACTGGACAAAGCATCTTGATTCAGAGAAAATTTAGTACTTGAAAGTGATCAGAAATGTCATACAGAGATCTGTTGAGAATTTTATCCAGGGAAAGGGAAAAATGAGCTATCGGCTCTTGTTTAAAGGGAAATCAGGAAACAGAATGAAGTTTCCTTCTATTCCCACCTTCTGGAGTCTTAACTCCTTTACTAAGCTGAAAACAAAGTAGGAAGAGGGTTTAGCTCCTCCCCTCTTTTATGCCTAAATGAACAATCTGCACAGGACAGTTTGGCAGCACTCTGCTCCCCTCCCCTTTTCCTACTCTGTAGATACTACTTACTGAAACAACCAGTCATATCCACACACCCTTTCCGGTTAAGGTTTTTTCTCGTATCTCTTTAGAGTCTAAGTATACAGACCAGCAAAGAAAGTACTGTTACCTGGGTTGGAGACAGGAAA
This sequence comes from Loxodonta africana, assembly GCF_030014295.1. Classification (NCBI taxonomy): domain Eukaryota; kingdom Metazoa; phylum Chordata; class Mammalia; order Proboscidea; family Elephantidae; genus Loxodonta; species Loxodonta africana. Next base: position 126,482,865 of record NC_087348.1, read on the forward strand.
AATCCCTGGCAAGCAGTACATGTATTAATTAATGTAAGTAGTCAACAAAAGCTGTGAACTGCCTCAGACTCTGATGCATTCTCCTTTTTATAGTGTAAGATTTGATGAGTAAGCTGAAAAGAAAAAGTCTCGTTCTGGCAGGCAGCGTTAAAAGAGTGTCTGCAAGGAATTGGAAACAGAGTTGAGGCTGCATATTAACAACCAGCTCCTGGTCTGGATCTGGGAAGGGGTATCTCCTAGCACCAAATGAATGATACAGAAGGCTCAGGTATACTGTCCTTATTCCAGCAAAAAACAGAGGACAGTGTCATCATAGGCCATACAGTAAAATTGTGCACCCCAAAAGAAAAAAGAGCAGTTATTTCCTTGAAGATTCAAACGAAGAATATGAATATAAAAATTAAGAAAATGAGGAGGGTTAAAAATAAAACAACCTCCTTGATATCTTCGATGAACATTCAATATGAGATTGTATCTATGAAGAGAAAGCTGAGAGTCTTAAGACAAAAACAGGACCGTCACTAAAAGAGAGGTGTTAGTGGAAGGTAAATAGTCTGTGAGGTCATCAAGAATAGTGTATAGAAAAGAGGACAAAGAACTTAATCCTGGGACAGATATATATAAGAAGTACACTTCATTGCAGTTGTTAGGTACTGCCGAGTCAGTTTGGACTCACAGCAACCCTGTGTACAACAGAAGGAAACACAGCCCGGTCCTGGACAAACATCACAGTCATTGCTATGTTTGAGCCCATTGTTGTAGCCACTGTGTCACTCCATTTTGTTGAGGGTCTTCCTCTTTTTTTTCTGACCCTCTACCAGGCATGGTGTCTTCCTTCAGGGACTTCTCCCTCCTGATCACACGCCCAAAGTAAGTGAGATGGAGTCTTGCCATCCTTGCTTTTAAGGAGCATCCTGGCTGTACTTCTTCCAAGACAGATTTGTTTGTTCTTCTGGCAGTCCATGGTATATTCAGTGTTTTTTGCCAATACTGTAATTCAAAGGCATCGATTCTTTGGTCTTCCTTATTCATTGTCCAGCTTTTGTATGCATGTGAGATGATTGAAAATACCAAGGCTTGGGTCGGGAGCATCTTAGTCCCCAAAGTGACATCTTTGCTTTTTAACACTTTAAAGAGGTCCTTTGTAGCAGATTTGCCCAGCACAGCACATCATCTGATTTCTTGACTGCTGCTTCCATGGGTGTTGATTGTGGATCCAAGTAAAATGAATTCCTTGACAACTTCAGTCTTTTTCTCCATTTATGCTGTTCCTTATTGGTCTAGTTGTAAGAATTTTTTTTTTATTTATGTTGAGGTGTAATCCATACTGAAGGCTGTATCCACACTTCATTTAAAAAAAAAAGTTTTTTTTGCTACCTTCTAAATAAGAGTTCCAAAACACCTGTCTTTATCCCTTCTTCTCCTGGATAAGCCCTCAATATTAGCAGCCTCAAGCACTCCACCTTCCTGTGTATTGCTACCAAATCTTTTAACTCAGTTTCTTCTATTCTTCAGACTCCTGTTTCTGATTGTTATATGTTTCTATCTGAAAATTCCACAGACATCTCAAATTCTACAGATAGGTCAAAATCATAACTGCCCTTCAAGTTGTTTAACTTCACCTTTCTTTTAATGATATCACCATTTAGTCATCCAAGATGAAAAGCCCAGACCCATTTTTGTTTCCTCCTCCTCTCACCCTACGGCTCCTCTGTTGTCATACAGTGTGGCTACTGTAACATGCTTCCCTTTGAAAACTTACCTGGCTTCTGGCATTTCTGTTGTGTGGACCCCATTTATATCTGACTTGGACTGTTGCATTAGCATCCTGACTGGCCTTTTATTCCATTATGTCATTTCTGCCTTCTTTGGTTTTTAGCCATCATTTCCCTATGAATACGCTACATTGCAAACTGCTCTTTCTTGAACATCGCCAACCCTTCCCTGTTTGTATTCACTTGTACTAATGGTTCCATGACTCCTCCAGTCTCCTTCCTGCCTTCTCTAACAATTTAAGCTCAACCCTAATGCCTTATCTTTATTTCCTCTAAGACCAACCTTTTTCTTCTTATGACATACCATGTTTTGCCTCCTATTTTCTGTATTTATCTACTTGTTTTACTTCCCTAGTGTTCCATTAAGGAAGGGGTTATTTCTAGACTTATAGACTTCTAAAACACTAGCTTGGACATAATCAAGAGTCCCTTATTTATTGCAGCAAATCCAAAGGATTTTCCACTTACTTGAATATTGGTTGTCACACCAAAAAAAAAGATAATATGCAAGAAAAAAATATGAACTCTTTAGCCAAGGGGGAAATCTCATTTTCATAGGCTCTCAAGTTTCATAACCAGTTTTTTTGTTAGGAAAAATTACCACCAAAAAGTTTCAGATGATGCCATTAGATGAAATAGCCTTTGCTTTTCAAAGGAAAGGGCTTAAATATTAAGAATTATTAGAATTTGTGAATTGGAAATATTAAAATTTGTGACAAATACACTTTTCAGTGTAGCCCTGGTGGAGTAATGGTTAAGAGCTACGGCTGTATCTTGGTCATTTAGTGCTGCTGTAACAGAAATACCACAAGTGGATGGCTTTAAGAAAGAGAATTTTATTGTCTCATAGTCCAGTAGGCTAGAAGTCCAAATTCAGGGCGCCAGCTCCAGGGGAAGACTTTCTCTTTCTGTCGGCTCTGGAGAAGTGTCCTTGTCATCAGTCTTCCCTTGGTCTGGAAGCATCTCAGTGCAGGAACCTCAGGTCCAAAGGATGTGCTCTGCTCCCGGCACTGCTTTTTTGGTGATATGAGGTTCTCATATCTCTCTGCTTGCTTCTCTCTTTTATATCTCAAAAGAGATTGGCTTAAGACACTGTCTAATCATGTAGACCTCATCAATACAACTGGCACTAATCCATCTCATTAACATCATAGTGATAGGATTTACAACACATTGGGAAATCACATTAGATGACAAAATGATAGACAGTCATACAATACTGGGAATCATGACCTTGCCAAATTGACAGATGTTTTGGGGAGAATATAATTCAGTCCATGGTAGGCTGCTAGCCAAAAGATTAGCAGTTTGGATCCACCAGCTGCTCTTTGGAAACCCTATGGGGCAGTTCTACTCCATTTCAATACTACCATTGGAAAAAATAGTCAAATTTGAATGTTATAGCTTAAACTTTGCTTTGGTCCCTAAACATTATTTTTTCACCTATCTGGTAACTGTATTACTTTCTTTAAAAAATAGTCTGTGCATTACTGAAATAATATGCAGTTCTACTGAAGCAGCTTATCTTTAATTTAATGTTAAAATATCTCCTGAAAAGACAAAATATTATTGTTCTCTCTGAGTTTAGTGAAGACCATAGAGAAATTTTTGTACGTACAATGTTTTTATGTATAAAAAATTGCAAGCTTAGAAAAGTCTTGAAATATGAACCTAAAGGCTTTAAACATAAGTTGTAAGTTCAGTAGCATTGAATGAGGCAGCTAACTAGATAGCCAGCTTGCTTGTTTCATTCCTTTAACTAATATTTGTTATAGACTTCATCCTAGGCAAAAAAGGATTCACAACAAAGTCCCTGACCTCTTAGAATTTTCATTCTGTTAGGACATTGGGTATTAATAATTAATGTTGTCAAAATGCAGCTTATAACAATGAAGTACATGGCACAGTTAATAACTGACTTATTGTAAAATAGCTTCTCCAGTTCTGTTATGGTAAATTTCATATTCACATGATGCCGATAAGGTCTTTTGTAAATATGATGAAGCTTTATTTTGAAGTCACTTTCATTAAAGCTTGGCTTTTGACAAGATCAGTGGATAAGTTGAAGTGTTTTAGTTGATAGGCTGAATGGAAACTGGTTATTTCCCACAGTTTTCTCTGATAATCACCTCAGATACAGACACTAAAGAACTGCTAATTCCGGTGGTTTTCCAAAAGTAATCATAGCCAAGATATCAATGCGTGTTTTAATGTTCTTATTATCAGTATATTCAGTGTAAGGTATGGGAGGAAGACCTTTCCTTTTTCTCGCACACTACTAATTTTGTACTGAAGCAAGTAATTTTATTTATAATAATAAGTATTTTGAGCTTGTTTTTAGTTCAAGGAAAAATATATTTCTTTGTTTTGAGATATGGTAATAAATGACAGTTGTTAGTATCTAATACTTACAGACATGCTCGAAACAGTATATTCATTAGTAACATTCTTTAGTGTTATCAGTCATACATTATTGTACATATAATTAAACATGAAGTACGGTTTTTGCTTTCAATACATATAATAAGAACTATGCCTTACCTTGGCAAATTTTTGAAAAGTTATCTTTTTAACCAATGCATTGAAATTACCTTGTTCTCATTCTTAGTCACTTTTTTTTTTTTCTTCTCTTTAAACATTGTCTTTAACAGACTCAATTTCATTTTTTGCTACTTTGGGTATCTGTCTTAAGGTGTGGCGGTGTAAAGAAGAGGATAAAGGGTGAAAGATCCCTAAGTAAAATTATTTCTGACTATAGTTTTCTATTTAAACTGCTGTCTTTTGGAAGAATGTTTTAGTGAAATGGCTTTTGCCTCATTATCCATTACATTTTAAAGCCACCTTTGCCTCTGTCTCATAAATAGGAGAACGTCTCTATGAGTTGGAATTGACTTGATGGCAATGAGTTTTTTTTTGGTTTAAGTTTTACCTATAAATTTCTACTATGATTTCCATAGGCCAGAGTAGGTGGCTGACGAAATGCTTACAAACCAATGTTACAATCTGATTTTTTTTAAATGTGTGCTTTAAAAATAAGTGTATGGAGGCGGGGCCAAGATGGCTGACTAGGTAGAAGCTACCTCGGATCCCTCTTGCAACAAAGACTCGGAAAAACAAGTGAATCGATCACGTACATGACAGTCTACGAACCCTGACCGTCAAACACAGATCTAAAGAGTTGACCTGAGTGACAGGGGAACAAAAAGCTGTGCCCTGAAGCAGCAACTGCCTCTGGAACCGGTGTCCCACTCCACAGTCTTGAGCCTTTGTGGCTCCCTGGTGCCGAGTGGCAGGGCTAACTGCGGCTTGCTGAGGTGGGACAGGCCCGGGACACAGCCCTAACCCCTAACCCCCTGGGGTAACCTCGGTAGAGACTCAGCCAGCAAAGCAGACTGCACACTGATGCGGCTAATGACAGAACGATCAACCATGGGGAAGGAGTGACTGTTTTCGGAGCCTGGAGCCAGTGTCCCAGTCAGAAAACCTTGGCGCCGGGCTTTGGACTGGGCACAGGGGAGCTGAGCACGGCTTCCTAGACGGCGCGAGTATGGCTTCCTGAGACAGCGCAAACACGGGACACAGCCCTAGCCCCCGGAAGTGACCTTGGGGGAAGCCCGGCCAGTGCATGCAGGCAGCGCAATGACACGGCTGACAGGAGGAGAAGTCTCCGGAAGGCAGCAACTGGCTTTGGAGCCTGGAGTGCGGCATCCCAGCCAGGGAACCTTGGCGCTGGGCTTTGGACTGGGAGCCGAGGAGCTGACCACAGCTTCTGAGACAGCACAAGCACGAACTAGGGCCTGACCCTCCTGGGCAACCACCACCTAGCCAGCCCAGCGTACACACAGCCCCTCCGGAATCTCAGATAAAACAGTGATCACCAAGCAAGATAAGTAACTCTGTCTATATTGCTGGGTGCTACTCTCTCCTATCTGATCCCTCCCCTCCCTGCCCTAGGCGGCTTCATTAACATTGGAATTTCCTGAGCCAGAGAGTGAAGTGCTCTGCTGGCGTTTTTTTTTCCTAACCCATTCTCCTGGCCTCAGAAAAGCAGCTACTAAAAACCCAGGGACGAAAAATCCTACCCTGACCTCCCTAAACTGAAATAAAAATACAGAACCAGCTCCAGCCAAGCATATGAGGTCCACAGACTTTGGCTTTCATCCCTACAGGGAACAAGGTGGCTATTATAATGCAAGGCAATTCTGATAGAGATCTGACTGTAATTATTTTAGCTGATCACTGGAAAGAAAAGTTTTCTAGGTGTGATATCTCTGCCTATTAATCATAGCCCTCACTGATCCACAAGGGGAAACTGAGGGCTGAAGCTCCACCCAAACCACCTAACCACCTGCCAAAGGGGTCTGGCGATACTGACACCTACCAATTCTTAGAGGTACATGCAATGGGTGCCTAAGGTACAGCTGCAGAGCCCACCCACCAAAAGTGCTGTAGGAATAGAGACACACCTACCTCACTGGCATGTAGGGGAAGGCTGTCAGCATCCTGCCCCCCCGGAGTGTGTCACCCTCCTGCTACTAGAATCTGGTGCACACAACTGTCACCACTACTCTAAGTTAATAGGTGACAGTCTACACCACACAGGTGGTGACCCAAAATCAGAACACCTAAGCTAATTCTATTCAAGCATAGTGAATGGACTCTTAGGCTTATATATCTGGTAACAGCCCAAACCAGCTGGTAATAGGACATAAGTGATTCAAAGGCTACAGCAATCAAGACAGCACAGTCTAGTAGCCCATCTGCATATATTGAAAGAAAACAAAACAAGGTAAGACTCCGTGAGGAAATATAAAATCATTACAATATCTTATAGATGGCTCGGGGACAGCAGTTGACATCAGACCACATAAAAAGCAGACCATGATTGCTTCTACAACTCCCCAAACTAAAGAATCAAAATCTTTCCCAGATGAAGATACAATCCTGGAATTGCCAGATGTAGAATATAAAAAAACTAATATACAGAATGCTTCAAGTCATCAGGGATGACTCAGAAATGAAATGAGACAATCTACAGAAAAAGCCAAGGAACACACTCATAAAGCAGTTGAAGAAATCAAAAAGATTATTTAAGAACATAGTGGAAAAATTAATAAGATGCAAGAATCCATAGAGAGACAGCATTCAGCATTTTACTGTTAATCCAAAAGATTAACAGTAAAATTACAGAATTAGACAACTAAATAGGAAGTCAGAGGAGCAGAACCTAGCAATTGGAATGCAGAGTGGGGAAGCTGGAGGATAAGGCAATTGACACCAATATAGTTGAAGAAAAATTAGATAAAAGAATTTTAAAAAATGAAGAAACCCTAAGAATCATGTGGGACTTTATCAAGAAGAATAACTTGAGTGTGATTGGAGTTCTGGAACAGGGAGGGATAACAGAAAATATGGAGAGAATAGTTGAAGATCTCTTGGCAGAAAACTTCCCTGACATCATGAAAGACGAAAGGATATCTATCCAAGATGCTCATCAAACCCCATATAAGATTGATCCAAAAAGAAAATCACCAAGGCATATTATCACCAAACTTGGCAAAACCAAAGATAAAGAGAAAATTTTAAAAGCAGCCAGGGACAAAAGTCTCCTACAAAGGAGAATCAATAAGAATAAGTTCAGACTACTCAGCAGAAACCATGCAGGCAAGAAGGCAATGGGATGATATATATAGAGCACTGAAGGAGAAAAACTGCCAGCCAAGGATCATATATCCAGCAAAACTCTCTCTCAAATATGAAGGCGAAATTAAAACATTTACAGATAAACACAAGCTTAGAGAATTTGCAAAAACCAAACCAAAGCAACAAGAATTACTAAAGGAAATTGTTTGGTCAGAAAATCAATAATATCAGATACCAGCACAACACAAGGTCATAGAACAGAACATCCTGATATCAGTTCAAATAGGGAAATCACAAAAACAAATTAAGATTAATTTTAAAAAGAAAAAATGCTCAAAAGAGTCATTATGTAAAAGATCACAATAATCAAAAAGAGGGACTAAATACAAGAGGCAGAGATGTTCCATATGGAGAGGAAAACAAGGTGATATAGGACCATACAATTTAGGTTTTTACTTAGAAAAATAGGCGTAAATATTAAGGTAACCACAAAGAGGTCTATCAGTTCCATAATTCAAAATAAAAACCAAGAAAAACGTAATGACTCACCAAACATAAATTCAACTGCTATGAAAATGAGGAACACACAATTAACAAAGAAAAACGTCTCAGCACATAAAAGTAAGTGGAAAAATGAAATTGTCAACAACACACACAAAAAGGCATCAGAATGACAACACTAAACTCATGCTTATCTATAATTACGCTGAATGTTAATGGACTAAATGCACCGATACAGAGAGAGAGAGTCAGACTGGATAAAGAAACACGATCCGTCTATATGGTGCCTACAAGAGACACACCTTAGACTTAGAGAAAAAACTAAAACTCAAAGAATGGAAAAAAAAAATATCAAGCGAACGGCAATCAAAAAAGAGCAGGAGTGGCAATATTAATTTCTGACAAAATAGAATTTAAAGTTAAATCCACCACAAAGGATAAAGAAGGACACTACATAATGATATAACCATATTAAATATTTATGCACCCAATGACAGGGCTGCAAGATACATAAAATAAACTTTAACAGAACTAAAAAGTGAGATAGACACCTCCACAATTATAGTAGGAGGCTTCAACACACCACTTTCGGAACAGGATAGGACTTCCAGTAAGAAGCTCAATAGAGACACGGAAGACCTAATTGCTACAATCAACCAACTTGACATCATAGACTTATACAGAACACTCCACCCAACAGCTGCAAAGTATACTTTTTTTTCTAGTGCACATGGAACATTCTCTAGAATAGATCACATATTAGGTCATAAAACAAACCTTTGCAGGACCAAAAACATCGAAACATTGCAAAGCATCTTCTCAAACCACAAGGCCATAAAAGTAGAAATCAACAGAAAAACCAGGGAAAAGAAATCAAATACTTGGAAAGTGAACAATACCCTGCTGAAAAAAGACTGGGGTATAGAAGACATTAAGGAGGGAATAAAGAAATTCATAGAATGCAATGAGAATGAAAACACTTCCTATGAAAATCTCTGGGACACAGCAAAAGCAGCGCTCAGAGGTCAATTTATATCAATAGATGCACACATACATAAAGAAGAAAGAGCCAAAATCAGAGAACTGTCCGTACAACTTGAACAAATAGCCAGCAACAAGAGAATCCATCAGGCACCAGAAGAAAACAAATAATAAAAATTAGAGCTGAACTAAATGAATTAGAGAACAGAAAAACAATTGAAAGAATTAACAAAGCCAAAAGCTGGTTCTTTGAAAAAATTAACAAAATTGATAAACCATTGGCCAGACTGACTAAAGAAATACAGGAAAGGAAATAACCCGAATAAGAAATGAGATGGGCCATATCACAAGGGACCCAACTGAAATTAAAAGAATCATATCAGAGTACTATGAAAAATTGTACTGTAACAAATTTGCAAGCCTAGGAGAAATGGATGAATTCCCAGAAAAACACTACCTAAACTAACACAATCAAGTAGGACAACTAAATAGACCCATAACAAAAAAAGAGATTGAAAAGGTAATCAAAAAACTCTCAACAACAAAAAAGCCCTGGCCCGGGTGGCTTTACTGCAGAGTTCTACCAAACTTTCAGAAAAGAGTTAACACCACTGCTACTAAAGGTATTTCAAAGCATAGAAAATGATGAAGCCACCATATCCGTGATACCAAAACCAGGTAAAGACACCACAAAAAAAGAATATTACAGACCTTTATCCCTCATGAACATAGATGCAAAAATCCTCAACAAAATTCTAGCCAATAGAATTCAACAACATATCAAAAAAATAATCCACCACGACCAAGTGGGATTCATACCAGGTATACAGGGTTGGTTCAATATTAGAAAAACCATTAATGTAATCCACCATATAAATAAAACAAAGACAAAAACCACGTTCTTACCAATTGATGCAGAAAAGGCATTTGACAAAGTCCAACACCCATTCATGATAAAAAACTCCCAGCAAAATAGGAATTGAAGGAAAATTCCTCAGCATAATAAAGGGCATCTTTTTTTTTTTTTTTTATACAAAGCCAACAGCCAACATCACTCTAAATTGAGAAAGCCTGAAAGCATTTCCCTTGAGAACAGGAACCAGACAAGAATGCCCTTTATCACCGCTCTTATTCAACATTGTGCTAGAGGTCCTAGCCAGAGCAGTTAGGCTAGACAAACAAATAAAGGCCATCCGGATTGGCAAGGAAGAAGTAAAATTATCTCTATTTGCAGATGACATGATCTTATACACAGAAAACCCTAAGGAACCCTCCGGAAAACTACTGAAACTAATAGAAGAGTTTGGCAGAGTTTCAGGTTACCACATAAACATACAAAAATCAGTTGGATTCCTCTACATCAGCAAAAACATTGAAGAGGAAATCACCAAATTGATACCATTCACAGGAGCCCCTAAGAAGAAAAAATACTTAGGAATAAATCTTACCAAAGATGTAAAAGACCTATACAAAGAAAACTACGAAGTACTACTACAAGAAACTAAAAGTACCTACATAAGTGGAAAAACATACCTTGCTCATGGATAGGAAAACTTAACAGAGTAAAAATGTCTATTCTTCCAAAAGCCATCTATATATCCAATGCACTTCCGATCCAAATTCCGACATTTTTTAATGTGATGGCGAAACAAATCACCAACTTCATATGGAAGGGAAAGAAGCCCCGGATAAGTAAAGCATTACTGAAAAAGAAGAAGAAAGTGGGAGGCCTCACTCTACCTGATTTTAGAACCTATTATTACAGCCACAGTAGTCAAAACAGCCTGGTACCAGTACAACAACAGACACATAGACCAATGGAACAGAATTGAGAACCCAGAAATAAATCCAACCACATATGAGCAGCTGATATTTGACAAAGGCCCAATGTCAGTTAATTGGGGAAAAACAGTCTTTTTAACAAATGGTGCTGGTATAACTGGATATCCATTTGCAAAAAAATGAAACAGGACCCATACCTCACACCATGCACATAAAGTAACTCCAAGTGGATCAATGACCTAAACATAAAGACTAAAACAATAAATATCATGGAAGAAAAAATAGGGACAATGTTAGGAGCCCTAATACAAGGCATAAACAAAATACAAAACGTTACTAAAAATGACGAAGAGAAACCAGATAACTGGGAGCTCCTAAAAATCAAACACCTATGCTCATCTAAAGACTTCACCAAAAGAGTAAAAGGACCACCTACAGATTGGGAAAAAATTTTCAGCTATGACATCTCCAGCCAGCGCCTGATCTCTAAAATCTATATGATTTTGTTAAAACTCAACCACAAAAAGACTAACAACCCATTTAAAAATTGGGCAAAGGATTTGAACACGCACTTCACTAAAGAAGATATTCAGGCGGCTAACAGATACATGACAAGACGCTCTCTCGATCATTAGCCATTTGAGAAATGGAAGTCAAAACTACGATGAGATTCCATCTCACTCCAACAAGGCTGGCATTAATCCAAAAAACACAAAATAATAAATTTTGGAGAGGCTGTGGAGAGATTGGAACTCTTACACACTGCTGGTGGGAATGTCAAATGGCACAACCACTTTGGAAATCTGGTGTTTCCTTAAAAATTTAGAAATACAACCCAGAAATCCCACTCCTCGGAATATATCCTAGAGAAAAAAGAGCCTTTACACGAACAGATATATGCACATCCATGTTTATTGCAGCAGTATTTACAATTGCAGAAAGCTGGAAGCAACCAAGGTGTCCATCAACGGATGAATGGATAAATAAATTATGGTATATTCACACAATCGAATACTACGCATCGATAAAGAACAGTGAGGAATCTGTGAAACATTTCATAACATGGAGGGACTCGGAAATGCTGACTGAAATTATTTAGATGCAAAAGGACAAATATTGTATAAGACCACTATTCTAAGATCTTGAGAAATAGTTTAAACCGAGAAGAACACATTCTTTTGTTGTTATGAGGGAGGGAGGGAGGGAGGGTGGAAGAAGGTTATTTACTGATTAGATAGTAGATAAGAACTACTTTAGGTGAAGGGAAGGACAATACTCAATACAGGGAAGGTCAGCTCAACTGGACTGGACCAAAAGCAAAGAAGTTTCCGGGATAAACTGCTTCAAAGGTCAGCGGAGTAAGGGCAGGGGTTTGGGGACTATGGCTTCAGGGGACATCTAAGTCAATTGGCAAAATAATTCTATTAAGAAAACATTCTGCATTCCACTTTGAAGTGTGGCGTTTCGGGTCTTAAATGCTAACAAGTGGCCATCTAAGGTGCATCAATTGGTCTCAGCCCACCTGGATCAAAGGAGCATGAGGTCAGAAGATAATTATGAGCCCAAGAGACAGAAAGGGCCACATGAACTAGAGACTTACATCATCCTGATACCAGAAGAACTAGATGGTGCCCGGCCACAACCCATGACTGCCCTGACAGGGAACACAGCAGAGAACCCCTGAGGGAGCAGGAGAACAGTGGGGTGCGGATCCCAAATTCTCATAAAAAGGCCAGACTTAATGGTCTGACTGAGACTAGAATAATCCCAGTGGTCATGGTCCCCAAACCTGCTGTTGGCCCAGGATAGGAACCATTCCCAAAGACAACTCATCAGACATGGAATGGACTGGACGATGGATTAGATAGAGATGCTGATGAGGAGTGAGCTACTTGTATCAGGTGGACACTTGAGACTGTGTTGGCATCTCCTGTCTGGAGGGGAGATGGGAGGGTAGACAAGGTTGGAAACTGGCAAAATGGTCACGAAAGGAGAGACTGGAAGGAGAGTGGGCTGACTTGTTAGGGGGAGAGTAAATGGGAGTATGTAGTAAGGTGTATATAAGTTTATATGTGAGAGACTGACTTGATTTGTAAACTTCCAGTTAAGCACAATAAAAATTATTTTTAAAAAAAAGTGTATGTAAAATTAGCATCACCACTTACAGCAGGTGGACATCATGTGCCTCTAGATAGTATACATCACCTGTGTATTATTCCTATTGAGAATGCTTAATCTAATCCTTAAGAAACTCACGCAGACAAAAAATGAGCCATGTTCTATTTTTTAAAAGAGGTGGAGCATGTATTTAAAAATGGTAATGTCATAAAGGACAAAATCTTTGGTAAAATTTCCAGATTAGAGGCTAAGGTGTTGGTGTTGGCAAAGAATGTTGAATATACCATGGACTGTCAGAAGAACGAACAAATCTGTCTTGCAAGAAGTACAGCCAGAGAGTGCTCCTTTGAAGCAGGTATGGTGAGACTTCATTCCACTTGCTTTGGATGTAATCAGGAAGAAGTAGTCCCTGGAGAAGACATCATGCTTGGTAAAGTAGGGGTTCAGCAGAAAAGAGGAAGACCCTCAATGAAATGGATCGAAACAGTGGCTGTAACAGCGGGCTCAAATATAGTAATGATTGTGATGAAGGCACAGGACCGGACAGTGTTTCATTCTTTTGTACCTGGGGTCACTGTGAGTTGAAACCTACTTGATGGCACCTAACAACAGTAACAACAAGACATGGCAACCAAATACTTAACCCTAGACTGGCTCCTGTACTAGAAGGGGGAAATACTATAAAAGACATTATTAATTAATAAAATTTGGAATACAGATAATAGATTGAAGTATTAATGTTGAATTTATTGAATTTGATGGTTTGTGAGGTTATTTAAGAGATCATGGCTAATGGGAGATACATGTTGCAGTATTCAGGAGTAAAGTCCCAGGATGTAGGTGACTTATTGTTAAATGATTTTATAGGGCAGTATCTGTATGTGCATGTATGTATGTATGTGTGCATGCTAAACAATCTATACATATATAGAGATGGAGATTTAAAAAATGGAAACAAAGGCATATCAGGTCTTAAATATTTAGTCATGAGTATTTACTTACCTTTTTCTTCCCTCCAGGAAAGCAAAATAGATGAACACCATTTTGTTGCAGTAGCTCTTAGGAAACCCGATGGATCTAAACATCAGGATGTAAGATTTTAGTATTTCTCTTGACTTTTTTTCTAAAAAGAACGAAACAGTGTTTATTTTGTTGTTAGTTGATGGAAATAATCATTTGGTTTATATCAGGCTAAAGTTGTTTTTTCTTTTTTGTTTAAGAAGATTATAGATGTAAAAATGTTTTTTCACTATCAGATCCTAAAGATCATCTGGGGTTATTCAGAAACTAAGAGAACATGTTACCTATATCTTCACATTCAAGAACACATAAGTATTACAATGAAGAAATGGTGATAGTATTGTCAGAGTAATAATATTTTCATTAGAAATTCAAGATAGTCACCATCTTAGTCATCTTAACAGTGTTTTATTTCTTAGTTTGTTGAAGCTGTGTTGAAGATAAGGATATGAAGTTGAAAGCTGGTGGATAATGGAATTATCTTGTAAAATGAGCTCCCTCCCCTTTTAAAATCATCTCCTAATTTGTTCCTGAAGCTGTAGTATTAAACATGTGAGAGACTGTGTGTTGTATTGTGATATTACATAAGTCTCAATTGCCCTAATCGCAGTGTCTTTATGCATTCTTCTTCCAATATCTGGTAAGGGGGGCGGGGGCAGATTTAGGATCAAAGGCTCTTAGCCTAGATACAGTTTTGAGTCTGCAGAAGTGCTTATTTAAGGAATACTGTTATGTTAAAATAACTGAAACTGTATGCAGGCCCTTATTTTTAGGGAACTGTGTAAGAAAGTGGCACGATAAATATGCATACATCACTACCTATAGAAAAATAGCTCAGGCTGCAGACCATGTCTGTGATCTGTTGGTACCATCAGTGGATTAAAGTTCCCCATAGGTGACCTTCCTTAAAGAGAAATGCCATGGTAAAACAGACCTGTCTCCTGAATATGTTCCAACCCGAGTTACCTGTCCCTACCTCCTCAAGTCCCAGCTTATATACCCTGTAATTCCTTATGTTTCTGTAGAGCTTTACAGTTTTTTGAAACATTTACATATGTGATACTTCCTTTTAATTTCACTAGATAGAACCTGTTTAGGCAACCCTGGCTTAGTGGGAAGAGGACAAAGAATGACGCAAGCTCTAAGCCCTGAGTCTACCGTTTAATTTTTGTTGAGCTTGGGCAAGTAGTTTGATCTTCCTCATCCTCAATTTATGCATCTATAAAGTTTAGATACTAACCATGTCACAGGGTAGCTGTGAGAATAAATCATATAAAATGGGTATCAAACCTTGTTAATGTAGAGCATTATATAAAGCCCTAGTATTACCCATGCTAGAATGTTTATAGTAGTAAAGAAGGTCTACACTGTGTTGAGTTGTAAGCAAGGGCTGTATCTCCGTGTATGATGCAGTCTAGATTTAGTGATGAATAAATCATTTTCTAAGGAAGTGTTGTAACTCCGTATAGGTATGGGAGTTTTATTAGATCTACTTTCTAGAGTAGTAGTTCTCAAAAGTTTGCTTTATGGTTCGCCTCTATCAGAATCACCTACCTGCTTGTTAAAATTGCAGATTTCAAGGTCCCATTTAGCTCAAATCTACTGGATCAGAATTTCCATGTGTGAGGCTCAGTAAATACGCATTTTAAACAGGTTTATTTGTCCTTTCATATATATATACATAGCAGTTCAAGAATCAGGTTTTCTATCTGATATTTTTCTTGGTTTGTTAATCCGCAACACTAAGATAAAAAACAAAAGCAGTAAGATTTCTAGAAATCCTACCGTGTTTTAATACTATTGAAATGTAATTTGGTATTATTTATTTTCATAATTATACAATAGATCATAAAATTAATATGCAATTTAACAGTATTTTTTACCTATTTTTAGGTTCCATTTCAAGATGATTCTAAACATACCCAAAAGCAGTTTAAGATTCTGACCTTTAATGATTTAATAGCGTCTGCCGTTCCTATGACACCTGAAGATCCTTCATTTTGGGACTGTTTTTGCTTCACAGAAGAAATTCCAATACGAAATGGTACAAAGTCATGATACGATTCCCTAAGTAACAAAGAAAAATGAAAACTTTGTAATTTTCTGTATTCACTGAAAAATAAATACTTAATAATATCAAATGTTGTTTCACAAAACAAGTTAAAATAAAACTTGTTCCTGGTAAAAAAAAGCTGACTTCCAGTTCAAGATCGCTCACTAGAACACATTTACCTCTTTTTTCTCCCTCAAATCAGGTTAAATTGACAGAAGAAGTAGAAAAAGATGAAAGAGTCTTAAACACATACTATTGTAGAAAATGCAAATATGCAAAGTGGAAGCATTTGGATCCTACCTTTCAGAGATAACTACTCTTAGGACTTTGTGTATCCTTTCAGACCTTTTTCTTGGCAAATGAATTCTCCCAAACAGTTGTTTTAAAAGAGAGCATTCTTTGTTGTGTGTTTTTTTTGTTGTTTTTTTGTTTTAACTTAACTGTGCATCTACTGTTCGTAAATATCAATAAATGTACTTCTCTGGCATAACTTCTTTTAGTGGCTGTAAAGCGTCCCATTGAATGGCTTTTGGTTGGAGGTAACAATGTCCAAATGTAATTGGCCTAAACAACCAAGGACGTTTATTATATCACATGAAACAAAGCTCAGAGGTATCATTAAGGATAGCTTTTTGGCTCTGCTATCCTCAGTTTATTGGTTTTGCTTTAGGCCTGTTCCCCTCATGGTCACAGAGGCCGTTGCTGTAATTTCCAATTTCATATCCAAAAGGCAGGAAGGGCATTTCTTCTCTCACATCTCAGTTTTATCAGTGAGGAGGACTTTGCCCAAAGCCCTTAGAAGTTTCCCCCTTCAGTTTCCCTTGACTGAGAAAGCCAGTATCTGACATCATTAGTCTCTGCGTGGGAAATGAACTCTGCTGGTCAGGAAGAAGGTCAGGTTCAAGGGTGGGAGAATGACATTGAGGGAAAGTGTGCTGCCTAGTATAGGGAAGGTATGCCGTAATTTACTCACTCTTTCCGCCCATGTTAGACATTTTGATTATCTGCAGTTTATTACTGTGAGCAGTGGTGCAATGAATATCCTTGTAACCAAATTTGGGTACTTGTTTAATTATATCCTTAAAATTTTTAGAAGTGTAATAGCTAGTTCAAAGGACTAGCTTTCATAAAGTATTGCCAGTTACTCTCCTCAAAGGGTGTACAATTTACACTTCCGGTTAGAAGTATATGAGTGCCCACTCCTACCTACTTACTCCCTGGTCAATGTAAGTATTATCTTTTTTTGTATTTAATCTGCCATTATAAGTGAAAAAATGTTATTTAATTTGTATTTCTTTATAAATGATGTTGGTGTCGATGTTGTTATTGGTTGTTTGTAATTCCTTTTTTATAAGCTGCCTAATCATAGTCTGCCTATTTTTATTTTAGCAAATAGGACTTAATTTAAAATTGGTGCATAATATGTAAGATGCCAGGACCATCATATTGATGACAAATTCTATTATGGTTGTAGTGCATGTCTTGGGAAATTAAAGTCTTATTATTGTTAAATACCAAGAAGTAAAATAATTTCATTGTCTCTCTTACTAAAATTAAAAGTTGTGTGTAGGTTGTATAAAAGTAGATACTTTGCTTAGTAAAAAAGAATTGGAATGTTTTATAGTTTTTATTATTAAGCATGTCCAAATATTCTAGGCATAGTAATTGTTTTAAAAAAATCAAGTTGCATTTCTAATAAAGGAAGTATTGTTATCCTTAGCATGAATGTAATGGTGATATGAAAAGCCATTTGTCTTGTCATTATACTAATAAAACTATTAACATTTATTATGGAATTTTTATGAACTAGACCGCCATGTGCTAGATTTTGTTTTGGTTTTTCTGTGGTTTTTGTTTCTTAGTCAAAATTACAAATGCACACAGTTTAAAGAGTCATATAGATCTATAAGATTTTTTGTTTTTTCTAATTGAAAATGATCACTTCTTTCACCTCACCTATTTCCTGTCCCCAGGTGAAGCACTTTCAACTCTTTTAGCTGATTGTTTTGTTATTACCATAGCTCTAAATAACTTGCTTATACTGCTTTTACCTGACTCTTTAATTTTAGGCATAATTTCTTGGACTCCTACTATGAAAGCAAAGAACTTAGCTCTTCTTCTTCCCAACGGTTACTCATTCTTTTCTTGCTCCCCGTTTCCCAGTGTAATTATACTGTATTTCAGTGTTTACATTATGAAGACTAGGATTACGCAAAGAGTATATTTTCGTTATAATGTAATGCTCTTCATGACTGAATAACTTTTTTGTTTATTGTTTTCTTGGGTTAATAATTGAATTTGTTTTCCTAGTTTTCTGTGTACTTACTGCAAATTCAATCACAGACTCTACCAGATGTGTGACTCTTCTTCAGATGTTCAGACGTATGAGTTATTCTATCATTTTCATCTGTCTTCTTGAAGAAATCACTCATGGAGCAATCTGCATTGTCCAGTGTGGACTTTCTGCCTTCTGTAGCTGTGCACAGCTGTCATCCTAGAATCTGCTTTCACCATCATTCTGGAGATTACTTGCCTCTCTCCTGTGTTGAAGTTCCTGTTTCCTATGTCTCACGTCTTTCTTAGATTTACTCCTTCATTTTGTGGAGAATATTCTTCACTAGCTTACTGAGAAAAAAGGGAGCATGGGAGATAATATTTTTTGAGAACTTTTTTGAGGACCAGTAATACCCTTATGGAAACCCTGGTGGCTTAGTGGTTAAGTGCTACGGCTACTAACCGAAGGGTCGGCAGTATGAATCTGCCAGGCGCTCCTTGGAAACTGTGTGGGGCAGTTCTACTCTGTCCTGTAGGGTCGCTATGAGTTGGAATTGACAGCACTAGGTTTGGTTTTTTGGTTTTTAGTACCCTTATGCAGAGTGAAATGGAGATCTAGCTGATTCTTAAGCATATTTTCCTCCACCTGCAAGCCCACTCTGTTAATGTCTACTTTTACACCTGCTTTTCTGAGGTATTTGGTGCTGGCAATTGCTGAGTCCTGTGCTGGGGTGAACCTTAGTGCTGTTTTTCTCAGTTTCCTTAGGATCTAACTTTTTCAGGTCAATAGTTACCATTAATCTACTTTTTAGCTTCTGAATATCTGTGGCTTTTGTCTCCACTTCCATTCTCTTTGTCCTTGAAGGTTTATGCTTGTGAAAATGGCTTGGGGGTAGTGTCTGACCTCCTCCAATCCCATAAGGGGGAAGGAAAACCAAGTTCAGCAGCGTAGCAAGAGGCTGACTTCCATGAAGCGGAGGCCAGACAAACCCCCTCTCTCTTCAGTCTTTACCAATTCTGACACCAACCTTTCCTCACACAGTACTCTGTTTCTTTGCTGGTTTCAATAGCTCATTGTAGTGGCCACACAAAACTTGCAGACCATTCTCACGATAGTAGGGTTTATTATGGAATTAACAGTTACACTTCAGGACAGCCTCTTCCCAACTGTGCTCGCAGGCACGCCTCTCTCTCTCTGGCCCTAGGCCTCTGCCCAAAGGCACTCAGCTTTCTCTGTCTGGGAAGCCCACCTGCTTTCGAGTGTCTGCTGCTGGGTCTCTCCTGCCAGGCTACTTAGCATCTCCATGGTTACAGCTTGCTCTTGTTCTCCTGCTTCCAGGAGCTTCTCAGCACAGGAGTCTTAGGTCCAAAGGATGCTCTCTCTGCTTCTGGCTGTTCTTCCATGATGGTGGTAGGTTTCTCCTCTCTGCTCTGAAATTGGCTCTTTTTAAGGCAAAACTGACTGATCCACTTGATGGACCATAATTGCCCTATCACACAGTCCTCTCCAGTCACCTGGGTGGGAATTACAGGACCATGGCTAGAAAGGCCACACACACAAAAAAATCAACTGCACTGCAATGCTATAAGGAAAAATTCTTTTACTATTTTAATCAAAGGTCTGGAAGAAGTAAATTTTTATGCTAAAGGCCACCTTATTCCCTGAAAGCTTATAGTTTTTACACAGACAATTGTCACAACAGTTCTGAATGTGCTTAGTTTTCTTCAATTTTAGGATGAAAAAACTGTCTAGGATACTACAGCTGAGGTTCAACCAACTGTCTGATTTAGGAACTCCTAAAACCTTTCCACCTATTGATCAACTCACTCTATTCTTGAATATGGAATTAAGAGTTTCCATCTCTGTTTCTCTTGACTTAGAAATAACATTGTAAAGTCAGTATTATAAATTCTTTTAAATAATTTTACTTATTTAATAAATGATGAGTTATATCTCCTTGAAATATTGAAAAAAATTTTTTTATAAAAACAATACAGGTAAGTGGAATGTAGACTTGCCCACATTTTAAGACAAATAGGGGGTGGAGCTTCAGAGAAATTATCCTGCATGGGGGTGTAAATTCACTGTTCTTTTAAGGTCATTTTTCAGTGGAAAAATTGGGAGGGAATCAACATTAAGAGGAGGAAAACTAGCATTATTGAGTACTTCAGCAAAAATAGAGCCTAATGCTTGGTGTAATACACCCCTTTGCAGGTCACCAGCAGCAGGGCTCAGGAGAATGCCATGTGCTAGGTTTAAAGCCATTTTTCGGGTGTCTTAGAAACCTTCAGCAGTAGGCAAATGGAAGCCTAGAACTTTGGTGCTCCTGACAATATCTTGGCTATGTTTTCTATTGATAACCCTTTAAACATCGCTGTGCTCTTTCCAGTAGTGCGGTGAACCGGTTATTCTTTTCTCCTGCAAATGCACTCTATCCTTCCCTCTACTTACTACCCCAGGAAGCTGACTTCCTTCCTGGCAAATAATTTCAGACACCAGCATACCTCAAACAGAGAAGTACACAATCTGACCCAGGAGGCAGTGCCTTTGCAGAAGAGTTTCAGGATATTGCCACTTTGCATTGGTTCGAGTCTGAGG